>NW_026294535.1:9873808-10473808 GCF_007827085.1 Peromyscus californicus insignis
GAGAATACATTTCTTTTTCTCATTGATAGTCCACTGGCAGGAAGAGAAAGAATTATGAGTGTGGAGGCCAGAGGCCTGAATTGGAGCTCTTGCTTTGAAAATTAGTAGTTTATTCCTTGGAGCCTCAGTTTCCCCATCTGTAGAGAGAGCTACCCTAGCTGTGAGTTGACTTAGATATCTAAAAGAGGGCCAGCGAGATGGCTCAGTAGGTCAAGGTGCTTGCCATCAATCTGAGTTCAGTCCTGGAGACCCATGTGATGGAAAGAAAGCGCTGAGTCCTGCCAATTGTGCACTGATACGCTTTCACCATGGCATGAGTGTGTGCATGCACTTATACAAAGAAAGGAACTAAACAGTGTAACTCAAGATTTTTAAAGGAGATAGATAGGAATAACCTGTCATTTACCATCTCTCTCACAAGTGGCATCAATGTCTAGCACATAACACATGCAATAGTAATGAGATCCTGAGTTTATTAAGACCGTAGGATTACATGTTCAGCGCCAAGTATATACATTGGCTCATTTGCTGTTCATAACAATGGGATACTGAGGGTCTGACCATCACCCCATTTTAAAGATGAAGAACAGGCTCAGGCGTCCAAGAAGTCTATCCAAGGTTACGTGATGGTGACTGTTGGAATATGGATGGTAATCCAGTCTGTATGCTTCCAGAAATGTTGCCCCATTTCAATTTCTGATATGCAAAAGCTGCTGAAGCCCTTATCCTTGCTAGTATGAAATTGGGAGTAGAATCCAAATATTATTGTCAATTCCCTTTCCTCCAGAATATGTGACATCAGCTTCTTTGGCAGGCTCCGAGTGTTGGATCGCTCCCAGGAAGGGACTGCTGGCTAGGATGCTGGTGACTCCCCTTAGGATGTGGGGAAATGTTTCTCAGTGATGCTTTCAACAGTCTCGGAAGCAAGGTCCAGCGTCTCGTGGGCCTGCACCTCTAGGGGAAATGTTGAGAAAGGTCAGAAGAGTGATATGTGTTGGCTCCTTCTTCACATTTTCAGCAAACTTCTGAGAGAAGGGAATCGGGCCAATTTGCAAGCAAAGAAGAGGCGCCGAGCTCTGCTAGGGAAGGCTGGCTCTGCTCACTTTGTCTGTGCCCTGCAGCCTGGCTGGGGATCTGAAAACACGAAGCCACGTGAGACTAAAAGCATCGGTTGCTCCTGTACTCCAACCAGCTCGAGGCGAGATGCAGAGCAAGCTCTCTTCAGGGGCCTCCATTTCTTTTCTGCTCTTGGACAAGTCATGTGTGGAATGTTCCAGATACATTAGTGCTGAGGTTTGGAAAATCATAACCAAAGCATCTCTGTGCCAGCGACTGGCAAACATGTCTTCCTTACCTCATGCCATTTTTTTTTTCTTCTTCTCTGTTCCCGCTGAGGTAAGTGTTCTTACCCCTTGTTTGGATGCCAATGAGACTGAAGCTCAGAGGGAGTTAATAACTCATCCTTCGTCGAGCTGTTTGGAATCGCAGGGCCAAGATTTGCACTCGAGCAGATGGATTCCCGAGTCTAGGTGTTGCTCTTCTGTCGGAATGGAGACATCTCTCTCAGAGCAAGGCAGTGGCAGTTAGGGGCCGGGTTGCTATGCCAAGCAGTGCTGTGGTTGCCACAGCTGGAGAGACTGTTCTTTCTGGTCCCAAGTGAGAGCATCCTGAGGAGGGACACCACTGTGTGTCAAAATATTGAGTTGCTCTGCACATGTCTGAGGTGCACTGGCCCCTAGCTGTGCTTGGAGTCACTGAGGCGCACATATATTGCTCTTCTCAACAAGAGCCAAGCCCCCCCATGCTGAGCACAGCAAGCCTCCGATGCCCTGATTTACTAGGAGGGCTGAGAGTATTTTCCTCATGAAAAAAATAATCATTTTTTTTATTGACACAGAAGAGAGAAAAAATTCCATTTTTGTTCATAATTAAGGCATTTACTTCCCATTTTGAGGAACCCTGTAGAAATGGAAAGGAGGCTGGCCAGGTTGGGACACCTGAAAGTCATCAGGGAAATCAACATTATTCCCACACTATCAGGTCACAAGGGTGTATATGTGATTGTCCCCAAGACAAACACATACCTGTCGGTTCCAGTGTGTATTATCTACCCAACCCTGGCCAATTTCTGTTTTAAGCGGGAGTCATGGGTTATCTGTGTGTCTCCACAAAGCTCTGAAGTGTGTGCTATCGTTGACCAATTTTATAAACACAGAAACCAGAGCACAGAGAGTTTAAGTAACTCACCCAAAGTGTCACAGTTGATGACGGAGAGTCAGAATATACTCATTGGCAGTAAGGCTGTGGGACTCAAATTCCTGATCCTCCATCATAGGGACAGAACTCCTGACTCTTCATCATCCTCAGACTGGGATTGCATGTTTGTCATGGTTAGGAATTCAGTCTCATGCTCTTAGAGACAGCCAGGGTCACAATCTCCTGTTTCAGAGAAAGTCAGAGACATGAGAGACATGTAAAGAGCAGCGCACGTGTCCTAAACTCCCAGCTACATTGGAAACACAGCAGTCTGCCTTGGTTCTTCCATGCCTAGAACCGTGCCTGAGAAATACCCTAGTGTGATATTATTAATGACCATGCCACTCTTTAAATGTACACATCAGTTCCTATATGAAGAACTCCTGCTTAGTTTGCTGGAGAAATCTGCCTGAGAATATTTACATTTATATCCCATCCCTGGAAACAATAAAGTCACCTCTCCATGCAGGTAATTAACAGAGCCATGAAACATTTCCGAAAATGGCATCTGCAGAAACAAGGTGAAATGAAGAGCTGTCATTGGCGCCAACCCCATTTGAAACTCATTTCAAAACGTTTAACCAAAGGGAGATAAGGGGGGAGATGTGTGGCTGGTGCTTGCAGGATCATTTAACTAACAGCAGTGTACTTCCAAATTAAACCTTCCATCTAGAAGTGCTGAGTGTGTGTGTGAGTGTGTGTGTGTGTGTGTGTGTGTGTGTGTGTGTGTGTGTGTGATGTGTGTGCACGCGTCCATGCACATTCAGTATGAGTGCTTATGCACACATGCATCTGAGTGACTCTGGCTGTATGAGCACATTGCATTGATAACCTGGAAGCAGGTTTAAAGGACACAGGCTGTCTTCAGGTTCAAGACCATCACAGATCAGGGACTTGAATGTTACAAAGGATGCTTATACATTTGTGGCCTTGGGGATATGTCACAACCTTCTCAGAGTTTGGTTTCCTAGTCCTTAGAAGAGTTGTCTGTACACTGGTGAGGGAGATAGACGAATAAACAGAAGAGAGATGACTTTTTTTTTCTGTATTCCCTGAACAACTAAAGTGGATTAGATACTATTGGTGAGGTGGGAGAGCAAAGTGTCTTGGTCTGTTTTGGTTGCTGTTACAAAGAACCTGAGATGGATTGTGTTGTAAGCAACAGAAAGGTATTCCTAAAGGTTCTGGAGCTCCAAGGACAGAAGTGCCTGCAGATTCAACACTGGTGTGTGTGTGTGTGTGTGTGTGTGTGTGTGTGTGTGTGTGTGTGTGTGTGTGTCCTCTTTTGAGTTCCTACAAGGCTTCTTTTCACTGTGTTCTCACATGCTGGAAGGGGCGAAGGAGACCCTTGTCCATGATACGTCTTCATCTTTTAACCATTGATGTGCATCATTTATCCTTCATAGACGTAGGGATCTGCTTCAGTGTGAAGCTATTTGCACTGATCTGCCTCTCAGTTTCTTCTAGTTTATGTACTGAGTGCTCCAGCCTTCATGCCGAGAATGTAAGGTGTCTACTAGTCACCTCTTCATTTTGAGACTTCTTTCTGTAGCTCATTCTGTTCATTCACCTACTTAACTTTAGAATAACCATGTCAGGGGATATAAAAAACAAACCCCCTTCCTCTTCAAGATTGGAGTTTTGAATGAGAATCAAGTGAATAAACGGAGTGAAACTTGATGAGAAATGGATACCTTGCACACATTTACTTTTGCCACCTAGAAACAGGTTTGACAGACACTCTTCCTTGCCACTCCATTGAGACCACACTTTCTCTTCCCCAAGGTGTTTTTGGCAAATGCCATTTCATCCTCGGGGGCCATCTTAGACTGACCAGTTGCCTGTGACTGATGGAAAGGCAGCACACCCTGGCCAGAAGGAAGTCAGTTAATTTTTTTGTGAGCACTGATATAATGAGGAGATGGAAAAACTCAATAAGCAGACACATTGAGCTTAGAAGAAAAGCCGTCCACTGGAAATAGTGGATGCTTTAGGGATCAGTCTTGTCACCAGCAGAAGGGCGGAATGTGCCAGTTATCTGAAATTTCCAGGGTGAAGTAACAAGACATCTGGAGCCTTCAGAAAAGGAGACGACGACGGGGCTGGGGAAATGGCTCAGTGGGTAGGAATCTCTGCTGCACAAACGTGAAGGCCAGAGTTCTGATCCCTAGCACCCATGTGAAAGCTGGCTGTGGCCTTGCGTTCCTGTAAACCCCATGCGGTGAGGGAGGCTGCAGTGACCAATCTCAGGGGCTCACTGGCCAGGCAGCCTTAGCTGAACACAGTCAGTTCCAGATTCAGCGAGAGACTGGGTATTAGGCGGGAAGTGATGGAGCATGACAATTAAAACCCTCCTTCTGCCCTCTGCCCAAGCACATATACACCACACACACACACACACACACACACACACACACTCACTCACTCACTCACTCACTCACTCATTCACTCACTCACTCACTCACAGATGGGAGAAGACATGGCTCCTTCATTCAGCCTGTCCCATTGGTGTCTAGCTTTCTCTCTCTCCATCAGGTCAGTGGTCCCCCACCCCCTTAAAAGTTGGGAAGTAGGAAATGGTACAAAGAGATTCAGTCTATCCGTGCTGGTTCCTGATCACCAGGACGCCCCGGAGTTAACTAGCTTCACGGGACCAGATGGAGTTTGAAGAAGTGAGTCCCGAGGATCATAGTAGGCATTCAGGTTGCTGCACTGTGAATCAAGGGGCAGCAGTGAGTCAGGGTTCTGAGTCTAGTGGGTAGCCGCAGACCCTCCTTGTGTAAGGACTACTGCACAGTGAACCAAGTCATTCCATGCTCATTATCTCATGGATACAGCTCTTTGCTCTCAACGCTCTAGTTCATGGCCAACTCATCTTGGTTTTACAGGTAGGGCATGTTGGAATAGGGGTCAGAAACCAGGGTCAGGGGAGCCCACAGTGTAAGCCGTCTTGCCAGATGTCTCAATTCATTACTCCAGATAACATTCTGCTGAGCAGAACCACATGACTCGAAGCCGTCATTCTTGTGCACGGTAGTACCAAAGGCAGCGTTGGGAGCCAGTTGATAGACAGTCATTTCAGTGCATAGACTGAAATTAAAACTGCAAAGCAATTTCCTCTCTCTGTTTTAGGGGCAGCTTCTTGCTGTGACTAATATTAGTGGGCTTTCAATATTTTCACTGAAGTGGAGGATCTCGCAAATCAAGCAGTGACTCACCGTAAATGAGTGAGAGACTAACACGGTGATGTGTCATCGTCCTCGTTCTAGGGCTCAGGAAGTCTAGACTTCCAAAATGGGTTGTTTTCCCCGTAGGCTGAGCTCATCATCCCTTGATGATAGAGCTGGCGGGGGGGTGGGGGGGGGGGAGAGGAAGCAACTGGCTTGCTCTGTGTCATAGTCCATTACCTAATCCTCAGGAGCAGGGATCAGGAGGCTGCTGTCCTGATGTCACCGGCTTTTCTAAGTGCAGTTTCATTAGCACACGGCCACACTCCTTTGTCCCTTGCTGCCCACTGCAACGGCAGAGCTGATAGCAGCTGGAGACTTCGTGGTCTGCAGAGATGAGGATGTCTGTCTTCTGACCCTTCGCACCTAAATTTGCCAAAGACTGCTCTAAACGGGAAGGATGGCCGTCAAACAGCTGCTCCAGTAAAGGATGGCTCCAACGTGCATCGGCTTGGGGAAGGGTCGGAATGCAGGCCAGTGACCACAAGGGTGCAGTGAGATGCGCAGCGGGCAGGCAGATTGAAACCTTGGGTTCTGATATCTCCAGGCTCATGTTTTCCTTGTTGGAGACTGTGTTTTTGGCACGGTTCTCTCGAAGGATCTGTCTGGGCTTCAAGCTGCTCAATATGATTCCTCTCAATATGTTTGCGAACAACCTATCTTGCATTCCGAAAAGGGTTATTAGTAGTTTACCTTAATTACCAGAATCGTCTGCCAAGAAAGAAAATGAATATTTTGCTAGTTTCAGCCTTTACACAGATGGAAGTTTCTGGAGTCATTAAAATTTCTCTCTTTCTCTCTCTTTTTTTTTCTCTTACACAGCTCAAGTGAGTGACAGAGCAATTTGAATTTTGTAATTGATTTACAAAGCTGGTCTCAGGATGAGATGAACCCCCTTTTGGATGGGGAATTGGTCTCCAGAGGTGGACAGCCCTGGCTAAAAGCAAACATATGGAGTTCTTGAAATAGGCCACGGTCCTAACATGTTTATGTTTTTCCTGGTTTGTGGAAATGTGCTCATTGTCTAAAGAGCCGCTGGCTGAGTACGTCCAAGCATTTACTGGAATGAAGAAGAGTTGACAAGTGAATACAGGGTGCAGAGAAATAGTCCAAAGGCCTGTACAGGGCTCCCAGGATTTAAATTCTAGCGCTGGCCTGAATGCCCTTTCGTCTAGGCGGGGGATTATCTCTTTTTGCCCAAAAGGTAATTTAGCTGTCAGCATTTCCTTCTTACACATCACTGTCCCTTTTCTATTTGACTTTTTAATTCTTTGCTATGAGTAAATCATCCAATTCCAACCCCCCTTCATCTGCGTGGGGCTTAACCGTTTTGCTTTGCTTCTATCCCATGAATACTTGGTTGCTTTGATTATTATTTTCCCCAAGCTCAATGAACCAAAGGCAAGTTCCTCTCGCCCCAAACCTTCCTACCTCATGTTATAAACTTGGAAACCAAGAGGCAGAAGAAGGAGGCTACAGAGGATGGACACGGCTAAAACGCAGGTGCCGGGTGACCGGAACACAGTGGGGTGAGCTCTGAGTACGATCCCCGAAATCTTGCTGGAAGGAAGGAAGAAATCTGAAAAAAAAGCAACCCCACACATAGGCGTGATGCTGCTTAATGAGCTGATGGGAGGAGTAGCTTAAAGAAGGCAAACCTGAGCCCAAGATGTCCGCTGGGGAGTGAGAGGGGCAGACACAGAAGCGTGTGAGGAAAACATTCCAAGCGGAGAGAGACTTGCCGACTGCCCGGTTCAGGGAAGGAAACCATGATTGACCTAAATCAAGAGAGCATGCTGGGGAGTGACAACCAGGGGTAGAAAGAAGTCCAGGAAGGAGCATTTGGAATTGGCAAAACAACCTGAGTGTATGAAAACTTAGGAGAATGCCCTCTCAGACTCCAGGTCAAATGCATCACTTCTGGAATAAGGCCTGGGATCTGCCTGGGGTAGCGACATGGTAGGCAGGCTCCCTAGTCGTTAAACAGTGGTCCAGGGTTTCAAGTGTCCCCAGGGCCCCAGATACTCCAGTGTGTTCTTTTTACCTTCTGTCCTCTGTTCTTCTAGCTATGTGCCTGGCTCACGTGTGTTGGATGACTGACCAATGTCCTTAGGAAGAACACAGCAGGCGGCAGTGATGAAGAACTCCAGATACTGGGGAGCCTTGAATTCTCCTTGCACTCCTTACAATTGGTGCGACCTTAAGCGAGTTAATTATGTTCCTTGACCTTCATTATTCCAATATGCACAGCAATACTAATTAAGTATGAGATTTTGTGGGATGCTTCTGGCATGGTCTGAGGCGGGGGTGGTGGTTAAAAGCATTCAATGAATGAAGACATTGTTGGGCAATAAACCTTTGCTCCTGCTGGGGTTGCTGGTGACACATCACAGAGCAGCTTCCAGGGACATGTGGCAGTGAAGGCAGAGATGATGGGAAGGGTGATGGACTCAAACAGTGTTGAGTTGTGGGGCTGTGTTGTGGGGCTCAGACACTGGGTGGAGTAAGCAGTTGAGGCAAAGTCCCTGAATCCTAAGACGCTGTCCTAGAACTGTCATGAAGTTTGGGATGGGTCTGAGCTTACAACAAACCACTTAAAACCAAGGAGAATTGATACAGCCTGGTCTTTGATGCTTACCGGGCCATTTCTTCATCTCCAGGGGAAAGAAGGAGACTACTAGGTGGTCTCTAACATCTACAGGCTCTCAGGTTAGCCTCCGCTTGGGTAGGTTTCAAGGCTACATAAATAAGTGCAAAAGAAATCAACGATGGGTCTAGAGCTGGAGTCGTGTCTGCCCAGCTTCTGAGTGCAGAAGCACCAGAGGCAAAGGGCCTGTAATTCCTGTTGCACGTGATTAACTAGAGTGTTTGAGGGAAGAGGAACAGGGGAGGGGTCCTTCTCTTACCCGTTACTTCATTATTAAGTTGATGTTGCAGTCTTGCCTCCACCTTCACAGAGCCCGGGTTTAGAAATTCGTTAGAATTCATTCTAGAGAAAGCTGATGCCCTGTGCTTTGTATACTATCATAGACGGGTTGAAATATAATCATTAAAATATAATCACCTTGAATTTTTGATGATGCTCTGCCTGTTTGCAGTTTCATTATTCATAGGTGTCAGCTTTGCAATTATGAACTGTATTTTGGAGCAGATTCTGACATCACATTTGGTTTGCCAATAGATGGGATGAACATATCAAGAAAAGAGAGGAGGATGACAGTGGGTAAAGCCCCATTTGGTTTCCAAAGACAATAATCTTGTTCAGAGAACGAGATATTTGAACACCAGCAATACGATCTTCACATTACGCTCCTGTCAATTCAAAAACTAAGTAAACAGAGCAGAGGCATACGGCCCCACTAATCCACCAATGTCATACATTTAATGATTTTAGCAGCTCAAAGAAAACAGGACCTTATGTAAGACTTTGTGTCAGAATGTGTTACAGCCTCTAACAGCAGTCACTTGCCATTCATCTGACACCAAGGGTGTGAACCACACATTATAGGAGTCAAGGGTTTTGCATAAAGAAAAACAAAGCCTCTTTCTCCAAGGCTTACACTCGGAGGTGTGCAAGAGACTCATGAGAATATGTCAAAAAAAATCAATGAGGAGCACGGGGCTAATATATCTACAGCTGGCCTTGGGAAGGACACATTTTCTACAGAGGAAAAACCAGATTGTAATTATGTTTGTATTAACCATTGAGGCTTTTCTAAAATGATTCATCATTTGGAAAAAGTCTCAAATCTTCTTTAGCCATCAGTCATCCACGGCACAAAATTGTCTCTGACATGGACACGTTCTTGAACACTTCCTTCCAGCAGCACAAAGCTTCGGAGGGATAATGGATAGGCACACATGTTAATCTCTCGATTTACCTGTGGAAGCGTTAGGCTTGTAAGAAGATTTCTTTGTAAGTTCGTTAAAGTTTCTGAATCGCCTTCACATTTGGCACTGTAGTTCAAAAATATGTCTTACTTAATATGTAATTAAATTTGATCAGGAAGTCAAAGAGAAATAAAAAAAATGAGCAGGAGGAGTATGTTGTTTACCTAGCCTCTCTTCCAGGCACCAGAAGTATCTTTGTCTCAGATAACTTTTAATAAGAATTTTTTTATTAATATATTAGTTTTATAAAACAATAGACTTAATTTTGACATTTTCATACATGACATACAGTACTTTGGTCATACTCACCCTATTATTGTCCTTTCTTGTCCCTCCTCTGTCCTCCTGTCCTCTCTCCTAATGTCCTTCTTCTATTTCCACACCTATCTTTTTGTTTAAAAAAAAAAACAACAACTGGGATTTATAAATGGAAAATTAGTGTTTGCCCTTTTGTGTCTGGCTTAGTTCACTCACCATTATGAGCTCTAGTTCCATCCATCCCCCCACCCCACGAATGGCAATTGCATTCTTTATGGTGAATAAAACCCTATTGCATATCTATCTTTATCACCTCTGTCTCCGTCTCATGTTGCTATACTACACTTTTAGTATGCATTTATGGGCACCTAGGCTGTTTCTCTAACTTGTATATTGTGGCTGTTGCTGCAACATGTGTGGATTTGCTAGGACGCCATGGGGAATTTGATTCCTCGGCTGTATCTACAGGCGTCAGACTATCGGGTCAGACAATGCTTCTCTTTTTGGTGGTTTGAGAAACTCCTGTGCTGGTTCCCATGCTAACTTACACACTCAGCAGTGTAGGAGGTGGGTACCACTTTTTTTTTTGTGTGTGTGCAATTGTTATTTGCAGCGAATCGTTAGTAGTAACATCCTCTCTTTTCTGGAGAGGTTGTTTAGACACCAAACTCTAAAAGGGCAAGAGTATTGAAAAATCTCTTTCCCTCCTGGCTTCCAGGGAAAGATTTCTGCTTTGATAACATTCACAATCAAGAATCTCACTCTAGATATTCGGTTTTCATAAATGATGATCGCCCACCAGCTAATCCTTCAAACTCAGAGAACCTGCCTTCGCTCTTCTTTTTATTTCGCTTATTCCACTCTTTTCATGGTTGAAATAACAAACAGAAATTAAAAAGCAGGTCAACATCCAGAAGAGGAGGATATAAAGTAATGAAGGAAGTGAGGCCTGTTCAGTTACCTTAAACAGAATATTACTAAATTAAAACATCACCAGCTCCGTGGCAAAGGGAATGTTTAAAAGGACAGTCTATGGAGTGTTTGTCGTAGGGATAAAAGCGGAGTCAGTAGCCCAGGTGTCATTCATCAGGGCTTCCATAGTCACGTGAGCAAGTGAAGACAGTGGCGGGCCACACAGTGGTCTAGAAGACCGCACGGCTCTGTGAGTACATTGCTCATTACACTTCTTGCATTCTATACATACAGCAGCAGGAAGACAAACTTTTAGACTTGGTTTCTAACTTCGAAGTGGAAGAGAGAACATGGGGAGAAACCCCAGCCTTTATTCTTCAGTGATCTTGACACACAGGATTATGAAAATATCGACCTAGCCTAGACAACAGCTGTCGGCAGCTGACCAATAACCTGGCAGAGGACATTTCGTCAGTGGCTTGGGAAGACAGAGACAGCCAGCTCTTCAACCGGCATTTCGGATTAATGAAAACTGACACGTGGACCTGCAGGCTCCTTAAAAAATGACGGAAAATGAACATTTGAATATTTCCTTCTCGTAGCCCACTCTCAGCTTTCCTACTTCAACGTGCTGCTGGACTTCCTTAGTGAGGGGGCCCAGGACAGTAATGATGGGCTGCTAGCCAACTGCAAAAGAGCTGGGAGTCTGGAGTGAGAGGGTCCAACTGGGTTTGGATCAAAGCTGTGCCGCCTGTCAGCTTCAGCAAACTTATTTCACCAAAGTACTTTACTTCTCTCGTTCTACAAATGGACTTATGACCCCCCTCCCCACAAAGTAGCTCACAGGACTGCAGTGATAGCTAATGACACCCCAAACAAGTGAAGGGCTTATAGCAGTGCTTAGCATGTAGCACGTGCCGCGTTAAGTGTTAGCTACTGTCGAGAGACTGTGGTCTAAGCTTTGTTCTGGAACATTCCAGAGAGAAAAGGAGCCAGGTAGCATGCAATTAGCAAAGAACCTATTCCAAACTACCCTGGACAGTAGGGAAAATTGATTAGCTCATGTATCTGATAAATCTGAAGAACTGGTTCGGGGTAAGATTGAATGAGTTATCAATGGCATCCTCAAGGAATCAGACTCCTTTCTGTTCTCTCCAACTCTTTGCTCTACTTTCTATTGGGGGGGGGGGGGCATACAACTTCCACCTGGATCCCAGGCCAAACACCAGGATGTCTTGACTTCTTGTTAACATCTAGGAAGAGATGGACTGTCTTATCATATCAAGAAGCACTGTTGAGAGTGTTGTAGAGAAATTTGCAAGGGAGATTACACATTTTTTGAAAAGAAAGTGATCTCTCCCTCCCCCCACCCCCACCCTCATGTTTGGTACATGTTGACGTGTGCAGGCCACTGGTCTCCCTCCATTTGTTTAATGGGTTGGACTTGCTGCATTTTCAGTACCCAGTGAAACACTGTAGCTTCCAGGACAAAAACAGCCATTTCTCCTTTTCAGAGGCTTCAAGCTAAGTCTTCCCTTCCCATGAAGGATACTAATATATATTAGTTGTTGGGTGGTGGCGGCACATGCCTTTAATACCAGCACTTGGGAGGCAGAGCCAGCGAATCTCTGAGTTCGAGGCCAGCCTGGTCTACAGAGCAAGATCCAGGACTACACAGAGAAACCCTGTCTCAAAAAACCTGTGTGTGTGTGTGTGTGTGTGTGTGTGTGTGTGTGTGTGTGTGTGTGTATGTGTGTGTGTGTGTACACATTAGAACTTCAAGCTTGTTTTTTTCTGAGTTTCTTCCCAAGAAATATTTATCAACTTCCATTTGTTTTCTCCTCCATACAAATTTTAGAATTAGCGTGAGGCTTTGGTTATATTATTTGGAAATTATAGACTCATCTGGTAAGAGATGGGTCCCAAATTATTTTAACTTAAAAAACACCAGGGAAGTGGCATTGTTGATGTTGTTGAAAAGTAAGAATTTCTATCAAGAGGAACATGGATAAATAAAATATAATACAGTCATATAGTAGAATACCATATACCAGTTAAAAGGAATGAGCTGGCAGTATGGAGCAGCACTAAAATGTATGATTTTATTGATGTAAAGTCTAAAAAGCACGCAGTACGATGCCCTCTTTGCTCATAAATACATGCATATGTATGGAAAAGGCATTGGAGGATGCATCAAATTCATGCTGATGGTTGCCTGGAGGGATCATGGAAGGAGAATGGGGAAAAGGAGACCTTGACTATGTCTATAATGCTTTGTTCCTTTTACTGCAACTGTGTTAGAAACACAGTAGCCTCTGAGGGCAGAGAACTGGATGCTTGCTCAATGGTGATTGTGGGAGAGAGGGAATACCTTTTATGATTCAAAACCATGTGAAACAAAAGTCAGAAAAGGACTCTAAAACACACACCAGTATGTTAATAGTGATATATGATCAGCTTATTCTTATTCCTTATATTCTTTGTATTTTCAATAATTTAAAAAAAGAACTTGCACTCTGGTAGTGGTGCAGGTGATGTTGACAGGAGAGGCTGGAGCAGCTGAGGAGGAGGTGGAGGTGCGGGGAGATTGAAGGCGGCTGTCTCCAAGGTGATCCCTGTTCTTGGATTTCTCTGTGTGACATTTGCATGAAGAATGAGCTTGCTCTTCAAGGTCCCCAGTCTAGAGCCTTCTGAAAGGTTTTGGAAGTTGGGAAGGATGCACGTGTCTTGGATGTCAGGATGTTTCTTACCCTACTGTGTTGCTGAACTAGCGGAGCTTTGGGCTCTCGTCTTGGATGAATTTGTCCTTGTGTTCTGCTAACATCCCATTCCCCCGGGAGTACTGGATCCCACGCCTTATCCCACGATGGGATGAAAATCACAGCTCTCTCTCACTACTCTGTTTCCTCTCTCTAATTAAGGATTGGACACCTGGGTGTCTCATAAGAAAAAAGAAGGCCCAAAGAATGACAACTCCCTGGGCTTCGAGTGGGCCGGCCGGGTGCCAACGGCTTGTTTCTTGAGACCTGAGAAGAAAGAAGCCATTGGGGAACCAGGCTGTTAGGAATGGTAGGCATTAATAGAGTGGGAGGGATGTTTGGGGAGTAGAGACAGGCACTCCCGGGAGTTTTAATGAGTTCCTATGGATATCCTTTAATATTTGAAGGAGACAAGAAAGAAGATTAAAAACTCTTGGGCTCTTCTTTAAACCCCAGACTACTCTGCATATGCATTACAGTTATAATGGGCTGACCCTGCAGGGCATGGAGTGTGGCAGGGCCTCTTTTAGAATTCATTTAATCATAAATGTAATTGCAGAATTGCATATCTCTAAGGATTCTTGGGCCAGAATTTCAGTCCTACCTCCATGGAGGTCCACAGTGTGAGCAGCTGCCTCCTCCATCTTTCAGGAGAGGTGATCCTGTACATTAATTAAAAACAAAGAATGTATTTTTAAAAAGGAGGTAAGACGCTAGAAGTCTGAGAACCTTGGGCATGGGAGAAGACACACAAGGAGTCACGTGCTCTGCCAACAGAGCTCTCTGTTCACGTGCAGAGTCACACCACGAAGGGAGGAAGTGGGCCGTCACTCTTCATCTTTGGCCTGAGCTCTTTTTCCAGTAGCCAGTATTGCGTTTGCTTTCTTTTTGGCACATTTGTCTCACCGTAATTTAGAAGGATGCTGTTCCCCTGTCTGAAAGCCACTTGAAACAATAATTGGTGTTATTCTGCAATACTTACTAAGAATGACAAAACTATTTGTAGGCGAGGGCTATAAGGCTGGAAAAATTGCTAAACAAAACATTTTTTTCTTCCGTATTTTGCAAAGAGCAATATATTAGTCGTTTTCTTTGCTAAAGATCTTGAGCTATGATCTCCTTCTTTAAAATTCACATTAATGACCTTGGATGCCAACTTACTGGGGTTGATGTCTTTGAAGCATCTTCCATATAGAACCTAAGTGTTTCTGTGCTGACTCTCATTTAAAATTTAGTCTCTATAGTTTGATCTCAGTCATGTAAAAATATGTAGCAAGAGGGCTTCTGGGGTAAATTTTGAGATGTTTGCTATAAATCTTCTCTGGGTGCTAATATTCTGGGTGATTTGTACTTTTCAGACCTCTATTTTTCATTTTTTTTTTTTTACAATCTGTACTTATAACTTGACAAATAAGAATTCTTGTTAACAGTCATTCTATATAAGTTTTTGCATGTGATAGGCTCAAAAACTGTGAAGGATTTGTGAAGCAACGAAACTACATGTAGAAAATACCAAAATATTAATAGTGATTCTCACCAACTCAGGATCCATTTTTATTTTACAATTATTCCAGAGTGAACATGAACTACTCTTATAATAGAAACATTATTTTAAGAAAGAATTCATTAAACTTGATCCAAAGAAATGTCAGCAGGGTCAAGCCAGCTTAACATTTTCTTTTTCACAATGCCACTCTAGACTCTTTTTGGAAAGGTCATGTTTTCCCCTGATAGCAATCTCAGGAGGCTGAAGGAGGTACCCCAAACACCTCAAGCCTCTGCGGATAAGTGATCTGAATGTCTTATTTTCATACACTTAGAAATTCTCTTGAGTCTCACTATGACGCAACTCAAAGGAAAACACACGTGTGCCTAATTTTAATAAATGTCTATGGAGAGTGTGGCTGGATTAATGGAGATCCAGCAAGGTCAACATTCCTTATGCATTTGCCCAGGACACAGCCAAAGGAACTGGTCTCTGCTGGGTTGGGAAGGGGTTCTGCTTTCTTGTGGCTCTAGAAACTGAGCATCACCAGGGCTGGGTAGACTGTAACTAAGGAGAAAGGCTGCTTGAGGGGTGGCAGGGGTCAGGCATGCATGCAAGAGTATAACAAAAGTCAGGTAGATCTTGGCTCAAATTTTGATTCTGCTGTTTAACTAGTCTTGAGTAAGTCACCAAACCTCAACTCTCTATTTAGGTTTAAACTGAGGACAAGAGCAGAGGTTTTCCTATTTCTTGACCCCAAATAAGACTCTGTTCCAGATAAATATTGTGGCCTCTTCTACCTGTTAAGATAAGGACAGTCTATGATTGAAAGAGACACAAGTCTATTAATAAAAGAGAGCCATTTATCCCAGTTGAAATTGATATGGTGGCTTTAACCACGTGTGACCCAGGCTGCGAGTCTTCCTTACGTCACCACCGGTGTGTAGCTCCTGGTCTTGGCCCCTCAGATGGATGCCCAGTCATCACCCAACACTTGAAGCGGCAGAGGAGAAGGAAGGAGGAAAAAGAAAAGAGGAGAAGAGTACACGTTATCTGTATTTTATAGAGATGGCCTCTCAACAAGGGAGTCTCCTTCGTACGGGGCTGCGTGATGCCCGCTGGCAGAAGGAATCTTTTCTGCCTCTAAGTTATAAAAATTGTGTTTGTAACAGGCAGAGTCTGATTGCACTACAGAAGCAGAGCTCTGCTATCCTGGCACTTGGCAGATCATCAAGATAAAAAAAATTAGCGTTAAGTATTTTATTACTGTGTTTCTATTTAGTGTATTAATGAGAAGCCATAAGTCAGGGTGGAATTCAACGCAGGCTCAGAACGCTCTCCAGCCATGGGATGACTTCTTATTGGACGCCGCTTTGGCTGGCTGGATCAAAATGGCGAAGCAACCCTGGTTAAGAGGACTCTTAGAAATTCCCTGGCATTAATACATTAATATTCGTGTGTGTGTGTGTGTGTGTGTGTGTGTGTGTGTGTGTGTGTGTACATGTAGGTACCTGTGCATGTGTGTGGAGGCTAAAGGTAGCCTTTCTTCAAGCATCATCTATCATCTACTGTGTAAAGTAGCATGTCTTACTGACCTGGAGTCCATTAGGTAGGCTGGGCTGGCCGGCCAGCAAGCCTGAGAGACCCTCCTGTCTCTGCTTCCCCAGCTCTGCGGTTACAAAGCACTTATTAACATGCCTACCTTTCCCCCTCGTTCCCCCTGTAACATGAATCTTAAAAGTTCTTATTAATAAAATCAAACCTGAGGCCAGGTATTGGGGTGAACACTGGAAGATCAGAGAACCAGAACAAGCCACAGCTATCTCACCTGGCCAACTTCTCAGCTGATCTTGTTTCCTCAGACTGGAAGCCTCTGTGTCCTCATATCCGAATGGCTCTCAGCTGAACTGTGCTGCTCAAAACCTAAAAGCTTAACCAGCCAAATGCTGCTAGTTCCTGATCTTCACACTGCTATCTGCCTTCACTCCCTGGGATTAAAGGCTCGCTTTCTGGGATTAACGGCATGAGTCACCATGCTTGGCTGTATCTTTGAACACATGGATTTCTGTCTCTGGAATGCTAGGATTAAAGGTGTGGGCTACCACTGTCTAACCTTTATGTTTAATATTGTGGTTGTTCTCTGACCCCAGATAAGTTTATTAGGGCACACAATATTTTGGGGAACACAATACCACCACACACACCCCAATCCCCAGAGTCTCACAGTATAGCCTTAGCTGCCCTGGAATTCCCAGAGATCTGCCTGCCTCTGCTTTTGCCTCCTGAGTGTTGGGATTAAAGGTGTTTGCCAGGACACTTGGCCTATGCCTGGCTTTCTTATGTAGACTAGGGATCGAACTCAGGTCCTCATGCTTGTGTGACAAGCTCTTTACCAACTGAGCTATTTCCCTGTCCCCAGTCCTTTAAAGAACTCTAGAATTTCATTCTTGTTTGAATTTCTTTTATAATGATTACTTAGATTTACTGAAGACTAAATGCAACCTGGGCATTGAGCTAAGAACTTTTCTACATTATCCCACTAAATTCTACGGTCTTAGGTGATAAGCTTGGTTAGTCCTGTGCGTGACCAGAATATATATGTTACCCTCAGATCTGAAGGATTGTTGAGCAGAGGCAGGAAAGCACTCTGCCCTCCCCCATCTGCCCGAGACAGGATGTCAATTTACAAAGACAAGCGGTAACTCGCCCTTACTCCCTGCTGGCAAGAATGAAGCTTAGCAGCTGAGGGCATTCTTCCTCTTCATCAGATGGCATCAGAGGAATCTATTCAACAAGCTTTGTTAACCAACCTCTGTCTGCCAGAGGTTTGCTCTCCCCCAAGCTGCTACCCCTCAAGACTAAAAGTCCATTTCCTTTACCTCTCTATAAGTAAGCTATGCTTTTTGGAGATGTTTGTGAGTTGGAAGTCGAGGACCTGCCTAAGAACGCTTCCTTCCCAGAGTGTCTCCCATTCTGTATGAAATATACCTGGTGAGAACCAGCCTTTTGTGAGAGAGTTCCACACCAACCAAGGACTTTTGGGGAGTTACTATTTTTTCCTCTATAGGTCCCTTCAGATTATGTGTGTGGAATGTGGGGCATCCTTTTCAAGGTCACTCAGCCAGAAGGACATATAGATGAAAACCAAAACTTACTCCCTCTCTTCCTCCCTTCCTCTCTCAGTTCCTTCCTTTCTTCTTCCCTCCTTTCCTCCCTCCTTCTTTCCCTCCCTCCCTCCATCCACCCACCCCCTACCTCTCTCTCTCCTTCTGACAGGGTCTCATGTAGCCCAGGCTGGTTTTGAATTTCTGGTCCTCCTGCTTCTACCTCCTGAGTGCTAAGATTACAGGTGTATGCCACCACGGTTGGTTTATGTAGTTCTGGGGATTGAACCCAGCATTTCACATATGTTAGGCTAGCACTGGACTAGCTGAGCTACATTTCCATCCCCAAAGTCATCATTATTTGGCACACATGTTTTCCTCATCAGGGGTCATCTATGTTCCTGACTCCAAAGACATTCTTTACACTGGTGTTCCTAAGTGTGAACAGGAACGTAGCCTTGGATAGCTCATTCTCTCCTGAGAACGTGGTGCCCTGAGGTCCACACCCAGGTTCTTGCTGCAGACATCAAGCTTAGATAGAGATTTTAAATGCTGTGCCTCTTTGCTCCTGTCTTGCTTTTGACAAGTGGTACGCAAAACTCTTGTGTTGATACTGCTTGAAAGAAATGATTTCCAGATTGTCAAGTACCTCTAGCACATTCTGTCCATTCAACACAATTTCTTCTGCAACACCTCAATCCAAAACTTTCAAAGGCACATTTTGGGGACAAGGACATTTTCAGTGTGTTTATCAATCAGTGTTGGTGATTGTTAGAAGTAATTTTGTTATTTTTTGAGGTCTGCTTTTCCCTGCCTCAGCAAAGCACTGATTCCTTAACTAATGTCATTTCTCCATTTTGTATAAGCTAGTAATAACAAAAACAAAACAAAAACAAATAAACAAACAAACAAACATAAAAAAACCAGAGCCAGCCCAGGGTATTCCCCTAACCCCAAACTCATACAGTGGACCTTTTTGTGTGGCTGAAGTTCATAAGGGAAAATGATATTACCCACTGGACTGAACTGAAATAAAAAAATCACCAAAAGATGACCAGCAAAAAGCAAACAAACAAACAAAAAACCATAATGTAAAACAAGTCAATGACCAGGAGCATATTATATTCAGTCTTCCTTGGAACCAGATAAAAAGTAGTTTTGAAAGCACACTTGTACCCGACTAGCTTACTATATCAGCAAAAATTATTTACACACAGTGGTAGCTAACACTTGCAAACTTGTAGTAGCCGGAATTCCTCTTGTCAGTGAAAATGATAACACTTTGCAAAACATCTGGATGTGTAGAGAATGCCTTACAACTGCTCCCAGCTGTTCGTCTCAGAGCCCTGCACCTTGCAATCTTTCACAAGTAGCCAACAAGAAAGTGGAAATTCAGATACTCAAGTATGCTGAATCAGCATCGTTTCTTTTAAAAAAGCCAAGAGCTAAATACTCAGCTATAGACAATGACTAAATAAACCTGATGTCTTTAATTCTGGAATATTATACAGTCATCAGATATTCATAGTTAGATGTTTATGATCAAATATTGCATAAAAGAAAGAAATTTTAAGAAATCCAACAATTATAACTATTTGCAAAAATTAAGATATAATTAGCAGTAATTTGACTTAAAGAGAAATATTCAGTTATTTTGAAATGCACATCACATGCTCATTTCTGTAAGTGGCTGTTTTTCTGGATGATCAATAAAGCAATTTTGTGAAATACAGCTTCTAATTTTTTTGGATTAAGACTCATACTTAAGATTAGTATCAGCCAGGTGGTGGTGGTACAAGCCGGGTGGTGGTGCACATGCCTTAAATCCCAGCACTCTGGAGGCAGAGTCAAGAGGATCTCTAAGTTTGAGGCCAACCTGGTCTACAGAGCGAGTTCCAGGACAGCCAGGGGATACACAGAGAAATCCTGTCTCAAAACAAAAACAAACAAAAAGATTAGTATCATTTCTTGGAATTGGAGGCCAAGAAGTCGTGACTATCTGCACAGTAATAGTGCTCCAGTCTGGAAGACACTCTAGCTGGGTGTCACTAAACATGAGTGTGACAGTGCTTGGACCCCACACATACTGGTTTGTTGATGTCTGATGCTTCACAGACTGCCGCATTACTGTGTCTGATGAAAGTGATGCTTTTGATAGACCAAAACACAAAGGTTGGCTAGCACCGGCTGAGATTCCACATATAAGAGTTCAGTGTAATGTTCATGGGTTAACCATGTAGGATCGGCTTAGAGAACCCTGTGAATCAAAATTTCATCACACACATCCCTTATGTCAGGAGACCCAGGGAGTCATCCACGAGGTCACTGACTTTCATATTCTGGATTTTACCTTCCAGTCCTATTTCTCCTAATTCATGGAGGTTTCTGTCGCTATCTCTTCACTCAAGTCTTGTTTCAGAGGAAACAGAGATGTTGGATGATAGTTTACTAGCAAACATTATGGACGTTGTGTTTGTCTTAAACGAAATTACAATACACACAAAAGACACGTGGCCAAAGCTGTTTGGATTCAAACAGATACCAGACATTTGTCTCAAGTTTCACACTGCAAACCTAGTAATAAGAAACCCAACATTTTACAGGAAAGAGCTTTTTCAGATGCTTCAGTGAGACACGCATGGAAGAAAAGGGGCAATGATCGCATGGAGAGAAAAACTGATTCACAGTGTGAGCCCAAGGGTGACTCATTTTATTTTAACTTTAAAAGCTTTTTGAAGCACATATTACTTCTACTGAATGAAATTTTGAATAATTCTCATTGATCCTTAAGAACCAAAAATAATAGGTAGTATCTCTTAGATTAAAAAATATCAGAGACCTTCGCTGCTCAGGTGCAGGCCGCACCAGTCAGAAGAACAGGCGAGTGACCCACCTTTCAGCTGAGCTGCCCGACTCCCTGCTTATTCAATTCCTAAAGACCCATCCCACCACCCTCTTCCTTCCCACCTCACTGCCAGGCCCCTGGCCCCAACTCCAGTGGACTTCCAAGGCTCAGGTGCAGGCCACACCAGTCAGAAGAACAGGGACCCCCTGCTGCCCCAAAGGCATAGCTAACCACTGGAAATCCAGCCCCCAACTTGGACAGAGACGCCCTGCTGGATCAGAGGTCGTGTGAGCCACCAGAATTCTAGGCCACAAAGACCAGAAGACCAAAAGAGAAACCAAGGAACGAAACACCCATCCAACAAAGACAAGCAAAGAAATCAGCACCTGGACCTATAGTCATCCCAAACCCAGACATCTAAATGCCAGCATAAGAACACAATCAATAATAGCCAAGGCAATATGGCACCACCAGAGCCCTGCTGTTCTATGACAGCAAGACATGAATACTCCAATGCAGCTGAAGCACAAGACCCCCAGAAGACAAACACAGCTCCACCCTAGGTCTCTAGACTTGGGGCGAGAAGAGTTTCACCCGAGAGCTGTCTGACGTTTCTAGGCCAGGTGGGCCCTGGAGGACAAACACAGCTCCATCCCAGGTCTTAGTTGAGCATCATTATAATTCTTGGAAGCAGGGTCCTGCCCAGTGCCATGGGACAGAGCAGGACAAGACCCACATGTGGCTCCGGGCAGATGGTTACTATTATAGTGAGCATATGTATGGCGTGGTATGGGGGAGAGAGAGAGAGAGAGAGAGAGAGAGAGAGAGAGAGAGAGAGAGAGAGCACTAGAATGGTTCATGTCCTGTGAACAGAGGTGTATCTGGGAAGGTGAAAGCAGTGAGGAGTGGACTGACATGACTGGCTTAATTGCTACCCAGGGCCACGGTGACATCTGAGCAGCTGCTGGGGCCCATGTCTGGGTTCATGGCCCTGATGCAGCCTCGGTCTCTGTTGATGTCCTTGGCTCCTGATACCACCAAAGGCCCGGAGGATAGGCCTGTACAGAGTTGGCTCCGCCCCCTCATTTGCTGTCACACTGGGGAGAACTGGTCCTGCCCCTCACCGGCTGAAGTACTCAGGAGAGGGGGTCCTACACCTCACTTGAGCTGACCCTATTTGTGGGGACAAGGGCGAGCTGGTCCTGAGGGTATGAGAGTGGGATGGCCAGGCACATCCCCCTCGTCTGCCATGTGGGGGTGTGTGTTGGGGGAGAGATGCCCTTCTGCCCCTGCCACCTGTGGTCATAAGAATGAGAGAGCTGTGAGCCTAGCCTTTAACGGCTGAGCACGCCTTTAATTCCAGCACTCGGGAGGCAGAACCAGGCGGATCTCTGTGAGTTCGAGGCCAGCCTGGTCTACAGAGTGAGATCCAGGAAAGGTGCAAAGCTACTCAGAGAAACCCTGTCTCGAAAAAACCAAAAAACAAAACAAAATAAAAAAACAAAAAAAAAGGGAGAGCTATCCCTATCCCTCACTAGCTGCAACACTTGGGAGAGTGGCCCTTTCACCTCGCCTAGACAACACAGTAGAGCTGGCCCTGATGGTTTAGGTGTGGGAGAGCTGACCATGAGGGTATGAAAGCAAGAGAATTGGCCCCACCCCTTGCTTATCACTGCCAGGGGTGAACTAGTTAGAACAGTGCTGGAGAGCTCACCCTGGTGGTAAGGACAGCAGAGCTGGTGGGCTGACTAAGCCTGCAACTACCAAGGTCCAGAATCAGGGTGATGAATTGTCCCACCCCAACATCCGCCCCATCTATGATCTGCTGGAGCATGTGAAGGGGCTGGTTGTATGGATAAATCCATGGGAGTCTGCTTAAGGGGTAAAAGGAAATTATTAGGATATGAATTGGGGAAATACACTCATGAAATACAGAATAGAAGAATCGTCACAGGGTCCTGGAAAGTTGAGGTACAGTCCAATGCTGTTCTGCCGCCGAGATGGTCCTCACCATCCAGCCCAAAGAAGGACACACACACACACACACACACACACACACACACACACACACACACACAACCACCACCAAAAATAACAGGAATTAACAATCATTGGTCATTAATATCTCAATATCAATGGTCTCAATTCCCTGATAAAAAGACACAGGCTAACAGAATGGATACAGAGACAGGATCCATCCTTCTGCTGCAAATAAGAAACACACCTCAACATCAAAGATAGGCATTACCTCAGAGTAAAGGGTTGGAGAAAGATTTCCCAAGAATATGGTTCCAAGAAGCAAGCTGGTGTAGCTATTCTAATATCTAACAAAATAGACTTCAAACCAAAATTAATCAAAAGAGGTGGAGAAGGACATTTCATACTCATCAAAGGAAGAATCCTCCAAGATGATGTTTCATTTCTTAACATCTGTGTTCCAAATGCAAGGACATCCACATTTGTAAATGAAACATTACTTAAAGCTTAAATCATACATCAAATCTCACACATTAATAGTGGGACTCTTCAACACCCCACTCTCACCAATGGACAGGTCAAACAGAAACCAAACAGAGAAATCATGGATCTAACAGATGTTATGAGTCAAATGGACCTATTGATCATCTACAGAATGTTTCACTCAAACACAAAAGAATATATCTTTTTCTCTGCACCTCACAGAACATTTTCCAAAATTGACCACATACTCTCTCACAAAGAACATCTCCACAGTTTCAAGAAAATTGAAATACCCACCCTGTATCCTATTAGACCACCATATACTAAAGCTGGACTTTTTTTTTTTTTTTTTTTTTTGGTTTTTTGAGACAGGGTTTCTCTGCATAGCTTTGTGCCTTTCCTGGAACTCACTTGGTAGCCCAGGCTGGCCTTGAACTCATGGACATCCACCTGGCTCTGCCTCTGGTGATGCACACCTTTAATCCCAGCACTTGGGAGGCAGAGCCAGGTGGATCTCCGTGAGTTCAAGGCCAGCCTGGTCTACAAAATGAGATCCAG
This sequence comes from Peromyscus californicus insignis, assembly GCF_007827085.1. Lineage (NCBI taxonomy): Eukaryota > Metazoa > Chordata > Mammalia > Rodentia > Cricetidae > Peromyscus > Peromyscus californicus. The sequence goes on from NW_026294535.1 coordinate 9,897,565, forward strand.
GACAGGTACCAAAACTGCACAGAGAAACCTTATCTCAAAAAACAAAACAAAACAAACAAAAAAAGATGGACTTCAACAACAGAAACAACAGAAAGCCTACAAAGTCATTGACACTGAACAACTTCATACTGAATGACTATTGTGTCAAGGCAGAAATAAGAAAGAAATGAAAGACTTCCTAGAATTCAATGAAAATGAATGCACAACATACCCAAATATACCCATAATGCACAACATTGTGGGACACAATGAAAGTGGTGCTAAGAGCAAAGTTCATAGCACTAAGTGCCTGCATAAAAAATTTGGAGAAATCCCATACTAGCGACCTAACAGCACACCTGAAAGGTCTAGAACAAAAATAAGCAGACACACCCATAGGAGTAGATTGCAGGAAATAATCAAATTGAGAGCTGAAATCAATAAAACAGAAACAAAGAGAACAATACAAAGAATCAATGAAACAAAGAGTTGGTTCTTTGAGAAAGTCAACAAGATAGACAAACCCTTATCCAAACTAACCAAAAGGCAGAGAGAGAATATCCCGATTAACAAAATCAGAAATGAAAAGGGAGACATAACAACAGACAACAAGGAAAATCAAAGAATCATTAGGTCATACTTCAAAAACCTATACTCCACAAAATTGGAAAATCTAAAATAAATCAACAATTTCTTGATAGATACCACTTATCAAAGTTAAATAAAGATCAGATAAACAATCTAAATAGACCTATAACCCCTAAGGAAATCGAAGCAGTCATTTAAAGTCTCTCAATCTTAAAAAGCCCAGGGCCACATGGTTTTAGTGCAGAATTCTACCAGAATTCTTTCAAAGAAGAACTAATACCAATACTCCTCAAATTATTCCACAAAATAGAACAGAAAGAACATTGCCAAACTGTTTTTATGAGGTCACAGTCACCCTGACACCCAAACTGCACAAACACTCAACAAAGAAAGAGAATTACAGATCAACTTCTCTTATTAACATTGATGCAAAAATACTCAATAAAACAATGGCAAACTGAATCCAAGAACACATCAAAAAGGTCATACACCATGGTCAAGTAGGCTTCATCCCAGAGATGTAAAGATGATTCAGCCTATGAAAATCTGTCAATGTAATCCACCATATAAACCAACTGAAAGGAAAAAAAAATCCCCTCATGATCACCTCATTGGATGCTGAAAAAGCCTTTGACAAAATCCAATACACTTTTGTAACAAAAGCCTTGGAGAGAATAGAGACACAAGGGACATTCCTGAACATAATAAAGGCAATCTACAGCAAGCCTATAGCCAATATCAACTTAAATGGAAAGAAGCTCAAAACAACTCACTAAAATCATGAATAAGACAAGACTGTTTTCTCTTTCCATATCTATTCAATATAGTACTTGAAGTTCTAGCAAGAATAATAAGACAATTAAAGAGATCAAGAGGATACAAGTTGGAAAGGAAGAAGTCAAACTATCGCTATTTGCAGATGATATGATAGTATACATAAGTGACCCAAAAACTTCTATCAGGGAACTCCTACAGCTGATAAACACCTTCAGCAAAGTGACTGGATACAAGATTAATTAAAAAAAATCAGTAGCCCTCCTATATACAAATGACAAAGGGACTGAAAAAGAAACCGGGGAAACAACACCCTTCACCATAGCCACAAATACTATAAAATATCTTGGATTAACTCTAACCAAACAAGTGAAAGACCTGTATGATAAAAACTACAAGTCTTTGAAGAAGGAAATTGAAAATTTCAGAAGATGGAAAGATCGCCCATGTTCATGGATCGGTAGGATTAATATAGTAAAAATGGCCATCCTACCAAAAGCAATCTACATATTCAACACAAACCATCAAAATTCCAACACAATTCTTTACAGACCTTGAAAGAACAATACTCAACTTTATATGGAAAAACAAAAACCCAGGGTAGCTAAAACAATCCTGAACAATAAAAGAGCTTCCAGAGTTATCACCATCTCTGATTTCAAGCTGTATTACAGAACTGTAGTAATACTGGCATTAAAATAGACACATTTACATCAAAGACCCAGATGTAAACCCACATGCTTACAGACACCTGATTTTCAGTAAAGAAGTCAGAAATATACAATGAAAAAAAAGAAAGTATCTTCAACAAATGGTGCTCATCTAACTGGATGTTGGTATGTAGAAGAATGCAAATAGATCTGTATCTATAACCCTGCACAAAACTGAAGTCTAAGTGGATCAAAGACCTCAACATAAACATTTCTTCTACTAAAACACCCGTTATATCTTCACCAGCCACAACTTCATCCATACCTCAATTATAAGCATGATATAGGGTCAAAGCTTCATCCTGTTGTTCAAAACTCAATCCCATTGGAATTGCATCCAGGATTTGTATTAATGGAAGATACTTCTGCATTATGGAATATTATTTGAAGACGTGCTATATTCGATAATGCTGTGAAATATTTATTGATGCAAAGATGTGTCGTATTCTTTTATGTTGCATTTGTTTAACTCTATAAAGCTGTGTTACTTTGCCTGTATAAAACACCTGATTGGTCTAATAAAGAGCTGAGCAGCCAATAGTGAGGCAGTAGAGAGAAATAGAGGCTGCCAGGCAGAGAGAAGAAAGAGAAGAAAGAAGAGAGAGGAGCAAAAAAGAGAAAAAAAATAAAAAAATAAAAAAATATAAAAAGAGGAGTAGGGGATGCCAGGTGCCAGCCACTGAGCCATGGAGTAAGAAGGAAAAAAGGTATATAGAATAGAGAAAGGTAAAAAGCCCAGAGGCTAAATGTAGTTAGAGAAATGAATGGAATAAAATGTAGTTGTTTTTCCCCTCCCCTTTGGGGGTCTGTCACCCAGCTCCCAAATAAATATGTGAAGACTTCTTACGTATGAATGCCTGGCCTTAGCTTGGCTTGATTCTAGCCAGCTTTTCTGACTTAAAAGAATGTAGATTTTCTGTTACCAGAAGAAGTCTGTGGAAATTGTCTGAAACAACATACATGATTGCTTGAGTATAACCATCCCTCCAAACTCTGCCAGAATTATAGTAGCACATCTTCCTACCACAAGCATGCACAAAAAGCATGCCTACAAGGACATATGTGTAGTAACTGTCCAACCCAAAGGCCACCCATGTTACTATTTGGTGGCCAATGTTTTTTGTTTCAAAGTATTTTACATAGTCACAATTTTCCCCTTTCACATCTTCCTCTTGCTTCATCCATTTTGAATATGCTCACGGTATATGCAACGCTATTCTATTTCCAAACAAATAGAGTTCTTTGGAGAATCCTTTTGATTGTTATTTAAGTTGACAATCCAAAATTTGTGCTATTGATTTAGAAAGTAATTTCTAGAAGCAGTTCCCAAAAGTAGTTTGAAAGAAGACAGTATTTTTTTAAAAAGTAAAAGTTAGGTTCCAAGAGGGACATATTTATGGACTTCATCACATCCTCTCTATCTGTCTCAAAAGCAATTAAAATGATTTTTTGTTTAGGCTCATCCTATGCATGAGATTATCTAATTTTCTCATAAAAGGAAGAGTGTTTAAGTCAACTATTATTTCAACAATACTGAAAGAAAAATCCCTGAAGTGTACAATGGGAAGAATCTATTCAGATGATGGGCCTGTAGGTTAGGTACAGGTTGGCTCATCTGAGCTGGGTTCAGTTAGGTACCTCTGTTTCAAGTTCCAGCATCTGGAGGACTCTGGTCCTCACTAAGGTCTGGGCTTATTGGTTTCACTTGCCTCTCAAACTCACTGGAGCATGCATGTGGTGTTGCAAGTTCTCATATCAATAACAAAGAAGCAGGAAATCAAGCAGGGATACTCAAGGCTTTGTACTCGCCCTGCTCGACTCCTGCCACAGGTGAAATTAATCCAAGCTGGAGGCTAATTTTAAGGGCTGGAAATATTTCCTACCTCAGGCGAGGCCACGAGAGGGAGGGACTAGCTGTTTTGTCCACCTCATGAAGGCGAAAAGATGCCATGAAATTAGAAAGGGTCTCGTGGTAAATGAGGTAGCGAGTTGAAGGAAGTGGTGGATGTTGCTATGTGATGAACATATACTTGAGGCTCCTCTGCAGTCTCTTGGCACACAACTCTTAACAATCTTAAAAACTCCGAGTGATGAATGTATTTTGGGTGCTAACAAGATGACTGCCAAGTAGCTTCTGGTTGAACACTGTCACCAGAAATACCAAGATAGAGTTAAGGGAAGGATGGGTTGGAAATCCAGTCCCAATTTTAATACTCAATGGACTGGAGAGAGGCTGAAGGGTGAGATGATCATCAGTAGCCACTGATATAACCAATCACATGTGTGTAAGAAAACCTCTGTAAAACCCCTAAAGCACCAGGAATGGAAGTCTTCTGGATGGCTGAATCTGTGGAGGAGCCCACGCCCTCCTCCCATGCCTTTCTGTCTGCTTTGCTCGCATCTGAACATCATCTGTATCTTCTGTCATAGCCTTCAGGGGGTCAGGGGAACTCTGCTTTACTGCTGCCCAACCAGAAGCACAGGTACAGGACCCTGGGTTTGCAAGTAGCGTTTGAAGTGGGAACAGTCTTGTGGGACACACTGTGGAGTCTGCTGGTACCTCCAGGTAGATGGAGTCAAAGCTGAGTTAAAGTATGGGACACTTAGCTGCTGTGTGCAGGAGAAGAACTCATCCTGCTGGACACTGAATCACCCATGCTGTATAGTGGAAGCAGAACACAAATTGGCTTTTTCTGTCCCCACAGCATGACTTGAGAGGTGGCCACTCTATTGGTCTTTTCTCTGGCTTGTTGCCTTGACTCTTTGCTCTGACTTTTGGTCACTTAGGAGTTTAAAGGCAGCGGTTATAGAAAATGCAAGTAAATGTCCCACATGCAATCTTTCAGTCGATTTGACCAAAGTAGTAGAAATAGAAATCCAACTACTGTCCCAAGTAAAAGTTTTAGGGAGAAATATATAGATTTTTTTTTTCTAGTACAAAGCAAGGCCAACTGATGTCAGGCTAAGAGTACTTGAAGGATCTGCCTGATGAGACAGAGGCGCAGTTGTCTGCTCCCAGATCAATGCTAACGAAGAGAGTATGCCCCCCAGCAAGGGAATATGAACAAAAGCGCTTCGCTGGCTTTCTATCACCTGATTTGACATTGATTTCCAATTGCTTAGAAAAAGGAGCCCAAGGTTAGTCCCTATGCAGTTGAGTCTGAGGCCTGAACATCTGCTGCGGTAGCACAGCTGGCAACTTTGTTTTGAGGGTTTATGAAAGAATGAGACCTTTCCTCTTCACGTGAAAATTGCCCATTTCAGATCCTTTCTCTCCATGGTTGAAAAGAAATTAAATAGATACGAGAGGGGAGTGAATCTCTCTAAATACCGACAGGTGTCCCTTTAATAGATCTCCCCCTCCTCCTCCTCCTCCTCCTCCTCCTCCTCCTCCTCCTCCTCCTCCTTCTCTTCCTCCTTCTCCTCTTCCTCTTTCTTTCTGGTGTGTGTATACTGTTTGTGTGTGAGTGAGTGCACATGTAAGTGCGGGTGTGCACACGCATGGTGCCTATGTGGAGGTCAGGCATCTTCCACCTTTTTTTTTTTTTGAGATAGGGTTTCTCGTTGGCTTGGAACTTTGTCACAAGCAAGGCTAGGTGGCCCTTGAGCTTCCAGGGACCCACCTGTCTCTGCTTCCCATCCTACAGTGCTGTAATTACAGCTGGACATCACCATGCCAGCTTGCAGAGGACGGTCCTCGGCTCTGAACTCAGGGATTCATACTCGCAAGGCAAGCACTTACTTTCCCGACAGCCATACCACCAGCTCATGAATCTTCTTATTCTAAGAAAACGAGATCTTATGTCCTGGCTATGGTGCCAACGGACTCAATGATTTGGAAAGAGTTTCAGTTACTCTTTAAAAAAAATTCTATTTCTTGAGTTATATTTCTTTTTTTTTTGTGTGTGTGGGTGCATGTGTGCCCTGGCATTTCTGTGGAGGTCAGAGGACAACTGTAGGAGTCAGCTCTTCCCTTCTACCATGTGTGTTCTGGGGATCAGGCTCGGCAGCAAGTACCCCCACCTGCGGAGTCACCTCACTGCCCCCCCCCATTTCAATTGCTCTTAAGACCCAGTTTCCGTTTTTGTACAGTAAGTTGGAGAGACAAGATGAAGATTTCACTTACAGCAGTGGCATCCTCTAGTCCAGGGAGTCACCATTGGTTAGGGATGGTCCCCCATTTTGTCAACAGAGGACTTTTAAAACCAACTGGACCTATGTGGTGGTGTGGGTTAGAGGTAATCTCTGGAATTAGACCCCTTGAAGGCAGTCAGGGCTCTCTCACTGGTTAGTTGTGGGATCTCACACAAGTTGCATAAATTATACTTCAATTTCTGCAGCTATGATTTATATAATACACTGCCCACTGTAGTTATATAACATAAGCAGTATGGTTAGATCAAGTCTTATGGTAATGATCCACAGAACATTACTACATATTTGGATACCCACCTCACATCTCTCTGCCTTTCTCATCAAATCACCCTTTGTTGGTAGAGGTGTCCATGCCCTTGCACAGAGCCTGTGTGCTGTAGGGACGCTATGTGACCTCAGCTCTAGGGACTGTCTTGTGTTGTGAGACTCATTTGGAGGGCTTGGTTAAACACACCCAAGAATGGCTGGATGCCTCCCTAGCATGTCAGAGTTGATTGGTGTGGGATTGGGGCAGAAGATTCTTATTTCCAGGTGGTGCTGATGTTGCTGGTCCAGGGCTCATGTAAAAGAACGTTAGATTTTATTCCTCTCACAGAGTCAAATCCTCCTGGTCTGGTTGGCTGAGTAACAAGAAGAAGGTTTACCATGAGCTTCTAGAAGGGTAACTTCTTTATTGAGTGATAGAGTTTGGGACGTGCTGCACTAAATCATGGCACCTTGGTGTTTGAGAGGACCACAGATACAGGAAGGAATCTCTCTCTCATGTTATCTTACTGCTTATTGTCTGATGTCAACATAAAATATGGCTGACCTTCCTTAGAAAGGAGGCCAAAGATCGTTATCCAGAGGGGCCCATCCTACATCCTGAGGAAGGGAGCATTCTTATCTCTAAAGACCCAGAGATCCTAATAGACAAGCCTTGCTAAGTTCCTTTTAGTTTATTGCCTGGAGAATCTATCCCTTGCCTTCCAATCACACTTCTGCATGACTGTCTGTGAAATATAGTTTTCCATGTTTCTTTGGGCTTTCATTTCAGAGGGCTCTTGTAGTGATATTTTATTTGTGCTGAAATGTGATATTTTATTTGTATGTTAATAAATAAAGTTTTTCTGGGGATCAGAGGTCATAGCCATAAACAGAAGTCAGGCAGTGGTAGCACACACCCTTAATCCAATCACATAGCAGGCAGAGTCTCTGTGTGTTCAAGGACACAGCCAAGTGTGGTGACACACGCCTTTAATCCCAGTAAAGATTATATTCTTAATCAATATAGAGACCTGGAGGTCTGTATAGATAGGTAGTGATGAGGAAGTGATGTGGCTGATCTTAGAGCCAATGAGAAGGCAGAACAGGAAGGCAATAAAGGCGCAGGTTAGACAGGAAGACTCGCTCTTGGGAAGCTACAGCAACATGGTGAGCTAAGGTTAGTTGGCGGCTATTGCTCTGATCTCTACAGCTTGCACCTCTGTATTTGGCTCTGTGTTTCTTATTTAATAAGACTGTTTAGAAATTCATCTACAGGCTCTCATACTATGTGAAATTGATAAGGAAATTTGCATGCTTTTATTACATTGACCTTTTTGGCTTTATGGTTCACAGTTACAGATCTTTCAATGGATAAGAAATTTTCTCTCCCCTTCCAGAGCTGCTAGACTCTATGAGGGGTAAACAGAAATGCAGCCTCACTCTGCTGAGAGATTTTTAAGATTCTGGGCAGTCACTCTGGAAATCAGGATGGCGGTTTCTCAGAAAATTGGGAATAAGTCTTCCTCAAGACCCAGCTATAACACTCTTGGGCATATACCCAAGGAATGCTCAATCTTACCACAAGGACACATGCTCAACTATGTTCATATCAGCATTATTCATAATAGCCAGAACCTGGAAACAACCTAGACACTACTCAACTGAAGAATGGATAAGGAAAATGTGGCACATATACACAATGGAGTACTACTCAACAGTAAAAAACAATGATATCATGAAATTTGCAGGCAAATGGATGGAACTAGAAAATATCATCTTGAGTGAGGTAACCCAGACTCAGAAGGACAAACATAGTATGTACTCACTCATAAGTGGATCCTAGATGTCAGGGAAGGGATGGCCAGTCTGCAACCCATAGCTCCAGAGAGGCTAGCTAACAGGGAAAGACCCTAGGAAGGACACATGGATGACCCTGTGAAGCAGAAGTGGATGAGATCTACATGAGTGGACTGGGTGTGTGTGTGTGGGGGGGTGGCAGAGGGTGAGGAGTGGGGAATGAGAACATAGGGAAATGGGAGGATCAAGCTGGGATCAAGGGACAGAGTGGGAGGGCAGGGAGGAAGATACCATGAAAGATGAGAACATCATGGGAATAGGAAGAGGCAGGGTGCTGGGGAGGCTCTCAAGAATCCACAGGAATCCACCTTTGTCTGCTAGCAGTGGTCCAGAGGGTGCCTGGACTGGTCTACTCTGGTGACTGGTCTAGCGAATAACCTAGCTGTCATCATAGAGCCTTTGTCCAGTGACTGATGCAGAGATCCACGGCCAGGCACTAGGCTGAGCTCCAGGAATCCAATTGATGAGAGAGAGGAGGGATTCTGCAGGCGAGGGACGTCGAGATCATGATGGGAGGACATGCAGAGATGACTGGCCACACTAGTGGAAGCCCATGAACTGTGGACTGGTGGCTGTGGAGCCCCCATGGGACTGGACTAGGCCCTCTGGATATGGAAGATGTTTGTTTGGCTTGAACTGTTTGGGGGGCACCCAGGCAGGGGGATCGGGATCTGTCCCTGGTGCATGGGCAGGCTTCTGGGAATCCGGTGCCTATGGTGTGACGCCTTGCACAGCCTTTGTGCAGTGGGAAGGGGTTTGGACCTGTGTAGGCTCAGTGTGCTGGGCTCTGCTGATTCCCCATGGGAGACCTTGATTTGGGAAATGAGGGGATGCAGGGTGCCTTGGGAGAGAGGGCTGGGGGGTGGAAGGAGGGAGGAGGGAGGATCTGTGGGTGGTGTGTGAAATGAGTAGAAAATTTCTTAAAAGAAAAATGAAAAAAAAAAGATACTGGGAAGTCAGCTTTGGGATGAAGGTGACCAGATTTGATGATCTTACTGAGAAGTTCAGTGACAGAAGCCACAGTAAAGGCTACCTGTGGTGGTGTGAATAGGAATGGCCCCCATAGACTCATGTGTTTGAATGCTTGGCCCATAGAGAGTAGCATTATTATGAGATGTAACTTTGTTGGAGTAGGTGTGGCCTTATTGGAGGAAGTGTGCCACTGTGGAGGCAGGCTTTAAGGTCTTATCTGCTCAGGCTATGGCCAGTGTGGTACACAGTCTCCTTCTGCTTCAGCTTAAGATGCAGAACTCTCAGGTCCTTCTCCAGCACCATGTCTGCCTGCATGCCACCTCCCTGACATGATGATCATGTAATAAACCTCTAAAACTGTAAGCGAGTCCCAATTCAATGTTTTCCTTTATAAGAGTTGCTGTGGTCATGGTGTCTCTTCACAGCAATAGAAACCCTAACTAACATACTACCCTTCCTTACATTTCTGTGATGAGAGCCCACAAGTGGTCTCACCAAGTAGATTTGTGCTGAATTCTGGTTTTTATAACAACTAAAAAGCATTTTAGTTGATGTAGTCATAATAAACATTGATAGCTTTATTAAATATTTACTGTATGACAGACAACATAGTAACTTTTCTGAACACATTGCATCACTTTAATTTCACAATGACTCAACAAGGGAAGTATTTTTTTTTAAAGATTTAATTCAATTTTTTATTGATGCATATGTGTGTGTGTTACATGTTTGCTGGTGCTCAAAGAAGCCAGAAGGTCTTGGATTTCCTGGACTGAGAGTTACAGGTGATTGTGATCTGCTCGATGTGGTTCCTAAAACTGAACTTGGGGCCTGCGAAAGAGCAGCAAGTGCTCTTAACCTCCGGGTCATCTCTCCTGCTTCAAATATTTTGATTTTTGATTCTATGTGTATATGTGTGGTTGTGAGGGGCTATGTTCACCTGAGTGCCCGCAGGGGCCAGAGATGGTGTTAGATTCCATAGAGATGGAGTTACAGGTGGTTGCGGGTCACCATGTAGGCAAAGGAAGCTGAGCTGTGGTTTTCTGCAAGAGCGGCGAGCACTCTTAACCCCTGAGCCATCTCTCCATCTCTAGGCAGGTATTCTTGGTACACCCATTTTGAAGGTGAAGAAACGGAGAGACTAGTCTAACCTGCTCAAGGTCAAGCAGCTTGTGGCAGAGCAGTGTCCTGCATTGTAATGGAAAGGCCCATTCAGATTTCTTCATCAGTTTGTCCATGCATGAATGCCCCTTCCCAGTGAAAGGTTTCAGACTCCCCAGAGCTGAGTGTTGTAAATCTGGGAAGCTGCTGGAACTTCAGAGTGGCTGACCAAGGAAGGCCAAGGACCTCGATGGAATATTTTTTGGTTCATGAAGATTCGTGAGGTGAGATCTAATAAAAGATTCCATCTGTTCTCTGGATAGAGAGTAGATCCCTGCCTACTTCTTGCTCTCAGCCATCTTTCTTTGAGCCTCACTCAGTGGGTTGTATTTTCATTCCGTCCATGTATTCACCTCGACATCCGTCATCTTACTCGAACTTAGGATTTCTTGGCTCTCCCCAGTTACCTCTCCAGAACTCTCTTCATGGGTTCATCCATGCCAATCATACAAATAAACAGAAAATATCTCCTCAAGCACTCACATGGTCATCACCTAAATAACTTTGTATCTGTACCAGAGACCTGCCTAGAAATGAAATGAGAAAGACAATCATGAGGTGAGTGGATATCATTCCCACACTCATTTTCTTTCCCCCTTTTGTGACAGTCTCACTATGTAGCCCTGCTGGCTGGCATGGAGCTCCCTATGTAGACCAGGCTGGCTTCAAACTCATCGACATCTGCTTACCTCTGCCGCTGGAGTTCTGGGATTAAAGGTGTGCACCACCATGCCCAGCTCAAAGTATGTCAGGAGGTTCTGCGATTTAAATTGAGGATCTCTTGGTCTACTACTGAGCTATTATATCCTCTCTTCATTTTTTCTATTATTTGTTTATTTAAATTTTAAAATTTATGTGCATATATGTGTGTCAAGTATGAATGTATGTGTGTATGTGTGTGGTTATATGTGCCAATGTGTATGTCAGTGTGCACTTGGGCCACAAGAGGGCACCAGGTGTCATCTTCTATCAGTCTTCACTTTATTCCTTGAAGCAGAGTCTCTTGATGAATTTAGAGCTCTCTTTCCTCTCTTTTTTTGTTAGATTGTAAGTCATTGATCCTCCCATCTCTGTCTGCACCTTCAGTGCTGACATTACAGGGTGTGTGGGACCACGTTTGATTTTCTCTTGGATACTGGGGATCTGAATTACGGTCCCCAGGCTTGTGAAGCAAGTGCTGTTGACTGTTGAGCCATCTCTACAGCATTCATTTTTTTCCTGTTTTTAACAGACATATAGTCTTGCTATAGGCATTTGAAAATTTACGTAAATGAAGCTATGTGGGATGGAGCATAGTTGTAATCCCAGCACTTAGAAGGCTGAGGGAAGAGGACTGCAAAAAGTTCCAAGCTAGTCTGAGATACACAGTGAGTGCCAGGCCAGCCAAGATTTCACAGTATGAACTTATTCCAACAAAACAAAACAAAACTTACATAACGAAAATCTGTTTACACGGCAAGTCAACATTGTATCAATATTTAGTTTATTGTAATTCCATTGCATCTTATGAATGTAAATAGACCTCCGTTTATTATCCATTCTGAAGAGTGTTTATTTTCTCCGGGCTAGATACTCAAGGGTAGAGCTGCCACTTGTGAATGCCTCAAGTTCAGTTGGTTCCAAAACTTGCTGTCCAAAGTCCTGAAACAACTGATCTTCCTACTCAGCTCGGGTGAATGTCCATTGCCCACATTCTTACCAACAATTCATAGTAACAGACTTATTTTTCTTTGATTGCTCCTGAGGAGATCTGAAAAAGTTGTGAGAAAATTGACTAGCCTCCTCCCACACCCACGGAATCTTCCAGGCCTCTCCTGGGGCACACTGAGTTCCAATGCTCACACGTGCATGTGTCTGAGCTTCCTGCTCAGTTCCAACTGCCCGCTGTCTCATTTTCCTGTGATACGACTTTATAATGAGTCTTGATGTTTTTGAGGGTGAGTCCTGTTTCACTATCTGTCAGAAATGTCCTGCCTCTTCTTTGACCTCTGTTGTTCTATAGGAATTTCAGCACCGGCTTGACAAGGTCTGTGGAAACCCCAGTGGATTTGCTCAGAATGCATTGACTTTATAGATTCATTTTTAAAGGCCTGCCATCTCTAAACACAGCCTGCTTCTTACTCATGGGCAATTTCCTCATTTCCTTCCCCACCATGTTTCAAAATTTATTTGCTTAAATAAATCTGTATATTGTTTCACCAATATTAATACAGATTAATACAGTTTGTCAACCACATTCTTACATAGCTTATGGTTTTTGCTGCTACTCGTGACCGAGACAATTTTTTAAGTTGTGCCTTTTAATTGGGTGTTGCTTGTATATAGAGAGGTTATTGATTTTTGTGTATGATTTTTATATTCATCGAGCTCTTACTGCTTTGAGTGGTTTCTTTATATATTCTCATAGATCTTTCTGTGTAAACAATTGTTATCTGTAAACAATGGCAGCTCTGGCTGTTCTTATCTAGTCTCTACATGTCCCCCCCTCTTGATGATTTTTTATTTTAGTCATGGATTTCAGAAAAGCACGGAATACAAGCAGCATTAAAGGGCATCATCTTAGCTATGATAAAAATAGCCTATAAATGCAAATTAAGGGAGAAAAGGTTTATTTTAGCTCACAGCTGTAGGTCTATCATTATGAGCAAGTAAAGGCAGCATAAACTTGAAGCAACTGGTTACATCCACAGTCAAGAAAAGAAGAGCCATGCTAACTCATTTTCTCCTGTCTTATGCATAGGGCCCAAACCCAGATATTGGGGCCATAAGTAATGGGCGGGTCTTCCCATGTCAGCAAACCAATCCATCTGGACAGTCCCCCATGGAGACTCGCTTCCTGGGTGATTCTCGACAGTGTTTATTTTTGCTCCATAGCAGCATTTGGTTCTTTCTTTCCATTATGTGGTCCCAGCAGGTGCTTTTACCCACTCAACCATCTCACTGGCCCAAGTGGTCACTTACTACATGGGAATTTGGGTAATTCAAATTGTTTCTTGACAAAACTAATCTTATTACAGAAAGAGGAGCACCTAAGCATAATAGTCTGCAGCCTGATAGTCAAAGAAGGTTTTTTATTATGTTATTTTATTACAAAGATTTATTTTATTTTATTTTATTTTACAATATAATTTAATTTCACATATCAGCCGCGGATTCCCTTGTTCTCCCCCCCTCCCGCCCCCCTCCCCTTCTCCCCCAGCCCACCTCCCATTCCCATCTCCTCCAGGGTAAAGACTCCCCTGAGGACTGAGATCAACCTGGTAGACTCAGTCCAGGCAGGTCCAGTCCCCCTCCTCCCAGGCTGAGCCAAGCGTCCCTGCATAAGCCCCAGGTTTCAAACAGCCAACTCATGCAATGAGCACAGGACCCGGTCCCACTGCCTGGATGCCTCCCAAACAGATCAAGCCAATCAACTGTCTCACCCATTCAGAGGGCCTGATCCATTTGGGGAACCACTTTGGAAATCAATATGGTGCTTTCTTAGAAAACTGGGAATCAATCTCCCCCAAGATCCAGCTATACCACTCTTGGGCATATACCCAAGGAATGCTTAATCATACCACAAGAGCAATTGCTCAGCTATGTTCATATCAGCATTGTTTGTAATAGCCAGAACCTGGAAACAACTTAGATGCCCTTCAACTGAAGAATGGATAAATAAAATGTGGTACATATACACAATGGAATACTGCTCAGCAGAGAAAAACAATGACATCCTGAGGTTTGCAGGCAAATGGATCTAGAAAAAATCATCCTGAGTGAGGTAACCCACTCAGAAAGACAAACATGGTATGTACTCACTCATAGGAGGATACTAGATGTGGAACAAGGATGACTGGACTGCTACTCACAACACCAGGGAGGCTACCTGGAAAACAGGACCCTAAGAAAGACACAGGGATCGCCCAATGACGGAGAAATGGATGAGATCTTCATGAACAGCCTGGACGTGAGTGGGGGTAGTGAAAGGCAAGGGTCGAGGGAAAGAGAGCTTGGGGGAGCGGGAGATCCCAGCTGGATCAAGAACAGAGAGGGAGAACAAGGATTTATTTTTTATTTTTATTTTGTGTCCATGTGTGTGTGTGCACAAGAGTGCAAGTGTTCACAAAAGTCGGTATTGGAGTCCCTGTAGCTGGAGTTACAGGCAGTTGTGAGCTGTGATGTGGGCATTGGGGACTGAACTCAGGTCCTCTGAAAGAAGAGTCAGTGTTCTTAACCACTTAGCCATCTTGCTAGTGTCTGCAGGAGACTTTTAGATGGACACCCTTTGTCAAACAAAGGTCATCCTCTCTAGTCTAAGTTGCTAAGTTTTTATAACATGTAGGTATTGAGTTTCTTTTGTTCTATTTCTGAAGCTTGGTGATTACCAGTTTTCCCCCAACATAGTGTGGTATTATTTTGATTGATTTTCTTAAATTAATAATTTTCACATTCCTGAGATAGGCCTTTACTAGTCTTGGTGTATTTATTTATTTGTCAATTACTTCTATAGTAGAAAATTATTCAAAGCTTTAAAAAAAAGGTCTAGCACATTCAACATTTTTTTTCTGTATTTTATTCTCCCCTCTTAGTATATGTTTCTAAATGTTCAAGCAGTTATCAGAATGTTGTAGTAGCAAAGTAAGTAATGTTTTGATTTTTAATTTATTTAACATTATGAATGAGTGGGGTTGTAAGAAACAGTATGACCACTGTTCACTGAAATCAAAGCATCAGTTTTTTTTTTCAAGACAGGGTTTCTCTGTGTAGCTTTGGCACCTTTCCTGGAACACACTCTGTAAGCCAGGCTGGCCTTGAACTCACAGAGATCCACCTGCCTCTGCCTCCTGAGTGCTGGGATAAAAGGCTTTCACCACTGCTCATCAATCTTTTTTTAAAAACATTTTTTATTTAAATTTTTTCATAAAAAATATTGTGATCATGTTTTTTCCTCCCCCAGATCCTCTTTATCTTTTTACCCACACCAATTCATCTCTCTTCCTCTCCATCCCCCCTTACCCCTCCACACCTGTCCACCACCACCACCACCACCACCACCACCACCACCACCACCACCACCACCACCACCAATAAAACAAAAATCAAAACAAACACTTCTTGCAGTAGATAAGTTTAAAGGAGGGGCACATCACTGAACAATGCACAAAGTCTGAGAGACTTTGGAGCACTCTGTCCTAAATGGAATGTCTTCATCAAATCCCTCCCCTCAGGGCTCAGGGGTCTGTGTGGAAGAGCAGGAAGAAAGTATATAGATCCAGAGGTGGTGGATGATTCCAAAGTGACAGTGTCTTCCAGACACAGTACTGACGGCACAGATGATCTCATCCAGACTATGTCAACACGCACAAAGTCTGCACAGGGTTAAGCCAGACTGGGTCCCAGCATTGAGAAGAGGAAGTGGACAAGGGTTTCAACCCCGTATCAAGCATTTGTTTGTGATTGACACCTGCTGGGAAAGGGAAAATCAGTTCTCTCTGGGAGTGTCACTGAGTATATACACCACACTCCAGAGCAGGCTCTGTGTCCAGGAATTAATTGGTCAATACTAAACAAACTCCATTTTTTTTTGGTGGACTTTTGCTTTGTTTTGGTGTACTTATTTTTAAATATCTGTGGTGGTTTGAATAGAAATGGCCCCCATGGTCTCATATATTTGAATGCTTGGTCATCAGGGAGTGGCACTCCTTGACAGGGATTCGGAGGTGTCGCCTTGTTGGAGGAAGTGTGTCACTGGGGGTGGGCTTTGGGATTTCAAATGTTCAAGCCAAACCCAGACTCTGTGCATTTCCCATCTTTATGTGGCTTATCATATTTTTTTAGTACGCTATTCCCTTTTTAAGAACTTCACTATTATTTTTAAATCACTTTTTAATCTATGACTGTTTCTACTCTTTCTCGTCTCTCTCCTAAGCCTATGCACATTTTTCAAACACACTGTGACCCGTTTAGAGCCCTTTTTGTCTGAATCTGTCCTCACCGTGTATCTTTAATCCTTTTGGTTATGAGCAAAAACCTCAAATCCACCACACAGTGCGTGGCTGGGAGAGGCCCCTGTACCTTGGCCTGTGTGAGACTGCGGGAATCCGCCATGCTGCAGCTCAGGCCGCATGCCACTGCTGGGGACTCATCTCTATACCATGGCCTGAATGAGAGACATGAACTAGAAAGCTGCTCTTGGGTCCGTGTTTGTGCGTCTAGAAGCCTTTTATTAAGCTCTCTCAGGCTTTATGTAGATGTATGTGCCCCATTTTGGGCCACCATATGTAAATGTAGGCTGAGTTTTTCTGTCCCAAATAAACACACAAAAGCTTATATTAATTACAAAATGCTTGGCCAATAGCTCAGGCTTATTACTGACTAGCTCTTCCATTTAAATTAACCCATTTCTGTTAATCTATGTATTGTCACAAGGCCAGTGGCTTTACCAGTCCTCTGCTTGCATCTTGGGTCTCTCTCAACTCTGCCCGTCGTCACCGAGTCCTCAGTGTGACTGTCCTGCCTGACTCTATCCTGCCTTGTCACAGGCCAAACAGCTTTATTATTCACCATGAGAGTGACACATGTTCACAGTGCATAGAAGGATTTTCCCACAGTTGGAACAATGAAGGGGCTGGACCTGCAGGTCCAGAGCTGCAGGATCTCCGTGATGCAGGAAGAGCCCCAAACCAGTGATTACAACAACGAACACTCCCGTGTAAAGCTGTGTGGACTGAAGGGTGTGACGCACGGCAGCTTCCATGATGAGAGTCTTAAATTTTGTTTTCTTTAAATTTCTTTTAAATGTTTTTTGGGGTTTTGCAAGCACAAAGGGTGGGTAAGAGGGGAGATGAGTGGGGTCGGGATGCATGATGTGAAATCCACAGGGTCCATGAAAAGCTGAAACAATGGACTGAACCCCCCTGAATGTAAGGAGCCTCCACAAAACGCTTTCTTTGTGAGAGTCGTCGTCGTGTCACGGTGTCTTCACAGCAGAACAGTGACAGAGACAACACGTCACTGATTCAGCCGCTAACACGTCACTCAAAGCTGGTGTTCCAGACTAGGTTTGCATGTCATTTCCTGTTTTAACATTGAGCAAGTCAGCCTCATGTAGTGAACCAGGAAGGTTTTCTTCTTTCTAGACGCTTGGTGACAGATTTCCCTGAGTCAGGAAACATCTGTTCCCTGGAGGTGTGGGACACACACGTGCAACAATGTCAGCCACTCCGTGGAGGAACAGCATGGTTTTAAATTGTGATTCCACTCCAGTGACAAAAACGAGGCTGTCCTGGATTTTAAATTTCTTTTAAAATTGCATTTATCTACTTATTTAGTTTGTGGTGCGTGTGTGTGTGTGTGTGTGTGCGTGTGTGTGTGTGTGTGTGTATGTGTGTGTGCGTGCAGGTATGTGCATGCATGTGCATGTATGTGTGTGCATGTGCATGTGTATGCATGTGCGTGTGTGCATGCATGCATGTATGTTTGCCTGTGTGTGCATGTGTGTGGGTGTGTGATCATGCATAAACATGTGTGTGCATGTACGTGTGTGTGCGTGCATGTGTATGCATGCATACATGTATGTGTGAGTGTGTGTGCATGTGTGTGTGTATGTGCATACATGTGTGAGGGTGTGCAGATATGTACGTGTATGTGTGTATGCATGTGTATGTGTGTGTATGCATGTGTATGTGTATGTGTGCATGTGTATGCGTGTGCATGCATGCATGTATGTATGCATGTGTGTGTGTGTGTGTGTGTGTGTGTGTGTGTATGTGTGTGCACATACACCTATGCACACACCTGCCATGGTGCTTGTAGAGGCTGTAGACAACTCTCAGAGTTGGCTCGTCTCTCCCCACTGTGTTGGCCCTAGAACGCTCTTGACTTCTGACCCCTCTCACCGACTCACACTCTTACTTGGCACCAGAGAACTCTGGGAATTGAAAATTGTCTCCTGAAAAAGTATTTTCTTGCCCAGGGTTGAAGTTTATCAGTGTTGGCCTTGGCCCACTCTGTATTTTTTCACCTTTTTACTTTCTTTTGGCTTTTTTTGACAGTAGATATTGCTTTCATAAGCAATATACAGTTGAAAGTGAAAGTGTTTAAAAAAACTTTATGTGTAACATTAGTGAATTCAAGGCTGTGTGTTTGCTGTGATTACTGATGTCTTTATGCATCCCCTCTACTTAAAACATTTATTTGTTTGTTGTGTCTGTGTGTGTGAGCCACAGCACGTATGTGCAGGTCAGAGGATAGCTTGCATGACTTACTTCTTTCCTTCTACCACATAGGTTCCAGGGATCGAACTCAGGTCATTAGCCTTGGCAGCAAGCGTCTTTACCCACTGAGCCATCTTGCCAGCCCTTTCCATCATGTAAAAAATTTATCTTTTAGTAGCATACCAAGCAATAGATTTCAGTGTGATATTTCCACACATATGTAGATGAATTTCCAAATAGTCTTATTAAATAAGAAACACAGAGCCAAATATAGGGGTGATAGCTGTAGAGATCAGAGCGATAGCCACCAACTAACCTTAGCTCACCACATCACTGTGGCTTCCCCAGAGAGAACCTCTTCCTGTCTAACCTGCACCTTTATTGCCTTGCTGTTCTGCCTTATTGTAAGTCTGTTGCTTTAAACTGCAGCATTGCTAGGACTGAAATGGCAGCTTTGGCTGCTGCCTCCACCCACCTCAGCTTTCCAACATGGTGGTGGTACATTTACCACCACCAGCTCTGGCTCTGGGAGCCGTGTGTACCACCCACTCTCCTAAGCAGTGGGTCTATGCCTCCATTAAAGCAGCATGTAGCCCCCAAACCTCAAACCTCTTCTTTCTTTTTTTTTTCTGTAATAGTAAAGGCTAAATTCATCATGCAGCATACTCTGTGAAACCCACCATAAAGTAGCTTAAGCCCACAGGCCGTGGCTGACCTGAGAGACGCAGCTAGGAAGCTGTTTTTAGCTCTGTTTTAGAATCCTTTTTTTTTTTTAAAGCTTTCTCAGATTTTAGGTGGAAACTCTTGCCCCACTATTTGATGCCATTTGTAGTTGGAAGAGGACAGATCTCTCCCACTCGAGTCCCTCTCAATGGTAGATTGGCATTTAATAAAAGAGATGAAGCCACCCACAAGCTGAGAAGAATGGGCAGCTGAATTCCAAAAAACCAAACAATTTCCAGAATTTAAAATCCTGACTCGTGACAGGACACTGGTGAAATTCAGGGTTATCTGGTACATGGACCACTTGCACCAAATGTGAGGTTGAGCTGTAGGCCTTGTGTGCATTCTACTTCACAAATGAATCTGTCAGATACGCTAGGCCTATAGGCTGAAGATGATGCCCCAACATTACAGAGGAACTTTGGGTGACTGTCCAGGCAGGCAGCTTTCTCTGTCATCCTAGATTTTTGGAAGTTGCTTACCGTGCTCTTCCTGTTTACTTAGATAAAATTGTATCCTTCTGAGGTCTTCAATGTAGCTGAAGACTAGATAGTTATAATTATAATTTTCCTTGGTTATGATAAAAGATAAGTTAGATATGAAACCTTAGACTCACAAATATAGGATAGATAGAATATTTTCTTTAATTTTGCCAAATACAAATAGACTAGATATTATACTGTAATTCTTGCTTGATAACTGTTCTATTATATGTAATTGTACTATGTTAAAGTTAAAACCTTCCTTTTTGATTAGACAAAAAAGGGTAGTGCTGTGGGATGTTCTGTATGCTCTGAATGAATGTATTGCTCTGATTGGTTGATAAATAAAATACTGATTGGCCAGTAGCTAGGCAGGAGGTATAGGCGGGATAAACAGACAAGGAGAATTCTGGGAAGAGGAAGGCTGAGTCTGGAGACACCAGCCCGCCATCCAGGGAGCAGCATGTAATGGCACACAGGTAAAGCCACGGAACATGTGGCAACACATGGATTAACAGATGGACTGAGTTTAAATGTAAGAGCTAGTCAGTGGCAGGCCTGAGCTAATGGCTGAGCAGTTTTAATTAATATAAGCCTCTGTGTGATTACTTGAGTCTGAGCGGCTGCAGACCAGGTGGGACACAGGAAAACGTTTATTTACACACATATATCAATATGTTTTGTTCTTACTTATTCTTTCACGGTCCCCCACTGTCCCCCCACTTCCTGGCCCCCCTCCTCCCTCCAGTCCCTTCCTGCTTCTACTCAATATGTATTCCCTCACCCTACCTTGTCCTTTCTCCTCCTTTAGCCCCTTCCCCTCCCGTCTGTCCATTTTCTACTTCTGTGCCTCACCACACAAATACACATGTATGTGTAAATCTAGACTTCATGTATGAGAAGAAACATGTAGTATCTGTCTGAGTTTGGATGACTTCACTAACACGATGACTTCCCGTCCCATTCATTTTCAATGTCATAATTTTATTCTCTGTGGAGGAATAATGGTCAATTATGTCTATGTTCCATGTACATGTCTGTTCACCTGCTGATAGATTTGTAGGCTGATTCTAGACCTCAGCTGTTGTGAGCAGTGCTGCCGTGAACACAGGTGAGAAGATGCCTCTGTGGCTCCTTTGTGCATGTTCCCTGAAGTCATGTGTCTTCTCTCTCTCATTCCTCCTCTCTGGCGGGGTGTATTAACATTGACCAATTATTTGCATTTTCTTCTTTCTGTGCATTTTGGGCCCTGGCCTTCTACTTCATGAGCTGTACACTGCTTTATGTTTTAGGTGCTGTTTTTACAGTCTTGTGTGCATAATTAAGGTCAAAAGTCTGAATTGAGCCATTCTCTGATCTTTTCCTGAAAGAGCAAAAGCTTCCGGCTTTGATACTATTGTGTAGTATTTTTGTTATTGATAGTTTTTTAGGTGCTGGGCCTTATACACACCCAGCAAGTGCTCTCCTCCACTTTGCCTGCAACTTCTAATTATTATTTAATTCCATTTTTTGAAGCACAGATTCACAAAAATCAATGAACACTTTTTGCATTATTTCATAGCCAGTGCTTACCTTGATTCTTTATTCTCATTTCTTCCCTGTAGGTTCTATTTCCTTCTTGAGAAAGATGCTTCTATATTAACATTCAATAAATGCATTCAGTACAATGAATTTTTGAAACACCACCGTAAAACCAGGATGTAGGATATTTTCATTCACCCTAAAACTTCCCTCTTGCCATTTTTCTGCCAACCCCCTGCCCATCATTCTCAGAGGCCCTCCATATTTTGTCTTCTATGATCAGTTAATGAATGTCACATAAATACATCACGTGGTGCGTAGTCTTGTGTTTGACTTCTTTCATACCAATGTTTTGTGTGCTCACTTAAATTTTTTGCCGCTACTCTCATGAGTCGTACGCCACTGTGTAAACACGCCACCATTTATTCTTGTCCTGTCGTTGGCAGTAGGACTTCCTGAGGGTCAATTTTATCCCCAGCCAGGTATTTGTTCTTCGGAGACCTTTAAATAGCTGTTCAGGAAGCCAGACGGTGTCTTCTGACTCTGTCCCTTGACCTTATCTGCTAATACTTGCTGTTTACTCCTGGCCTCTCCTTCCTCTTTGGTCCTTCAAATCTGCTCCCTTCACCCGGGATAAAAATGCCATCCCCTCTGCTCCTCCTGCTTTTGTAAGACCCTGAGACGTCGCTTAAAGCCAGACTTCTCTCTGATGACGCAGTTAGTGTCCCCAGCAGGTTGAGAAGGGCCCCTGCACGGGGTAAGTGTTAGCAGGGCTCCCTAATACATAATCATTAGTTATAATACTCGTGAAGGATTTGCCATGTAGTGGCTACTAGCTAAGTATTTTATTTAGATTAGTAGAGGGTTACTAGATCATTTAATACTCACCACAGCCCAATGAGGATGCTCACTTTACAGATAAGGTTACTGAGGCTTAATTAAAGCCAGGAATATGATACATATACTGAATAGTGAGCCAAGATTTGAACTTGGGCTATCTCTGTACCTCAGATTCCTTTTTATTATTTTTCTCTCATATATTACATCTGACCACAGCTCTACCTCTAAGATTCTTGAATAATGTTTCTACTGCAATGTGAATCTCCATTTATTTCCACTGGCTACGTAGTCAGGCCATGTTTTCTTTCTGACACCAAGGCATTTGTTAGTTGCAAGTCTTTCTGCCTGTGGTTTGTGGGTTGCAATGCCTTCTCCATGAGGTGTGGCTCCAGCTCTGGAGAGATCCTCGCTTCTGGGTGAGACTTCTTTGATCAGAGAACCTTCACATCTCCTTTCTCCACAGTGTTAACTAGTTTTTCAGGGAGCCAGTTAAAATCAGAGGGTGGAATTAAATATGTCTCCACAGGTGGGCCACACTGCTGATCTCCTGGAAGACCTTTGGGTTATTAAATGATGATTTCACAGCACAGCTGGGCATTCAGTGGAGTGGGCCCCGGATTAATTAAGCAGTGGTAATTAGCTGAGCCTTAGACCTCGGTAGAGTGGCTGGAGTAGGTTGTTTTCAGGTTACTACAAAGATTCCTTTAAATCTCCAGAGAACCTTCCATTGTTTCTTTCTTGCACCTCAGGAGGAGCAGAGCTGATTTCCCAGGAAACTTGGTGTCTTGCCCGGATGAATAAAGGTGATAAATACAGATGAGGTGATAGGTCCATTGGCTGTTTGCAATTCGAACTTCCCTTCATTGTGCATGAATGCATGGAGAGAGAAGCTGGAAGATGGAGGGGGAGGGGGAGGGGGAGAGAGAGGGGTGGGGGAGAGGGAATAACGGGGCTGGAATGTGTTGTGGTCTGGTTTCTAGAACACACGTAAATTAGAAAGAAGAAGCAGTTGTTGGACCAATTCAGGTCAAGTGCAGACGCTGGACACTAAACAGAGAGGAAATGGCTGAGAGAGAATGGAGAAAGTCAGGGAGCAGAGTGTGTGGGAAACTGGCCTTTGGCCCACTGAGGTGATGGGTCATGAAATACACTAGAGTCACACAGTGTGGCCCTCCCAACATTCCTATTCCGTGGATTTCTTGCATTAATTCTGGTTTGGAGAGTCACAGCTCTGAGTTACTAAGGAAGGTGATGCAAACTTGATTTTACCAGAAGGTTCTCTTGCCCAAACGCCTGCTCTAGGGAAAGCAGGTAAACAGATCCCTGTGAAGTTGGGCTTAGTTCCCAGAGGGGACCTCTCACCTTTCCGGAACTTTAAGGAAAGTCTCTGTCTGCAGTTCAGTTCCACTGAGGTGAGAAGATGACTAACACTCTGCTGCAGGACACTTTCTCACCAGTCAGAAGAGCTCTTTTCCCTCAGGAGTCAGGGGATGAGGGAGGAAATGTTCCCTGGGTCTGAGAGACGAGGCAGAGTTCAAGGGTCACAGGGCCTGAAGCACAGTGTTGGGGAAGGGAAAAACGGGCTTGCTACTGATTTCTTTTAGATCTTAGAGTGTGGGTCAGTGTACAAGACCCCCAAGGCCGCTCAGAATGCAATCACATGACTGAGCCTCAGAAAGTATCCCCTTACGGGTAGACTGTCCTCTTTACTGAAGAGGCTTCCCAGCTTGATCTGAGTCATCAAGTCAACCTTTTCGGCCTGTCCCATGAGGAGAGGGAGCATTTCCTGGGGAATGGTATTTAGAACTTTTCCAGAGAATCAGAAACAGAACCAGTGAGTTGTATATATCTTTGTGTGTGTGTGTGTGTGTGTGTGTGTGTGTGTGTGTGTGTGTGTGTGTGTGTGTGTATGGGTATGAGTGTATGTGTGCAACTGTGGAAGCCAGAGGTTGATGTCAGGCAACTCTACTTAATTTCTGAAATAGGCTTTTTCATTTAACCTGGGGCTTGCCATGGTGGTTAGACTGGTTAATGAGTCCCAGGATTCTCTTTTCTCTGCCTTCCTAGCAATGGGTATGAATGCCACCGTGCCTGGCTTTTAAAACAGGCACTGTGAACACAGATCTCCATGCTTGAGTAGCAAGCATTTACCCATTGAACTATCTGTCTTTCTACCCTATGAATAATGGATCTATCTATCTATCTATCTATCTATCTATCTATCTATCTATCTATCTATCATCTATCGCTATCTATCTACGTATGTATCTCTATCTATCTTCTATCATCTATCTATCTATCAATCATCTATCTGTCTGTCTGTCTGTCTATCTAGATCTACTATCTATCTATCTATCTATCTATCTATCTATCTATCTATCATCTATCTATCTATCTATCTATCTATCTATCATCTATCTATCTATCTATCTATCTATCTACCATCTATCTATCTATCTATCTATCTATCTATCTATCTATCTATCTATCTATCTCTATGTACCAATTTTCTACCTATCTGTCCCTCTAAAATGAGTGAGAGACGTAGTTCTCTCCAGGGAAGAGTACACCAATTGGTTGTCCAGTGCCAAATGGTCAGCCCTGAAAACATACATATAAGTAATATCACGTGCATTCAACGGGTTATATTTAGAAATATGTATATGCATACATGAGTGCATGTATACATGCAATGGCAACTGATGAGAAATAGAGGCCATGAATTTAAAGGAGTGTTGGGAGGGGTAGATGGGAGAGTTTGGAGGCAGGAAAGAGGAGGGAGAAATGTAATTAAATTACAATTTCAAAAACAAACAAAAAAGAAAGAAGAAAAAATGGTATTTGTTTTAAGGAATTATCTCCTGAGATTGTGGGAACTTGCAGTTCAGAAACACAGTGGGCAGGTCAGCAGGCTGGGAATTCTGGCATGAGCTGATACTGCAAGTTTAGGCCAGAGGCAATGTAAAACAGGGTTCCTCTCTCTTGAGGAACCCCAACTAATCTTTTTAAGGTCTCACCTGATTGGATGCAGACTGCTCATATTAGAGAGGGTAATTTGCTCTACTTGGAGTGGACTGATAGCAATCAACGTAAATACTACCTTCCCAGTAAAATATAGGCTGATATAGAGCAAACCACTGTGTTCATGACCAAGACAAGCTGACACGTAACACTGACCATCTGGGAAGACAAATGGGTACTCCGCTGAACGATGTCTTTTCTCCTCTCCAGCGGATACTGTGCAGAGTCTGGGGTGCTCAGTGAGCACCGTGGGGGTCTGGGCTGGGCACTTGGGAGCCACAGGGAAATAGTGAGGCCAGCAGCTGTGGGAGACCACTGAGGGTCCTGTGTGGTCTCCAAGGGTGTGTGTGTGTGTGTGGGGGGGGCTCTCTAGCACAATCCAATCCACATGGGAGCTGAAACTGTAATGGGGTTGGGTGGGTGGAAACGGGGCGGAATCGGAGTTTTAGAAATATAATTTGGGGCTGGAGAGATGGCTCAGAGGTTAAGAGCACTGACAGCTCTTCCAGAGGTCCTGAGTTCAATTCCCAGCACCCACATGGTGGCTCACAACCATCTGTAATGAGATCTGGCGCCCTCTTCTGTGTACATAATAAATAAATAAATCTTTAAAAAAAAAGAAATATAATTTGGTAGGTCGATCCTTGGAGATGCTGATGGGGCCTTGGATTTCTGCCCTTGGTGGGACTGGTGGTCCCAGGGCACCCAAGTTTTGTGGAAGGCTGGGGGGGGATTATTTTTTTGTAGGAGTTCTTTAAAGTGCTCTAATAGCTTTTGGGAATGTGCATGGGCAAGGCAGTCATGCCCCGCCACCCTTCCCTCTCTCCACTCACAGGCTGGTGCGAAGCAGAATTCTGAGGCCTGACAATGGGATCAACTGATTTGTTGTTAAGTAGCTTCTAAGAGCATTTTGAAGTCTCAAAAAAAAAAAAAAATGCCATGGAGGCAAAGCTCTTCTAATCCCCTTCTTCCCTTCTCAGCCTCCAGTCTCTGTTGGCTGTGGAAATAGATTTCCATTTGTTATACCTCCATTGCAAGCAGTCGAGCAAGCAATCGGCATTTTATCTGTGGCATTTGATTGAAGGGAGAAAGTATTTTTCATTTATGTTTTTGCCTGAAGGGAAAGGGGAAGCAGATAAAAAGAAGAAAAGGCATTGCTATGATGTACTTCTCCTGTATATAAAAGTTGTAATCGTGTGTCGTACTGCTCTCTTCAATACAATGAATATTCCTCCGCTGTCTGACAAACACCCAGTGCCGGGATATGCCCTACCTGATAGGGCACACCGCAGTGGTAATAAAGCTGTAAAATGGTTATAAATTTGTCTGTGTGGGGTATTTTTAACTTCAAATGACATAATCGGGATTTATGCGTTTGCGATTTTAGCATGCATTTTGACAAGTGACTGGGGTTGGAGGTAGTCCATTAAGAGGGATTGCGGCGGATTTATTCTAGGTTAAAGACGTAGATGGCAATCTTTATGATTCCACATATCCCAGCATTGATGACAATCAAGAATAACTGCATCGCGCTAGAGTATGGCATTGTGTAGAAGAGTGAGCACAGGTAACGCGTGTTAAGGGAAGACTCCTGTGTACTCCGCCCCGTGCAAGGTGTGCTCTGTATTTAGAGTCCTGTCAGTACCCTCCTGTACAGTGTTCACTGGGGTATTTTCTTTTCAGCTGATCAGTCCTTTCCACCCCTGGCTTTTTATAGATCGGAAAAAAAAATCTTCCTTTGTGCCCTGAGGAGTACATTTTGAACATGGAGATGAGATGGAAAAAATGAAAATCAAAGAATTGACTACCAAATTTTTTCATTAAAGTACTTTCCCTCTTCATGCAATTTAATGCAGGGGATCAGGAAAAGATATCCCTTGACTTCCATATTTCCATTTTTTTTTTTTTTTTGGCATTGACCATTGGCTAAGGAAGGAGTGTTTAGATGATATTAATGAGGGCTACCTGAGACACAGCGATGGTTGCTGGAGCTATAGCAGCTGACTGGAGATAAGGATGAGAAATGTCTAAGAATAGCTAGGTTCCAGTCAGCTAAACAAAGCTTTCTTTTTTCCTAATATGGGAGCAGTTTCATGGCAATCTTTATGATTGCTTCACAGAACAAAGAAACTCATAAATCAAGGTGAGTTTAAGATACATTTGTTGGTATGTCGGAGAGGTAGCTACAGCAAGATGAGAGAATTGTTTCTACAGGCTTGAGACATCATCACCTGATGACATTCTGAGCCTTTTAAGAACGGAAGTCGTAGCCTTCTAAGTTAACAGATTTCAAAGGTTTTAATCTTTTAGTCACAGGACGTTAGCTCTGATAACAAGGTGGTCAAGAGATGGTTGTTCATGAGGGAGCTAAAGCGAGCTCAAGGTGAGGTAATTAGCCTTCAGGCCTGCAACACTCCAGTGTCTACACTCGCTGCAGTTTTAATCAATTGTCAGCCTTTGAAGACATAGCTTCTTTCCAGGGATTCTGGGTCACAGCTCCTCCTGTTGGCCCAGCCGTCACGTTTTGTGCACGTGGGGACCACGCGTCATTTATTAAATGTCATTAGGCCCCTTTCGCTGGAAGCTCATCCCTGGGATCTGCTGGAGAGGAGGCTGAGGACTGGATAGCACAGCCGTCTTCAGGAGCGAGGAATGGCTGGGAAAGGCTGTGAGGGAAGAGACTCGCGATCACATGGAAGCTGTTAGCCACCAGGATCTAGATCCGACCATTTATCCTTTTCCCTTCTCTCCTCTGGATGTCACATAAAATATGTGTCACAGATAATAAGATTATCACACATCATTAAGTAATCAAGAACACAGTTCAGACTAATGGAGTGAAGGTAACCACTGAAGGAAACATGTATTTAAAATAGCCAAAATTTACATATTTTTAAATCTAGATTGACTACATGTTTTTTCCCCTGTATTTACAGTTATTTGAGCTATCTTATATTTATTTATTTATTTATTTTTACTTTTTTAAATTGAAATTTATTTTCCATACACTATATTCTGATTATAGCTTCCCCTACCCCCAGCTCCTCCCTACCTCCATACCCATCCAAATTCACACCCTTTTTTTCCTTTTCTCATTAGAAAACAGTCATCTAAAAAAAATGAACAAACATAAAATAAGACAAAATAAAATCAAACCAGAGTAGTACAGAACAAATAGACAGACAGAAAACAAAGAGCCAGAGCAAAAGCACAGGAAACACATGTGGATGCCCGAGCGAAGTTTTTAAGATCAGATGGAGGAGACACTGTAGAGGAGGCTGCTGGGCGTGGCCGAAAACCATGTTGTTCCACCTTTTGTTCATCTTAGAGTGAAAAAAAAGCATCTGTAGGAATGATGCAGAGAATTCATACATTATGTGTGTTTATAATATACATATAATGATACATACATATGTTTTAAACATTTAAACCTATTTCTATTGTTACAAAACACATTTATTATGGAAAAAAATAAGAAAATATAAATTGATAGAAATAAAACAAAACATTTCTAAGCCTGTCATCCAGAAATAAATTAAAGTTTTTTAGATTTATAGGCTATTTGGGTACCTTATATGTAACTGGTGAGAATCAATAATTATTTTGAGGATAATGATGATAGCATTTCATTTAGGGAAAGGATAAACTTTGTTTTTGATGGGTTTTCCAGGTGTAAAAGAGGAAGTCCAAGAATGGGTACTGTGGAGAGCATTGCTGTAGTTATCAACAGAGGATTTTCTCTTTCTGGATCCTTCTGCAGTTGGGTAGAGCCATGAGAGCAACTGGAGTCACAGGCTGTGAGTAAGGTGATATGTGCAAATGTGTGACAGACAGGCGCTATTCCTAACACAGCAAGTGGAATAAGAGTTCCTCGTGGTTGTTGGGCCTTGTGGTCCATGCCTGCAATCCCAGTGCTTGGAAGACAGAGGCAGGAGGATCACTGCAAGTTTGAAGCCAGCCTAGGCTACATAGCAAGATCTAAGTCAACCCAGGGCTGCACACCTAGACTCTCTCAAAAGCAAGCAGTCAAGAAAACAAACACAAAATTAACCCTAAGCAGCCAACCAACCAACCAAACATACAGAGCAAAAGGAGCTCCGTGCGGTTTCTCTTCAGCACTGTGTTGGAGCAGGCACACATTTTTCTGTGTCCATGACTCCATATCAGTAACTCAAACTGGCCACGAGGGGACTATTTTTGGCTAAGATTTAGACTTCAGAACTTTTATTCCAGTGATCATCAAAGTCCAATGTTGTTCGGCCAAATCTTCGGGTATGCACTTACTTATTCCTCAAGGGCAGCTTGGTAGAATGAAAGTTTGATAATAGCGGTGAGACAACATAAACTTTTGGCTATGTTCTGTTGGATTGTTTACGTGAGTGGTCAGACTGTTATCGCTCCACAGGAAAGTTCTGTTTTAGATGATGGAGTGTGATCAACAAACAGAACTGTTTTGCTTTGTGGTTTGGTAAATACTTACTGAAGCTTGATCCTCTGTAGATTTGGCATGGTAAACAGAAAAACTTATTTTTTTTAATTGTTTTAGGGGTACAGAAGGAGAGACTCCTCTGTGGGAGCCCACAAAGATTCCAACTTGTGGTTTGTCTCAAGGTCAGAGAGTCAGGGTTTATGTTGCTCTCCAAGGCTGCATAATAGGGTGCAAAGGCCTGGTTACCAGGTGTCTTATACTTCAAGGCCTAATCACAAGATGCTTTGCCATGGGGCGTGGTTACCAGGTGTTTTGAAGGGTCTAAACTTGGTTGTACATTGTGCTTTGATCTTGAAAGGGGGAAGTCTTTTGCCTCTCCCCTTGCTAGTGTATAAAAAGCCCATTAGAAATAAACTCAAGGCTGCTGGATATTGACCCAGGGCTCTCCTGAAGCTATCCTGTGTCTCTGTCTTTTTCTTCATCTATATTTCTATCTAGCATTTCTCAATTCCTCACTCCCTCCTTCAGGGAACCCTTCAATAGGTCGGGGCTGAACCCCAACACTTTTATGCATAGTGGGCTATAATCAGCTTTTAGAAATTAATATCCTCTCATATTTTCCCCCAGATGTTCTTTCTTTCATTCCTCACTCATTGATGACATCATATGCTTGGGATAGGAATGTAGTCAGAATTATGGAAAGAAACATTAGAAAGAATGGAAGTAGAAAAAAGGATGTATAATGTGTTTGTGTCCACATGCTGAACACATTGAACCACTGATAGATGCTGAATTATTTCACCTGATTTGAAAGCATCATCTATTTGGTTTCCCTTGGGCCTAGTCATGATTTCACAGTAAGAGAATGCAAAAGAACATAGAGGCATCAGAATTTATATTTCCAGGCTGTCTGTAAAAAACGAATGGAGTATGATGCCCAAAGGCCTGCCAAGATTATCTTGCCTACTGTATATCCATGCATCAACCTTATTGAACTATCTGCAGCTCTTCTCTACATGGGTTTTCCTCAGTTGTCTAGTCCTTGGAAGGAAGTGTTCCTCTCTGCCTAGAAGCCCCTTGTCCCTTCCATTCACGGCTCATGCTTACAGTTCTGGCCCAGGAATCAACGTCTATCAGAAGCTTTAGACCTCCTTCTGGGTCAGTGGAAGCTCCCATCATGTTTGGGACCACCTAGTGTTACTCTCTATGGCTCATCTGTTTATCCTGTCCCAGGTCAGGAGCTGCGTCGCTGTGGAGAGTCCGCCCGGCTCACTGTCACCAGTCAGCAGAGCTGCCAGCCTTGGTGCGCCAGCAGCGAATTTGAAGGAGGGAACAGCTAGAAAATGACAGACACAGGAAATTCTTAATTTTTTTTTTTGAGATTTACTGTTTGAGTTCCACCAATCAAAAAGTGTTCTCTGGGCTGGAGAGATGACTCCATGGGTAAAGGCGCTTGGTGCCATACCCGATGACCGAGTTCTATCCCAGAATCCCACGTTGTGCAAGAAGAGAACTGGAAGTTGTCCTCTGAGCCCCACACATGGGTTGTGGCATGAGCACACTTGCACACATGTATACAAAACAAATAAAACACAGTTAATAGAACCACTTTCTAAGGGCCTGCGCTGTGCCGTTGACTTTATTAAATACCACAGAACATAGGAAGATGGATACATTCTAAGATACAAGTCATTTTTTTTTTTTCGTGAGATAGGGTCTTTCCATGCTGCCCAGGCCATCCTGACTCATGATCAGGATTCCCCCTGAGTGCTGGGATAACAGGCACGTGATATCACTATGTCTGTTGAAGACATAAGTCTGAAGAATTTCACTTTTTGCTCACAATTTGCTTCTGAAGACAACCCAGTTTCCTGAACAACCTAGGAACTGGGAGAAGAAGAGGCTCCTGTTTGGAGAACTAGCTCCGTGGGTCCAGAATCTTAAACAAAGGCTACAGAAGCAGGGAAAGTTCTTTACCTAAAGCTTCAAGTGAAAAAAAAAAAGATTCAACCACTTAAAAATATAATTATACTTCCCAGGTTCCAGGCCGTGCTGGGATATGTCCTTGTAGAACTGTTCTGGCTTCCAAACTATCATTATATTTCAATTTAACTTTCCTAACAAAATCCGTTATCAGTTCCAGTGACCTGTTCATTTTCTGCATGTGCAGAATTCAATGAAGCTGTTTTAAATATTTTCTTCTTTATTAAACACTTCTCTAAAATCCATAATTCAGGAGACAATAAATAGTTGCATTTATTTCTATACAGCTCAGCTCTGCGAAGCCGACTGTGAATTCAGCGGGGCATTCTCACACTAGCCAGTTTTTGTTATCAGCTACACAACATGAAAGGAGATTATATTTTGCTGCTAATGGAAGAAACGGAAGGAGAGCAAAGTATTCTAAAACACTGGTTTGAATTGCGGCTTGAGATCTGAAGGGGAAGAGTGGGGGGCAAGTTCTGGATGAGTCTCTCATTTACTTATTGGTGACAAAAGGGTTCCATTTCCTTCTTATATTAAATGAAATTGCCTATTCTGCTTGTGTACTGAACCCAGACGTTCACATCTTAAAGAACGCCCTAGTCCTCATCAAACTGTATTCTTCTATCTCCCCATCTCTCAGATTTTAAGTACAGAAGGCACAAAAGGTGAACTTTAATTTTCAGCTATTTCCAGAATATGAAGGTCTTTTTGTTTCAACAAAGACCTTCTCAGGATAAAAGGAGACTGTCTGTCTCAGAAGGGTCTTCCAATTGCAGTCCCTCCCACTCAGGTCCTCCAAAGACATTTGTTTCAAAAGGTGCCACCGCAATCTGAAGCGGAGATGTGATGTGTCACAGGCACAATAAGATTTCTGATAGTGTTGTTAAAAATTCTTTTGACATTCTTTTAGTGAGAGTTTGTAAATGAATTTTGCTAACACAGGGCAGGGAAAATATATTTTATGGGTGGCTTTATTTCAAGCCCCCTTTGCCCTCCCGTGTGACTTTGATTCAAAGTGTCTTATAGACATCACTATTGGAAAAACCCAACAAACACGAAACCCTCTGAGAAAAACCTGATTTTCTTCGTTTTCATGCTTTGAAAAAGAAAAGCTGATGCAGGTCAAATCCCATTAAAGTGAATAGATCTATGAGTTGATGTTATTTGTCAAAACAGAATTTGACATATTACTCTAATTAACTAATCGGTATCAATAGAATTACTCTGACTCAAGTGGCAGGATATTAGTTACAAATACTTTTTGGCATTTTGAGTGTTCCCCTCCGGCCCTTGGGCTAATGGTACCCTTCAGCTATTTTTCTTTAATCACCTTAAAAAAAATCTCATTTTCAAATTACACGGTGAATTCAGATACCACCTACATGAGGCCCATGAAAAGTGTTGCAAGAATCAGCATCTTGTTAAGTTCATTCTTTCTGTTTAAGCTTGGGGCAAGCCGGGAAGCTAAGACTGTGGAAGAAGGACCCACTCTAAGTAGACTTTGATGGAAGGCCCTCAGTTATTTACATGTATTTTAAAGAGAAACCTGAGGTCATAATGTGCCGGTGTCTTGAGTGTCTAAATTTAAAATTTTAAGGGATGGCTTGATGAAGTGGAGTTAGCTATGATGAATGGGATCCCATTTGAATTCTGGACATGATATCTTGACAAACAAACTCAACACTCTGGTCTTCAGTTTGTTGTTCAGAAGAATGAGTATAATAACACCCATATCACAGAATTAAATGCCATATGAACTTTCATGACACGGTGAAGGCACCCAGCCGTGGGACTGGTACACATGGTGAATGATTTACAAATGTTAATACACACTCCCTTCTGCTTATCTTCACCACACTCTCCATGTCCCTGGTCCTTCTTGTTGTACTGGGATCCTGGATGCTTCCTAAAGTGCAGGAGGAGGAGGAAGAAGATTCTGGTATCTGAGGGACGATGACGGCCCTCTCAGCCTCCATACTGTTTCTTTGCATACTCTTTAGATTTCTTGATTAATGTTTAAAGGGGTGGGGAAGGCCTCGTGTGTGTGTGTGTGTGTGTGTGTGTGTGTGTGTGTGTGTGTGTGTGTGTGTGTGTGTGTGGTCTATGCCTAGACATATGCATGTGGACCAGAGCAAGAGGAAGTTGGGTGTATTCCTAAAATTTCTCTCTGACTTACTGCAGGTAAGGCTAGCTGGCAAGTGAACTCTTGGGTTCTGCCTTTCTACTACACCCTGAAATGTTACAGGCATATCCAGTCATGCCCAGCTTTTTATGTGGGTGCTGGGGATTTGAACTAAGATCCTCATGCATGCCAAGCAGGTGTTCTTACCCACTGAACCATTTGCCCAGCTTGAGACGGTCTCTTTCACTTGCTGCTGTATTTACAGTGTCTAATACAGAGCATGATTCATAGTTGTTGCTCAATATTCATTTGTCCTATAAAAGGACCTTTTTTGTTGTTCTTAATACTTAAAGGAAAATTTCTGATGATGAAAATTGGAAATGTTACTTAGGGAAAATTTAGAGACCTACTAAAAGAAAGAAAATACAATAATTGCTGATAGTACAAGATAGATGTTTACCTCATAATTGTCTGGGAACAATAGAGGATGGCAGAGAGGAGTTGTTATACGGAATGTATTGGTTAAAATGTCCATCGTGTGCATGGCTCTGACTAGATGGGCCTGGTTCGCCAAGTTTTATGCTCCATGACCCTGCCCTATTGGCTGGAGTTGGTTGTATAATAATAGGTGGGCTTTGATCCAAGAATAGTCAAATCAGAGGCTGGCCAGAAGCTTCTGACCTGGTGCTAAAGAACGAACGGGGATAATCACATTCTCTCTTTTGAAGTTGAACTAGAAAGTACAGTTAGCAGTGGGGCCTGGGACTGGAGGAATCTATACCAAGAATCTCTGAGGTAAGGTGAGGCCAGGAGGGTCACAGCAGGCTGCTCTTCTAAGGAAGTGAACGGCACGAGGAAGCAGAATCTCTGAAATGGAGGAGAACTATGCAGAGCTTTGGAAGGACAGAATAAGCCAGTCAGTCTAGCCAGAGGAGGGAGCAGAGGCACAGAAGGGCAGAGACACCACAAGAGATTGTAAGGGCTCTGGTGAGGCGGAGATACCCGTGTGGGCTGCTCTTCTCCAAATGATGTTAGTTCCAGCTGGCTCTCTGGTTCTGGACCCAGTGCATGAATATCTTTATGATATTAACTCTTATAAAATTATTATTATTGTGTGTGTGCGTGTGCATGTGTGTTTATGTGCATGTGTGCCTTCATGTATGTGTAAAAGCAGAAGGCAATTTCCAGGGATCATCTCTTTCCTTCCACTACGAGTTATGGAGACCAAATTCATGTCACTAAGCGTGTGTAGCGAGTGCTTTTCCCCACTGAGCCATCTCACTGGCCCAGTTTGCTCTGTTCTTTCGCTGTGAAGAACCTTTCTGGAACAGCTGGCTCACTACAACAATGAGGCATATGCAGAATGTGGGGGACTTGTGGGGTCAGGGCTTCCAGGTTAGGTTCTAAGTGTGTAGGGATCTCAGAGAACCCTTCTGCAGGAATAATCACGGGGTTTGTTTGGAACGTGGAAGGGTGTCAGGCAGCTGCCCTCCCTGTTTTCCTGTCCCTCTTGAGGCCACCTGGCACCTCCTCTGTGATGCCCTTACATCTCTTCTTGGTGCTTTTCCTCATCGGCTTCCTCTGAAGACATAGTTTCTGCTCTCTCATAACTCTGGATTGCATGTGTCTCTGAGTTGTTGGGACATTGATTGACCCCATTTTCTGTTGCTTTGGAGATCTAGTGTCTCATACTGTGTCACCAGTCTGTGAGTCATTTTAAATGAAAGATGAAGGAGAAGAAAGAGGAAGAGAGGGAGGAAAGGAGGGAGGGAGGGAGGGAGGGAAGGAGGAAAGACAGGGAGGAGGGAAGGGAGGAGGAAGGGAGGAGGAAGGGAAGAGGAAGGGAGGAAGGGAGGAAGGGAGGGAGAGAGAAAGGGAGGAAAAGGGGAGGGAGGGAGAAAGGGAGGTGGAAGGGAGGGAGGGAGGGAGGGAGGAAGGGAGGAGGGAGGAAGAGGGGGAGGAAGGGGAGGAAGAGGAGAGATATGTAAGCCAGCTGAAAGACTGCTGTGCATGAGTAAGTCAGATGGTTTTTTAATCTGATGATGAACTGTGACAAAGTATGTGATGTCATATGGTCCCTTTGCCCCTCAGTTGGGGATGCTGGGTGTAAATTCTCTGATTAGCAGGGAAAGAGAAGAGCAAATTGAGCAGTTTCTACCCTCGTCCTTGCTTCTGTCTTGATCTGTTTTTTTCTATGACAAACCCACTCTTGGACTGCTCAGTGAGGTCCCCTCCCTTATCCGTTGTGACTCACTGTTTCCAGGACTCTCGCCCCACTCCCCCATTGTCTAGGCTGGCCTTCAGAGTCTGGTCCAGCTCTACCGGGAGCTGTCCACAGCTCTAGTGCTGACCGTCTGCCTCCTTCCCAGGGTTGCCCTGGGCGAAGCCAGGGAGCTGGTCTTTGCCTTTCTTCAGAACCGGCCAGGCTGTCGATGCTGACTGTGCAGGTGTGTGGAGAGCAGGCTGTGCTCCACTTAGGCCAGAATGAAGAAACAGCTGAAAAAATTACACAGTCTTGAATACTGACAGTTTCAGCACTGCTTGCCTGAGGGCGCCAACTGTGCAAATTCTTCCTGGAGCAATGTGACAATCTCTTAGCAACTCTGAGCTTCTTTAGTTAGTTTAACTGCACCAGGGCAGCAGACCACAGGGGAACTCATTTCATTCCAGAGAGTGTTCTCACCAAAGCCACCTTGGCTTTAGCTGTCTGTCTGAATCAGCATATCCTCATGAAGGGTGATTTGGCCTCTTTTTTTTTTTTTCCTGAAAATGTGTCAGTGGGGGTGACAGGGAAGATGTGAGGACAGAGCCTTTGGGAGTCATCCTGTACGAGCAGCAGAGGCGCTGGACTGTGCCCACAGAGGCGTGTGTCATTTGTTGGACTGCTCCGTTCAGGCCCAGCATTGTCCTCTTTTCATCTCGGGGAGGGAGAACGTCCCGCTCATCACCCCTGTAAAGTTGTGCATTTGCATTCTAGGCTTTTTTTTTCATCTAACACTGCAGATTCGGTGGCAGCTGTCCTCTCAAGGCTCTGTGGTCAAAATGGATTCTGTCTGACAGATTGAAAGCCCCACGGAGCCATCCACAAAGAAGTCAGACCGAGAAGTAAGGGCTTGCTTTCATGGAGTCGTTGCGGGTTCTGTTGTGTTCAGAGACCAGAATTAGAGCCCTGGAGATGGAAGAGAAGAAAATGTGTGCTTTGTGAAGGGGTGTGAGCTCGCATCCATGCGTATTTCTCATGGCTTTATCCCAAGTGGTTAGGCACTCGTCTTTAGGACAAATTGCTGTCTTTCAAACATTTACATTCCTCAAGTAGTATGAGAAAAGAACTAGTAACAACAGGACTTGTATAATTGGTTTTTTTTTTTTTTTTGAAGCCAGATCTTCTGAGTGGATGGAGTACCATATGACAGTAAGTAAGGTACTTTCTGAAACTGTATAAGTCATTCAGGCAACTGGGGGATCATTTAGTAAATTGGAATGGCACCCTTAAAAGTGGTTAGCAAGGGTAAAATGTACCTAAATCACTCCCTGGTGACCCAAAGGAGCTAATGAGTGCTCAAAGCATTCTTAAAGAGTTTTTGAAGTACAAAACAAATATAACTTCCCAAGTATCAGTTTTCCAGCATGTA
Organism: Peromyscus californicus insignis; assembly: GCF_007827085.1. Lineage (NCBI taxonomy): Eukaryota > Metazoa > Chordata > Mammalia > Rodentia > Cricetidae > Peromyscus > Peromyscus californicus. Next base: position 9,934,961 of record NW_026294535.1, read on the forward strand.
TTGTATAAGGGTAAGAGGCAGTCAAGACTCTGGGTCACACAAGGGGGCATTGCAACAGTAATGACTGTAATGATGGGGTCCTGAGAAATGTTTCCTCCCACAGAGCACAGTGAGAAATAACAGCTATCAAAATGGAGGTCTGATCAGCAAGAGTTGGAGTAGAGCAGCAGTGGGTCAGGCATCCATGAAAAGGATGTCTTAGAAACAACTTCTCAACAGTGCCATCTTGGGTTTGTGACTTTCCTGGGGAAGCATGAACAGAACTTATCCTAGATAGAGAACAAATGACAGGCCAAAGTGACTCCAACAAAGCCCAACTTGGTGAACCAGTAAATTAATTGAGATTGCTTACAGGAATATGGATGAGGAGTTACTTATGGGAGCATGGGTGACTCAAGAGCAGCTTCATCACAGAAAAGCCCATCACAGCCTGAGAGTTGACTTTGAAAAGCTGCATCCCTGGAGCTGTCTGCACAGCTCACAGCTAGGTTTCAGGCAAATAAACAAGATGGAGAGTCACCTCTCCCCATCATTCCTTACTGCTCATATAAACTTTGGGGAGGGGAATCCTATGAATCTTGTAAACTTCAGGAACTTCTTAGACTTGGAAGTTGTTTACTTCCTGAGTCATAAAAAGCCTCCCTACAGGATGGAATGTTTCAATTAGTATCAAATTGCTAATCAACAAGTAGAAGTGGAAGGATTTTAGTTTTCTATGTTGATGCCAAGGTAACTGGAAAATCATTAGGAAGTATGATGGTCATCTTTTTTGAATTCTCGGTCCAATGCAGAAATTAAGTATCTTTCTGAAGAAAAGACTGCTAAATAACTATTCGATATCCACTATGTCCTTGTTTTCTTATACAGAAGCCTCATTTTATTGGGGCAGTGCATGCTTAGCTGAAATACATGCGATTTCTCAGCCTGCCTTTGAGACGATTGGTATTATCAATGGCTGAGTTCCAGGCAGCGAAATTCAAGGATAAGTTATTAGGTGAATCTTTGGGTAATGTTCTTTAAAGGGTCTAACAAATTAGATGGCATGTGCCCGTTCTTCCTTCTCTCTTCTGTTCTTCCATCTAAAATGAGGAAATGCTGGAGTTGTGGTAGCCACTTTGTGGTTATAAAGCAGCTCTGAGAAAGGAAGCCATAGTTCAAAGATGGTGGGGTGGAGAAAAAAAGAGAGAAAGAGATGGGGGATAAGAATGAATGAATATGAAATATGAACCAATGCTTTGGAGGCATCTGCCATAACTTCTTTGTTTAAACCCCATCTTCAGGTCTCTGCTCTTTTCTAATTGACACAATATGAAAGGCTGGAATCCTGTATCTTCCCTCTTAAATAGAAGTTATTCTATTCACACAACAGGAGCATCAGTAGGGAATAGGATTCTAAAATCTAGCCAGCCCATCCATATGGATGGGCACCATATGGCCTCTCCTTGCTGCCAAGGACAGTTGAACAGACTCAGGGAGGAATGTCAAGTGCAAAGTCAATAATGACATTCTCGAATGCATGAAATGGAGACAACCTGAACGACCTTGAGATAACAGAGGCACTAATTCTGAAGCATTCTGAACCAAATGCTTTATAGTTCACGTGAAAACATTTTACACATTGTATAAGGCCACACCCCCACCTCCAAACCACCAGGGCTGTCACCTGCCATAGTGATTGTTATCTGTGTGACTCATCAAATCAGCTGTGTAGAAGATGGTCACATTCTATCAATTTTTAATTTCCTAACATGTTGGCTTTATATGTATAGACTGAGAAATGCATGGGAGTTTAATCCAGCTTCACTCTTGATTTTCTGTTGTGTAAATATAACATCAACTCACTCTCAAATTATATGGCAGGTCATCACATCCCTGCTTCCAGAAGTTCTCCTTTGTGTAATAGTGGCCTCCTGTTATTGCTTAGGCAAGGCACTGTACTTTTTGAATTAGCTATTGTTATTCTCATTTCCAAGATGCTGAAATTGTGGCTCAGAGAGGTGGTGATAAATAGTAAATCCAGGATTAAAATCCAGTCTGTGTATCCAAAGTTAAAGTTAATTGTTTTATTTAAAAATTATTACTCTCATTATCACCACCACCACCACCACCATCATTATTATTGGTGTGTGTGTGTGTGTGTGTGTGTGTGTGTGTATGTGTGTTAGCATGCACGTGGAATTCAGGGGACAACTTCTGGGAGTCAGTTCTTTCATTTGTTAGTTTCATATCAAAGTAAGATTGTCAGGCTTATTCAGCAGGTATTTTTACCCACTGAGCAATCTTGATAGACTTCCAAATTTTTCTTTTAATAATTATTTCCAGAACCCATGTAAAAAGCTAGACATGGTAGTATCCACTTATAATCTCAATGCTGAGAGACAGAGACAGGTAGATCCCTTGTGCTCAGCCAGCTTAGTGTAATCAGGTGAGACCCAGGCCACAGTGAGATGCACCTTATCTCTAAAAACAAAATAAATGGCCATCCTAATGAGCAGCGCCCGAAGTTAACCTATAGCCACCATGTGCATGCTCACATGTGTATGTATACCTGAAGGCATACATGTACCCCTATACAACTAAAAACAAACACACACACACACACACACACACACACACACACACACACACACACACGGATGTGAGTCCATAAAGAGATCTGCTAAGAAGAGATGATCCAAATATGGGGATACAATGAGTACAAAGGCACCAGGGTGGGAATACAATTGATACATTTGAGAAACAGCAAGGGGTCTGAAGTGGTATGATGGGAGCAGGGACCATAACTGGAAGGGAAGACTGAGTGGGCATTGCAGTGGATACCTGTTCTACCTATGACCTTGAAGTACCAGCCCAAGGGGCATGGCCTCGGGGTTACCCTTAAGACCTGAGAGGCACATATGCTGGCTCTCTCCTCTCCCTTGTGGGCTTGGATGGTGCAGACTGACTCAGGCAGTAGAGCAGCGTGGGACAGGACCTCAGCCTTCCAGGACCCTATTCTGCTTAGTGAGTTGTCTTTTCCAATTTATGGCCCAACAGGAGGCACGAACCCATGACCCTGAGATTAAGAGTCTCATGCTCTACTGACTGAGCTAGCCAGGCTGTTTACTTCAAAGATTTGTTGACTTCAGAATGGAAACCAGGATATGTCCTACATTGGGGAAGGGTTTGCCTTTGTTTCTGCAGGAGAAGAAAAACTATGGATACCAACAAAATTAATAAAAATTTGATTTTAACAGGAGAAACCCCTTGATGAGAAGTGATAGCTCATCTACCAATGTGACAATTCTACAAGTTGTAAGAAAAACTCAACAAACAAGAGTTAGGGAAGGGTTCTGTTTTTTTGTCTTTACAGGAAAATAGAAATACCCATCTTTAAGAAATCAAAAGGCCTTGGACACCTAGACATCTGCTGCAAGGAAGGACCTATTGGTACTAATATACTCCACAGGGTAATATTTCACTGTCTAACATCTATATCTCTTTAACTCTAGAAAAGTTATGGTCCCAATTCAATTATAAATCAAACTGGCTTTGGAATAGGAATGTGGCTCTCTCCTTCTCTAAACCCAAGCATGTTGCTAAAAGAAAAAAATTAAGAAATTCTGTCTTATATCAGAAGAGCCAACTGGTGTGGGACAGAAGAAAACCAATAATCTAGGGACCAAAGTTACCAAGATTCTATTTCTCTCCATGCTTATTCTTGATTTCTGGGAATCCTTCCTTGCATGTCATGTCATCTTAAGATTCAAACTTTCCATTTTGATATCAATAATGTTCAAGTCTTCCACAGTGAAAAATAAGTCTTTCCAACAGCAATTTCTGAAGTCTCCAGAAAGAAAATGGGGCCCCACAACACGATTCTACTCGGTCCAGAAAGATGCCATTGTACCTAAGAACATTGTTCAATGATCAGCTTTGGGCTGATAATTCTTCAGGACAGTTCCAAGATGAGATGGCCCATAATATTACACCTATAGCCAGAACCTCAGATAACCTTATCCATTACTCTGAGACTGGCTACAAATGTTCAGCTAGTCCTCTTGAGACTTAATTATTTAGCTTTCTTACAGGATCCCACAGAGATACCGTCACCCCTAGACAGCAGGAAGCAGTGTTAAGAAAACAATGCCCCCTCTCCCAAAAGGTTTTATTTTCTCAGGGTTATGGATAAGTTGTAATAGGCTTGGGGGTGGAACAATAAAATTTAGACTCAGGGTTCTCTTTTGGAAAAGAAAAAAGGGGAATAGATAGGATAGGATATTAAGGTAGATTATTGTATCTACTGGTTAACTAATTTAGCAAACTATCAGCTTTAGATAATTTGCACTGATATGGATTCCTGCATATTGGCACAAATGTAAACTATTTTTCTGTTCCTGTTTAAGATAACTTGTATATTGATACAAATTTAAAACTATAATTGTCATATTATACACATGTTCCTACTTGTACTTGAAATATTTTATATATTGATACAAATGTAAAATTTTATTTGTCATATTGTCTGTATTTTTACCTTTGTTTATGATATTTTGTATATTGATACATATTAAGAATATTGTTGTCATATTGCACTATACATTTCTACCTCCAGTTAAGATATTTTATATATTGTCACAATTTTGAAGTCATTGTTCTTATACTGTACATCTGTTTACAGATTGTTTACCTTGATAATGTGAAGCCTTAGTCCTTAGGTTATTTAGGTAGATAAGACTTACAGATTAATAGTCACCCATGCTGTCATATCTATAGTTACATTAGTTAGATTTTACAGATTTACAGAAATATATGTCAGATGGATAGGTGATCTTCTAACACTCCATAGACATAGAGAATATGGCATTTAAATGTTTTAATAACTTAGAATTCTGTTGATGCAAGACATGATTGCTCCTGGCAGCACTGATCTACTCCTTAGAGAATGATAGGCTTCAAAGACACTCCATATGGAAGTTTGTCTTCTTCTTGGGCACAAAATGGCCTGCTGGGCAAAGAACTACCTATGCCTTAGCTTCTGACAGTATGAATGCTGTCCTTTCCAGATGAGCAGGACACAAAGAAAAGCAACTGCTGGACCTTGCCAAGACAGGGTGAGACAGTCTTTCAAAATTCCTGCTTCTAATAATGGTCTGTCAGATATTCTAGGCCTGTAGCCAAAAATGGATGCCCCAACAGTGCTGAGAAACATTAGGTGACTGTCCAGGCTGCCAGATGTCCCTGTCTATTCTTGCAACTTTTTGGAAATTGCTTGCTTGTACTTCCTGCTTTCTCAGTTAATCCTATTTTCCTTCTCAGGTCTTTGATGGGGTTGAAGACTAGACAGTTATAGTTATACTCCTTTCGCATCTTAGCTAAGAATATTTTAGGAACTAAAGTTAGATTCTTCAGGATAGGTCAGCTATTGGAATAATCTCTATAACATGCCATTTACCTATGGTCTGGACATTTCTGGATATTTAGTATGTGTCTCTTGTTTGATGTTGTTCTTGTTGTATTTCTATTTTATTTATATTATTACCTTTCCCCTCTCTTAGACAATACTTGATAATCATTCCTATTGTATATAGCTTTGTATTAGGTTCGAACTTTCTTATTTAAACAAAAAGGGGAGACGTAGTAGATACCTGTTCCACTTATGACCTTGAAGTACCAGCCCCAGGGGCGTGGCCTTGGGGGCTACCCTAAAGACCTGAGAGGCATGTACACTGGCTCTCTCCTCTCCCTTGTGGGCTTGGATTGTGCAGACTGACTGAGGTGGTAGGAGCAGCATGGGACAGGACCTCAGCCTTCCAGGACCCTGTGAGGATTTGCCTACTCTGTTTAGTGAGTTGTCTTCTCCAATTTATGTCCTAATAAATTCATTATACCCCTTAAGTAGACTTCCATGGATTTCTTGCTATAGGGCATGAAAAGCCAGATCATACACAGTCTTGCAGTTGATTAGGAAGACTTTGGTGTTAAAATTTGAGGAAAATATAAGCCTACCAGGGTTGAAAATGGATCTAATCTTTATGTATGCTTTAGAGTCACTCTGGGTTCTGTGTTGAGATTTTGAATGCAGGGAAGGCCTAGGTGAATGGAGTCCCATTAGAAGGCTTCCATAATGCAGCACTTAAACTGTGGGTTGTGTTACCACACAGGGTCACATAAATAAATGTAGGGCTTGTGAACCATCTTAAAGGCCCCCGAGAGTGCCATGACCCAAATCAATTCCAAATCAAACACATAGTGAATCCAACGTGTTTCTGGTAATGCTCACTTATTTTACACCACATGAGAACTTGGGTGAGAACACCCAACATGTACACTTTGCACTGAGCATGGCTTCAAGCATGAACACCACCAATACCTTGGCTCAGAATCAATACTACTGAATGCTCTGAATGGAGGTGTTTTTGGTATACATACAAAATTCTCAGATCTTAAAATAATGGTTTAATTATGGAAAGGAAAGACTTTCAATATTTTCCTACTGTCACTTCTCAGCATGTAAGTATCAAATTAGTATATTCTTGGATTGTGTTATGTTAAAATGTTTGCCTTAAAAAAACGCTGTTTGAGTTGCTGACTTGAATTTCATAAAAAGTCATTAAACACATTTTTTTGTCTTGGAATTAAGGTAGAATTTCCAACAGTTTTTGCAATGGGCTTAAACACATTTCTGACATTTTGTGTTACATATTGAAAATTATAAAATGAAGATACTGAACAACTCTGGAAAATATTAAAGATCTTCTACATTCTGCAGTACCAATATATTCAGCCAAGGTTTAATTATTTATATAAAAATAAACAAGCACAGCTATCATCTTTAATAAGTAAGAAAATTATATATGGACTAAAATTGTCTTAAAAAAAGTTTCTTTATGATTTATTATCACTAAATGTTTGGTTTGTATGCCTACTTTATACACTTGGAGACCTGGGTCTGCATGAAAATTCCTCAGGTGAAGGTCTACAGTTGACAGAGGAATCATAGTATAGGGAGTATAAAAAGAACTTGAAAAACTAAACAATGAGAAAATAAACAACTCAGTCAATAAATGGGCTTCAACCGAACACAGCTCACAGCACATGGAGTATGAATAGTCAGTAAACATGAGAAAATGTTCAGCCTTTCTACCCATCAGAGAAATGCAAATCAAAGCGACCTTGGGATTTTATCTTATGCCAGTCAAAATGGTAGCCATTAAGAAAACAAACAACAGCAAAAGTTGGTGTGACGTGTACACTGCCAGTCAGAGTAGTGTACACTTACTCAGCCTCTGTGGAAATCAGCATGGTGGTTTCTCCAAAAAAGTAGAAATAGGTCTATCATATGATCTACTATACTCCTACTCCTGGGCCCAAGTCAACCTATCACAGACATTTGCACATCAACATTTACTGCAGTATGCTGTGGATGATTGATTGATAAATGAAACACTGATTGGCCAGTAGCCAGGCAGGAAGTATAGGTGGGACTAGCAGAGAGGAAAATTGAGAGAACAGAAAGGTGGAGAGGAGGAGATGCTGCCAGTCGCCACCATGAGTACCAACATATAAGATATTGGTAAGCCACGAGCCATGCAGCAAGGTATAGATTTATAGAAATGGGTTAATTTAAGATGTAAGAACTAGATAACTAGAAGCCTGAGCCATTAGGCCAAACAGTTTAAGTAATATAAGTCTTTGTGTGTTTGATTGGGTCCGAGCCGCTGCAGGACTGGCGGGTGAGAGAGATTTGTCCTGACCGTGGGCCAGGCAGGACCAGGAAAACTCTAGCTACAGCAGTACCATTAACAACAGCTAAGTTCCAGAACCAACATAGTTGCCCAACAAGAGAAGGATGAATAAGGAAAACATGTGATATTTCCATAGTGGAATTTTTCCCCAGCCATAAAGAAAGAATGAAATCATGTTGTTTGCAGGAAAGTAGATGCAACTGTAGATGATCACATTAATCTACATAAAGCAGCCTCCAAAAGACAAACATATGGTTTCTCCTTTGTAATTTTCGGATTTTTACATAGATATCTAAAATCATGCATGTATAGTAAATGAACGCAGAAGGGAAATTGGCTAGGGGGACTAAGGAGGCAAGTGGGGGTGGGTGGGAGGAACAGCGTGAGAGGCTAGGCTAATATAAATACAAGTAACGTGATATGGACTGTGCAAGCTGTATTCATAGATCAGCAATATATACCTATATTACTACATGACACCAGTTAAAGAAAATGAGGCCAGGAATTGGAGAGAGAACAGAGGGATGTGTACAGGGAAAGGTTTGGGAGAAGAGAAGGGAAGATGGTTAAACAATGTTATTTTTATTTCAATTTCAAAAAATGTTAAACATAATTAAAAAATAACATATACCTGTAAAAATTGAGCGTTTTCTCAGGTAAAGAGTGACGATGAAGGGAGAAGGTTTGAGGTCCTGTGCTAGAGAACTCTGTCAGAAGAGGGCTTTCTGCCCTTCTTGCCTACCGAGGCTTTTCTGATTACCGAGGGCAAGTCACAGAAGGGTAGTAACAGACAATGATGCTGTGATCAGGCTGGAAGCTGTCAACTGCTTCTTACACCATTCCTTCCTCTCCCAGGGAAACATGCTCACAGAGACAGTCTCTGTCAAGGTGTACGAATTCAGAAGTCCCACGGAGGGAGCTTTCCCATGGCCAAAGTTTTGAGCACTTAAATTTCCTTATCAATTCCATAAATATTTGTACAGCTATTTTTAGCCTATGTTAAGGATTCAGGCAGTAACATTAAGGGTTACAGACATGTAAACTATAGAACGTGTTAGGAGGTAACACAAGTTACATACAGTATAACCTCAGGCTAGGCAGGTTGGAGTACCAGGGACAGGGTTAGAGGTGTGAGAGGAGAGGGAGTGTTACAGTGTTAGGGATGACATCAGGGTAGACCTCACTGAGAAAGTATTTTGGTTTGGTGGCTAGCATGACTTGTTTGTCTCACCCCATCCTTAGCTAGACACTGAACCATCACTGCTCTATCATGCCGTTTCACCTAGTAGCGAAGAAGATGAGAGACGTCTTTCTCTCCAACTGAGCCGAGAGCTGTAGACACTCAGCCCAACTTTGTGTTCATCACTGTGGGTGTCTCAATTTTACTGACTCCTGTGTCTCCTGAAGGGCATCCATTTTGGCTCTTTCTAATAGAGCTTGGGTAACATTTGTTCTGGCTGGATTGGCTTTCCAGGAAAACTGCTAACTCATCCTATTTACAAGTATTGTTTCAGTGTTGAGCTCTGAGATTGGGTCAGCATTCACTGTACCCGTACGATGTGATCATAGAATATAATATGGATGATAAAGGCATTCATTGTCAATTTTCTGCTATCTTTTCCTTTCTTTTCATAAATTTATGATAATGGTGTAATAATTGATCACATTATCAAATAATTATTTAAATTTGGTCTTAAGCAGATGAAGAGTAAGGAATTCCACAGAACCTTGGTTGCATCAGTGGTATAATGGTCATTAGTGTCTGTGCTGGTTAGTTTTTGTCAATTTGACACAGCCTAGACATACTTGGGAAGAGGGCTTCTTCAATGAGGAATTGCCTCCATAAGACTGGCCTGTGGGCATGTCTCTGGAGCATTTTCTCAGTTGCTAACCTATGTAGGAGGACCCAGCAGTATTGGGTACGGGTTCGATCTCATGGAATGGGTCTTAAGTCAAATCAGTTACTGGTGTCTCCATTGGCCTAGCATATCTTGTAAGTAGTACACCATTGTAGATAAAGGGTCTGTGACTGACTTGGTGTTTCCATTTCTCTTTTGAGAGTGTGCAGAGTATATTCCTTCACCAAAATGCTGGAATGGACTGGTGAAGGCTCTAGGTAGGCACCGGATCGACATCTCCATGTTCAATGAGCTGTGTAGGTGTTGTCTTCAGTGATGGGACCTTGCTGTCAGTTTCTGGAGAGCAACCTATAATCTTAGCAACAACCTGGGTTGTTTGGGAATTTCTAAAGTGCCAAACTCAATTAGATGTAGCCTAATCCCGGTACTAAAAGCTTCATTTGGTGACAAGAGATGGCCAGTTGAGACTCTGTCTCCTCCATTATTTGGCGATTTCATTTAGATCACCTGCATACATGTATGTATTTTAGAAAGCTACTAACATATTAGGTTTCCATAATACCCCACAAATGCCTCTTAATTTTAGCTGTTTCTCTCTGTACCTCCCACAACCCCTTCTCCCTGCCTCTCCACTTTAGCTTCCCTACAGGAGCCCCTCATCCATCCATAACTATTTATTCCATTTCCCAATGAGATCTAGCTTTTCCCTCTAGTTTTTTACTCTATACCTACCTTCTTTGGTTCTGTGGATTATAGCTTGGTTATTATTGACTTCAGAGCTAATATCCACCTATAAGCGAATACATATCATATTTCACTTTCTGAGTCTGGGATACCTCGCTCAGGATGATTTTTTTTCTAGTTCCATTCATTTGCCTGTAAATTTCATGATGTCACCCTTTTAAAAATTTCTGTGTCATACTCCATTGTGTGAATGTACCACATTTTCTTCATCTGTTCTGTTGAGGGACATCTAAGTTGTGTTCAGTTTCTGGCTACTATGCATATAGCAGCAATGAGCATGGTTGAACAATTGTCTCTGTGGTAGGATGAAGCATCCTTTGGGTATATGCCCAAGAGTGGTATAGGTGGATCTTGAGGTAGATCTATTGTCACCTTCCTGAGGAACTGCCACACCGATTTCCGTAGAGTTTGTACTCCAATCAGCAATGCATGATTATTCATCTTACTCCACTTCTTCACCAGCGTGAGCTGTCACTTATGTTTTTGATCTTAGCCATTCTGACAGGCTTAAGATGGAATCTCAGAGTAGTTTTGATTTGCATTTCCTGGATGACTAAGGATGTTGAAGTTTAAGTGTTTCTCATCCATTTGAGTTTTCTCTATTGAGAATTCTCTGTTTAGATGCACATCTCATTTTCAACTGGGTTATTTGTTTTCTTGATATCTAGTTCCTTGAGTTCTTTATATATTTTGGGTATTAGTCTTCTATCAGATGTGTAGTTGATGGAAATCTTTTCCTATTTTGTAGGCTGCAGGTTTCTCTAAATGGTGGTATCCTTTGTCATACCGAAGCATTTCAGTTTTATGAGGTCTCATTTATTAATTGTTGATCTTAGTGCCTGTGCTAATGGTGTTCTGTTCAGAAAGTCTTTTCCTGTGCTGATGCATTCAAGGCTATTCCCCACTTTCTGTTCTATCAGTTTTAGTGTATCTGGTTTTATGTTGAGGTCTTTGATCCATTTGGACTTGAGTTTTGTGTAGGGTGGTAAGTATAGATCTATTCACATATAGGTTTCCAGTTTGACCAGCACCATTTGTTGAAGATGCTCTTTTTTTTTAAACAGTATGTATTTCTGGTATCTTTATTAAAAATCAGGTGTCCATATATGTGTGTGGATTTATTTCATGGTCTTCTATTCAATCCTATTGATCAACATACCTGTTTTTTGTTTTTTTTTTTTGCCAAAAACCATGCTGTTTTTATTACTATACTTTTTGTAGTACGACTTAAAAAACCATGGATGGTGAGACACCCAGCAGTTCTTTTATTGTTCAGGACTGTTTTAGCTATCCTGGGTTTTTTGTGTTTCCATATGAAGCTGAAACTTGTCCTTTCAAGATCTGTGAAGAATTATGTTGGAATTTTGATGGTGACTGAATTGAATCTGTAGATTGCCTTTGATAGGATGGACATTTTTATCATATTAACCTCACCAATGTGTGAGCATGGGAGATCTTTCCCTCTTCTGGTATCTTCTTCAATTTCTTTCTTCAATGTCTTAAAGTTTTTAATCATACAAGTCTTAAACTTGCTTGGATAGAGTTACCCTAAGATATTTTATACTGTCTGAGGATATTGTGAAAGGTGTTGTTTCCCTGATTTTTCTCTCAGTCCATTTTTCATTTGCAAATAGCAGGGCTACTGATTTTTGTGATTTAATTTTTTTTTCTTTTTTTTTTTTGGTTTTTCGAGACAGGGTTTCTCTGTGTAGCTTTGCGCCTTTTCCTGGAACTCACTTGGTAGCCCAGGCTGGCCTCGAACTCACAGAGATCCACCTGGCTCTGCCTCCCGAGTGCTGGGATTGTGATTTAATTTTATATTTAACTACTTTGCTGAATGTGTTTATCAGCTACTGGAGTTTCCCAGTGGAATTTTTAGGGTCTTTTATGTATACTATCATATCGTCTGTGAATAAAAATACTTTGACTTTTTCCTTTCTAATTTGTATTTCCTTGATCTTCTTCAGTTGTCTTATTGCTCTAGCTTAGACTTCAAGTACAAATAGGGAAGGAGAGAGTCGACAACCTTACCTTGTTCCTAATGTTAGTGGAATTGCTTTGAGTTTCTCTCCATTTAAGTTGATGTTGGCTGTGGGTTTGCCATAAACTGCCTTTATTTTATTGGGGTATGTTGACTGTATCCCTAATCTCTCCAGAACTTCTATCATGAAGGGGTGTTGAATTTTATCAAAGGCCTTTTTGGCACCTGATGAGATGATCATGAGTTTTTTTTTTTTTTTGTCTTTCAGATTGTTTATATGGTGGATTAAAATTTTCAATTCATGAATGCTGAACCATCCCTATATCTCTGGAATTAAGCCTACTTGATCACAGTAGATGATCTTTTTGATGTGTTTTTGGATTCAGCTTGCAAGTATTTGAGAATTTTTGTGTCTATCATCGTAAGGGATTTTGATCTGTAATTATCTTTCTTTGTTGGGTCTTTATGTGGTTTGGGTATCAGAGTAACTAGGCACATAAAATGAATTTGAGTAATGATCCTGCTGTTTCTATTTTGTGGAATAAATTTGAGGAGTATTGGTCCTAACTATTCTTTGAAAGTCTGGTAGAATTCTGTGCTAAAATCATCTGGCCCTGGACTTTTTTTTTGGCTGGGAGACTTTTAATGACTGTTTCACTAGGGGTTATAGGTCTGTTTAAATTGTTTATCTGATCTCGATTTAACTTTGGTAAGTGGCATCTATGGAGAAAATTATCCATTTATTTTAGATTTTCCAATTTGGTGGAGTACAGTTTTTAAACCATATCCTTCAGAATATCTGGGTTTCCTCAGTGTCTGTTATGTCCCCCCTGTCATTTCTAATTTTGTTAATCCACCTTTTAGTTGATTTTGCTAAGAGATTGTCAATTTTGTTGATTTTTCTCAAAGAATCAACTCTTTTTGTTGTTGTTGTTGTTTTGTTTCTATTTTATTGATTTCAGCTCCTAGTTCGATTATTTCTTGCTGTTTACTTTTGGGTGTGATTTCTTCTTTTTGTTCTAGAGCTTTTTCAGTTGTAGTGATAAGTCACTAACATGAGGTCTCTCCAGTTTTTTTGTTGTTGTTGTTGTTTTGTTTTTACTTTAGGCACTTAGTGCTATGAACTTACCTCTTAGAACTGCCTTCATTGTGCCCCACAAGTTTGGGTATGTTGTATATTCATGTTCATTCAATTCTAGAAAGTCTGCAATTTCTTTCTTAATTTCTATCTTGACCCATTTTGCATTCAGTAGAGAGTTGTTCAGTTTCCAGGAGCTTTCTGTTGTTGAAATTTATCTTTAGTTTTTGAATTATATTTTGTCAGATATTAAAATGGCTGTGTTGGCTTTCGCCTTGGGTTCATTTACTTGGAATATAGTTTTCCAACCCTTTCCCTTGAGGTGATAATATCCTTGATGTTTAGGAATGTTTCTTGGATGTAGCAGATGGATGGAACCTATTTTCTCATTCATTCTGTGCCTTTTTTTGGGGGGGGGGAATTGATGTTGAGAGATGATATCAATGAACAATGTTTGTTAATTACTGTTTTTTTTTTCCTTTTTTTTCCCCTTTGGTGATATGTGTGTGTGTGTTTCCTGTTTTTATTTGCTGGTCTGGAATTATTTATTCCTTGTGTTTTCTTGGCTGTGTTTTTTTTTTAAGCACCTTCAGCAGGGCTGGAATTGTAGGTAGGTATTGCTTAAATTTGTTTTTTTTTTTTTTTTTTTAATAGTGTGAGATCCTATTTTCTCCATCTATTGTGATTGAAAGTTTTCCTAGGTATAGTAGTCTGGGCTGGTATCTGTGGTCTCTTAGAGTCTGTAGAACATGTGGTCAGGTCCTTCTGACTTTTAGAATCTCCACTGAGAAATCAGGTGTTATTCTAATAGGTCTGCCTTTAAATATTACTTGTCTTTTTCCTTGCAGCTTTTAGTATTCTTTCTTTGTTCTGTACTTTATGATTATTATGTGCAGAGGAGAATTTCTTTTCTAGTTCAGTCTAATTGGTGTTCTGTATGCTTCTTTTACCTTGATAAGAGTTGGAAAAAGATTCCAAGCAAATGAACCTGATGAACAAGCCAGTCCATTTTAATATCTGACAAAATAGAATCCAAAATTTAATGCTGAATATCAACAATAGCAGAAAACTCATAAACTCCTGGAGATTGAACAACTGATCTCTATTTTCAGTTTAGGGAAATTTTCTTCTATGATTTTGTTGAAAATATTTTCTGTGCCTTTGATCTGGGTTTCTTCTCCTTCTTCTATTCCTATTACTCTTAGGTTGGTCTTTTCATGGTGTCCCTGATTTCTAGGAAGCTTTGTGTCAGGTTTTTTTTTTTAGATTTAACATTTTCTTTCACCTATGATGTATCTTCTCTTGTATCTTCAATGCCTGAGATTCTCTCTTCCATCTCTCATATTCTGTAGATGAAGCTTGCCTCTGTAGTTCCTGTTCAAGTTTCTAAATTTTTCATTTTCAGATTTTCCTGTATTGATTCTATTTCCTCTTTCAGGTCTTGAACAGTTTTATTAATTTCCTTCCACTGTTATCTTTAAGGGATTTATTTGTTTCCTGTTTAAGGACCTTTATTATATTCATAAAGCTATTTTAAGGTCTTTTTGCTGTGCTTCAGTTTTGTTACAATACTCACAGCCTGCTATGTAGAGTCTAGGTGCTGATATCTATCTGCTCTTGTTTTTCTTGGTTGTTTTGCTCCTTGGCTTCTGTTGCCCTTGCTGGTTTAAAGAGTGTGGTAGGTGTGTTGCCTGGTAGGAAATTCTTCTAGGATCCTGCTAGGTGTGGCTACTGGATTCCAGGTTAAATGTGTTTCTAGGTATTGGGAGCTGACACTCAGGAATGAGGATGAGCTGGCAGAGGGTGGAGGTTAAGGGGGTCCACAGAAGGAAGGAAAAGAGGATGTTCCACCAGGATCTGCTTAGTCCCTTGGGGATAGGGGTAGAGAGTGCAGAGAAGCTATAACAAAAGGTTTGTTTCAGAGCTGGGGATGAGACTGTGGGACTGGATTTGGAGGAAGAGAGGGGAATGTGAAGATCCACACTTAACCTACCTGATTCTCTGGCTTAGGTGGCCTGTGGGTTCCCAGGGAATGCCTTTTGGAGTTGGGGGCTGAGCTAAAGTAATGAGTGGGGGAGGGAAGTTAGGACAGGAAGATCTGGTTGATGCATTAGACATGGTGGCAGAAGAGAGGGAGGCTGAGGAGGCGGTCTGCTGCAGAGCCGGGAATGAGACTGGGGGATTGCATTTGGAGGAGTGGAGGGAGAGGTGAAGATCTGTGGTTTGCCTGCCTGCTTCCCTGGCTGAAGTCTAATTTAGCACTTTTCTTCTGTGGAACAACAGTCTCACTTGTCCTAAATGAAAACCAGTCAGTAGACAAGTGAGTCTTGGAAGGATTGCATGCTGCATCTCTTCCTTGTGGATTCTTGATGTATCATGATCTTTTAATAGCTCTGTCAATAACCTCATTCTAACTCAGTGCTTTTCAAACTTATTTGATTATCTATATGTCATCTAACCATCAATTAAGCCCTATGGAACTACAGATTTGTAAGCTATTCTTTGAGAAAAGCTTACGTTAAATTTTTTAGAAGAATAAAGAGAGGTGCTTACTGGTGAGATTCCACGACGGTTATTGAATGAGTGAACACTGAGAGTTCTTTCAATGTTGACATGAATGTGGGATCTTGAAATATATTTCTCGAGGATAAGCTATCCTTTTTAACTTCTGTGTGTGTTCATGTGTGTGCAGGTGTAAGCTAGAACTTGACATTGGGGTGTCTTCAACTGAGGAGTTATTTTTTGAGGTAGGGTCTCTCACTGAACCTGGAGCTCATCTATTCAGCTAGAGTGACTGACCAAAAAGGCCCCATAATCTTCCTGTCTCCACCTCCCCAGTAATTAATTTACAAGGGTACACCACCTGTACTAGGCTCTTTACATCTGGGATTGAACCCAGGTCCTCATGACCGCACAGCAAGCTCTTTCCCTATTCAGACATCTTCCCAGCCTGGAACTTATTTTAATTCCTGACCTTTCTTCTAATTGTGGCACTAAAATTCCTACATATACTTCTGAATCTGGATATTTAGAAGCCTCTTTGGAATCATGTAGTTTTAGCTTAGAATTTGGCATGCAAAACTATTTGGGGTCTTTATGGCCCCCACCTTTACAAAGTTGCTGGTAGCCAAGCATCTTTGACATGTGAAAAAAACCAAGGATTGTAGGGGCTTCTAATTTGTGACCCTGCTGTATCATTAGAATTGCTATGATGACATTTACTTCCTTAAGGGCTGGTAAGAGATCTCAGCCAGCAAAGATGCCTACCACTAAGCCCATTGACCTGAGTCTGATCCTCCAGATCCATGTGGTAGAAGGAGGGAACCTATTCCTACAAGCTGTTCTTTGCTCTCTTCATGTGTCCTGTGGGACAATACCCCCAATCCCTGTTCCTAGTAAATAAAAAAAGTGAAAAAATTTGAAAATTTACTTCCTTGAACAAAAACAAGAAAGGTGAGTCTCAAATACCAGTAGTTTAAGAACTTAGGAGTTTCTTGCTACAACTTCACAACATTAAAACTTTTTAAAGACTTAAAATGAATGATAGTAGCTTACTAAACTCCAAGAGTTTGAAATGCAAATCTTGAGGCTTGCTAACATGCTGTTGATTTTAGCAGTATTTAAGTGTCAAAATTAGTTAAAACTTCAATTTTTGAGCCTCTGCCTCTGTTCCAGTTTGGGTGTGAAGTTTTGCCCACAAAGGCTCATTTAATTAAAGGACTGGCCCATAATGCATCGTGTTCAGGGTAGGAGATATTGAGAAGGGATTGGATAGTGATAGCTCTGGCCTCATCAAAGGCTTAACCCCCTGATGGAACCATAATTGTATAGCATTACTGGGGGAAGGAATTTCAGAGGTGGGAACTATTGGAGGAAGCAGGTCAATGTGAGTGCATCCCTGGTGGTGTGCATTATCCTTGGCTTCTTTCTGTTGCTTCGTTCTGCTTTTCACGACTATCATGAAGTGAACAGCTCTTGCCACTACGATATTCTGATTAGCATCATGTCAAGATTGGTGGGTCCAGTTGACCTTGGACTAAAACATTAGGAACCATGAGCCAATATAAATCATTCCTTCTTTATGTTTATTTTCTTGGGTACTTTTCTGAAGAGTAGCTAGCATTAGTTCAGCATTAATATTTTTACTTGTTTATTTTATGACTACATTTATTTATTTATTTGTTTATTTATTTATTCATTTGTTTAGTGTGTGTGTGTGTGTGTGTGTGTGCGTGTGTGTGTGTGTGTGTGTGTGTGTGTGTGCGTGCCATGCCATGTGTGATGCACATGGAGGTAAAGGGACACCTTCTGTGAGCTGGCTCTCTCCTTCCACCTTGTGGATCCCAGGAATCCAACTCAGATCATGAGGCTCATTAGCAAGTGCCTTAATCTGTTCAACTATTTCCCTCATCATCAAGCATTCTGTTATAGTGATAAAAAATAACTAACACAGCCTCATAAGATTTTATCTATCCCAAATGTGTGATGAATTGGAAATGGCCATTTCTTACACTGAAATTCCCTTATATTTCCATTGAGATTTTCTTTTCTCCTTCTCTTCCTCCTCTTCTTTCTTATAAATGATCATGCTTTTAAAGTTCTCTATGAAAGTGGACACACTATTTCTCTTCGTTCCATTTTGAAAAGGCAGTCAGGAGACAATTGAGGTTTTAAAAATATTAAGCCAAAATTTGCTTTTTCTTAGACTATCATTTTTCATTATTTGTTAGATTGTCTAACATTTCAGGTTAGTAAGTTTTACTTATACTTACTTGTCTATTTTTTGCCTTTTAAAAAAACAGTGTTTCTCTACATAGTCCTGGCTGTCTTGGAATTCACTATGTAGATCAGGCTGGCCTCAAACTCACAGGATCCACCTGCCTCTGCCTCCTAAGTGCTGAAATTACAGGCACGGGCTGTCATACCTAGCTTACTTTTTTCCTAAACAAGAATCACTTTTTCTCTTGCATAAATAAGTAGGAAAAATTGCTTGTATAAGTTTTATGTGGAATTGATGCTTTCCTAATTTTCATGAAAAAATGTTGGCATGTTCACTGTGGTGCAGTGTATGACTATACATAGTGTATCTTGGTGCTCCTTTCTCCCTGTGATTTCTCCCTTGTGAGAGGATTTTACATCTAGGATTGTTTATGTGACTTGCCTCAGTCAAGACAATAAGCATTGCTGTGCTTCCAACAGATGCTAATAGAGCAATCTTATGATTTTCCATGTTGTTTGTATCTGTGCTATAGAGGCTTTTGTTGTACCAGGCAGAGGTCTCCCATGGTCTAAGCCCTACAGTGAGGGGGATGTGGAGCTGATTCGTAGTTAACTAGCAGTAGATGTATATGGAGGGAGAAATAAGCTTGACCATCATGGTCATAGCCCACTCTACCTTGACGAATGCAGTCAACTTCCTCATTGTATCTCTTCCAACTTCGTCTTTTTAAAAGTCATTATAAGAAGCAGAGAATTCAGCCAAACCACTATCACTTCATAGTAAATGGATAATAGAAATTGTCAATGAGTCAATGCAAAGCTGTTAACACCGACAATGTAAACAATTGAATATTTAGTCACCGCAGTATAGCTAATAATTGCTATTTCGTTTTAAGTAATGAAGCAAATAAAAATGTAGGTCCTGCTGCAAAGCTGCTGTTTAATAGACCAATTACAATGATTCTTGAATATGAACATGGTATTTTTTAATTTAAACATTTTCTATTCAGACCTTAATAACTGCTTCTGCGCGTAGCAATTAGCTCTCCCAAAAGCACCAAGAAGAAAAACAAAGTTAGAATGTTAGCAACTTGTAGTCAAGCCAAAGTGATTCTTCCATGGCAATAGTGACCAGTCAGTGCTAGAAACCATTAGAATATCATTTGGTCAACACATTTTGCCCTCTGAGGTGAGGATACACATCACAAGAGGCTTTCTTGGTGGTAAGGAAATGATGTTATCAATGACTTGTTTAATGAATAATTATTATTTTAGTAGACTTTGAAAACCCATGATAGAAGAACTGATGCCATTCACCTCTTTCTTTGAGACAGACAGGGTCTTGCTATGTAGCTCAGGCTTGCCTTAAGCTCTTAGGCTCAAGGGATCATCTTGACTCAGCCTTCCAAAGAAATGCTATTCTTGATGTCCTTTAAAGCTTTGAATTCTTAGGAAAAATATATCCTTCCTTCCCCCTCCCTTCCTTCTTTTCTTCCTTTCTGTATTTCTCTGTCTATCGCTTCCTTTTTTTTTTTGTGCTGGGATTTATATTTCCTTTTAATCTGGAAAGTTGGAAGAATTACTAAGATCATCATTATTATTTCAATGACAAGTCTTTATTTTGTATGTGTGTGGGTCCTTACGTGCCAAGGTGCACACAGAGAGTTCAGAAGGCAACCTGTGGGAGCTGGTTCTCTTCTTTCACTCTGTGAGTCCCAAGAATCAAACCCAGGTTGTAGGAATGGTGGCACATGCCTTCACTCACAGAGTCATGCCATTGGTTCCCAATACTGAGATGATTTTGATGAGGGATTTTAGAGTTTGGTAAAAAGAGAGGTTATTGGGAGGCGAATATGATCAAAGTACATTATATACAATGTATGAAAATGTCATATCAAAAAGCCCATTATTTTGTACAATTAACATGTGCTAATGAAAATAAATATTAACCTTGGATGCTAAATATCATGGTTAATTCTGTGTGAACCAACTCATAAACTTCTAATAAGGAAATAGGTTAACTTTCTTCATCTCTGGACATACTGTTTTCAATTTCTTGAAATGTTTATTTATTAGATGGAAAATATTTGAGAAATGCATTTAAAATAATTAATGTTAATCTTGTATAGGACCATAATCTTATTGTCAAGTCTTTATAAAAAACAAATTTTAACTATATTCCTCCATTTCTAACTCCACTTGATTTATTTTCTCCTTATGATTTTCCTAAAACTGCCAGTAATTTAGATGGCTTTAGTTCTCTTCTGAACACATCTCATCCTTTATGTTATTGTTATTTGGTTATGTTGGCTGTGCACTGTTATTTAAAAAAAACCCTTTCAAAATTAGTCACTATGCTTATTATTTTACAGAGTCCACATTTATTTATATTTGAAAATGGAAATCAAATTTCCTCCCACCGTGACTTCTGCTTCCCATTTCATCTCTCCCATTTTGGTTTTTGCTGAAGTTCACTCTTTCAGTAGGTCTTTCAACGAGCAGAAGGGAGCTGATATGTGAAGCAAAAAGTCTCAGTCTGGGTGTGTTTTAAAATGTCTGCCATTCACTCTCATGCTTCGACTATTAGCTTGGCACAGTAGGCAATTCTAGTCTGACAGCTATTTTAGTTAGAGCATTTCATGTATTTTCTGACTGTTTGTGGCATCTGCTTTTCCCAATTACATCCTCTGTCATTCTGATTGCGGTCTCGTGGTAGTTAAAGTTATTTCTCCCAGGTAGCTTTAAAACTCATCTCCACTTTTGCTTCTCTAGGTTCGCAATGATGGATGATATTTTTCTTTTGTAAAGTTCCCAGAACTCATGCCCTTTAAAATCTAATGACTCATGCTTTTATTTATTTCCAGAAAATTTAGTCATTATCTCTCTGAGTATTGTCTCTTCTAAATTACCTTTTTCCTTTTCCTGAAACCCCTTTATATGTATGACAAAGCAGCGCATTCTTCCCTTAGGCGATTACCTTAGCATCCTACCTTTCACATAGCTCATTTTATTTTTAGCTATTGTCTTTGTCTACTCCACTGTTTAGTTAAGCCGTCAACAGATGATTTCACAGACTATGGGTTTGGGCCTGCTTTGTTTGCTATAGAAAAATATCATAAAGAGAATTATGTTATCGATGGAATTATCTTGTCAACAGAAGATTATTTCTCATAGTTCTGCCGTCATAGTCTTGGAGGTCCAAAATCAAGATGCTGGCAGATAGATTTGGTAACCAGGGCAGGCTCATTTTATGGTTCAAAGAGTGTTGTTTTTACTGTATCCCCACAAGGGCCAAGTGAGCTTTCTGGGCTTCTATAGGGCACACATTTACTTATTAATCTATTTGTCTTCCAAATGTTTCATCTACTAGTACATCACCTCTGAAGTTAAGATTTCAGCATCAGATTTTAGGAAGAAACAAGTATTCAATCATGGTATTCTTTTCAAAAAACTTTGTCTTTTGTAATTTTTCCTTCTCCCCCCCCCCAGGTCCTTTTCTCTATAATGCCCAGTTCTCATGAATACATTTTCTCCTTTTACTTCCATCATGACTAGATTTAGCTGTCAACTTGATGCAACTCTAGAGTCACCTGGGAAGAGGGAACATCTATTGAAGGTTTGCTCCCATCAGATTGGCCTGTGGGCAGGTGTGTGGGGCATTGTCTTGATAGCTAATTGATGCAGGAGTCTGAGTCTGCTGAGGAAGGTACTATGTATAGGTAGGTGGGTCTGGGTTGTCTAAGAAAAGTAGCTGAATGTGTGCCAGAGAGCAAGCCAGTAAGCAAAAAATACCCACGGTCTGTGCTTCAGTTCCTGACCCTAGGTTCTTGCCTTAGCTTTTCTTGATGATGACCAGTGTAACCCATAAGTCAAATAAACATGTTTCTCCCTAAGTTGCTGTTAGTAATAGTTTTTATCATAGCATATTTAAGTATATCATATTTTAGTATATCAAATGACATTTATAGTTTAAAATTTTGATCTTAGATCATTCTATTATCTTAACTCTTCATAGATAGAAATCCCTCCTTGATTTTGTCCACTTTCTCAGGGCTGTGAGTTTCCATACATATTTTATAATTTTGGATTGAGAACTTGTCTTCAGTTGGATTTGTCCCTGGGGAAAGCCTTGTTTGTATTTTGACTTGAGTAGGTACTTATCTTGGGTACTTACTTCTACTTGTATCTTTTCTAAGGATCTGTGTTTTTTAAAGATGACTCTGGATTAACTTTAGTCTTACAAGTATGGCTAAAAGAATTTTCACTCCCATTAAGTAATGTAAATTCTGTCTCCACATTCAATACATTCATGTCAGTAAAATGTAGAAGTGACCCACAGAGTTGCTGTTGAGAGCACCAGACACAAATGGGAGCTTCAGATCTCCTGTCTGGAAGGTGGGCAGAGCTTGTAAAGAATCTGCCTTAAGGATGTGATTGTAATTTCATAGTGAACACTATACATACACACACACACACACACACACACACACACACACACACACACACACACACACATATAAAACTGGATTTCCATGTTTATTTGAAATAACTTGATATAAGCTGGTAAAAGTTTGATATTCTCTTAAAAATGCACTAAGTAGTTTTTACTTACAAAGTGGGCTTATTTTGGGTTGATTCGGAAGTGACAATGTGGGGTGAAATTTCTCAGATCTCCCTCTGTGACTGGAACCAGTTACCCAGCCTGCACTCATGGGAAACCGCCTACCAGTCACAGTTCCTCCTTCTCTGGGAAGGTATTAACAAACCTCAACTGGCACCTAGAGTCACCTGGGAAGAGAGAACTCTTAATAAACAGAACATTAAAAAAACTAGCATCTCTATTACATTTCCAGAATGTTAAATGACATTTAGGTCTAGTGTGAATTACAGGACAGCTGGCTTAATCAAGAGGCATTAGATTAAGATTTTGTACAATAATCAAATCACTCAAAATATTTGTCTTCCAATTAAGTTTGATATGAACTGGACTTCTAGTCTTATAAAAAACTAAAATAGGGACATTTAAACAGCAAAAAACATCCAAGGTCTTTATTAACTTAGAGTAAAAGAACTTTGATTATATTCCTGCTCTCAATAATGTGTAAGCTATTGTCATGGTTAGTTTTAATTGTCAATTTGGCAAAATCTAGAATTATCTTGGAAGAAGGTCTCAGCAAGGGATTATCTAGCTCTGATTGTCTGGTGTGCGTGTCTCTGGGGAACTGTGTTGATTATGTTAACTGATGTGAGAAGACCCCGCCCATTGTGGGTGGGTACCAGTTAACTGGCGTGAGAAGACCCCGCCCACTGTGGGTGGTACCAGTTAACTGGCATGAGAAGACCCCGCCCACTGTGGGCGGCGCCATTCCTTAGGTTTGGGTCCTGAGTTGCATAAGAGTAGAGAAAGTGAGCACAGCAGCAAGCATGCATGTATTTATTTTCTCTCTGCTCTTACTGTAGATGGAACCAGTTTCTTCAAGGCTCCATCTTGACTTCATCAAAATGATGGCTCAGAAACCTTGAATTGTGAGTCAAATTAAACCCTTTCCCCCACAAATTGTCATTTGCCAGAGTATTTTTATTACAGCATTAGAAAAGAAAGTAGGGCAGATGTCTACGACAAGCCCTAGGGACAAATTAAGAGAAGGCTACTATTCCTGTGAAAGTGTCTAGAGACTATAAAATACATAGGTCCAGAAGGACTTTGTCCAGATGTGTGGCTGAAACCCAGAGGACTTAAAAGCACAGGATTAATGGGATTCCCATACTGACTATCTAATGATTAGCAGCAGAAGAGACCAAGGAGAATGTGTGGGTTTTGGGGGACAGGAGACACAGCATTTGCCCATAAATCTGAAAGTAGATAAAGTGTGTGTGTGTGTGTGTGTGTGTGTGTGTGTGTGTGTGTGTGTGTGTGTGTGTATTACTAGGACAGGAAAGAGTGGAGGCAGCATCTCACCATTGTTCTATTGTGTTCAAGGTCATTGGAAGTAGATGGCATAGCTTCTTCCCTTCCAATTCCTAGAGATAGGTGATAGTGACTGGTTGCTTAAGCTTTCTATACAGTATTTTTCTTACCTCTAAAATCGGGGATTTGAATTGGTACAAGAAGCAAATAACTTTCATTGGTATGTTTCTTAGCTGTACAGGGATCTGTGGTAGCCCTAAGACAAACTGATGCTAAAAGTACTTTAATTAAAGAGGTTCTCAATAATTTGCCCTTGCTTATGAATGAAATACCTTCTATATACTTGTGCAAAGCTTTCTGGAGAGGCAAGAGACAAGAAACATAGTTTCCTTTGGATTCAAAATCCCCAAAGGTAAATAAACATTGCCCCAGAATTTCTACAAAGGGACAGTGCAATCCTGATTCATGTTCTACGTGAAGGAGTATAAAATAGATTTAATATGCAGGTCTTACACTAGAAACACATTGGGATATCAGAACAGGTAGGGGTGGCGATGTGTTCCCATAACAACCAAAGAGATTCCCAAAGTAGTTTAGAAACACACACCAATTGGAATGTCTATTGGGATCATGTATGAATTAAGTTTTAGGCAGATTTGATCAGAGCTGTAGTAAGCCTAACTATGATGATATCTAGAGGTGGGGTCAAATAGAGAATGATTGGCTTTATTTCTTCTTTGATGTTGCTGCAAATCTAGGTTCCTGGTCAAGGCATTTAATTACTTTAATTAATTAAAGTCTGAGTGTCCTGACCAGGAACATCTGATGTGTATTGACTTCTTAGCTTTGTTTTATTACAAAGTCTTGTGGCTTCATTTATAAATGAGATGATCTTAGCTTAATACTATTCTATGAGAATTTGCTGCCAGATTTTCATTTGTTCTTTGAGAAGCTCAAAGTCAGTGAGCGATTTCCTTTAGGTAATACTATCATTTTCTACTCAAATTGAAAACATCAGCTAATATTTAGAGGTTTCTAAGAAAATGGCAGAAAAGTACACTGGGATCCCAGGACTTAAGATTGAATGCAGAGTAAATGTGTGCTTATGGTGTCAGAGACTGTTCTCATAGTCAAGTAATTTCATCCCAGGTGCCTTAACCAGGTATGTTAGTCTCTACTAGGCGTAGGCTGCAGTTGACAGAATGGCCTCTTCACATCCCACTTCCTGATGCCTACCTCTCTTCAACCCTGCTTTTTCTATGCTGTTTCATCCCTGGAGATGGCTTTTCATGTTCTCTTTAATCTATTTTTCAAAAATCTGTGTACGCTGTCATCCATAAACAACTCAGTCCCCAGTGAGTGCTCCTTTCTTGTTACATAGATACTCCTTCATCCTGTTTTCCTCCTTGAACCCTAAGCAATTCAAGGATGGGATAGTGCCAGGATTAACTCTTCAAATTCATTCCCATTATTGGGTATATAGCTGGACCATGTTCTCTGATTGCTTTGCTATGTTGTTAAATGTGACCAGAAGACCAAATTCTACCAACAGAAACACAGAAAGAAGTGATGAACTCTGTTTCCAGGTTTGACTTGTTGAAGTATCCTATATATAGTCATCCTTGCTCATTTTCCGTACACCAGCTGTAGTGGTTTAAATGATGACTCTCATAGGCTTACATGTTTAAAAATGCTTTGTTCTCAGTTGGTGGAACTGTTTGGCAAGGATTAAGAGGTGTGGCCTTGTTGGAGGAGGTATGTCACTGGGGGTGGGCTTTGAGGTTTCAAAACTCTATACCATTCCCAGTTACCTCTTTCTCTGCCTAATGCTTGTGGATCAGATGCAAGTCCTCAGCTACTGCTCCATCACCATGCCTCTCTGCCTGTTGCCATGCCCCAACCATGATGATCATGGACATATCCTCTCAAACTGTAAGCCCCCATTAAATGTTTTCTTCTAACAGCTGCCTTGGTCATGATGCTTTGTTACAGCAGTAGAAAAGTAAGCAAGACATCAGCTAACTGCATAGGATTGTTAAGTCTCTAAGAGAGTGTGGGTCTGTATATCAAGAGGAGCTTACATCTCTGAAATATTATATGGAAGTATTCAGCTAACCAGGAACAAGTACACTATACTATTACATGAGAAACAAACACTTTATTGGGGACTATGGTACCAGGATCTTGCAGCAGCTAGATTTTTCCCCGGGAAATCAGAGGGCTAAATAATATTAGAGTGTCATATGTAATTAAATAATTCTTTGTTTGCTTTACAGTACCTAGAATAATGAAAGAGAAGTTCTAGTGGTGCTAACTGCCTCCCCAACATGGTAGCTTACTGACCATCCTTTCACTTCAAGGCGGGAACGATGTTCTGCTCTGGTTTGGAGTATGAGAAGTAAAGAAAGGAGATGTTAGTGGTAAACGGCCCAACCTCTGTATACAAAGGGCAGATAAAGCACATAGATTTGTTCTACCCTTGTCAATGGCATCAAATAAACAAACAGTATTGTTATTGATTATTATATTAAGTAAATATCAGGAAAGACATTGATATTGATTATTACATTAGATAAATGTACAGAGTGGTGGTGCTATTGATTTTTATAGTCAACCAATATGAGGATGGACAAGACTTGTACCCCAGTCTACCCATCTTAAAATGACTTAAGGTTTTGAGCACAATTCTGAGACAGGAACTTATTTTATGGTGAATGTTTTTTAGAAAATATGAGAACCTTCCTCATCACATTCCCATTAAAAACAAAAGCAGTTAGGGGCACATGCAATTTCTTCTTTAGACAAAATTAAGAGATTGTAGCACAATCGTTAACTACAAAGACACATGGATCTGTCAAATATTAAATGGTGAACAGAGATCCTTTAAGATATAGAGCCAATTAAGGATCAAACTAAGAGATGGAACTTCCGAAAAGTTAATTATGTATAAAATGTATACATACTTGGGAGACCATAGCTTTGCATTTCTGAGCTTAAGAATGGTAGGTAGCTATGGTAGGCAGTACAAGTTCTCATTGGCATAAGCTGAGGGTAAAGAGGGGAAAATTCAAAGCTGTTATTCAAGTTTGTAACTGCGGAGCAGGGTAATATGGATAAACTTGACTTTTGATAAGTTGGTCTTTAGCAATAGAGTCTTACTGTTAAGTTGTGAATAGTAACCAAAGATTTGGCAATAGCCTATACTGTTTGGGGAAGTCTATTGAATCACTTTGGAGGCTGTCTCAAAAAGATATGACCCATTCGTGGTACTGGGGGTTTTATTTGTTAGCATATGATATATAGTTGGGACATTGTCTTCTCATTATATGGTTCCTCCATTTAGACTCCTTTTAGATATGGATATATTTTGGGCAGCTTCTAGTGTGATAGGTTTCCAAATGGCTTTTCAAAGGGCTTTTATACTAGTTATCACTCCACATAGTACTTCTTCTGCCCTGCCTTCCCACCTCACTCCCATTTAATCCTCCCATTCTAGCTTTCCCTTTATCACTTTATAGAACTCTATTCTATTTCCTCTTCCTTCAAAGATTCCCCTCCCCCACGCCTGCTCCCTTACTCACTACCTAATCTCTGTGGATATTCTAAATGAAACACACGTATCCAAGGCATAAAAGCTAACATCTACATATAAAAGAAACATGTTGTGTCTGTCTGGTTCTGAATTATTCCACTCAGGATTATTGTTTCTAGCCCCATCCACTCACTTGCAAATGTCATAATTTCATTTTTCTTAAGAGTTGATTAATATGGCATTGTGTAGATCAGTGGTTCTCAACCTGTGAGTCGTGACCCCTTGGGGGAGGGTCTAATGACCTTTCTACATGGGTCACCTAAGACCATTGGAAAACACAAATATTTATATTACAATTTATAACAGTAGCAAAATTACAGTTATGAAGTAGCAACAAAATAATTTTAAGGTTGGGGGTCACCACAACATGAGGAACTGTATTAAAGGGTCACAGAATTAGGAAGGTTAAAAAACCACTAGGGTAGATATATTACATTTTCATTAGCCATTCATTAGTTGATGGACATCTAGGTTGTTCCCGATGTTGGGCTATTCTGAACAGAGCAGCAGTGACTGTGGGTGAAGGCTTCTTTTCTTAATACCACTGCATTGGTACCTTAGGCTTGGTTGGGATTTTCAAATACAAATTTCTGGAACAGACAGACATCCAGTTCATTCTAACGAGTATTTATAGGGTAGATGAGCCAGGTAACTTTTCTGTACAGAAAATACCTCTGAACCAAAGTAATGTGGAGAAGCTTAAAAAGACACACACACAAGCACCTTATGTGACTAAGGCAGGGGCCCAGCTCTTATTAATTAGTTGTCTGGCTTCAAATGTAAGATCCTTGAAGAAAGGCAAAACTGACATGTAATTAATGACAGTTAAGGTTCTTTGAAATTCCTAATTATTTTGTTGCCTATTTCATATATCAATGTGTTCAGTATTTGGAAACAGTGATATTTAGGATGAACATAAGTTTCATTGCCACTACGATGAAGCACTACCCCAGCTGGTCTCAGACTGGGGGTGATCTAACTCCAGTGAGAAATAACAGGCTGTGAATCAGTTGGCATTTGTCTGTTGGAGGGTATGCGTGTACGCATGCAGAATTGGGTTTAAACGAGCCTGGGACTCTTTACATTAAAACTTGTTTATGTTTAAAGAAACCAAAACCCGAAATATTGGTCTGCTTCTGTCACGGTTGTCATCTAATCCACCATGAAAAATCACAGTATAATTCCATTTCCCCCTGGGTTTAATGCTGCAGAAGCCAGCTCTAAGTGAGAGAAACAAATGTCCTTTTAAGTTTACCTGCATGCAAATGGGCTGCGGAGGTGGTCGGTCCTTTTACACAATAAATTAGAGAGTCTTTTTTTTTTTTTTTTTTTTTTTTAGTGGGATAGATGTGTAGATTAATAAACCCAGAGTAGGCATATGGATAATATGGATATGCAGAATCAATGTTAGTCTGGTTAGAGGCGACAAAGGGCTTCTTGCTTGAGTGCTTTGCAACCTAATTCAATAAAACAAAATGAAAGGCAAATGCTTGAGGAACTGAAGAGAGGATCTTTATGAAAATATTAAATCCTCTATACAAAGGAAGGCACACATCCTCCTCTGAGCGTGCTCTCAACATCTCAATGCAATGGACGGGTCTTTGTGTGTGTGTGTGTGTGTGTGTGTGTGTGTAATGAAAGCACTTTGTGATTTATTTTTTTAAACAAAGCAACCTAAAGGAACCATTTTGAGTGTAAAAACTCCTTTTTTTTTTTTTTGCCTTTTAACTGCCGAGTAAAATGCTGAAATAGAAACTAATTTTTGCCCCCTACCAATTTGCAAAACCAAAGTATGAATCCAAACTGAGCAGGCAGTGGCGTGAAAAGCTATTTGCGGACGCGGCTGTCTCTGATTCCATCAATTTGTTTTGCAGCTTTTGTTAGGATTTTATGTTTCCCTGGCATCTCCCGAGACAGTTTCCAGCTTGAGAAGAGAATATCAATAACTCACACGTCCTCTAGGAAACGTCCCCGGGACAATCACAACATTCCTGCCCTTCGGATCCTTTTATGTCTTCTAATGACTGGGGTAAAACAACAAAAATTATTCATTTTGGGAAACATGAAAAACAACAAAGCAATAATGTTTGGGCAAGAGTATAATTTTGTTTCCTTTTTGTGCGGTCAACGAGAAGGCAAAGAAGAAAGAATCCATTGGTCTTTTCTGGGATTTCATCAATCCTTAGCGATGTTAGGTGCATTAAAAAAGGAAGCAGAGTGAGTGAACATGGGCAGAACTTTGGAGTTACAGGTGACATACTTTAGTAAGTAATGGTCTTTTTGCTGGTGGCTGGACAGCCTGGATTCTCATCTAAGCACCATCAGGAGACAAGTGGGTCATCCCTGTCTAAATTCCTAATTTCTCTCAACTCTGTGTGTCATATCTGTCCAATGAGACTAAGGGTCCTTGTTCCTCTGACCTTACAGTGGATACAATGTAAAACGAAATGTGTGCTCACTACAGAGTGTTAGAACAACACATGAACACACAAGTGGAGTGTTCCTCTCCCAAAGTGCTTGGGACTAGAGGTATTTCAGGTACCTGGGGAATGACATTGAAGAACAAACATGAAATTCAGCTATTCTCCTTGTGGCTGTACTTGAAAAATCTGAAGGTAATTTCATACACTATTTTCAGCCCTCTCTCATCACCTGAGGTCAGGTTGTGGAATTTTCCACTTGCAATGTCACACTGGTGCTCAAAATGTTTTAGCTTTTGTAGCATTTTAGGTTAGAGAGACTTGACCTGTAATATGTTATCAAATTATTAGAGTAGATTTTCTTTAATGTGGTTTTCTTTAATGTGCAAAACAGCCTGGGAATTCTGTCCAGAAAACCCTACAGTATCTGCTAATAGGGGAATGCCTATTCTACTTGCACATTAGCCTTGAGAACTGAACTCAGAGTTATTTTCTTCAAGAAGTTTCCCTCCGCATCCAGTGAGGGGTCGATGCCCTCATTAGTGTACTTATAAAGACCCTGGTGTTTATCTCAGGTTGTGTTTTCATGGGTCTTCTATTTATTTTTCTGTTTTCTCTACTCGATTATAAGCATCCAGAGAGTGAACTTACTTTAAGAATTTTTGACTTAAAGTCTATCAAAGCCTTTGCACCCTAAAAGAGCCTCAATAAATTTTGTTGTCTTAACAATGCTTACATATAAAAGTGAAACTGTCCCTATTTTAATACAAGGACCTGGGTTCTCATTAGATGTATCTATTGCTGTACTAAGGTGGAATGTTCTTTAGACCTCATGGAAGGCAGAACAGATCCCCCAGTGTGTTCATGACTTAATATATATATATATATATATATATATATATATATATATATATATATATATAAAAACCTTAATATATAACCTCTATGTTATATAACATGGTGAAAGGGACTTTGTTGAATAAACACCTGAAAATGGGAGACTACCCTGCATTATCTGAGTGGGTCTGCTATGATCACATACACCTCAAGAAACAGCTGTCTCTGGCTAGATGAGAAGACCTCAACACAATGCAGAGTAAGGGAGGGACTTGACTGCTCTCTATGGCCTCAGCTATGAAGGGCTAACTGTAAGGAATGAAGAGGAGGCTAAGGGAAGTTCCCACCTGATGGTCCTGAAGGAAGTGGGAATTGCAGCCCTACATCCACCAGGAGATGAATCTATCAACTGTGTTGTGTGAGTGAGCCCAGAAGGTTCTTCACAGAGCCTCCAGATAAGAGCCTAGGTTGGTTGGTCTCTTTGTTTCAGCCTAAGGAGACCCAGAGAAGAAGGAACAGGTTTAGTCAACTTGAAAGGTGAGAAAATGAATCTGCATCGTGAGAGACACTACGATTGCAGCAATCAGTTGCAGCAGCTGCAATAGACCACACACACACACACACACACACACACACACACACACACACACACACACACATTAATTTTCCAGCTCCAAAAGATTAGAATTTTAGTAACCTGTCAGAAAGGTGTAAAATAGTAGATCTGTGACAGGATGTCAGAATCCCCAGGGAGGAAGCCCTGGAGGAGTCCCCGGGCTGGATTCCTTGGAGTAATACCCCAACAGTGGAGAGATCAGAGTACTGCTGAAACTGTTGTCCCAACTAAGACAGAGAAACCGGTCAATGAGCCCCAGGAATGTCCACGATGTGAAGCATGTTGCAAGTTAGATTTGTCAAGAGTGGGTGATGGAGGCGAGCTGAGAGAACTGTTGTGAGCTGGTTTGGAATTTAGTTTTTTAATCTCAGGACTTCCGCATTTCTCTGTTAATTCCTGACTTCTAATTCCTAGTCTTTTACATATGGCTTCTTTCTAGCCTTTGAAGTTCTGGGGAGCTTTTCTTTGTCCCCGATGGTCTGAACCTGGAGAATGGTGTGCTTCAGGGTTGTCTTGTTTTCACTGTGCTGGCTTCCCAAAATGGTCCTTTGTTTTTTCACATTTTTCAGCCCTGAGCATTTTTCATACATTATTTCTTTGATAATTTCAAACTATTCTTTTTCTGGTTGTAATTTGTGATATTCTTATTAACAAGATGTTGAATTCTTATATTACTTACTTACTTTTCCTATTTTTTCCTCTAGCCTTTTTTTTTTTTTATTTTCCTCAACTCAAATTTCTAACCTTTCTATTTAACTTTTGAAATTTCTGGCATCATTCTTAAAAGAAAATGTGTTTCTTACGGCATGTGTCTCTTCCTTTTACATAGCACTGTTTTCTTGTATCTTGGATACACTGTCTTCTGTTTTTCTATTTCTTTCTGTCCCTAGGATATTCTAGTTTGCTTTTTCTTCTTCACATTCATTTATTCTATTTTCTAAAATGTCCTCTTTCTCCCTCTGCTTTCAACCCTTTTTGGCATGGTACAGATGTTCTATCATCCATTGTCTCCTTGGACATCTGTTCCTATTTAATTGTAAGGTTCTAAAAAAAAATGGGCGCCTGGTGGTTCTGACTGGTGTCTCCATCAGGCAGGGTCTTTTCTCTTAGACTTCCTAATGTCTCTAAAAATGAATGCTTGAATGTAGTGCTTTGGAGCTGAGTACCTGAAGGTCGACTTTCCGGAAATCATTGCCATGGCATGGTGGAATCCTGTGCAGCAATTAAAAGTCAGAATGACTGCTTTCAAAGCTATTCTCTGTGTCTCTTGTGAAATAATGGGTCCCCTCATCTGTAGAGTGAGCATAGCTCATAGGACTGTTATAATTTATAATTATAATTTAATAAACTAATACATACAGAGAGCTTACATTGTAAAACATCGAGTCCAACACGTTACCTATTTTTATCATCATTATGATCATCATCAACAACAACAACAACGATTCAGTCATTTCCCAGCAGGGCCTCGGTCCTTCCCTTATTGTCCTTTAGCGGAGTTTCTGGTTTGGTGTGTCCACTATAGAAACTGCCAGCCTTCTGCAGATTGGAGGTTGAACAATATCCAGGCTGAGCAGAGCTGGGAAGGGCACCTAGGGATTTCCCAGCTTATTATCCTGATTTTTGTCAACCTTCTGGGACTTCATCCACACCTCTTATTCCTGAAGAAAAACCTGGTATTTTAGTTAGGGTTTCTATTGCTATGAAGAGACACCATGACCACAGCAACTTTTATAAAGGAAAATATTTAATTTGGTGGCTTAGAGTTCAGAGGTTCAGTCCATTATCATCATGGAGGGATAAGGCAGTATGGAGGCAGACATGGTGCTGGAGAAAGAGCTGAGAGTTCTACATCTTGATCTGCAGGCAGCAGGAAGTGCCCGCCTCCACAGTGACACACTTCCTCCAACAAGGCCACACCTACTCCAACAAAACCACACCTCCTGATAGTGCCACTCCCTATGAGTTTATGGGAACTAATTATATTCCAACTACCACACTTGGTCTCAGCGATTCCTGAGCTCTTCTAGAGTTCAGGGGCAAGGCAGACTTTCTTCCTATTTCCCTGTGTAGATACTTTGTTTCCAGGTTTCTTTGCCAGTGACCACTGCTCTCTGGCTTCTGTGGTCTCCCATCTCATCTCCTCTCTTGTTCTTCTTCACTTTGAGGATTTGTATTTTTCCTATTCCTTTACTAGGTTACTATTCCTGGTTACATTTGAGAAGGGAAGGAAATTAACCTATGTATACAACTGCCCATGTTAACTACAAGGGCATTGGCCTCATTTCTTATCTATGAAATGAGGGGGTTATAGCAAATAAACTCAGGCATTTTTCTCTTCAGAGAGTCTTCGCTTTGCTGTCTATAGTTCAGATTTAATGTAATTCCCAGCTGATCACAGCCAGATTCTCTATCACTTATCTCACTCTCAGAATAGTAGTGATTATTTTTGCTTTTGTTGTTTTGAATCTTTTTGAGCAAGAGACCTGCAGTGTAGCAAATTATATCTTGTGTACAAATTAGAG
Source organism: Peromyscus californicus insignis (assembly GCF_007827085.1). NCBI lineage: Eukaryota > Metazoa > Chordata > Mammalia > Rodentia > Cricetidae > Peromyscus > Peromyscus californicus. Next base: position 9,968,967 of record NW_026294535.1, read on the forward strand.
TAAACTCAGAAACACAGGTGACTTTTGTTCCCCTCTGCATCACAAAGACCTTTTCAATACACCTGATGGATTGTAAAAGGGACGCCACAAGCAGATGTGAGCCACCGGGACTCTGCTGACGGTAATTTGGATACCACAATACTTATCATGCTGTGTTCTTTGTCAGAGAAAAAAAAAAGCCTTTCAACACTTTGCTCTTTCCGGAAAAAAGATTTCAAAAGGAAGATGAGAGCAATATTGAAATTAGAACGACATTTTCTTGTGGAGAATCACAGAGAATGGACTTAGTAAATAAAAGTCTTGTTGGTTAAGGTGGTTCTCATGGTTTGACCTTAAATGTCCCTGAAAGGCCTTTATACTAAGCAGGTGGTGGCCACCCTTTGTGCTTTTGGGATATGGTAGATCTTTTAAGAGATAGGACCTAATGGAAGGCAGTTGGGTCACTGCAGGTGTGCACTTGAAGGGGATATTTTGAGGCTCCAGTCCATTCGCCTCTTTTGTGTTTCTAGATGCTATGAAGTAAACAGACCTCCATTACTAGGCACTTCTGCCTGGATTCTCCACCTTGCCCCAGGTCCAAAGCAACTGCACCTGGTGACCTTGGATGGGAATTGATGAAACCATGAACCCAAATGATCCTTTTCTCCCTTGACATTGTTTATTTCAGGTCTTGGCCACAGTGAGAGCAGTTTAAGATGGTAATCGAGGCTAGAGTCTGCCACTTGTCTCCAGAGGCCTTTGATGTATTTAGGTAGTGGACATGGAGAAGAGACACACTACCTTCCTCTCTAGAGTTTATGACATGACGTAACATTTTGTTGTCATGGTCACTGCTGTCAATGAGTTATCTTACGTGTTCTCCTTTGGTGTTTTGTGGAAGAGCCATGCTTCCATAAAATAATGACTTTATAACATGGCAGGCCATCTAATACTTAAAATAAAAATATCAGATACTCTCCTAGTGTTTGGTGCTGTCTGTTGTATATGGCATTTGTTGTCTCAAGGCCATGCATAGGGAATGACAATAGATTCTTTTGAAAAGTTGTCCATGAAAGCAGGAATCGTAAAATAATCAATGACCTCATTAAAGGTTTTTAGAGAAAGCAATGAACTAAATCAATTATTTGGCCACTTTAGGATAGGCAGTGGCTTACTCTTTTTTTTTTTTTTTTTTTTTTTTTTCCAAGACAGCATTTCTCTGTGTAACAGCCCTGGCTGTCCTGGAACTCTCTTTGTAGATCAGACTGACCTTGAACTCACACAGATTTAGCTATCTCTGCCTCCCGAGGTCTGATATTAAAGATGTGCACTACCACGCCTGGCTCAATAGTGGCTTACTCTTTAAAACACTTCATTGGATTTGTTTTTGAAAATTTCTTGTGTATATACAGTGTATTCTGATCATTGTCACCTAACCCTATCTTATCTTCTACCTATTCCCTATCTATGACCCCTGTGGTGGTTTGATTAGGGATGGCTCTCATAGACTCATGTGTTTGATTGCTTGGAATGACACTATTAGGAGGTGTGGCCTTGCTGGAGTAGGTGTGACCTTATTGGAGGAAGTGTGTCACTGTGGAGGCGGGCTTTGAGGTCTTACATGCTCAAGCTATGCCCAGTGTGGTACACAGTCTCCTTCTGCTTCACATCAAGATGTAGCACTCTCAGCTCCTTTTCCAGCACCATGTCTGCTTGCATGCCGCCATGCTTCCCACCATGATGATAATGGACTGAACCTCTGAACTGTAAGCCTGGCCCCAATTAAATGTTTTCCTTTCTAAGAGTTGCTGTGGTCATGGTGTCTCTTCACAGCAATAAAACTTTAACTAAGACAACCCCCCCTCTCCCCAGTTCCTGTCCCACATTCATGTCTTTTTGAAAAACATCCCTTTCATTTGGAATTAGTTTCCCATTAAGGACGTGTAACCTGTTTGGAATGGCTCTTTTTAAAATGTGGTTGTAACCATTGCCGAATGTTGTTGGCTAAACTACTTCTTAGGCTATCCTTCTAGAACCCCAGTTTTTCTCAGGCAAGGAATAGCCATTATTTGGATCCCAACTTTTAGAGCTTGCTTCTAAGCAGCCATTAGCAGCCATGATCACTCCACTTTCTTTGCCAGCAATGGGCTTAGAGTAGAGCATGGAATGTGATTCGGGCTGGGCAAGATGTGAGGGAAAGTCGTGGGGTTGCTCCCAGAAAGCTCAATTTTGTTCCAGGGGAAGCATCCAGCAAGTGGCTTTGCTGTATATGGCTCCGATAGTAATTGGTGCAGCTGCAGCCATTTTGTAGCCATGAGACGATGTTCTTGAGAGCCTTGCTGAGGATGTCAGAGAAGATGAAATGAACCTGGGACTGAGACTGTTTCTAGGCTGCCGAATTGCTTAACCCTGGGAACAGCCTCATCTTGGCATTTGTGTTCTGAGGGATAGCAAATTTCCTCATTGTGTCATCATTTTGGGTTAGCTTTTAAATTATCTGTAGCTAGACTAATCCTAACTTTAGCTTTTTAACTTTTATTTTTAGCCAGTGACACGTAGGAGCGTAAAAATGGCGCATATCCACAGAGCACCATATAATGTTCTGATGAATGTGGACAATGTGTAACATTTAAATCCAGCTAAACGTATTTATGTTTTAAACTATTTATCATTTCTCTATGTTAAAATATTAAAACACCTGGTCTTTCTCTTAGCAATAGGGGATATGGAGCCCGAACTGCTCATCTCCTGTAACAAAGTGAGACTTCCAGTGGAGAGACCGAGACACCAACCTAGCCACAAGCCCTCTGACCTACAATTTGTCCAGCCTACATGATGTGCTGCTATAAGATGGTGTGGAAATTTTGGGACTGACCAACTGATGACTGGCCCAGCTGGAGATCCCTACCCTGAGGAGCTCACCCCTGAGGGCTAGAACCCGGAGGCAGGATACCCCAGAGACCTAGGGTAGAACCAAACATGACTGAGAAAAGAAAAGTCAATGAAAGATTCCTAATGATATTCTAGTATACTCATAGATTGGGGCCTAGCCCAATTGTCGTCAGAGAGGCTTCATCCAGCAGCTGATGGAAACAGATGCAGAGACCCACAGCCCAACATTAGGTGGAGCTTGGAGAATCCTGCAGAAGAGGGGCAGGAAGGATTATGTGAGCCAGTGGGGGTCAAGGACACCACAAAAAACCCCGCAGAACCAACTAACCTGGGCTCACAGGGGCTCACAGAGACTGAACCGACACCCAGGGAGCCTTCATCCCTCTGCACATATGTTACATCTGTGTAACTTGGTCTTCTTGTGAGAATCCTAACAATGAGATCTGACTCTGTTGTCCGATTTTCAGACCTATTCCTTCTACTGGATTGCCTCATCCAGCCTTAATGGAAGAGGAGGTGCCTTGTCTCACTGCAGCTTGATATACCATGGCTGGCTGGTGTCCATGGGAGGCCCGCCTGTATCTGAAGAGACACAGAGGAGGAGGAGGAATGGGTGGGGCAGGCGAGGGAAGGTGGGAGGAGGAACTGGGGGGAGGGGAGAGATGGGAAACTTGGGTTCAAGTTGAAGTAAAAACAAACCCCAAACCAAGCAAACAAACAAAAAGCCAAGCTTGCTGGCAGTTGCCTGTAACTCTAGCACTATGGGCAGGGAGGCAAATGGGTCCTGTCGAGCCAAGATAGTGTGATCCATATGAGAACAACAAAAAACCCTGGTCTTTAGACTTTTTGAAACATATAGTTTATTATTACTACCTACGGTATTCCGACTATGTACTATAGTACACCGGAACTTCACACTTTATGTAACTATAAGTTTATACCTATTAAACTTTTCTATTTTCTCCTCTACTTTGCTCTCCCAAGCAACCAGCATTCACCTTTCAACCTCTTAAAGATGGCTTTGTCTTAGATCCTATATATGAGGAGGGTCAAGTGGTACTTGTCTATTTTAACACTTGCCTTTTACGAAAAGATTTTTCTCCTGAACTTTCTTCAAACAAGAGAAAAGTTTGATATGAGAAATGAAACTAGATAAAAGAACTATAGAGTATTCTTGGGGCAGGAAGGCCACATGGGATCAGGCATAAGTGCTGGGTAATAGATACTCAAGCTGGCCAACCTGGCCTGGCTCACCAGGATCAAGTTCATATGTCTTGCTTCAGGGAGAGATCTGTGAAATAGGAACCTGACAGGTCCTCAGTCTCAGACCCCTAGTGGTGGAAGGAGAGAATGTTCTTGGTGTCTGCCACATCTTTGAATCTTTCAATGACTCATTTATCTATGGTATTGATGTTTATAGTGAAGACAGCATCTGTCATGTAACTAGTGGGATGAAGGTAAAGTATGTTGAGATAAATCCTTGCCATATGCTCTCTACTGGCTGCCCAGTTGTGGCCCACAGGTCCAAGAAGATGAGTGTTCCTGCCCTACACATGAGTCTCTGGGCCACAGAAGGAAAGTGGGCCAAGATTCCTGGGTTTGGGGTGCATTCAGTATTCAGAGCTCTTGCCTGCTGGGTATGAAGATCAGGGACTTGATGATATCATTCTGACTCTTTCAACAGAGCATGTATAAAGTGGGGGTTGCCATGGTCACGATCAGTGAATAGTACTTCTCATGTACTGTTTTTTTTTTCTGTTAATAAATTGTCTTTGTGAAAACAAAAAAATGCAAATATTAAAGAATCATAGAATACTAGCCTGAAAGAAATTTTAAATTATTCAAAAACCACTTGTTTGTTGAGAAAGTTAGCATTGTCCTTAAGATTCTAGATACAGAAGAAACCCAAAGAGATTGTCCCCACTCATTTTGAACTTAAGAGTCTAGTCGAGTGTAGAGGGTATTTGGTCTCATCTTATTATTGTATAGGCAGGGTCAACTTTTAGATCCCTTTCCATGTTGGCATGGTTTTTCATGTTAATAAAGAGGATGGATCCTGTTTGAAGAGTGACCATGTATGAGATTATTTTTGTTGTTAAACCACAACTTGCATCTTTGACTGTTGAGTACCTAAAGGTTTTAGCTACTCAGGGGAGTTGAATTTCTATGCATGACAGGGTGAGAAGAATTTGAAATTGCAATGGGCCTTCCATACCAATTGACATGGGCAAACTCAGATTTAACCAACAGTGGATGGAAAATACTTGGGAAAGAGTTTCACCCGCATTAAATATGATCATACTTAATTTTTGGTCACTATTTCTTAAACAATATAGAAGAACAACTATTTACAGAACATTAATATTATATCAGCTGTTATACAATATGCAATCTAGAGGTATTTTAAATGCTATGGGAAGATGTGGATAGGTTACATGCAAAGCCTGTATCACTTAGCATAAGGAACTTGTGCCTGGTAGATTCTGTTGTCTGGAGGTGTTGGTGTCTAGGAATCAGTCCTCTTTGGCTACTGAGGGACTGATCATATGCACGCGTGTGAAAGGACAAGCTGGCCAAAGACTGGTGTTAGCTAGAGTAGGGGGAACTGTGAGAAATCCCCCGTGTGACAATGGCCAAAGGACTTAAGATGAGATGTGATGGAGCATTTGCTGTCTTATGCAGGAATATAACTTCTTGGCAGTGACCTAGAAAACTTCAGCAAAAGTTTTACAATACATCACAGGCTTTGTTCCCTTGATACTTGAGTAGGGAATCTGAGGAGATAAAGGATTGACCTCAAGGCATGAGCTAAGCAGAGAACAGGTATTTGGCAGAAGCAGGAAGTGAGAGAGAACTCAGCAGAGGTAGGAAGATGGACCCCATGCTCCCATCATCCTTTCATCTTATAGAGGACTCTGGACTTACTGTTGGATGTGGAACAGGGTTTGGCCACTGTAACTGACATCTTAAGGTGTCTGCAGGGCTCATCACAGTCAAAATTATTCCATTGTTTGAATACTCTTTCTTGATAATGGTGCCACCCATGCTTTCTTGATAAAGTTTGTATTGTAGGTACTTAGAAATAAGCATTCAGTTAATATTTATTAAGCAGACCCTTCAGACAAGGTAGACTAGAATTGAACTATTTATATTGTTTCCCTTCTGCTTGCCAAGAGAAGCACCTTACACTTCTGCCCCCGACTGCCTCTCCCAGGAGAATTCTCTTTTTATCAACTAGGGACTGACTTTGGGATAGGGAGACAAGAAGCTGAGAGGCCACCCAGGACTAGACTAAAAATATCAGAGAGCCACAGGCAGGAGATAAAAAAACAGGTTCAGACACAGGGGAGGGAGACAGCCCAAATCTTGCATGAGTTGAGCTGGAAAGCTTTTGGGAGCTTGAAGAGAGAAGAGAATCTTTGGGGGGTAGATGCAATGCATACGAATGCTCATACTCCTGCACAAATAAGATATTTATGTAGATAGAAAGTGTCAGGAAAAGCTGTTTTTATAAGCCAGTGTTGCTGGGTGTTATGAATGAAATCTCTCTGGACAATTTTCAAAAGATTTCAAGTAAGAATGTAAGTGGCTTCTTGGTTATCTCTGATTGAATCTCTTTGAATAAGATCCCAGGCATGGGCTGTCTTCTATGTGAGAAAAGGTCAGGCCACTTCTACATATGTAGCAGCCTGAGTCTCATACTTTGGTATTCCACACAATGTCCTCAAATGCTTAAGAGCCCTGGCAAATGCCCGTTGCCTGAACTATCATACCAGTGATCTAAGACTGTGTGCCCCCTGAGCTGAGAACATCTAACGGGAGCTAAGGATGGGTGAAACAAAATGTATCCCCAGCTTTGCTTTTTTATTCAGTGGGGTTACAGGATGGACTAGAGAATGCAACAGGACATTTGAGAATTACAAGTGGATTCTTTTTTTTTTGCATTTTTTTATTATTAAGAAATTTTCTATTAATTTTACATACTAGCCACAGATCCCCCTCTCCTTCCTCCTCCCACTCCCCAGCCTTCCCCCAGCAACTCATCCCCCCATTCCCATCTCCTTCAAGGCAAGGCTTCCCATGGGGAGTCAGCAGAGCCTGGTACCTTCAGTTGAGGCAGGCCCAAGCCTGCACCTCCCCCCACAAGGCTGCATAAGGTGTCCCACCATAGACACTGGGCTCCAAAAAGCCCGCACATATACCAGTGATGGATCCTGATCCCATTACTAGGGGGCCCTTCAAGCAGGCCAAGCTACACAACTGTCTCGCCTATGCAGAGGGCCTAGTCCAGTCCCATGGAGGCTCCACAGCTATTGGTTCATGAGTTCCCACTAGTTTGGCTTGATTGTGTCTGTAGGTTTCCCCATCATGATCTTGATGCCCCTTGCTCATAGAATCCCTCTTCTCTCTCTTCAACTGGACTCCTGGAGCTTGGTCTGGTGCTTGGTCATAGAGCCTTCATCAAACAATTGGATTCTTAAGGGAAGCTGGGGCGGGCTTCCAGAGTACAAATGGTGAGGAGCTCAGCTCTGACTTCTCAGGTATTGCTGTGTTCTCTGAAGTCCCAAAGGCTTCATTCATGAGCTACAAATGGTCATGAATGACTGTCCGCAGAATGAGCAACCACATTCAGCTGTACCTCCTTGCAAAAGACCTCAGCTGGGACTGTTGACTGTTAATACCTCTCATAGTAGGGCAGAGAGGATCATGAGACTGTCACCAAATATCCAGCTGCTTCCTGTCATTTTTTTGTACACAAATCTGCATATATAGGTCTAGAAGCTGTGATGTATGGGGTTCCATGTATAGGATGCTTCCATCCCTGCTGGGTAAGGCTTTTCAGATGCTCCCCCCCATAGCACCCACAATCCTGTAAGTAACCCTTTATCTATGCTCTGTAAGGAAGCTCAATAAACTCATTGGTTTCCTAGAGTAAACTTTGGAGGTATCATGCCTTGGTTTGTCATTGGGACCTCAGGAGAAGGGGTAGACATTGCTTACATCTTCCCCTAGGAAGACATTTTGGCAATACCCATCTATGGGATGCCCAGTTCTACTCTTACATTTCCCCTACTGTTGCACTTGGAGGAGGCTGGCCCAGAACTGTGTCTTTGGCTGTGCTAAGGGGGAAGGAGCAATCACCCCTCTGATTTTGATTTTGGAAGCATTTATTAAACCTTGGGGGGAAGCATGCCCTCTGACATAACTTCTAAGTGCCACTAGGAGGAGCAGCGAATGTTTGACAGTGGCCTACCAGGAGGTAAGGTCAAGCTGGAAACTTCTAGACCCTACTTTGCTCACTGAGCTAGATGAGGTGTTGAGGGTCCTGCAGATGAACTGTGGCCTCTGAGGAATAGGTGAGGTTGCTCAGGAGAACAAAACCACGGGAAGCTGCCTAGAACCCTTGCTGTCTGAGAAGCTGACCATGTATGAAGCAGCCATCTGCTGCCCTGCCATATTCTTGAACATCTAAAAGAAAAGAGAAGTTCTGGCAGGATGGGTCAGCAGGCAAACACATGTGTCACCAAGCCTGATGACCTGAGTGTGATTGTAAGAACTCCCATGGTGGAAGGAGAAGAACCAAGTCTAGCAAATTGTCCTCTGAACTCCACAGTGGTGCACATGCACCCTCCCTGATAAATAGACAAATGTAATAAAAAAGAACATAAAGAAGCATCCCAGGGTAAGGCCTAGTGTGGAAGGCTTCTTGGGAATGTGAGGGGTAGATTGAGAAAGTGAATAGAAACCACAGCATGCATATGGGGAAGGGCCCAGAACACGAAAAGTGTCTGCTGAAAGGCTAGTGGTAGTCTATGTTTTCAATGCATGGCTGAGACAAAGCTCAAGAGTGCTTTGTTTCACCAATACTCACCCACTCACCCACACACCACCACACGTGGTCTCCAGCTTTGGCACCTCTGGGAATATGAGTGATTGTAGATATAGGGCTCTTGGCAGGAGTCAGGTCTTGAGATGTAGAGGGATGGAATACCCACAAAGTGCCTATGGTCAAAGGGTCAAAAGAGACTCTTCGATGAACTTGAAATTGTTTCATAAGTTGCTTCCACCTACAAGCCTTTTCTTAAGCTCAAAAGTATTGTGTGTGTTCATGCTCTCTCTCTCTCTCTCTCTCTCTCTCTCTCTCTCTCTCTCTCTCTCTCTCTCTGTCTCTCACCCCTACCTTTAGGAACAGTGTATTTTAGCTATTTGTTTACCTACCACTGAAGACAAGGGTGAATATCATGGGGGTGGGATGGGTAAGATGGGATTATTTTAAAATGTGCTTTCCACTCAGCATCCTACAAAGGATCGAGGGGGATTATGTATAGCTTTGGTGAAATGTCATATGTTCCTCTCTGGGAAAGGAACTGTAAATGTCAAGTCATCAGTCTCTGCAATCAGCTCACAGGGGCTCAGGAAGAATCCCAGGGCAGGAGGCTAGAGCTGAGCAGTCCTTGCATAAGGCTCACCTGCGGTTACCTAGACCGAGGCTCCCTGGTTCAGAGAAGCAAACAGATGGAGAGAAAAAGCCCATTAGAGATGAGGAAGGGTGTGTGCAGGGAGCCTGGTGACACCCCATAGGTAGGAACCCCTTGAAGAGAATACACAAAGTAGGCTTAGCAGGTGCAGTCCTTTCCCCCACCAGCCCAGACTCCAGGTGCCTCTCTGCAACTAGATGTTAACAGAGCTTTGCGCACGGATGTTCATGCAAGCCACCTGGAGATGTGAAAATGAGGTTTCTGATTCAATAGGTCTGGGGCTAGAGCTCTTCAGGTAATGCTAAGGCTTTCCTGATTGGGAGGGTGTTAAGAGAATCTTAGGTCACAAGGAGAATAATTATATACCAAGATACACAAAGCCACCCGGCTCCCATTTAACCTCGCCAATGTCAGAGGAAATTGTCCAGGTAACTCCTAATCTTTTGGATTTGGATTTGGAATGCTCTTATGTGATTGAAATTTTTCTTCCTACCGCAGAGAGCTGATGTCAGGCTGTTCGGGTGTCTGTTCACATGGCTTAAAAGTTCCTGAGACCACACCAGCCGAAGAGAGGGGCATGCTGGGTAGCAGGGGAAGGGAGCTTGGCATCCAACTGACCAAGGGTCATCTGTACCTTCTAGAGCCCTCATATGCATGGTTGGGAGCTGGTTTTGCATTGAATGTCTCTTCTCTGGTTAGACTAGAGAGAGAGGGGACATTAATACAGGGCTCTCAAGGTCCTTCTCTGCCCCTAGCATTTCCCAAAAGAATTAGGAGGAGGAAATAGAAATGATGGCAAGGAATGAAAGTCAGGAGATGGAGTTTCTATTTTTAATTCTCTGAGAGGAGAGAAACATAAACATCATAGGACAAAGCAAGAAGACAGAAGAAGGGGGAAGGCAGAGAGAAAGGGGGGAGTGTGATGAAGAGGGCAAGAAAATCTCAGTAGATAAAACAGATTTGCCAAATATATTACATTCATTAAGATTTTTCCCTGCTTATAATGTGTGCCTTTCTGAGGCTTTTCTTAGCATTAACGGACGCTCTGGGAGAGGAGAAAGTTGGCAGAGAGAAGCCTAGCAAATATATAAATAAAGCTTTGGAGGCCTCTGAAGTTTCATTTCCCACAATGGAATACTCTCCAGGCAGGGTAAACTTTTTCTTACTTAAACAAATGCTTTGAAAGACAAAGATTTCATATCGTCCGTGGAACATTCAGACTAATAATTGCCCCCGTTCTTCCTGCCTTGAAGTCTCCACAGCCAGAAGACTCATGATTCACTTTTGGCGAGAAGCTCCTTCAAATAAATATCACTTTCCCCAGCTGCAAATTGAGTTTTCTCGAATACACAGAGATCTGCTTGACTAGCGGGAACTAAGTTCTCTCTGTGTGTATGTATATATGCATAGATGATTGTGAAGCATGGGATCTTCTCTTTCCCCCTATTCTTTGGGAAAACAGACTTGAAAACTTTATATAAAAAAACCACAATCCATTTAAAAGCTGGGTGTGATGACAGGGGTCTGACTGTAATCCCAGGACTCTGGAGGTAGCTTGAAATAGATGGCAAGATTCTGTCTCAAAAAACACCCCAAAGACAAAGAAAACAAAACAAAATGAGTCATTTTGATAATCGCTTGACTTTTTGGTTGGAGGGAGAGGAACGGAGATGGGAAGGGGGGGTAAAAGCCATTTTTTTTGTCTTCTTCTTCTTCTTCTTCTTCTTCTTCTTCTTCTTCTTCTTCTTCTTCTTCTTCTTCATCCTCCTCCTCCTCCTCCTCTTCCTCTTCCTCCTCCTCCTCTTCCTCTTCCTCTTCTTCTTTGGTTTTTCGAGACAGGGTTTCTCTGTGTAGCCTTGCCTGTCCTGGGACTCGCTTTGTAGACCCGGCTGGTCTCAAACTCACAGAAAATCCACCTGCCTCTGCCTCCCCAGTGCTGGTATTAAAAGTGTGTGCCACCACTGCCTATCCATTTTGTTCTCTTTTTCCCCGAGGACCTCAGAAATTTTATGTAGTCAATTGATGACTTGAAACTATTTGAAATCATTCCAAAATTCTCAAAGCCAAAGAAATAATGCAGATGTAGTCTAAACCGAGGGCTAAGACTTCAAGTGTTGGGATTGAGAGCTGTTTATCATTACTGTTCAACCATTGGGGTCAACAGTAGCCCTTTATTGAGAACTTTGAGGGCACTGGGGCTGTGGTGCTAACCAGTTTGTAAACACACTACTATTCCCACGCTGGTGTTATTGCTACATTATTGATGAGATTTACAAAATATAACTAACTTCCCCCAAGGACATTCAAACTTGTAAATGCAGGACATGCATTTAAACTCAAGCCTGTTTGACTCATTGGTAACAGAAATTTACAACAGCGCATCTTTACTGAAGACTTAACTATGTGCTAATTATTACTTAATTAACTTAGCCCTGTCATGAATCCTATCAGTGTAGCAATGTTTTAATTCCATTTTCACAAATGAGGAAATTGGGGTTCAGAGATGTAACTCAGCAGTCCGTGATCACACAGCTGGTAAGGGTGGAGCCTACATCTAAGCTCAGGTGGGCTGGCTCCAGCGCCCCTCCCTCCCCACGCTCTAAATCAACATGCCCCATCTGAGTGTCTCGATCTATGTCCCCCTTTAGGTTACGGACGAATGCAGACTTTGGCTTTTCCACTTAGAATCTTCAAGTTTCCCACATCCTTCCACTCGCTACATCCACTACTATGCCAAACCTCTTTAGTGTAAGTGTCGCCGTCTGTTTCTCTACTGTTCCCCAAACATTTGTCAAGCACCTTTGGGTCCCAGGTGCGGTACTGGGCAACTGGGATGTGCAGGTCGATACCTGGGAGTATTTGTTTAAAGAAATAATGAGCCTTGCTTGGAGCCGGTCACAATCAAGAAGGGAGAAAGACAGATCCACAGAGTGTTCCAGCAGAGAGTAATGAGCCCGTGGTGGAGTGAGTGTGAGGGCTCAGGCAACCACAGGGAGGGGAGGATTTGCCCTGGGGACAGGAGGCACCGCTTAGAGGAGGCTTATGTGAAAAGAATTTTGAAAAATCAATACCTAAGGCAAGGGAGGGAGAAGAGTCCTTTCACCTACAGGGGGAAACAGGTGTTTTTTTTTTTTTGCCTTTTCACGAATGACTGGTGTGTGACTTGGTGACTTGTTTTTGCCTCAGCATTTGACCATGTATAAAAGCCCCACATGACAACAATAGATGTGCTGAGCTTCCACATGCCAGGCAAGTTTCTGAGTGTTTTTATAGCTTATGTAGTCTAACTCTTATATTCATACTATGACGCAGGTATTGATGGTACACATAGGAATTTTGGTGGGAGGTGGAAGATGGGTGAGTTGACCTATTTCCTCCAATTAGACCCCACCTCCTGTTTTTAATTAATTATGAATCCATCTAGGGACAACTCCATTCAGAAGCACACAGTGTTTGCCTGCCATCTAGATGTTTCTCAATCTGGCCAAGGTGACCATGAAGATTAGCCCTCACAGTGCCTTCGACCACATGAGTGGCTTGTATCTGGTGCTGGTGTTTGTATCAAGAGGGTGAAAGCCTCGTAGTTGGCTGGAATAGTCTACCACAAAGCCTGTGTTGCACTGCCCAGTTCTATGGGAGGCCATAGAGTAGAGATTGTGGAAGAGAAAAAAAAAACAAAAACAAAAACATGTAGTTTGTCCACTGGTTGGGCTCAGCAGTATTTGTTAATCATAATCAAGTTTCCCTTGTCTTCAATAAATAGCATGAAGGAAGGGCTGACAGCCACAGAGTAACAAAGGTAGGCTCAGCGAGAATGTGGTTGAATGGCGTTACATACATTCACCATGTTTCAATAATAATGATGATGATATTTAAAAGATGGGCTAAATAGATCCTGGCTGATGGGATCCGAGCCCTTGATGATGCCAAACTCTTACAACCAGGCATCGTCAGCGCAAATGAATAGTTGGGATGCAATATACGGCACAAGGGCTTAGTGAGGATTGTAAAACTCTCCACATCTCTCTCTTTTCCAAGGCACCATGTGGAAACAGGTGCCTTATATGGGCTCTTTGATGACTGTTTAAGGGCAATGTGCCCCACCGTACTCAGGTTTCCAATAGCCATTTTTAGCAGAGCAGGGGTTTAGTTTCTAACAGGTTTGCATGTATTCAAACACTGGATTTGAATTTGATTTATACAGGTTGGAGCGATTTGGAGAACAGAAAAGACAGTGCCAAACGTAAGAATAAGCTTTATTTGTAAATGCTCACCCATCTGTTTAGGACTGACTGCGAAACCACAGTGAGACCAACAATGAGAGATGAGCGAAATCGGTCCTCGCTTCACAATCGTTCTGTCTAGCATGTGATCAGATAAGCATAATCTACTTTGCAGGAATAGTTGTCACGTTAGAGCGCTCTAGCTACTTGAGAGGCTTTGAAAAGAGTAGGTGGGCAGTTTGCTGTCAGGGCTAGAGAGAGATGCAGAAAAAAAAATGTGTTTCCGTGATAAGGTAATCACTCAATAACCACTTACTTAGTTGGTATCTGCTGTGCTCTATAGATTGTGTTCAAACTTAAATAATATGGTGAATAAGATGGGCATTGTGTCGGGATACAGAAACCTCAAGAGAGAGGCTGTTAAGCCAAGGATTTTAATAAGGTTTGGTAACTGCTATTATGGGAAAAGTACTGTTGCCATATAGCCAACCATCCCACATTCAATGGCTTGAAACGGCAATCATTTGTAATTTCTCAGGTATCTGTGGGTTGGATGACCCAGGCTGTGGAACTCTGCGGATTTTTTCTAACCTTACTCTGGGTCACCTAGGGGAATAGCTGAACTGTGCTAAAGCTCCTTTGGGTGGCTTTGCTCGCTAATCTTTTTCCTGGGGCCGTCAGGCTATCTCAGACGTGTCTCATGGCTACGGCAGAGGCAAAGAATACAAACAGAAAGACATAAGACTTCTTACTGCCTAATCTCAGGTCTGGCACACTGTTCCTTTTCCCTCAAGGCTGCAAGTCAGAAAAGTACATAAACCAAGTTCAACACCATATGTCCTGCAATGAGAAGCCCCTTCAGCAAGCAGTACAGGCCTCACAGACAATGGTAATGTGAGCTCCTTTGAAGACAGTGAGCAGGTCAGCATTAGGAATATCTACTTAAGTCACACAAATTCAGGGTTATCACTTACATTTTAGTAAAGAGGACACAGAGAGAATCCCATTAGCTGAAAAGAATCACATGAATGGACTCCAATTTCAAGGCAGGGGAATGATTCTGTCACCATCAGTGGGTGAGACTACCTTGACGGTGACGGGAGGAAGGTTTGAGGCGAGAGGTGCAGCTTCCCGTCATGGAGTACGGCCACCCCATGAGACTTAGAGAGGGAGAGAATACATGGGGTGGTGAAGGGAAGCAATGTTCCAGGCAGGACCAGCAGGAGCCTCATCGACCATGCTAGTAGCTGTAGAAGATCCTGGAAGGGCCTCCAGAGCCACGGAAGGTTTTAATGTTACGGTATTTGTCTGCCAGCTATGGGTGGCACATGGTCTAGATTTAAGGGACTATGTCCCTGCCCTCGTCTGTAACTGCATAAGAAACAGTGACTCGCCTTCATTTTGATTAGCATTTCACACAATTTGTCCAATGCCTCCCCCTTCCCTTGGGCCCCCTGATAAATACCTCTGTACAATCCCACGGTGACCTTTAGTAATTAGTGCAAATATTTTAAGTTCAGCATATTAATTCCTTTTGCAGGAAGAGCATTTTCTTTGCGAATCTCCATAAATCATTAAAAAAAATTAATTGGCTGGTGCAAGAAGAGGCCATTTTTAGAGCAAATAGCGGCAGTCTATCTTGTTATAGGCGAATGCTCTAGCTGTTAGGAACAGTTTTTGACCTGCGTGGACCTTTGGCGCCTTCAAAGTGAAGAAATGTCTTTCTTCTTGTCTCATTCCTCAGGGACTTTAATCCTTTATTTTAAGGAGGTGTCATGGGAGAGATGGAAGAACCCTGTTTTCCTCTTAATCCTGCTGGCAACTGTCTGCATGACCTTGAACAACTCATTTTTTTTTTTCCTCAACAGAGTTCAATGTTGTCAAAGAACGGGCTGAAAATGTTCCTCGAGAATCCTTTTAGTTTCAGGATTCTTTGTGTTTTGAATGAGGCTCTGAATGTAATGGCAGCCCCACAAATGGGCACAGGTGGTTTCCAGTTCCAGAGACTGGGTAAGCTATCCTTCACTATTATCCAAAATCAAGAACTGGGTAGAGTCAGGAGATAATTAAGAAGAGAACATTTGCACGCCTGTAATAGACAGACTTACTTTGAGTTAAGACCTCTGCCAAGAGGTGTTATAGGGAGAGTAATGACTGCTTATTCACCTGTGTGTGTGGAGCAGGGGTGGTATTCTAGAATACGTAGGTAGCTAGAATTATGCTAAGAATTCCGTGGTTCATATTTATTTAGGTTTTATTTTTCAACATGCCGTTTTTTACTTTATCCCTTGAGATCTGTGGTTCTACAATTATATCAGAGTATTTCCTGGGCCTAATGATCCTTGGAACAACAAGAGAGGTTCCCTTCCAACCCATGGATGTACAGACTTGTGTGTGGTATTCTCTGATCATCCCGAGGCACATCCTATGTTAGAATTTAAATTGACATTGATGCTGATTTTCCCCAGTCTCCTGGACAGCACCTAGGCATCGGAACCCAATGTTTGATGTGTTTGTAATTGCTGTTTACTTATCATCTCTTAGGTGCAAGAATTTTCTTAGACACGAGTGTGAAAGGGGAGGCAGAGACTGGCTTTCCTGTTGTCTTTCTGACACCCCCCAGTA
The DNA here is from genome assembly GCF_007827085.1 of Peromyscus californicus insignis. Classification (NCBI taxonomy): domain Eukaryota; kingdom Metazoa; phylum Chordata; class Mammalia; order Rodentia; family Cricetidae; genus Peromyscus; species Peromyscus californicus. The sequence goes on from NW_026294535.1 coordinate 9,985,165, forward strand.
CACTGCCGGGGGGTGGGGGGAGACATCCACAACTCAAATACTTAGCATCTCCCGGAGCAACACAAGCGCTCAATCCCAAAGATAAATCTCCAGCCTTCCGAAGGTATCCCGGCACTTTAAAAGCCAAGTTAGTTATTTCCCAGGGAAGGCTTTGGCTGCAGTGATTACAGAAATAAATCTGCACTTCATTTTTAGCCCAGTGGCCCATTACAGCCCGCTTTAGATCTAAGCTCCCAAGAATAACGAGAGTCATTTTATGGGAATGAGAGATTATAAATCACCGACTTTGTCAGCTCCGTGTTTTCCTCCAGCGTTCTCTTCTCCGAGAGTTGTGCAGACAGCGACCCCAGAGACCTCCCCCTGGAGGAGCCTCACCTGTTCTTTGTTTGGTTTTGACTGAAGCCTGAAGTCAGCCCTGGCTTCTTCCCGGGACCACCTGTTAGTCCCGCATAGAGAGGTGATTGAGAAAGCATTCATTTTTAATGTGAGCCTAGTTTTTAGAAGGCTCAACTCTGAATGAGTTTCACTCCACATATCCACAGGAAAACAGAACATTACTGTGGAATGAAAACCCAGGGTAAACAAAGGATTAAACCGCGCGCATTGCAGGGTCTGCCGAGCTCCACAAAGGAGGAAGCTTGACTAGAGGTCTTTCTCACAAGACACCTGGGAAATACTCATGGAAGGGGGTGGCTAATAGGCTTGTGTTCTCTAACCTGTGTGTTTCCAAAAGAGAAAAAAAAGAATTTATTCTCTTTCCTTTTTTATTTTTGGTATTTGCTTAAATAGATACAAGATTGAGACTGTATATAGAGTTTATAAATATATTTGGCATATACATTTTTAAGTCATGAAATGCATGGCTTGCAAATCAATAGCAGACTAGAAATATGAAAAAAGTATTCATAATTACAACTCATTATGCCTCTTTGATATGCTAAGACAAATGGAGATCTAAAATATGTACTTGATTTATATTTCAGTAAATCCAGAAGGAGGCAGCCTGGAAATGTGACCTACCCTGATAAATGAACCAATCGAAAAAAATGGGGAAAAAATTAGTGCTGAAGCATCTTTCCTAGTGAGAACTAGTTAGTAAGAGTCACTCCTAATGCAACCCCTCAACCCAGCCGTTTGTCATATTATTTTATTCCTGAAGTTTATTCTACCAGTCAAGCAGATGAGAAGTTTGGAGGGAAAGAGAGAAAGTGGAATGTAAGGGAGAGGGTAGAGAGAAATGGGCTGGGTGGTCTGTTAGTGACCACCCCAGTCCCTGGGCCCCTTGAGATGAAGCTATAGATTTTCTCTGTCATTTGTGCTCACTGAGCGTGGATGTTGAAGCATCTGGAACTGGCTGAGAGGTAATACAGACTCTTGAAAAAGCCATAGGCAGTTAAATTACAAGTGACCAGTACTCCTGAAACATCGAGACTTGACTGTGACAAGCAAGTCAGGGATGACAATTATTAATGAATTATCACTTAATACAAGGCAGACGCTAAAGCGATAAACACATCAATTAAACTGCTTTACAAACAGCTCATAGGTATGTTTGTCAGTCTGAAGCGTTCTCTGGAATTTGCCCATCTTCTTGTGTCGGTCCATATATTAGGGTGGGTGAGGTACTCAAGGGCTGTCTCCTTTGGGATTTATTAAAATATAAGCCAAGTAAGCATTTTTTTGGTCTCTCTGTGGCTTAGCATATCAAAAAGGTGTAATGTGTTGAAATTATTATTATTACCTTTTTTTTGTTCTTCTATTCTGCTGTCGATTTACATACAAAATAAATTATGCCAGTGAGAGGTGAAATTTGTATTCTTCTGTGGTTACCAACGAGAGGCAAAATATTGGTTCACTCATTTTAAAGATTTTTTCTGGTGCTGGAATGAACTTACATTACTATGGCAAGAATAGGGGATGAGTGTATTATTCCATTGGGATGGGGTGACAATTCATTTGTCACTATTTATGAACTATGGATGCATACACTGTCACAAATGAAGATGGATGCATTATCTCTTGGGGTCCCCTGATGCATAGAAGTAATGTGTGTGGGTATATGTGATTTTAATATATATTAACTTGCAAATAACTCCATGAAGCATACAGACATCGCGTGTGACAGGGGTGCTGATAAGTCAACACGCAGCTTGGCTTCTAGAGACTCAGCTGGAATTCTATGCTGATTGACTGCGGTTGCTCTCCTTAGCCTGTTATCTTAATTTTTAATAAGTTGTTTCGTCAGGTATTTCTTTTCAGATAAGGAGACTTAAGAACAAAACACACCGTCTACTAAGGTAAGACAGAGCCTGGTGGTTCAGGCATCCTGTTCATAGAAATGGTCTGATTGCTCATATTGCAACTGTAGATGAAGAGCAAGATGCTGAGGGGAATTACCAGAGAGGCCTTCTGCTTCGGCTAGGCCATCTCTGATCTATTTGCACGCTCAGTCATCTGGACCAGCACTTGTAAATCATTCAGAACTTCCTCTCAGAGCTAAGGCTTATTGACAATGGGGTTCCATAGGCTCCTGGCTGCGCGACTCTGCTCCCTGGGATCCCATTGTGACAACATTCTAATTCATTTGTTTCCTTTTCATTTGAGCCAGGATCTCTCTATGTAGCCCAGGCTGCTTTCAAACCCATGGTCCTCCTGCCTCAGCCTCCCTCTTGCTGGGATTATAGGTGTGAACCCGCATGCCAGTCTCTCAACTGTGCTGTCCATACAGAGGTCCACTTACTTCAGTTTCTCTATTGATTCCTGGAAATATTCTTGAGCTGGGAACTTTGTGGAGATGTCAGGGAGCTTTATTGAGAGTGACCATGCTGCATTATGTGATGAGAAAGAGTGTGTTGTGTGGTCTGATGTGTATTACTGTGAAAATGGAATTGGGAATTATCAAAGCAATATTGTTAGGATAAAATCCTGAACATTCGCTGTGTTCTAGGTCTTCTGGTGGGCACACTAAACCCTTTCATCTCATATAAACTGCAAAAAAAAAATCCTGTGAAGAATCTAAAAAATTCTTAATCTCATTTTATACATGAAGATTCAGAGAGGTTGAATTATTTGACTGAGGAATTCCAGCAGAGGCAGGGATGTCTGAATTGAGGACGTTCTGATGGCCATCTCTGTCCTCCTCCTCAGGACCCAGTGACAGCTATAAGTTTATGAAGCCAAGTAAACCGTCTTAGTGCTAGACAATGGACTGTCCTTTAGGAAGGCTGTGTTGTGTTAGGGGACTTTATGCTCCAGGACATTCATCGTTCTGCCTTCATTTTGTCATTATTTGCTGTCCTGACTTGCAGTCGTGGGCCACCATGGGCTTCTGGCTGAGGCATGGCCTGTCAGTGCTGGGTCTGTGGTGTTCCTGAGGGATCTTCACCCAGTTCTCATGGGCATCTTTACATTCAGGATATTATCTATGCAGGAGGAAACTCAGGCCTTTTTGCCAGCTGGTGGCCCTTCCAACCTGGAACCTTCACTGAAACAGACCTTCCCAATGTCCAGAGCACCCTTCTCACAATAACCAAACTGTAGCCAAGGTCATTATTAATTACTCATACTTGACACCATGCAGAATTCGCTTATGGTTTAATTCAAGGTTCTATCATCATTAGCAGAAGCTTATATCCCCCATCTCTAAAAAAAATCCCAGAAGATTGAAATTTTGGAGATGTTTTTCACACACAGAAAAACCCAAATTCCAAACCCCAACAGTCCAAATGAGGCCCTTACCTTGCCTGGATTAAAATGGAACAGAATATCTGATTTAGCTCTGGCTGGGACCCTGGGCTGTATGGTTGTGTGAGTACAAGAATAGAGGTACTGAACTTGAAGTGAGTCTGGTTTTTAGTTCCAACTGTATCACCAGCCTGCTCTGATCTTGGCTGAGTCACTTAATGTGCCTGGTTTGTGTTTTCTTTCCTGTAACGTGAGGATAGTATGTGCTTGAACCAGGTGGTGGAGGTGCAAATGAGACCATGCCCTCGATCACTGATTTATACCTGTTTACTAAATACTGTGTGTGGTGAACATCGTGCTCAACTACAAGATAGAAGAATAAGTAGGCTACATCCGCATTTCTTAGTCTCCCAGTCATCTGTGATTCCTCCTAAGAAGCTCATAGTCTTGAGTACATAAAATTAAAAATTACAGAGGTGCACCTTGTAAATGCGAAAGCTTTGTCTCTGATTGCTGCAGATTGAACCCATGGCTCTGTGTGTGTCAGGCAAGGGTTGTACCTGAAGCTGTAGTCTCAGCCCCTGAAACTCTTCATCGGGGTGATCTGTGCAGTGAGGGTTCTGTGGTTTACCAAGCTTGAGAAAGCCATACAGACTGTCGTTGGAAATTCTTCCGTGAAAACTCACAGTGAACACTAATTAGAAGCTCTGATAAGTCACACAGCAAGGGACGATGCTGACCCAGGGGCAGGGGAGGTAGCCTAGTTCCAAGTGTTTGCTATGCAAGCGTGAAGGCCTCAGTTTAGTCCTCAGAAACTATGTAAAGAAGATGAACAAACCATGGAAAAGAGCCAGGCCTGGTGGCTCGCTCTTATAATCCCAGCACTGGGGAGGCTGAGTCAGGTGGATTGCTAGGACTTGCTGGCCAGCTGCCATTGTTAAGCCCCAGGCTAATGAGATACCTTCATTAAGAGGCAAGGTTGATGGCTCCTGAGGAATGGCAGGCTGTCCTTGTGTTTTGACACACACGTATGTACCCTTACACATATGTGCATCTGCACACACATGCACATACTCAACAAATCAGTAAGAAATAATAAAAGAAGTATGTTGAGTTCCATTTAACCTCGCATGTTTCAGGTTTATGGGAAACTTAAGAATTACGGAACATCAGCTAACACCTAGAGGAACACCTAATTTGGGGAACCCCCCTTTTGTGACGATGCATGACCAACTATTCCCATTTTACCCTCTACCCATTTCCACGATTACTTCTACCATTCCACGATTCATCCATTGGTGCGTATCACTTGCTTGTGTGTTCGTGTCCCTGATTCAGTCATGAGATCCTCAGAGAATGCCCATATCTGTTCATATTTGCACCACCCACCCCCAGGATGTGGGTTGGGAGGAAATCCCTGGTTTTTAGTTGGCACTCAACAAATGATCACTGGGTGAGTGTTGGATTTTATATTCATAGTGCACAAATGTGATGTGTCTGAAATGCTATGATCTGAGAAGAGAGCGACTAAGCTTCTTTCATCTGCTTTGTATAAAGTCCAACTTTATTAATTTTCATGACTGTAGTCACATTTAAAAATATTTTCTTATTTAGTGTGCAGGGGTCTATGTGTGGGCATGTGTATGCCACGTGCGTATGTGATGAGCTCAGAGGACAGCTTTTGGAGTCAGTTCTCTCCTTCTATCATGCGGGTTCCAGAGATTGAGCTCAGGTCCTCAGGTTTGGTAGCATGAACCCTTACCCGATGAGGGATCTCATTAGCACTTAACCAGGCTTATAGAGTAACTATACAAGTTTAAACCATGCCTGGAGTTGGAAATGGGGTACTTTTGGATGAAGAGATAATAATAATAATTATTATTATTTTAGTTTAAAAGCTGCTCATATAACCCTACAAATTTCGAATGAATTTAGTGAATGAGAAAAAAGGAGATTATGCCACAAGGCCGCAAATGGGTATAGCTAAGAAGTTATATAGATTTGCCCTGGATATAGGTGCACTAACGTTATGGAAAAATTGCAACCAGTAGACTAAACATTTATTGGGATGAAAATCAGGTTAGATGGATGAGTCTTTCTGTGGCAGGATATTTCTGACAGGGGACCACTGGCAGGGAAGAAAAGGGCACGGGGCGGGGGTGGGGGCGCTCCATGGTGGTTGCTTTACTTTGAGCCAGGCACGAAAACAAGAGTGGCTGGTACAGCTGGAATAGTCCTGAAGTAAAATGAAACACTAAGTACAGTAACCCGAGTGATAAAGCCTTTCCACACTTCGTTACCAGCTCTCAGTGAGCCTCCTCCCCAGGGTTCTTGGTGGAGCCAGCAGGTAGAAATTGTAGGGCGGAGGCTTCCTGCGTGTGCTCCATCAGTGAGGAAATAGGGTACAATAAGCCCAGATTGAGTGAAGGAACAATTGGGCACAGTTGGAGTAGTGGAAGTTGGTGCTTAGGAAGTTTTCTTAAGTCTTAAAAGCATAGTTCTTATCCTTACACATTTGCTGTAAAAAGTTGTAAAGAGTATTGGCAAATATGACGGAGAATAAAATAATCACGTTCATGTTAATTGAGGAGGATATAAGTTTTTATTTTGTAGTAAATTAGTTTTGACAAATATCTGGGATGTATTTATATAAACAAAGCTGATGCATATTAATTACCTTGTTTTAAACATAAACAGTCTAATATAAACATAATTTTGGATAATTATTTATTTGTATAGGTATTTTTGTAACAACATAGTATCCTATTTACTTAGTATTTATTGAGCTAATTTCAGTTATTTGATATCTAGCTTATTTATAATATATTATATATAATATATGTAGCATATATCATATATTGCTATATATATATACATACATACACATATATGTTTTACTATTATAAGCAATGCAGAGATGGACTATGTTCTACCCAAATCTTCATTCATGTTTTTTATTATTTCCTTTGGATCAATTCCACAAAGTCAAATGACCAGTTTCAAGATAATAATTTTGATAGATATTGCCAAGTTGACCTTTGGAAACGTTGAACCAATTTTTAAAATTACTTCCTGGAAAAAAGTTTGTTTATTATTATAGAAAAATACTATTTATTATTAAAAATATTTTCCCATTAAATAGAAAGAATGGGGTTAGCTTATCTGGGTTTTCATTAGGTTGATAGTTTAAATATTAAAAAGTGATTTAATGGGCTGAACTGTAGCTCAGGGGTAGAGTGCTTACCTAACTTTGTAGAACCTTGGGCTTGATCCCCAGGACCAGAAAGAAAGTCTACCGGTCATATATATATATTAAATTGAATTTATTTTTGTCAGTTTTATATATGTATAGTATGCAGTCTGATCATACATGGCCCTTACACTCCCATGTCCCCTTTCTTCCCTTGCCAACACTTGCTCCTTCCAGCAATTCCACCCCCTACTTTCACATCTCTTTGTTGTGTGACCCAATGAGAAGGCCAACTTCATGAGCATGGAAGTGTGGGCAACTAATTCATCAGTGGTTGGTTACTCCCTTGCCCCAGAAGTCCTTAGCAGCCAATAGTTACTGCATAGTTGATGAGTCCCCATGAGTGGATGTTGACAGGCTCAGTCTTGTGCTGACCTAGTACAGGTTTTTTCAGCTCCTATGTTTACAACAGCCATGTCCAGAAGATAGCGTTTCCTAGCTTTTCTCTTCATCATCCAGATCTTACATTTCTGCCTCCTCTTCTATGATATTCTCTATACCTTGGAGGTGAAAAAGATATCTCATTTAGGGCTGACTGCTCTACAGGTACTTATTCTTAGTACCTTGGGCAGCCATGAGTCTTTGTATTAACTATCATTTGCTGCAAAAAAGAAGCTTCCCTTATCAAGGTGGAGAGAAGCACATGCCTGTGGGTATATATCTATCTGTTCTACAAGCTCAGATCAGCTGTCTCCGTGGGTTTCCCCATCATGATCTTGACCCCCTTTGCTCATATAATCCCTCTTCCCTCTCTTCAACTGGATTCCCGGAGCTTGGTCCAGGGCTTGGCTACGGATCTCTGCATCTGCTTTCCTCACTTACTGGATGAGGGTTCTATGATGACAGGGTATTCACCAATTTGATTACAAGGGACGGCCAGTTTAGGCACCCTCTCCATTACTGCTTAGCTGGGGTCATCCTTGTGGATTCCTGGGATTTTCTCTGGCATCATGTTTCTCCTCAACCCCAGAATAGTCCCCTCTATCAAGATATCTTTTTTATTGCTCCCCCTCTCCATCCCTCCCCCAACTCGTCCATCCCCATCCCTCATGTTCCCATTCTACATCCTCTCTCCTCTTTCTCTCCCTGTTCACCCCTAATTTGCTCAGGAGATCTCATCTATTTCCCCTTCCCAGAGCTATCCATGCATCCCTCTTAGGATCCTCCTTGTTATCTAGCTTCTCTGGGGCTGTGGATTGTAGCTTTACATTTACATTTGCTTTACATCTAATACCCACTTTTGAGTGAGTTCATACCATGTTTGTCTTTCTGGGTCTAGGGTTACCTTACTCAGGATGATTTTTTTTCTAATTCCATCCATTTGCCTGCAAATTTCATGATGTCTTTTTTTTTTAACTGCTGAGTAATACTCCATTGTAGAAATGAACCACATTTTCTTTATCCATTCTCCAGTTGAGGGGCATCTAGGTTGTTTCCAGGTTCTGGCTATTATGAATAATGCTGCTATGAACAAAGCTGAGCAAGTGTCCTTGTGGTATGATTGAGCATCCTTTGGGAATATGCCCAAGAGTGGTATCGCTGGGTCTTGAGGTAGATTGATTCCCAATTTTCTGAGAAACCGCCATACTGATTTCCAAAGTGGCTGTACAAGTTTGCACTCCCACCAACAGTGGAGGAGTGTTCCCCTTACTCCACATCCTTTCCAACATAAGCTGTCATTAATGTTTTTGATTTTAGCCATTCTGACAGGTGTAAGATTAGTGTTTTTATAATTTATATAGTAGAGCTTGAAGTCGAGAATAGTGATACCTCTGGAAGTTCCTTTATTGTACAGGATTGTTTTAGCTATCCTGAATTTTTTGCTTTTCCATATGAGTTGAGTGTTGTTTTTTTTCAAGGTCTGTGAAAAACTGTGTTGGGATTTTGATGGGAATTGCATTGAATCTGTGTATTGCTTTTGGTAAGATTGCCATTTTTACTATGTTAATCCTACCTATCCAAGTGCATGGGAGATATTTCTATTTTCTGATATCTTCTTTGATTTCTTTCTTCAGAGACTTAAAGTTCTTGTCATACAAATCTTTCACTTGTTTGGGTAGAGTCAACCCATGATATTTTATATTATTTTTGGCTGTTGTAAGGGGTGTTGTTTCTCTGATTTCTTTCTCATTCTCTTTATCATTTGTATATAGGAGGGCTACTAATTTTTTTGAATTAATCTTATATCCTACCACATTACTGAAGGTTTATCAGCTGTAGGAGTTCCCTAGTAGAATTTTTTTGGTCTCTTATGTATACTATCATATCATCTTCAAATAGAGAAAGTTTGACTTCTTCCTTTCCAATTTGTATCCTCTTCATCTTCTTTTGTTATCTTATTGCTATAGATAGAACTTTCAGTACTATGTTGAATAGATATGGAGAGAGTGGACAACCTTGTCTTGTTCTTGATTTTAGTGGAATTGCTTTGAGTTTTTCCCCTTTTAATTTGATGTTGGCTGTCAGCTTGCTGTATATTGCTTTTTTTTGTTTGTTTAGCTATGTTCCTTGTGTCCCTGACCTCTCCAAGACCTTTATCATGAAGGGTGTTAGATTTTGCTAAAGGCTTTTTAGCATCTAATGAGATGATCATGTGACTTTTTTCTTTCAATTTGTTTATATGGTGGATTACATTGACAGATTTTCATATGTTGAACCATCCTTGCATCTCTGGGATGAAGCCTACTTGATCATGGTCGGTGATTTCTTTTGATATGTTTTTGGATTCAATTTGCCAGTATTTTATTGAGTATTTTTGCATCAATGTTCATGAGAGAGATTGGTGTGTAATTCTTTCTTTGTTGCATCTTGGTGAGGTTTGTGTATCAGGGTAACTCTAGCCTCATAGAAAGAGTTTGGCGATGTTCCTTCTGTTTCTATTGTGTGGAATAATTTGAGGAGTATTGGTATTAGTTCTTCTTTGAAGTTCTGGTAGAATTCTGCACTGAAACCATCTGGCCCTGGGCTTTTTTTGGTTGGGAGACTTTTAATGACTGCTTCTATTTCCTTAGTGGTTATAGGTTTATTTGAATTATTTATCTGGTCTTGATTTAATTTTGGTATGTGGTATCTATCCAGAAAATTGTCCATTTCTTTTAGATTTTCCAATTTTGTGGAGTTCAGATTTTTGAAGTATGACCTAATGATTCTCTGGATTTCTTCAGTTTCTGTTGTTATGTCTGCCTTCTCATTTCTGATTTTGTTAATTTGGGTATTCTTTCTTTGCTGTTTGGTTAGTTTGGATAAGGGCTTGTCTACCTTGTTGATTTTCTCAAAGATCCAACTCTTTGTTTCATTGATTCTTTGTATTCTCTGTTTTTATTTTATTGATTTGAGCCCTCAGTTTGATTATTTTCTGTTGTCTACTCCTATTGGGTGAGTTAGCTTCTTTTTGTTCTAGAACTTTCAGTTGTGCTGTTAATTCACTAGTGTGAGATTTCTCCAAATTCTTTATGTAGGCCCTTAGTGCTAGGAACTTTCCTCTTAGCACTGCTTTCTTAGTGTCCCATAAGTTTAGGTATGTTGTGCATTCATTTTCATTGAGTTCTAGGAAGTCTTTAATTTATTTCTTTATTTCTATCTTGACCCAGTATTGATTCAGTTGAGTGTTGTTTAGTTTCCATGAGTTTGTAGGCTTTCTGTTATTTGTATTGTTGTTGAATTTTAACTTTAAGCCATGGTGATCTGATAAGATACAGGGGGTTATTCCAATTTTCTTTTTTATCTGTTGAGACTTGCTCTGTGACTGAATATGTGGTTAATTTTAGAGAAGATTCCATGAGGTGCTGAGTAGAAGGTATATTCTTTTGTGTTTGGGTGAAATGTTCTATAGATTTCTGTTAAGTCCCTTTGAGTCATAACATCTGTTATTTACCTTATTTCTCTGTTAAGTTTTTGTCTGGCAGACCTGTCCATTGGTGAGAGTGGGGTGTTAAAGTCTCTCACTACTAGTGTGTGGGGTTTGATATATGTTTTACGCTTTAATAATGTTTCTTTTACAAATGTGGGTGCACTTGTATTTGGTGCATAAATGTTCAGAATTGAGACTTCATCTTGATGGATTTTTCCTTTGATAAATGAAATGTCCTTCTCCATCTCTTTTGATTAATTTTAGTTTGAAGTCTGTTTTGTTAGATACTAGGATAGCTACCCTAGCTTGTTTCTTAGGTCCAGTTGATTGGAAAATCTTTCCCCAACCTTTTACTCTGAGATAATGTCTGTCTTTGAAGTTGAGATGTGTTTCTTATATGCAGCGTATCTATTCTATTAGTCTGTGTCTTTTTATAGGCTAATTGAATCCATTGATATTAAGAGATATTAATGATCAGTGATTGTTAATTCCTGTTATTTTTGGTTTTGTTGTTGTTGGTAGTGTGTGTGTGTGCGTTTCCCTTCTTTGGGATTTGCTGTTGTGAGATTATCTATTGCCTGTGTTTTCATGGATGTAGTAACTTCCTTGGGTTGGAATTTTCCCCTAGTACTTTCTGTAAGGCTGGCTTTGTGGATAGGTATTGTTTTAAAACTGGTTTTGTCATGGAATATCTTGTTTTCTCTGTCTATGGTGATTTAAAGTTTTGCTGGGTGTAGTAGTCTAGGCTGGCATTCGTGGTCTCTTCGTGTCTGCAAAATGTCTGTCCAGGACTTTCTGTCTTTCAGAGTTTCCATTGAGAATTCGGGTATAATTCTGAAAGGTCTGCCTTTATATGTTACTTGGCCTTTTTTCTTTGCAGCTCTTAATATTCTTTCTTTATTCCGCATGTGTAATGTTTTGATTATGATGTTGTGTGGGGACTTCTTTTTTTTTTTTGATACAGTCTATTTGGTATTCTGTAAGCTTCTTGTATCTTCATAGTCATGTCCTTCTTTAGGTTGGGAAAGTTTTCTTTTATGATTTTGTTGAATATATTTTCTGTGCCTTTGAGCTGGTATTCTTCTTCTTCTATTCCTATTAGTCTTAGGTTTGGTCTTTTCATGGTGTACCAGATATCCTGGGTGTTTTGTGTTAGAATTTGTTGTATTTAACATTTTCTTTGACTGATGAATCTACTTCCTCTATTGTATCTTCAATGCCTGAGATTCTCTCTTCCAGCTCTTGTATTCTGTTGGTTATGCTTGCACCTGTAGTTCTCGTTCATTTACCCAGATTTTCTACTTACAGAATTCCCTTGGTTGGTGTTTTCTTTATTGCCTCTATTTCAATTTTCAAGTCTTGAACTGTTTCCTTCACTTGTTTGATTTCTTTTTCTTGGCTTTCTTTAAGGGAGTTATTGATTTCTTCCAATTTTTTGTTTGTCTTTTCCTCAATTTATTTAAGGGAGTTTTCATTTCCTCTTTAAGGGCCTCTATCATCTTCATAAAGTTATTTTTAAGGTCGATTTCTTCTGCTTCATCTGTGTTGGGATGTTCAGGTCTTGCTGTTGTAGAACCACTAGGTTCTGGTGGTGCCATATTGCACTTTATGTTGCTGAATGTATTCTTACATTGCCATTTACCCATCTAGGTTTGGGATAATAGTAGGTACAGGTGTTGATTCTTGTGATGTCTTTGTTGAATGCGTCTTTTGCTCCTTCATTGTTTGTTGGCTTGAATGGCCAAGGGTGATTAGCTGGTTGTCAGGTAGAGTAGGGTTGTCTCTTTTGAGGTTTGTGGGGATTTTGGTGCCTAGATCCAGCATATCATCCAGTTCTTTTGGCTGGTGTGGGCTTTCCTTGTGCCTTTGGGGTCTGTTCTTCCAATTGGTGTGGGTTTTGCCTGTGCCTATGGGATCTGTTCTTCTAGCTGGTGTAGGTTTGGCCTGTGTCTGTTCTTCCAACTGGTGTGGGTGAGGCTTGTGCCTACAGGGTCTGCTGATGTTGCTGAAGATGGTTATTTACCGGGAGGCTGCTCTTTCAATTGGTGCAGGAGGTGCTTGTGCCTCTAGAGGTTGTTGATGTTGCAGGGTTGGGAATGTTTGACCAGGGGGAGGATGATGGATTCAGCGGGTTTGGGCAGTGGAGTGGGTCTTGTAGGTTACAGAGTCCAATGAGTGGCAGTGGTGGTAGAGCGCCTGCCCACAGGACTCTTACTTGCTGGCTGGCTGCTGGGGTTGAGATGGGAGGGGGAGAGGCATGGGAATGTGCCTTGGGGCTTAGGGTCTAGAGATTGGATCAGTTTAGCTGGGGGACCAGTTACTCACCTCTTCTTCCAATTGGTGCAGGTGGTGCTTGTTCCTCTAGGGGTTGTGGATGTTGCAGGGGATGGTTGGTCAGTGGAGGGATAATGGGCTTGGTGGGTTTTGGTGGCGGAATGGCTCTTGTAGGTTACAGAATCTATGGGTGGCGGTGGTGGTGGAGCGGCCTGCTTGTAGGACTCTTACCTGCTGACTGCCAGCCTGATTTCTTAAAGTCAAACAACTAAGGCATGTGGTATCTTGGGCAATATGGTTAGTTCTGGTGCACAACTAAGATCAATGGCAACATCCTGAGCATGTGGGACCTTCCTGATGAACAACTGGTTATTTTTATTTCTTTCAATTAATTTTGTGTACTTTGCTAACAGGGTGTTCATCTTTTTGTTGATTTATTAGAACATTATATATTAACATAGTCATTATACACATGAATTAATTCTTTCTTTCTATTATTTATTTATTTATTTATTTATTTATTTATTTATTTATTTATTTATTTATTTGAGACAGGGTTTCTCTGTGTAGTTTTGGTGCCTGTCCTAGATCTTGCTCTGTACACCAGGTTGGCCTCGAACTCACAGAGATCCACCTTGCTCTACCTCTCAAGTGCTGGGATTAAAGGTGTGCGCTACCACCACCTGGCAAGTTAATTCTTTAAAAGCTCTTGTGTTCTTATATAACAAGTCATGAATATACATTTTATAATTTCATTTTACCTTTATAAGAAGAGTGGTTTTGGCCTTGTAGACTACTACTTCTTGTTTATTTGTGGAAACCTGAGTATCTCTCATGGTTGCTTGGTAGGTGCCCAAAGTAGCAGGCAGCACAGGACCCTTAGAGTTACTACTCATAGTTCAAGGTGTACCCAGTAAGTTTCCTTCACTGATGCTTCCATGGGGAAAGTTTTTTTCAGCATGCCAAACTCTTCTGCTATTCATGTCTCTAGCTAAAGATGAGTTTTGGAGTTCAGACAATCCTTAGAAACTGAATAAGGAGAGCATGAATGTAAACATTTTACCTTATCAGTTTGGATGTTCTATTTACACAGGCCCTTGTTAGAGGCACACATTTTACATCAACAATAGACAGGGCCTACTGGTTCTCTCAGTATTGAAGGCCACAGCACTGTAATTCCAGCCACACAGTTGTAATCCAGGCTGACCCTTCACTGTAATCCTAACACAGTTTTCCACAGGTGTCTTGACTCCACAGTTTCCACAGTTACAAATATTTAGCCAAACTTCATTGAGTCAACTTCTCGGCTTTTCTCCTGGTATTTTAAAGCAAACTCTGCTGCCATTTAATTTCATGTGTAAATACTTCAGTGTGCATGTCTGCATACTGAACATAACCAACCAATTTTATCATAGAGTGCACAAATAGCAAATGATTTTAAATCCTATAAATCCATTATATATTATTTCCTCCTTCTTTCAAATATTTTGTCTTAATTTGATTTATCCAACTCAGAATCCAAACAAGTTCCATCCATTGTACCTGACTGTTATGTCTCTTAAAGCTTTGATTCTAAAGTAGTTTTGTTCCTAGCTTTTTTTTCTACTATAGCTTCATTAGAGAAACTGGGTCATTTGTCTTTAAAATGTCCCGATTTCTAGGTTGTATTGTTGTCTAACTTCCTCTTCTACTCTTTGTAGTTGGGGCTAGAAAACTGGTTCTTAAAGTCAGGTTCAGCATTTTCACACAAAGCTATTTCCTAGGGGATATGTGCACTTCCATAAAGTATTATCCCAAGAAGTATCTGGTGTCCGATGGTTTCATCTCCAATGACATTGTGATTGATTAGAAAGCTCAGGAGTTGTCAACATTATCTTGTCACTTTCCCCATGGACATTTCTCTGGCTAGTTTTGACATTCATTGGTACGTTTTGTTAAGACTCATCATTTCACTAAGAGTTGCAAATTGGTGAGGATTTGTGTATGTGTATTTGTGTGTGTGTGTGTGTGTGTGTGTGTGCATGTGTGCATGTTAGTGTGTATGTACCTGTTTTCAGAGCCCAGAGGTGGATGTTGGTATTTTCCTCAGTCTCTCTCCATCTTATATTTTGAGACATAGTCTTGCAAAGAACCTGGAACTCACTGATTTGGCTAGGCTGGCCAACCAGCAAGCCTCAGGGACCACCCTGTCTTTGTCTCTTCAGTGTTTGATTACAGGCATGTACTGTGATGCCCAGATTTTCTCTCAGGTGCTAGGGATGCAAACCAGAGCCTTCCATTTGTGTATCAAGAATTTTACAGGCTGAGTCATCTCCCTAGCAACTAAAATAGTGATTTTTTTAAAGCCTCATCATTTCTTTTGTAAACATCATCTGAAAAAAGTTTTGAGGAGCCTACTCTCACAAACTATATTTCATTTGATTATAAGAACTGTGAGTCATAAAGAAAAGAAAGATATTTGTGTTGTTCTTTGCCACTATTTGTAAATTTCAGTAATGGTCTTAGATAGTAATCTCCCCTAGAAGCCAGTGTCTTTTAAGTATAGTTATAAATTCATGGACTT
The DNA here is from genome assembly GCF_007827085.1 of Peromyscus californicus insignis. Lineage (NCBI taxonomy): Eukaryota > Metazoa > Chordata > Mammalia > Rodentia > Cricetidae > Peromyscus > Peromyscus californicus. Next base: position 10,000,786 of record NW_026294535.1, read on the forward strand.
TTACATATTTAATATGCACCGATACATTGTTGTTATTAGTTTTTTTTTAAATGTTCCAATTGTCCCATTCCAGACCAGAGGGAACTGTTCCAGGTGGCTGCGTCTTTTTGACACAACCCAACTAGCCTTTGTTGCCCTGTGTCCTTTAAAGTATATACCACCTTTTCTGCCACTCCTCCCTACAAAAACAGAAGTTACTCTACCTCACTGAATCTCGACTCTCTGGAAGGCAGGCTAAGCTTCGTTTTCTTTAGAATTTAATTCTTCTTAGACTCGCGGATTACGGTGAAAAATGAATTCAGGTACCAAGCAGGCACTCAATCACTGTGTATTGTTGAATTAAATTCCGCTTTGTAGCACCATGTATTTCACATGCTAATGTAAACAGTAGATGGACCCAGGATAATTTAACTCATTTCCATGAACATCACCGAGCCCACATAATGTTGTTGTAGCTTTAGAAAAGAGCTGAAACACATACCTATCAAGCTTGGAAATATCTCCACACAATCGTCCCTGTCATCTGGTATATTAGCATTCTTCTCACAGTGCTTTGCTTATATAAATTTAACAAGATGAAAGGGTGATGCTGAGAGAAGTCTTTGGACAGATTCGTTACCATAGCAACCTTGCCCCAGACTTCCACAGCCCTGACCCAGCTACAAAGTCCTTCACTGGCTAACGAGACACTCTTAATGACAGCCGGCTGAAGCTCAGGCCTGCTGGTAAAATGACTTCTTATCTGGACAGTAACCTTTGAAAGAATATTATTTTTATCAGATTTCCAAAACAATCCAAACACCAAATGTGGTTCCACTAATAACTATATTCATAAGGCCATCATGCTTAAGTGCTTCTGGGAAAGCATTAGTAACAGGAAATTAAGTGTTACAGAATAATTGCTAACCTCACTGCATAAAATAGAAGTTGGCCACCCAGTGATTTTGTGTTGGTGGCAGTCATTAGATGCCACTGTCCTGTATAATTGAAAAATTGTTTGTATAAGGAAATGTTGTCACTGCCTCATTAATCCCAACATTTAATTGTATTGGGAAAATCTGAATGAAATTGCATATCTACATTGGCTACCTAGGTGGTTTAAATAGTTAAAAATTAATTACTACCTGAGCAAAGACAGCCCTGTAGCTCTTTTTCTAGAAGCTCTTTGTGAATAAATCAAATTTATTTATTTTGTTGATTCATTCACCATCTGCCATTTACCATTACTAAAATTTGACATATACTGGGAATGACTGAAGTATCTTTTCTTCAAGAATTGAAGTTTTTAATAATCAAATAGTGTATGAGAATGTTATTTAACATTTTTTCAGATGATGTTTGCAAAATAAATAATGTGATTTTAAAAATTCACAATGTTAGGGAAGGGGAAGATGATTTAGTTAGAGAAGTTCTTACCAGGTGCTGTGCTAGGCATTAAGAGTGAGACCAAATGGACAAAATCCAGTTCCTGCCCTTACATATATTACAGGGTGATAACCTACTGTTTAGTTCAGTGTCACCCAACAAATAGCTTTTGAGGAGCTTGGGTTTTCCATCCATTGGTACCCCACACATATTTCCCCGATACACACAGTTGATCATGGTGTTTGTTGACTGCTGATACCCATTCTGATCAGTGCATAACCATGGCATGTAATTAATGTAAGTTTGCAAGTTGAAACTTTTGCATATTCAGTTATTAGATTAGTGACTTGGTTTCATTTTTTAAGACAAATAGTGTTTTCTTATTTTACCAACAAGCCCAAGAGTCATATGAAGAAGAACATCCAAAAAAATGCAGGGAAATAGTCATAGTTCATAGCCTAGTGAAAAATAATAAATCATTCCTACACTCGCAGAGAAGAAATTGTAGATCAAATATGCCCCTATTTAGTGTGGTCGAGAAGAGCTGTTGCTGTGTGATTGTTAATGGGACAACATAGGCAAACATCTATTCACCCCAGGTAAGGCAATCAAAACAGACCAAAGAAGTGAGTCCATTCAGGCCTAGCTTAATAAACCAATAGGTTTAACTGGGGTTACTTATAGGAATATGGTTGAGGGGTTACTTACAGGGACATGGATAACTATAAGGAAGCTGTACCACTGAAAAGCTCACTCAAACATGGGTGATTGCTCTTTTTTGTTTGTTTGTTTTTTTGAGACAGGGTTTCACTGTGTAGCTTTGGAGCCTGTCCTGGATCTCGCTCTATAGACCAGGCTGGCCTCGAACTCACAGAGATCTGCCTACCTCTGCCTCCCAAGTGCTGCGTTTAAAGGTGTGTGACACCGCAGCCTGGTGGGTGATTGCTCTTAAAAGGGAATTCCTTGAATCATCACAGTCAGTTCCTTGAGTCAGAGTATCCTCCTTCCAGCAATTTTGACTGTTTATATAACCTTGGAGAGGTGGGACTAGTGAATCCTGTAAGTTTCAGGAGCTTCCTGACACTTCTTTTATGTGCTTCCTGAGTCTTAATAGCTTCCCTCCACCAGGGAATATTTAAAAAAGGAAGAAATAGCTGCAGAACAGCCATCTACTTAGAAAGTCTTTTTTTTTAGGTTTTATTGATAGTTCAAGTTAGATCCTATTGTGGACCATATACTTTTTATGATCCTGCAAATTCATATGTTGAAATCCAGTCATGGCGGCACATGCCTCCATCTCCTAACACTTGGGAGATGGAGACAGTAGGACCAGTGATTTCAAGGTTGCCTTCAATCACATAGTGAATTTAAGGCCAACTTGGGCTGCATCAGAGCATGTCTCAAGAATAGAACAGAACTTAACAAAACAAAACAAAATCACATGTCAAAGTCCCAAGCTCTAATAATCCATTATTAGCTGAGAGCTTTGAAAGGGAATTAGATATGGGTGAAGTCACCAGGGTGGAACCCCTATGATAGGACTAATGCCCTTAGGAGAAGAGGAAGAGACACTAGAGTTCCCTTTTCACCATGCAAGGATATAGCAATAAGACAGGCATCTACCAGTCAGAGAGAGGCCCCCTACCAAGAAAATCTCCAGGTACATTGAGCTTGGACTTCAGAACTGTGAGAAATAAATGTCACTGTTTTAAGCTACATAATCTGTGGCATTTTGCTGTAGCAGCCAGAACTGAATAAGACAGATCATCCAAGTTTACATACCTGGAGCTTATTGTTTCCGGCCAGCACATTCTCTCCATCACAAGTAATTCCACGGTATCACTTACTGTTGAATACACATTTATGAAGCCCTCACATGTACTGCTGCTGTACAGGGTAGGAACTTGGAGTCTGAAGTGAGTCACGTGATCTATTCTTCAGAAGTCATAGTCAAACAAAGATTGAGTTCCTAACTGCAGAAGAGACAGATGGCAGCATTGAGATCTAAGGTTTTAACAAAAGGAACTTATGGAGCTCTTCCCTTTATTTTTTGCAAAAAAAGAAAAAAAGCAGCAGAAAAGATGCATTTCTGTTACAGAAAGCTTTGCATCTTTTGAGCAATATTCATGAAATAGAGACAAAATAATGCTTCCTTAATTCTTGGTTGGTGTCTGCAAGAACTAGTATGTGTTGCTTTTTTTCCTTTTTCTTTCTTTTCCTTTCTTTCTTTCTTTCTTTCTTTCTTTCTTTCTTTCTTTCTTTCTTTCTTTCTTTTTTTTTTAGCTTTGGGTCTAGCTGGGTATGTAGTTCAGTGGCAGAATATTTACCTAGCATGTATAAGGCCCTGGGTGTTGTTGTGGAATATTATTTTCACTAGAAAAAGATGTGTTACATTTGTTGATGCTGCAGAATATTACTTTAACTGTGGAAAGGTGTGTTACTTATTTTTATGCTGTATTTGGTTAATGGTGTAAAGATGTGTGTTTAATTATGTAAAGATATGTTGCATCTGTTTCACCTTGTCTGCTTAAGGCACCTGATTGGTCTAAGAAAAAGCTGAACGGCCAATAGCTAGGCAGAGAAAGGATAGGTGGGGCTGGTGGGCAGAGAGAATAAGTAGGAGGAGAAATCTAGGCTTGGGAGGAAGAATGGGAGGAGGAATGAGAAAGAAGGAGGAGGAGAACATGGGAGACATCTGGGGCAAGAAGCCAGGCTTCCAGCCAGACATGAGAAGCAGTGAAAGTAAGAAAGACAGAAAGAAAAGTAAACAGCCCCGAGCAAAAGGTAGATAAAGAGAAACAGCTTAATTTACATTAAAAGAGCAAGCCAGAAATGAGCCTAAACTAGGCCGAACATTCAAAACTAGTAAGTTTCTGTGTCATGATTGAGGAGCTTGTTTGTGACCCAAAAGAAAAAGCCTGGTACAGTGGGTTTGATCTTCAACACTGAAATAAAAAGTAAAACATTAAAATCTCTGAGCCATGCATTTATATTTTTCTTCATCTTTGGGCATCAGGAGGCCCCTGGATAAAATTCAGAGCTCAGTCTCTGGCTTGTAGTTAAGACCTTCAGTCTAAGAGTTTACCTTCCTCATTTACAAGACCTGGGTGTCAACTCCGAAACCACCATTTGCTTTAGTTGATGTTTTTTCTACATCAGCCAACCCCACTTCCTTCAGCTGGAGTCCATAACTGAATACAAGATAGAGTAGCTTTAATAGCAAGCCACTATGTCTCGTAGTCTGGAAGACTGAGATCAGGGTGTCAGTGTGGGTGGATCACCTAGGAGGCTTTCTTCTTTAGTGACAGATATGTTTTTTGTGCCTTTACATAGTGGAAGACCTCTTTTCTTCATGATGCTTCATCCTTATGATCTCATACAGACCTAATTAGATCCTCAAGGCCCTACCTTATAATGCCATCTTATTGGGAGTTAGAGTTTTTATATTTAATTTTTTGGGGGGAGCATATAAACATTCTATTCATAAAATCCTTCCTCAAACAGACAGAAGTTCAGAAATCCAAGGTCACACAGATGAGACCTTTAAAAATCACTCTTGATGAGGGGTGAGGACTCTACTTACCTGTGGGTATGAGGACAAATGTTTATATTGTTGTTAGGGAGTTATTATAGAAAACCACAACCAATCAAATTGGAGAGTTGCAGAGCCCATCTCAAAGGATACCTAGAAAACACTACTATATATACAAGGTTCAGGGAACGTTGTGAAAGAAGGAGTGGAAACATTGTAAGGGCCAGAGGATGGAGAAAAGAGAGAAAACATGTTCTCCTGCTTGCTGCCTTTTCTCAGCACCTTCTCAGGTCTCAAGGAATCTCCTTGATCTGTGACTTAGCGGCAGTCACCCTCTCTTCTTGCCTACCAGCCTGCCGACATCCATCCAGACTATTGAAAGCCTTCTGTGGGACTCTTTTAAACTCCATCTCTCTTGCTCTAAAATCACCAGTGGCTTCTGAGAGACCACACAACCGGCTGTGTGGCATACAATCCTTTGGGGCAAACATCTCTTTATGTATCAGGTGTGGGTCCCAGTCAGCTGTTGAGGGGAGCAAGAAATAGAATGGCCTTTGTTCTCTTATGTCTCAAGTATAGTGTCCATTCTCTGCTGTGTCAGGGCAGTAGAAGCTCTGTCAGTATAGGGCCAAGTCCGAGATTCTGGGGGATCTTCTCATAGCATCAGTGTATTGAATGAATATCTGTCTCCAGTGCTATCTGGGGGCAGAGAAGCCCACTGACATGTCTGTTGCTTGAGGACATGGCTCCATCCCTTTGCGTCTGAGGTGTCTCTTGAACTGTCCATCTGGCTCTGGCTCTTTCAAGCTGGATGCTCCATGATCCCAGTTCTTGTTTTGGATACAGTCATCATTATACTGCTTCTGGGTCACCTTAGATATGGGATTTCTTGAGGCTGTTGATGGCTTGGCTGCCTACCTCTGCTCTGTTTCCACTCACTCCCTTTAAAAAGATCTGGAAAAAAAGGAAGGTGCTAGGAATACATTGTAATGTCTCATTCCTTCAATAACTATTTTTTTTCTGCCTTTGGGTCATTATTTTTTTCTCAACTCAACTAACACTACTTTCTCTCTTTAGTTTGAATTTGTTTACTTGCTTTTTATTTCCCATAAAACAGTACCACATTATCCCATGCATTTTTACTGTTTCCCTCTTTATTTCATGTCAGGAAAAGTTATTTTCTTTTCAAAAGTTTGCTAACATGTTAAGTAGTCCAATAAATGAATTCATGAACAGCATGAATCATGACTCCAACAGTTATGCCCAGGCGCAAATGGGTTTTGAATCCCAAAACCTCTTATAAGATTTGGAAATATTAATATGATTTTTGTGGGAATTAAACAAATAAAAATGACTTGCTTCTACTCTTCTGGAGTTTTATTATAATTTTGTTTACTGGAACTGCTTAATCTTATTTGTTTTATTAGATCATTTGTTATTGCTCTATGAGATTCCAATAAACGCTTTAATAAACATCAAAACTTGAGAACTCATCATATCCTGCTATGTCTCCATAAATACAGCTTCACCGCAGCCTGATATCAGGATTTTTTTTTTGCAAAGCAGATTACCTAAACATTACTTTATGATTTCTTTTTCCTTTTAAAAAAGTAGGTAATAGCCATTATTTGAAGAAACCAATTGTAATGCAATTCAGCATAGTACCAGTGATCAAATTACCCCTTCCAAAGATGGCAGTTGGGAATATTTACTGTGGAAATATTTGTCTTTCAAATGATTTCTTAAATCAAATTGCAGTAAAAATAAGCAAGACCTACAAAGACTGTTTCTGTTAGGAATACCTCTTGAGGTAGGCAAAGAGAGGAGAAATGAGAGTCAGAATTCTCGCTGTTTCTTGGAGATATATTATACCTTAATTGTGTGGGATGCAATATTTTTCTGATCAAAAATTGTATTTGCCAAATGCATTACCAGTCAAGTTAGGTATAATTTTGCCAGCCCTCCACTTTTGTAAATTTAACGTGGGGATCTGCTCTAGGCATTCCAGTTTAATATCATAATTTCCTTTGAATTACAAAAGTATATGGGGCATAAGAACATCATAAAGGAAAAAGCACATTCGTCATCTCTTTCTCTCCTTTTCTCTCCAGATCTAAATGGCCACTACGTTCTAACAACACTGTCTTCTGAAGTAGTTTTTCACCACCAGCTCTTGTCCAGATGACAATGTCACCCAAATTCAAGGTTCTGTCTCTCAAAGCCCATATCTTATTCTAGAATGATTAGTTCACAATATCTTTTATGTCTGGTCTGAGATTCAGAGGATGAGCTACCAAGCCTTTAAGACAGTGTCCCATCTGAGTGTTTTGGCCCTATCCCTGACCAGATTTTATGCTCTGTCAGCATCTCCGCATCCACTCCAAGATGTTTCTTTCTTTCTTTTTTTTTTTTTTGTTTTTCGAGACAGGGTTTCTCTGTGTAGCTTTGCGCCTTTCCTGGAACTCGCTTTGGAGACCAGGCTGGCCTCGAACTCACAGAGATCCGCCTGGCTCTGCCTCCCGAGTGCTGGGATTAAAGGTGTGCGCCACCACCGCCCGGCATCCAAGATGTTTCTTAATGCCATTCTTTTGTCTTGACAACACACAGTACAGTTGGATGCTTGGAAATCCCTGAGAAAGTTAACTTCTCTGGCTCTGTTCCCAAGCAGTGGGGTGTTTTAGTGGACAAAGAGCCTTGAGATTATCCTGGAGTGGTCCATATGGCTTGGCTTTTCACCTTAGGCAGATCTCCTAGCTTTCTATTGCTTAAAAAAAAGGCAATATTAAACTTGTATATGGCACATAGAAAAATCTTGGGAAACGTTGACTTCCTTGCTTTTTAAAAATGCTGTCAAGTCTCATCGAAGCTAGCATGGAAGAGAGCAGGTAACTGTTTACAAGTGTGTCAAACCAGTTACAGCTGGTTAACTTTCCAGTACTGCCCGCATGGCTGTATTAACAGTGGAACACAGAAACACAAATTGCCAAGCTCATTCCATAGGGGATGAAATATTAAATTTTTATTGTTCATGAGTAACATTTGATGGAATTTTCCTACCAGATTTCCCTTAGAAATGACTCACTGGTAAAAGGAACATTGGCTACAGATCTTTTGAGAGATAGGCTTAAAGGAAAGAGCTAGAAAATTCAGAGTATGGGGGACCCATGCAGGAGGGGACAGAAAGTCCAGAGTATGGGGGACCCCTGCAGGAGGGGACTGAAAGTCCAGAGTGTGGGGGACCCATGCAGGAGGGGACTGAAAGTCCAGAGTGTGGGGGACCCCTGCAGAAGGAGACAGAAAGTCCAGAGTGTGAGGGACCCAGCAGGAGGGGACAGGATGAACAAGAAGTAAGTGTGGCAGAGCTTAGACACCTGACCTACTTTACCGGTTTGCAGGGAACCAGCATTTTCAGTGAGAATCAGATGGGATGACTTCGTATTAGTGGTTCAAAAATGGAAAGTGGGTGAAGTCTAGAATGATGAAGGAACTGCTCTAGCCAGGGCTTGGTCTCTGTCTCTTACCTAGAGCCAGACCTCAGCACGAGGAGGTGGAGAGGAGGAGAAGCAGCTGGTAGAAGCCAGAGTGGGCGCAGATTATCTAAAAGTAATACGACAGTCCAGCAGGTATGGGGTAGAGACACAGCCAGACACCGAGTGTGACATTTGGAGAAATTAAACTGAGCAGAAAAGAACACACACCAAATACCAGACAGGAAGAGGAAGTGAGGGTGAGAGGCTGGAAGATGAGAGAAGGAAAAGAAACAGATGAGCAGAGGAGTTCAGGGCAAAGGGGCAGTCAGCTCACCCCATTTCCTGCGTCTCTGGTATCTCGGTTTTCATCTTTTAAATGAAAGGACAATCTTACTATTTGCAAATAACTAGACATTTAGTGCTAGATGGATAAAAACCAATTTACTGATTTCCATCCTTTTTATTTTCCCATGGCACAATACAAATACAGATATACAGGCACATTTAATCCTACATACATGCATGTACACTCATGAACACACACAAAAGCGTGCGCGCACACACACGTACTCCCACCATGGCTCTGCTTTTTCTCTTGACGTCTTTGTGAGATAAAATTCCAGATTTAGTTTGGTTCACTGCAAAGGTAACAAAAACACTATAAAATATACATGTTCCCACCTAGGAAGACCCGTTTCTTATTTTAATTGTTTGTTTTTTGATCTGTAGCTGCTCTTAGGGTTGTGGGGCAGAATTGTAGATGGACTAAAGAGCCAGGCAGTGCCTGTGGAGAGGCAGGCAGGTGCAAGATAAATCAAACCAGGAAAGAGGGCAAATCAACAGTTAGATCTGGAACACAAAAGTGCCTATTAAACAGAGATGGGGGAAGCCATTTGTCAAAATTTCTAATATTGACCGTCGATCTTTGTGTAGAGAGTCACTTCGTGTCCACCCTTACTGACTTATTGAATTGATATCGTCAAGGAGTTCGGTCTGCTTCATCTAAATCAACATTAACAAACCTCAAGCAGAATTCTGAATCTCAATTACAAGGGAGTTGGTTTCAAGACAGACAGAGTTCATTTGTCAGGTTTGGCTTCCTACAGGACGATGCTCTGACTCACGCCTTCAAAGTCAATTTGACTCAGTCTACTGGACGCTGAGCCAGGGTTCTAATTAAAGGAGTCTGTCTTCTTTGGCATTTCTGTTTGGCAAGTCACGTTTTTATATAGGGGCTTGTGTAAATGTCATTATTTTTCATATTCTAAGGTGTTATACCTTGGAGTTTAAAAAAAAGGAGAATCAGGCCCTTGCCCTGTGTTTTTCTTTAAAAATGTTCCCTCCTTTGCTAGATGCTGCCACCTCCACTGCTGAGTGACTGAGGTGCTCCCCTGCTTTTCATTTCCTTGGTGGAAGGTCAGGCCTCAGAACAAAGAGTAAGACAAGAGATGCTCTCATGGAAATGAAACAAGAGAGACAAAACACGAAGAAGGCCTGGGGAAGGATATAAAAGTGTGGCGCACAAAAGATCAGAAAGCTGAAAAGATTATGGAACTAAGAAAGATGTGATAATGTGATCACACAGAAAGAACATTTTAAAATAAAAAGACACAGGAGAATGAATTGAAAGGGATAAAAATAAAAACAAAGGCGTGAGCTTTTCTTGTGTGTGACAGTTTCTTCACCTAAGAAAATGATTTTCAGACAAATCCATTGCATTTTGTGATAATTACATAACATAGTTTATTACAAAGCCCAGGAGGCTTTAAGATAAACAAGAGAGAAGGCAAACTACATTTCCTGTTCTTCTACATAAAATGATGAATCTCAAACTAGTCCCAAACTCTACTCAGTGGATGCTGGGTCATTAATGGATGACTACTGCGCACATAAAGAAATGGGTCTGTTGTTGGATCCATAGAGTGATGGGAACAGTTGACCGTGAACATGGCTTTGTAACAGCTGTGTAGGATATGGAACATGAGGACACGTCAGCACCAGTTCTATAAATTACACATAATCTGTAAACTACAGATAATGACTTCTTCTGTACTTACCTTGAAGAAGCCACACTGTGTGTATGATAACATGTGATTATAAAACAATAATTATGTATATATATATGTATATAGACCTATAAAGAAGTGGTCTACTGATACTTCCAATTTGAGCACATGGAACAGAAGAATTAATAGTCAGGAAAATCTAATGCTATTTGATTCCAAGATGATAATATGAAATTCAGAATATTAAAATGTACTGGGTCCTCTCGCAAATTAGGGAAATATATATGTTTCAAAATTTAACATACACAAAAAGCTAATTCGTATAATTTTCTCCTTTTGATTCTATCAGTCAATACGTTTATTTATTTCTTTTAGTGTTTAAGGTCATTCTTCTGGTGTTAGGGAATCTGCAGTCTGTATCCTGAAGGAAATCTCATTTCACAGGGGCAACTGCTGCTACAAGTTTTATGTGGATCTTTCCAGGGATTGCACACTCACATTTTCACATGAATGACACGGATCTTTAAAAAAATATTTTACACTGTATGTTTTTGTCCCACTAAAAGCCTTACATCCCAACCCTAACTCTCAATGTCATGGTAATGGGAGGTGGGGCCTTTGGGAAGTGTTTAGGTCATGGGGACGGAGATGTCATGAGTGGCATTAGTGCCCTAATAAAAAGAGACAGGAAACTTGAGCTCCTTCTGCTCAGGGCCACATGAGGTATGGAGAGAAGAAGAAGGCAGTCTAAGGCTCAGGAGGAGAGTGCTCCTCAGATTCTCACCTGCATCTCCATCTTGGACTGCATCCTGTGAGAGATGCTTGTTGTTTAAGCTCACTAAGGTTATAGTGTTGCCACAGAAGATAAAATGAATACAGCATTTTATACATAATGCATTTAGTGATTGGCATGTTAATGGACACTTAGGATCTGGTAGGGTTTTTTTCCCCCTCTGTTTTGCACAGAGCTGTACCAGATGCTTCTGCAGTAATTGCTCAGGCAAGAGTCTAAATGGTGCTCATACATGACATGTCTAGTCATTTAGACATTGAAATCAGCTCACAAACAGTTAACCAAAATAGGTCCTACTCCTTCCTGTATTTATTTTGACAAACATAGTTCTATAACAAGAGGAGGGGAAAAAAAGAAAATAAAGCTGTGCTTTTCATATCACTTAAAATTAGTATCAACTTAGATTGACTTTATCCAGGCATGGTGGCACACACCTTTAATCTCAGTACTCAGGAGGCAGAGGCAGGAGGATCTCTGTGATCCTGAGGCAGGCCAGGGGTACAGAGTAAGATACTGTCTCAGCCTCCCCCCAAAATTGAGTTTACTTATTATTGTACATGGACATTCTGATAAAAAAACAAAACAAAAAAAACCACTACCAATATTTGGATTACTAACAAAACAAAGCACACAATTAATAATTGTTTTATATATATTCTACAAATATATATTCTCATTTTTAGAGAATTACTAATTATGCTATTATGGTCAAGATTTTTACATAATATAGACAGTAATGATTTTAGAATTAAGATGCAATTATACTTAAAGGATCAGAAATTTGTATTCATTTTCATTAAAATGTAATATACATAGAATATTGGTTAATTCAAATTGATCCACATATTTTAAAAATTACTTTTCTTTTATACCAATCTAAGTACAAAAGAAAAAGAACAATTTTAATAATTCTTAACACCAAAAGTTGGGGCTGGGGAGATGTTTCAGTTGGTAAAGCGCTTGCTTCATAAGCATGAAGACCCACGTTTGATCTCAGACACACGCCAAGCCAGGCATGGTGGCACACCTTGTGATTCCAGTAATGGAGACAACACAGAGAGGTGAAGTCTCTGGTCTCACTGGTCAGTAGCCTACTTGGCCTGTGAGAGACCCTGTCTTAAAAAAAAAAATAAGGCCGGGCGGTGGTGGCGCACGCCTTTAATCCCAGCACTCGGGAGGCAGAGCCAGGCGGATCTCTGTGAGTCCGAGGCCAGCCTGGGCTACCAAGTGAGTCCCAGGAAAGGCGCAAAGCTGCACAGAGAAACCCTGTCTCGAAAAACCAAAAACCAAAAAAAAAAAAAAAAAAAAAAAAAAAAAAAAGGTGGATGATGTCTGAAGAAGAACACTTGATGATGTCCTTTGGCACTCACATGCATTTGCACCCCCACATGCATTTGCACCCCCTCACACGTGCAACTTGTTGTACAACTGGTTCTCCAAGCGAAACAGCCACTGTTTCCATCAGATTGGCAGTGCCTGCTTATAAGAGGCCACCAAAGCAGGCCTGTAATGTTTTCTCAGAGAAAGAGGGAGGAAGGGGGGAAGGTCATTGTGTGCTCACCTGACATTACAGATGATGTTCCCAGCTACTTAAATGCAATTCTGCCCCCATGGCACGTGGGCTTGGTCTCTGGAGGTGAAAGCATACATAGGCCAAGGAAGATTCACTGACAAGGCCTCCGTCTATGTGGTTACAGGGGAGCCATCATCCATGCCGGATAAAGACTTTGCAATGTGGCTGCTTTGGGGTCACCCCTGTAACCCCTCACTCATGCTCCATAAGAAAGCTCAATAAACTCATTGGGTCCCCAGGGTAAACTGTTGGAATCATACTTTGGTTTGTCAGTGGTACTTTTGAGGAAGGAGTAGACATTTATGTCTCCCCAGGGAAGGAATTTTTACAACATACCTGCATGCCATGTGAATATTCATACAGAGAGAGAGAGAGAGAGAGAGAGAGAGAGAGAGAGAGAGAGAGAGAGAGAGAAAGAGAGAAGCTTAAATTAGCTAAATTTCTTACATTTTTCTTGAAACGTAATACAATCTCACTTACTATTTAATTAAACATTAGATAATGTATTTACATTACCAAATACCTTAATTTAAACAAAATACAATTTACAATGAAAGCAAAGATGTTTGGGTCTGGTTTTCAACTACCCAACAGTCAAACTGTTTCCAGTGAAATTGGGAATACCACGAAGTAGCACATCTAGACTGTTCCCCAGCAAGAGCTGTAGATACCATCACGATTTGAATGTTAAAATCCCCTCATAAACAAAAACCAAGAAATGTATGATCAGTTTTACAGTGAAGTAAGAATCCAGAGATCTGCCTACAGACCCCCTGCGATCTGGGAGTGGATTATCTTTGCCCTCACACGAGTACCTCACAGCCTCCATCTTTCCCGCTCTTTGAAGCAGGGGTCATTTCTGACCTCCAGTGGCACATTCGAACTCTCTAAAATATTTGGACAGAACTGTCTTTCATTTTGATGGTATGGGGTAACCAATGTGGAGAAGTTTCCCCCTGGGGCCTGAGTGATATGACCTCTGTGAGTTGATGGTCACAGTACTGGGTTGTCTGTCAGATCTTGTATGATAAAGGTCCCCTCGTGTTCTTCAATGAATCCACTTGGTATGTGGCTGTAGGGCCCTCTCAGTCAAAAATGGCCTCCTTTGCACACGCCAAAGTGACCATACTCAGTGAATAACTGAATGTTCATTTTATCTACTGGATCAATGAGAAGGCCAACAGATATTCACATTTTTTCATATATATTACAAAGTTGCTTTTCTTGGAGTGATATATATTTGTGTTTTATTTTTTGTTAGATTTATTTAGTGAGTATGAGTGTTTTGACTAGACTTATATCTGTGTATCATGTGCCTACCAGGTGCCTGTGTAAGAGGTCTGTAGTTCTAGGAGTTATGGATGGTTGTGAGCCACCATGTGTGTGCTGGGAACCAAACCTAGGTCCTCTACAAGAGTAACAACTGCTCTTAACCACTGAGCCATCTCTCCAGTCCCTGTATTTGTTTTTATAAATAAAATTATTTTCTTACATTCTTACTTTTTTTTTAACAGTTTTTTAATTGGTGTGTGTATGTGTGTGTGTATGTCTGTGTACATATGTGCGTGTATGGGTGTGTGTATTTGTGTATGTGTGTGTGCATCATATGTGTGTGTATGTGCCTGTGCATGTGTGTGTGCATATGTGTGTATGCATGTGTATGTGTATATGTGTGTATATGTGTATGTATGTGTATATGTGTGTGTGTATATGTGTGTATATGTGTGTTTATGTGTGTATGTATGTGTATATGTGTGTGTATGTGTGTATGTGTGTGTATGTGTGTATATGTGTGTATGTATGTGTATATGTGTGTGTATGTATGTGTATAAGTATGTGTGTATGTGTGTGTGTGTGTGTGTGTGTGTGTAGGTCAGAGGACAACTTTTAGGAGTTGGTTCTTTCCCCTCCACTTTGTGGGTTCTGGGATCCACAACTCAGTTTGCCAGGCTTGGTGACAGGCACTTTTGCTCAGCTGCCTCTCCAGCCCCTTCCATTATTTCTTGTAATTGTTCTGTGATTGCATGAAGGTTACTGATTTCATGTAATTTTTTTTTTAGCATTTCCATGCTAAATTCTCTTAGCATTTATAATAATTTCTCAATGATTGATTTTTGTAGGTTACTTACAAATCATGATAGTTTTATAATTTTCAATCTATTCATTTACCTAATTGTACTGGTTAGCTGGGTGATATGAAGTATTATGGCACAAACAAACTTGTTTCTGAATATAATGGAATTCTTCTGGAATTTTTTTTCCATTGTGGTATTAACTTTAGACTGACATATGTTTATGTATTTATCAGACTAATGAGATATCTATTAATATTCTATCATTCTTTTGAATTAGCACTAGAGATTACCTTGGCGCAATGAGCTCCTGGCATCTGTGGGGATGGTGATGCTTCTCTTTCCATTTCTCGAATAAAGAGAATGTCCTCAGTAGGTTTCATAATCCTTAACCCTGGCATTCCCTTTGACTCCAGAGTATAGCCCCCTTGGTTATTGCGTTTTCCTTTCTGAATTCCGTTCCATAATGTTCACGTCAATGGGGATAGGGATTGTCCTTGGCTGTTTAATAAATGCTGTGCCAGTGTTTCTGGGCTCTCCTGTCTCTGTTCCAGGAAGGCCACCATCTTTTTTCCTGTCCAGAGTTCTTGGCTCTGGGTAGAATGAGTTGTTCGACTAGACCGTTTGGTATTGGGGGTTCCACTTGTGTTTAGTTTATGGTTTGCCAAGAGTGAATCACATTGCCAAATATTTTGACACAGATTTTTCAGCCTCCTCAAAACCCAATGCCACATTTCATCATCTTGCTGACCCCATCTCACTAAGCCAAGGCAGACCACACACAGTCAGCCCTGAGCTAGCCTTAGCTCAAGGGTCAAGCTTCTGTAGTTCCTCTAACTCAAGCCAATGCATTTCTTCGAGGAGAACTGTGGTTTTCTTTACACCTTTCTCATGGTAACCCCATCATGACTTATTCAGCAGGTTCATTAGACCAAATACTTCTGTGATGCTCTATCACCTAGTCTTTGCTAATGTGGACACAAGACTAATGATCCCATGATGTGACACCGTCTAGTCTTTGCCCCAACCTTACAATCTGAACAACTTACAGATGAACTATTAACCTGCAGGGGCTGGGATGGTAGCTCAGTGCTAGAGTACTTGCCTAGTGCTAGGTTGTAGGTTTGCTCTCGAGCACTGTAAAGCCAGACCAGACCAAACCAAATCAAACCAAAAAAACTCAAACCAAACCACCAACAAACTGCTTTCCTCATAGAATAACTGAAAGTCTGCCAAGAACCCTCCTTTATTTTTATTTTTATTTTTGGTATGAAAATAGGCTGCAAACTAGGAATGTAGCCAGCACTGGTTCTAAAGCAAACACTCTAAAATTACAAAAAAATTACTGGGCATGTGTATATGTGTGTGATTGTGTGATTGTGTGATTGTGTGTGTGTGTGTGTGTGTGTGTGTGTGTGTGTGTGGTATATGGTGTGTGTGTGTGCATGTGTGGTGTGTGTGTGGTGCATGTGTGGTGTGTGTGCATGTGTGCAGTGTATGTGTGTGTGTGTGGTGTGAGATGTGTGTGTGTCTGTGTGTAAGTGCGTGTAGTAGTCAGAAGATGACTCTGTGGTCTGCTTTTCTCCTGCTACCTTCTTGTCTGTCCTGGGAGTCAAACTCACTTTGGCAAGCAGGGAGCACTCTATCCGCCAAGGCGTCACACCCACCTCTAAACTGAGCACTTCTTTTTTTCTTCAGATATGGGAGTAAAACAGTAACTCATCTTTGCTATTGTTTTGAACATGTCTCCCAATCCTTCTTGAGACTCTAAGCTCCTTCAGGGTCTGACCTGTGTTTATTTCTCTTGAAATGGTATCTTCAGCACATTCAAAGAGTAGAAAGGAAGTTGATCAAGTTGCTAGAAATGAATGGTGCCATCATTTCGAATTTGGGTCCAATAAAACTTCAAAATGAATTATGGAGTTTTGTCCATGCATTTAATCTCTGTTTATAGTCCATTAATCCACACATTTATAAGTTCTTAGCTAACGGCTTCCAGGAGCTCAGGGATATGAGATTTGCTTTTTGCGGCCATTTGGCTATGGAGGGCAGTGGACGGTTGTTCCTCAGGGCTAGGTCAGCAGGCAGAATTTCTGGTGTTAATTGTCTGTGCTCATCTCAATGCTGGAAAACCATGTTACCTATTTATCACCTTCAGGGGCCCGGTTGTGCTCTAGGAGGCCAGAGTTTCATCATAGTTCCACCTAGCAGTGATAGCCCCTACTCTTTAATCCTTGCAGAACCCCGTGTCTCTCCTGGATCTCGGCTCACTGCCTACATGGCAGCACAGTGATTTATGTGCGTTTCCTGTTTCCATGATTACGCAGCAAGCACCTCAAGGTTGGGGGCCCCCCGCGGTCTGCTATTTCCCACTGTGCACTCACAGTGCCTGACACATAGTAGGAACTCAATACATCTTTAAAAAGTGATTAAACTGGGTTCTAAATTCAGCAAATATCATCTCCCCTATTTCACTAATACCGTTTCAGCATTTTTTTTTTTTTCAGCTGCCCACTATTCATGTGGGTGGTAGGAGAGAAATTGCTGAAGAGGGATGTAATTTCCCTTGTTAATATAATTACTGCCGTATATTATCACAGCACTAAAGTCATAACACCCTCATTTTCCGTGGCCTGTACACATCGCCAAAATTATCTCAGGAGCAGAAATTCATCCTGTTTGTTTTCTGTCTCAGAATGAAATGCTGCCAAGCTTGGGGAGGACGTGCTCAGCCCCTTTGAGTGACAAGTGTATGAAGGAGGACATTTCACTTCTCAGGAGAAAGAGGCAGGGCTCTGATTTGTATCCAGATAATTTATTAACTCCTTGGATTCCCAACTCAGGGTAGGGGGTGAGGAGCGAGGTAGTTTTTCTCTGTGGGTATTTCATCCTTTTGGAAAATAATGAATGAAGAATTAAATCTGGAGAGGGGGCAGGGGAGGGTAGCAGGCCCATCTGGGGCAGGCTAATGGCCCTGTCAGCTGAACTCAGGGGGGCTAAGACAGGACGTGCAATTGTTAGTGGGTAATCAGAAATCATAAACACAGTCTAATAGGGGTGTGTGTGTGTGTGTGTGTGTGTGTGTGTGTGTGTGTGTGTGTTTTCCTAAGAGTCTGTGCCCCTGCTGCTAAGAAACTTGCTTCAGCTCAGGATTTAAAGGGGACTCTACTTGAAGTGATGTAAATAGGGTTTCTATTGCTGTGATAAAACACCACGACCAAAAGCAAGTTGGAGAGGAAAGGGTTTATTGGGCTTACACTTCCACATCACTGCTCATCATGGAAGGAAGTCAGGACAGGAACTCCACCAGGGCGGGAACCTAGAGGCAGGAGCTGATGCAGAGGCCATGGCAGGTGCTGCTTACTGGCTTGTTCTCCATGGCTTGCTCAGCCTGCTTTCCTATAGAACCCAGAACACTAGCCCAGGGATGACCCCACCCTCCTCATCAATCACTAAGAAAATGTCCTACAGGTAGGTTTGCCTACAGTCCGATCTTATGGAGGCATTTTCTCAATTGAGACTCCCTCCTCTCAGATGACTCTAGCTTGTGTCAAGTTGACACAGAACTACCCAGAATGAACAAAATCAAGCTGGTCTGTGCATGCTCTTTGGGTGGCTAAAAGGGGGGCATCGGCTCTGCTTGCCAGGGTTCATGCTGGAGGGTCAGCCGTGAGGAAGAAGCAGGGCACTGGAGGACTGCCACAGTCTCGAACTGAAGAGAGCACCAGAGACAAGGTTACGTCCCAGCCGGTCACAGGTCTTGTATCATGCAGGCTAGGATTTGGCCACTAAAGGGGTCAAGCGCAGAAGCCAGAGGTCAGAGTCAGGCTGGACTTTTAGGAATAGTCCAAACAGAAGGGTTCTAAAAGGAAGTGGGGTCTACTATGAAGTGTCCCAAAGAGCATAATCTAAACTCGGAAATACATGACTTGGGTCCTAGAATGTACAACAGCGCCATTACATATCCATTTCTTAGCTGCAACACTTCCAGGAAGCCCTTGGCCTGGGCTCTTTCTAAAAGTTCTTCATTTGCAGTAACTTTCTACCCTAGAGTCACTTGAGAGGTTTTAAAATCCCAGTCACCCCTCTCCCCCATCATGTGCACATTTGTTCCTAGTAGATTTGAATACTGTTTCCAAGAGGACGTTGTCTTGGGCAGGAAGTAGAGGCTTCAGTGACTCCCCACCCCCAGAGGCCAGCAGGAACATTACCAGAAGAGAAAGAGCACATGCAAAGACTTCATAGCTGACAGCTGTTGTTTAGGGAACGCTTATCTGTGTCAAACACTTTCTTCATGAACTCATCTGACCCTCAGGCAAACTCTTTGAAGAAGATTTTATTAACTCCATTTCAGAGATGAGAATGTGAAGGACCAGACTGAACCAGACTTTGAACCCAGATCCTTGATTCTTGGGCCAGCCTATCAGGGCTATTGGCAATAATTTCAACGGAGTTAGAAGCTATCTTAGTATTAAATACCGAGTTAGACTTAAATTCAAATTCTGCCTCTGAAATTTAAAGCTGGATGGTTGGCACAAGTTACTTAATTTTGATGACCTTTAGTATTCTCAGCCGTACAATGGGAATAGAGTGATTGTGAGGCTTAATGGAAATAATTCTTATAGGACACTGGTGGGCTCAACCTAAGTACGAAGGAAGTGTTGCCCACTATTATGAAAACTGGCTCAGAAAGCAGAGGCAGGATGGGAAATGCAGGTGTTGCACTTAGCAACCCAGCTAGGAAGGGCTGACGAGGTATCGAAGAGGCAGGTGGGGGCTCGGGCGTACTGCCTTATATGAACTTCCTGTACCATTCTGCGAGACATGGGAACAACGAGATGGCAAAGGCAGTGTGAGTCAGTGATGCTCTGAGGTCCCCTTCTCTTCCTGCTCCTGTCTGAAGAGCCTCCCTCCCCTGCACCGTCCCTTCTTTTTTCTGTCTAGTGTGCGCTTTCAAGTTGGGGTCTAATGCTTGGGTCCAATTTCAGGTGCTAATGGCTGAAGAAGGTACTCCACGTAGGAGTATTTGACCTTTGCTAAGAGATTCAATTAACCCTCAGGACCTGAAGGAATTCATCTGTCACGGTGTAATTTAAGGCCCCACAAGGGGTGCTGGGGGTATGGTGTTCAGCGAGACCTGTTCCTTTGGCCAGCCAAGATAGATTGCTTCCTTGGCTGCTGAAAGGACTGTCATTAGGGTAGTTGGATGGTGGGGACCACCTCCAGTTCACTTTAGTATCCTCTAAAGTCTATGGTTGTCCCCAGGGCTGTAATACATTCTCAAAATTCTTTTGTTAATTGAAATTTAAAGAATGCATTTAATTGGCACCTTAAAACTTCTATGTAGGTATTCATGAATGTTTAATAACCTTGAGCACAAAGGTTTTTTAAATGTGAAAAATATCACTGAAGTGCCATATAATATTTTGTAACCTTTAAATGTTTTTGTCTTCAAAATTATTTATTCATTGCGCAAATGAATATTATCTACTCTAGGCAACTGCTGGGTGGGTGGGTGGGGGGCGGGAAACTTGATGCATTGAGGGTGTTCCAGAATCCCTAGGATTGTTTCCTCCATAATCTTTTTGAAGTCAGTTCACCTCTGTTGGAGGGATGTTCTCAGCCAAGAGGTTGCTTGATCTTTTGAATGTAGCTGTCTAGGAGCTCCCAGGCTTTAGCTCTGGACTCCTTTCCACTTACAGCCTGTGTGCTCTTTGTAGGGGTGTTCAAATTCTGTGTATTAAATGTGATAGGAAAGAAAAGAACCTGCCGCTGTCAGACAACAGCTGATTCTCATGGAGATTTCAGCAAATGGTATGAAGCATCTCTATTACCTTCATGATTTGGGGACTGGTCTCGTGACTTTTGATAAACATGGAGCTCTGATGCTAATATTAACTTGTCATCAGTTACTTAGTTGGCTTTCAAGGACTAGTGTGTGTAGGATGCCCATGATGGTTATATCAATGTACATTGAGGCTAGCACCATACTTAAAGTGAAGGAAAAGAGTATCTTCTATGGTAGTAGCCAGAGAATAGTAATTTGGCGTTTCTGACTGTTCACATGTAGAGTTTTCAATTGGGGGTTCAACTCATTTCTGCTTATCACTTCAATTTTTTTTTTTGTCTTGGATAATTTTGACAGTTTGAGAAGGCAGAGACTCTGGAGACTGGCTGTGAGAACCTTAAAATATGAAAAGGAAAACGCAAGATGGCATAATGACTGAGTCAGAGTAGCTGGCCATAGAATGAGGGTAGAAAGGAGTCAGAAAGGCAGAGGAGGAGAGGAGAGGAGAGGAGAGGAGAGGAGAGGAGAGGGCATGATGTCATGCATGAAAGTAGATGCCACTTTTCCTGGGCTCCTGCTGAGCCTTGTGGGAAACTCTGATATGTCCTTTCTCCAGTATCGATGCTCGCTCACTCGAGATTTATTTATGGTGGTTGAGCTTAAGTAGCTTTGCCCATACACTCCAGAGAAAACTATCAGATGAGAGGCATGCCGCAGAGAAGAATGTATAAAAGATCAGTGGAGTTTTTGGCTCGTGTCCTGAGTCTGTCTTTGAACTTCTTTATGAAATGAGGCTAGTAGGGGTAGCCTTGCCGTGCTAAGCATTAGTGGGCAGGATGAGAGATGCACAGATTTTAGACACATTCAGACATAGCTCTGTACCCTCTAGCTTTTCTTTTCTTTTCTTTTTTATAGTTTAAGTCAAATGGCTCCAACTCACTCATTCTTTAAATTATAACTTATAAAATGGAGATGATGACACTATACAATCTGTAGGATTGTTGGTATGGAATAACATTGACCTACTTAAAATACTTGTGATGATTAATTTTATATGTTGACTTGTCTGAATTAAGGGGTTCTTGGGTATTTGGTTATTCATTATTTCTGCATGTTTAACTGATGGGATTTCCAGATGAGACAGGCATTAGAATCAGTAGATTGAGTAAGGCAGATTGCTCTCCCACCATGGGTGACATAATCCAGTTGTTGTAGGTCTTGGTGGAGCAAACAGGTGGAAGAAGTAAGGAGGCTTCTGACTTATGTGCTTGAGTGGGAGAGTCAGGGCATCAGTCTACTGCTCTTGGATGGGAAGTTTCACCATTCATGTTTCTGGTTCCTAGACCTTTGCACTCAAACTGGAATTTACATGATTAGTTTTTCTCATTCTGAAACCTTCACACTTAGACTGAAAGACACTTCTGGCTTTCCTGGGTCTCCAGGAGACAGAGGGCATACTGAAAAACTTCTCAACCTCCATAATTATGCTATCTAACTCATTATAGTAAGTCTCTTTCTAGGTTTATATGTAAATATGTATCTGGTTGGTTCTGTTATTCTGGAGAACCTTGACCAATGTACTTGTTAATCTATATAAATGCTAAGTGATCATTACAAGTAGCCATTGTTTGGAGTAACAACTGTAGAACAAAGACATAAATAACTTAGTTTTATTTAAGCTACTGTAATTTGAGTACATATGAGTTGATAAAAATTCATGATCCCCAATATCTACATAGTCTTGTGGAGGCGCCATTTTGAGAGAAAATCCCACTAGGCAAGGATTTATTGAGTACCTTTAATCTTATAAGCACAGTATGTACACAAGACTGGCTATTTTTTAGTCATTACAGATAAGCAAACACAAATATCTAAAACTAACTCAACAATTGACAATCTAACCAACAGTAAGACACACACTAAGGTTGTGCATATGGGAAAATGGCTGACATCATTTAAAAATTGACGTACTTAGTTTTAATTATGTCCATGAAATTAGAGTGACATAGAGAGCAAAATTGTATAGAATTGAAGAGGAGTGGGCTAGTTATGCTAGAAATGACTGTTTGAGCCAAGGCTTGGAGGACTGAGTAGATCTGGTTTACATGGGGAAGGGACCACCAGACTGGCATGGTGAGATTGCTCAGGAAGGAGAAGTGATAAGTTGTTGAGACAAGTTCAGACCAAGTATGAGGAGACTGTAAAGGTGAATGACTGCAAAACCAAACACCATCCCTGAAAGGACAGGGTAGCTGGAGAGTATTAAAGGGAGATTTAATAGCATTCAAGTCCATGGCATTAGTTGATGTTTAATTTTAGCAGAGGACAGAAGGAGAAGTCCAGCCTGAGAAAATAGGAATTGCCTTCTGACACTGAAGCTGGGCATTTCATTCTTCTCTCATCCCTGAAACACAAGGGGCTACAGTTTCCCAGGTCTCCTGCCCTCCCTGACATCCCCTGGGCAGATTTAGCAGTGCCTGTTTTGTTGGAACTTCAGTGGCATAGACCAGGAAGGGAGGGGAAGCAACTGTCTTGCGTTTCTAGGGATGCATAAATGCCACAAGCATTAGATAGTCCAGGACCCATGAACTGGTATATTATGGAAGCATTAGAGGAAGGTTGTTACCCAGCGAGTGAGCCCAGAGCTCATTCTAGGGACAGCAGCTCTGGGGTCGAAGGCAGCCCATTGAACTGTAGATGTGCCTGGCCCAGGGAATCAGCCACCCTCTTGCCATCCTCTGGTCCTTTGGTCGGCAGTGATTCAGAAGTGGGTGAGCATGAGCCGTTCTTTTTGGCAGTCAGCCGCCATCTCCTTTCCCCTTTTAAAAATGCCTGTAGAATCAGAACACTGTTATGGAAATTAGTTAGCAGCTGCTGTACATGAATGTTTAGAAAATTAATATTACTCACATTATACAGTACGGAAGCGGAATTTTAATGAAGCCTCGAAACTACGGGCGCATTGACCCTTTCCCCTTATCAGAGAAATCTCAGAATGCCGAAGTTTCCTCGAGAAAACTTCTCATTTCTGCTCGCCTTCTATTGGGCCATTAGTGACAAAAATAGCACATTCACAACCCAAAGGAGCAAATATTTCAGAACATATTGTACTAAAATATGACAGTGTCAGCTAAACCATTATCTACGCTTATTTCTCATTATTAATTCTTAACAATTAGCTCTTCTTTGTTGCACAGTAATGGGCTTTGCTATATTATAAAAAAAGTTTTAAAGTCATAAATGTCAGACTTCATTTGTGCTGATTCTGTCAGAGATGATTGTGATATGTCCTCACCATTGGCAATGTTCCTGGAACCTGGGGTTCCCTACCGAAGTCAACGTGATGGCCTCAGGTGACTCTGGGAAGTGATCGGGAATTTATACAATGGGACCAGAGACGTCATCTTAGAGGCATGAGGGGGAAAAGCACAGAAGGAATCCCCAGGAAAAGGACATGGAGGGAATTTGATTGAAGAAAGCAGCGTGTAGTCAGAGTTGAGGAAGTCCTCAGATTCCAGGACAGAAAGGTGTAGGCAGCACCCTTCCAGGAGGAGCTCTGGGAGATGCTCAAAGGCAAGAGGACATGCCAGTTGAAGCAGTTCAAGGAGGGGGAAGAGAAAGGCGTGCTTTTTAGCTACCATATCCATCTTTTATGTGATTTATGACCTCAACCCATGCAGAATGTGGTATTGTCTGGTATTAGAGCACACTATATATGCCTTGCCGAAGAAATTCAGGGTGATGGCAGAGAGAAGAGAAAGTAATGGGAGAAGAAGGAAAAACAAGAACAATGGACTGAGAGCTAAAAATTACACAGGGAGAGATTTGTGTAGCTTCCGTAGAAACATTTGCCATGCGCCAAAGTGTTACAGTCTCCCTTATTCATTACTTAAAGGTGCTATCATCCACCCGGCGGTAAAGCATGAGTGTGCACCCACATCAAGATGTTCGATGATGGGCATTATAGGTGAGTATAGTTCTTTGTCTTTGCTACGACCGTCACCCAGATTGACTAACTAATTACTGGGTGTGGGCACTGGGTGATTTCCACCCTGATGCTGGTAGGCAGAGTGCAGTTAGCATAGAGGAGACAAAAAAAGGATTGGTGTTGTTGGAAGTCCTCAGATGCTGTGAAGGAAAGAAACGTCCAGGTACACTCTGCCAGGAGGAGCTCTGGGAGATGCTCAAAGGTAAGAGGACATGCCAGTTAGAGCAGTTCAAGGAGTGGGGAGAGAAAGGCGTGCTTTTCAGATAGGATATCCATCTTTTATGTCATGTATAACCTCAACCCTTGCTATCCACAGTGCAGCAGCAGCAATTTTGAAGAAGTGCTTTGGGTATGGCTTCTGGAGCTCCCAAGGGCAGACAATCTGACTTCAGTCTAGGGGCTTGGAATTGGTCATAGAGAATGTATGTATACATACAGAAACCGGCCAATGTTGCAAACAGGGGCTCCCTCCCTTTGCATCGCCATCCAAAGACGTGTTAGTGAACATTTGCATCACTGG
The DNA here is from genome assembly GCF_007827085.1 of Peromyscus californicus insignis. Lineage (NCBI taxonomy): Eukaryota > Metazoa > Chordata > Mammalia > Rodentia > Cricetidae > Peromyscus > Peromyscus californicus. Next base: position 10,025,893 of record NW_026294535.1, read on the forward strand.
ATCTTATCCTTTCAGACGACACAGAAGCCTAGTAGAGGGAATCAATTCCCTTCAGAGAAGAGCAGATCTACTTGCCATCTCTTTGTCTGCAGTTCCACATGAATGTGTTGGCTAAAGGTGTCAGTTGTGTTAGTAGAGGAGATAATATAAGCTCTGCGGGGGCATTGTGTATATGCTTGTAATGCTTTGGCTGCATGTAGAGACCCTATCTGAGAAGAAGATGAAGATGAAGACATTGATGAAAATGAAGACAAAGAAGAAGAGGAAAGATTTGAATGCTGTCATGGAACAAACCTAGGTTAGAATCACCGCTAGGTCACAGCTCTATATTACTGCCTTAACTGAGTTAATTGATGTCCCTGTTCAGGCACCAAAAGAAAAGAAAAGAGGAAGTGCTGTGGGATGTTCTGTATGGCAAATGTGTTGCTGATTAGTCAATAAATAAAACACTGATTGGCCATTGGCTAGGCAGGAAGTGTAGGCGGGACAAGGAGGAGAATAAAGCTGGGAAGTGGAAGGCTGAGTGAGAGAGACACTGCCAGCCGCCATGATGACAAACAGCATGTGAAGATGCCGGTAAGCCACGAGCCATGTGGCAAGGTATAGATTAATGGAAATGGATTAATTTAAGCTGTAAGAACAGTTAGCAAGAAGCCTGCCATGGCCATACAGTTTGTAAGCAATATAAGTCTCTGTGTTTACTTGGTCGGGTTTGAGCAGCTGTGGGGCTGGCAGGTGAGAGAGATTTGTCCTGACTGTGGGCCAGGCAGGAAAACTCTAGCTACACAGCTCACTTTACCAGTAGGTCATATCTGTTCCCTCATCTGATTGGACCAGAATCTAACCACTTTCCAACACTTGCCATAAAACAGCCTCCCCCAAGCCCTGCCCCATGAGTCAGGCCAGGTCATTCAGCATCTCTTACCTCAGTGACTCCAGTCACCTTCTTACAGATCTCTTATGTCTACCTCCTCTCCAGAGTCCATTCTCAATAGAGATCTTTTCAAGTGTGATAGGGGTCAAGTTTCTTCTTAACATATACACCTTGGAATGACTTGTCACTTTTCTCAACAGAAAACCAAAGTCCTCACAGGGACACACTGGGACCGACAAGATCAAATCATTTCTCTCAGCCAACAGTTACCGATCTCACTCCATGTTCCTCTGCCTGCCTGCCAACGTTTGCTTACTCTACACAGCCTGGCTGCCTTTGTTGTTATTCCTGTGTCAGACAGAGTCATTAGACCCTCTGCTCTGACTCAGCCTGGAATCCACAGCCCATGTCCTGTTCGTTATAAAGCACACCATTGTGCCATAGGTCAAAGCACCAGTATTACCCTCCTGGCACACATCCCTTTTTCCTTCTTCCGCAGCATTTATCAGTTGTAATTGGTATGGCAATTTACATACCTGCTGCACCAAACGCTTTTTTTCTACCTGCACCCTTCCCACTAGACTATCAACACCGTAAGTGTGAGAATTCTGGCCTATCTTGCTCAGTGATGAATCCCAAGAACACTGACTATGTGTGGCTGTGGTAGATGCTCAATAAACATTCGCTGGACGAATGGAGTGCCTGGACATCATCAACTGATGTGATTTATTAGGCACTAATCATAAGTACCAAACAACACTTCTCATATATTATTCCATTTAATTCTTTCATCAAGAAAAGTCAGAAGGGAGGGGGCCAAGGGTGGAGGGTGAGATATTTGAATTCTCATTCCGAAGCCAAAGAACAACTCACCAAGGCCACCGTCTACCGAGGCAGAATGAATAGGGGGAGGGACAGGAAGCTGAGAGCCGGTCTGTCCACCTGCACAAGATGAGGTCTTAGCTGCTCCTCTTCATGAACCGTCCCTGTCCAAACCCACAAACGCACTCTGCACCCTGAGTCATTGCCCAGACTCCCACAGTACCAACTACCTAGATGAAGGTCACTAAATTAGGCAGTTTAACTTTATATACATAAAAATTAAATGTGGCTCTGGGTGGAACACCACTGCAGCCATAAGTCTTTAGGTTCCCTTCAAGCTTGGTGACTTTATTATTAAGTTCCAAATAACCTTTTGCTTCTGGGAGTAGTGTTTTGGTTTGCTTGTTTTTGCTGTAAGGGACTGTATCTCTCCCTTTGGCCCAACTTAGTAGCTTTAGTCATAAACAGCAATCAGTGAAACGTGGGGGTTTTATGAGATAATTAATTCTGGTTTGGACTTCTCTGGTATTCTGGAAATTTTTTTTGCTGTCAGTACATTCACTTTGAGATCTACAAATACCATTTTGTTCCAATGGCTCCTATTTTATGGGTGAGATTAATATTCATTGGGTCACTGCTAAAAAGAATATGCTATCTTAAATTTAGCATAATAGGTAAAAAAAATTATAATTTTTCCTCTTATGAGCTAAACAAGCTCTGACTTGTTTAACTAAGTAGAGTAGCTGGGATCTAGGAAATAAGATTAAGCTCCAATACAAGCTCTAAAAAAAAAAAAAAAAAAAAAAAAAACTCTCAGATTGTTTAAGTCCTTTTCTAGAAACAGCGATGCTAACAGAGGTTAAGCCCTCTGCTAGCAATCCTAATTTATAAGCTCACAGAAGTTCCCTTCTCATGGAAGAGTCTCTGGGTATTCCACACACACCCTGAGCCAGGCTGCTGCCTTAACGTCATTGGAACTTCTTTTTTTCCCCTGAAGTTCAAATTTACTTTTCCCCAACATAATATTTTTATTAATTATTTGGAAATTTCATGCAATGCCCCCCACACTCGCTTCCCATTCCTCCCAGGTCCTGCCTTCCATCTTTGTGCCCTAAAAAAAAAAACAAGTCCAATTGTGTTGCCCATATACTCATTGGGGCATGGTCAAACTCCCAGTGGCCAGCCCTTTAAAGACAGCTGAGTCTCTCTCCAACCTCCACCACAAGCCATCAACTGTAAAAATTGTGACAAGATAGCCTTCAGCATCCCTGTCACAATTTTTAAGGACTCTGTTCAATAAAATAACTTCCTGTCTGGACTGTTTGTGTTGTGAGGTTTTTTTTTTGGGGGGGGCGGTGCATGGAGAGAGGAGGGCACAGAAGACTTCAGTGTCTCTCATCCTCAGTTAGGAGTCTGCTCCAAACAACCTGCGGCAGCATGGACCACAAACACCAACATGATTTCCGGCAGCAGCATGAATCACAGATATCAACATGGTTTTGGGTAGCATCACGGATCACAAACATCAAGATGGTTTCCAGTGGCAGCTCAGATCGCAGAAGTCTTTCGAGGAAACTTAACCCAGAAAAGGAGCCATTCTTCATCCTCGGTATCTTTTTTTTTTTGGTTTTTTTTCGAGACAGGGTTTCTCAGTGTAGCTTTGCGCCTTTCCTGGATCTCACTCTCTAGACCAGGCTGGCCTCGAACTCACAGAGATCCGCCTGCCTCTGCCTCCCGTGTGCTGGGATTAAAGGCGTGCGCCACCACCGCCCGGCTCGATATCTTTTTGTTGCTCAGAGTCAGAGTGATCCTACAGTTGGGCAGCGAGTCTGGGGACAGGACCTTCGAGCGCTCCAGGCTACTCCACACCACGTTGCCCTCAGGCCGGCCACCCTACAGGTACTCCAGGCACAACCATCGTGTTTGCCGCTAGAAGGCAGCACTGTGGCCCCTTGCTCTCCCCCCCCCCCCCCCCCCCCCCCCCCCCCCGCCCTGTAGCACCAAGCCCGTGGACTGAGCACAGCACCAGCAGCAGGCCCTGTGGTGGTCTGAGCCTCCGCCCCGAGGACTGGCCCTGCTCATCAGCCAAATGCTCCTTTGTCCACTCTCGTGCCTGTCACCACCCACCACCGCTCCATCTCTAGTTCCACTTCTCTCTGCAGTGACCATCCAGTTTTTTCCCTGTCCCCATATGAACTTCTAACCGCCATCGTCTACATCTCTTGACGAAGAAATTTCTTTGAGCTTGCTTGAGCCTTTTCATTGCAAAACTACAAGCCGGAAGTCTCGAATACATAAACCACCCCACGCAGTCCTCGGGGGAGGAACGGTAGGAGCTGGTGCGTTCATACCCCAGCTCCCTCCCTCGGTCAGATAGCTCTATGCATGGCCCCTCGCAGCACCCGAGAAACTCCAGCATCTCACTTTGGGAACTAACCTAACCACTTTTAGGGACTGCCTTCCATTCCTAGATAAGTTCTCTACCTCTAACCAGTGTTGCCTGGGGTTACTCAAGTGATCTTCTGAGAGATCTGTATATGGTACCCCAAAATACACCCCTTTTGGAGGAATATTGAGTTTGAAGACGATTCAGCTGGAACAGATATGAGAGAGAGCTCTGTGCACTCTTGAAGATGCCTGTAGATCCTCAGCTTAGAGGTGGTTCTGGGGAAATGTACATTAAGGAGCTCTACTAACTAGCTGTTATTTCTCTCCCCCCTTAAACTGCCATGCCTAGGGACACCATTTAATTTTCCTTTATCTTGGGTCTCCTCTAAAACCGTTCCGTTCTTTGTTAAAGATGCCACATGGACCTAGATCCCGAAGCCAGTTTTTAAGACTCCGTTCCCTGGATAGCCCATAGGTGTACTCCATAAACTTGGGTTTGTTTTCCATTGTTTGTCTCCGAGTCTGGCCCGATGAGGAACCTACGAACATTGAAAAATTAAAAACTGTTTTTCTTCCTCTACCCTTTGAAGCCTTCTATCAAGATCTGCTTCTGCAGGAATCAAAAAGGGACAGGTTGCCTTCATTTCAGCTGTAGCTAGGGTCAGCCAGGATAGTTATTTTCCATATCTGCTTCAGCAAATGGTTATTGAGCAAGTTCTTAGGGAACAGATACTGAAACTGTCATTGGGAAAGCGACAGTGACCAAATTAAATTCCCTGTCTTTGTAGATCTTACATCCTTGTAGGGGGAGATGATAAAACATGGAAAAATACATTGTGAGGGAGATTTGGGTAAGGGAGGGAAATAGAGCTAAGTGACAGAGTAGAGCATGCCTGTGGCTGAGGTTTACAATTTCCAATAGGTAGGAGGTCAGCAGTGCTGGAGTAAGACAGTAAAATGTAAACAAAGACCTGAGGTGAGCTGCCAGCAAACCAGCCAACAGCGTAAGGCTATGCTGAAGGAATACATGCAGAAGAGACCCACCCAGAAGTGTTTCAGAAGCATCAAGATCACTGGGACCTACAGTGAAGTGAGGGAAGAGAAACATCCAGAAGATGAGTCATTTCCGTATTTTACAATTATTATTATTTGATGTTGTTCTTGTCATTGCTACCATTTAATTGTTTCTTTGGTTTCATCATGTCATTATGAAAATTACAGAAAAGCAGAATGATTTGCCATGAGCCCATGCAAACTTGCCACCTGGGCTCTGTGATCTTGCTATAATTCAAATGTCTATCCTTATATCCATCCCAGTCAGTATTCATCCATCAAGTCCTCTTTTCAATTTGCTTCAAAATAAATGGCAGACTTCTCAGACACGCGGGCATTACAGAGATGCTGTTGTTAAACCTGACAGTGTTGGAAGGTAGATGCTGGATCCCCATGGGACATTTGAGGAAATGGACTTGGAGACATCAATTAACTCAGTTAAGGCAGTAATATAGAGCTGTGACCTAGCGGTGATTCTAACCTAGGTTTGTTCCATGACAGCATTCAAATCTTTCCTCTTCTTCTTTGTCTTCATTTTCATCAATGTCTTCATGTAGATGTATCCAACCTTCTTACTAAATAAGAAACACAGAACCAATGCAAAAAAGAAAGCCAAGAGGTCAGAGCTAAGAGCTAAAACCTTACCCTTCTTCCTGCGGTGGTCCTACCTCTCCGAACCAGAGCTACCCCTGTGTTAAAGTCTTTATATAGAGTTCCTGTCCTGCCTTCTCATTGGTTGTAAACCCAACCACATGACCACCTCCTCACAGCCTGTCTGTATAGGCCTCCAGGTTTTCCATGATTGGTATTAAGATTAAAGGCATGTGTATCCAATAATGGCTGTATCCCTGAACACACAGAGACTTACCCAGCTCTACCTACCAAGTGCTGGAATTACAAGCGTATGCCACCACTGCCCTGCTTTCCTATGGCTTGCTAATAGCTCTGACCCCCGGGCAACTTTATTTATTAACATACAAATAACATTTTAATACAAATAAAATATCACCATAGAGCTGAAATCTGATTGGCAAGGACTTTGGGGAGGAACCAGACAGTGAGCACAAACAAAAGGCTCTCAGAGTTTGATTTTAAAGAGGAGGAAGAAAAGGCAGATAGAGCAATAATAGCTCAGCTGGTAAAGTGCTTTCCTTACAAAGATGAGGCCCTGAGTTCAATCTCCAGAACCCATGTAAAAAAACCCAGATGTACAACGTGTATATTGCCATCACTAACTGGACTCTGTGAGTTATGTGTAAATAAAAGTGAAAACCTGAAGTTGGAAAGGAGAGATGACATGGGGGAAGTGACATCCAGGAGGTTTTGGAGTCGGGGGTGTGTGGGGTGACTATGATTGAAACAGATCTTATGTATGTATGAAATTCTTGAAGAGTAAATACAATATTATATTTAAAACACTCTGGGTGTGGTGATGCGTGCTTGCAATACCAGGCCTGGGGAGGCAGTCCAGTGGCTCCTTGGGGCTCCCTGGCAAGCCAGCCTAGATGAGTCAGTGAGCTTCTGGCCACTGAAAGCTCCTGTATAAAAATAAAAAGGGGCCAGCACCCAAGGAGCAAGAGCTAAGGGTACTCTCAGGTTTGTACATGGCATCTACCACCCCGAGTATGTGCACCTGCTCCCACAGGAACACACAAGCATTTTCTCTCTCTCCCTCACCCCTTCCTTCCTGTCCCCACACACTGAGGGTTGCAGGGAAGAGAAAAGGAGCAAATGGGCATTGGGTGGCAGGAAAGGTGAGATTCTTTCTCTCAAAACAGAACATCCTTTTCCTATAAGAACAGCCCAGAGGGAGTATTTGCTCAGATGATGCGAAAGGAATGCTGCCTGGGACCTATTTCTGACTGTTCCACAGACCCAAGCCACCTTTGTGATGGCTATTCTTTGTTATCAACTTGACTATATCTGGAATGAACTAAAATCCAAAAAATGAAGGGCACACCAGTGAGGGATTTTTGTCTAATTTGAAGTAGGTAGATCCACTTCTAATCTAGACCATCGAGGTAGGAAGACACACACCTTTAATCCAGATCTTGAGTCAGGAAGACAGGCCTTTAATCTGGGCCACACATTCTGCTGGAAGACTACATCAGGACGTGGACGAAGGAAGCTTTTCCTCTTTGTTTAATGTTACCTTGCCTGAAAGTCCTTTCTTTCACTATCATTACAGCCTATTTCTTTAGGATTCCAGTGTATACTGGAATCTAGCTGAAACATCCAGCCTCGTGGCTGGAGCAACTACCAGATTCTTGGACTTTCTGTTCACAGTCAGCCCATTGTTGGATTAGCCTGTAAGTTACTCTAATAAATGCCCCCCTAACACATATATTCATTCATTCTATAAGTTCTCTTACTCTAGAGAACCATGACTAATGCAATCTTCCAATACCCCTAGGAGGTTGGTGGTCTTCTGATCATCTCCACTGACACATTAAAATGGAAGTGTGTGTGGTCCTGTGAAATGCTTTCTTCATGTAAAATAGAGCATGAATCACCATGTCAGTACATTAAGCAGCTCCCTTTTCAGTGGCTACAGGATGCCCTGATGTATTCAGTCTTTCTTCTTTTGATGGAAATTGAGGTTAGCCACACATTTTGATGTGTTTGGTGTTACAAGCAATGTTACAACGAACAGTCTTTTGTTCCAATGTATAAATACTTCTATAATAGGAGTCTAGGATATATTTATTTCTATACATATAAATACTTCTATAACAGGAATCTAGGATATATTTATTTCTGTATGTATAAATACTTCTATACATAGGAGTCTAGATACAGAGAAGTTGAATAGAAAGAAAGATTCATTAATAGGCTCAATGATTCAGCCAACTGGATCCCCAGTGCTGGTACCAATGTAGCTGCTCACTAAGAGGGCACCACATGGAGCATATGTCCCCATGGACATAGAGTATGTTATTGACCTATAAACTTTTAAAAAATTAATCTTTTTTATTTTTTGATTTTATATATATAACTTCCCCCTTCTCTTTCCTCTTTCCAAACCTGCCAATATATCCCTCCTTGCTCTCTTTCAAATTCATGGCCTCTTTTTTTTTCATGAATTGTTGTCATATACATATATGTGTATCTATGTACATACATTCTTTTTCTTCAAGATTTATTTATTATATATACAGTGTTCCCCTGCATGCTTGCCTGAGGGCATCAGATCTCATTACAGATGGTTGTGAGCCGCCACGTAGTTGCTGGGAATGGAACTCAGGACCGCTGGAAGAGCAGTCAATGCTCTTAACCTCTGAGCCATCGCTCCAGCCCGTGTATATACATTCTTAAATACTTAGACACAACCAGCTCAGTCTGTGTAATGTTACTTGTACAGATGTTTTCAGGACTGACCATTTGGTCCTGGCTTACCAGTTGGTGTGTTCTTCTCTGGGTAAGACCATCTCTCCTTCTCGGCTCTCTGAGTTTCTGCCTCCTGCATGGCAGAGTATGATAGGATTAGTTTAAAAAAAATCACTGCGGGCAAAGTAAGTTGCCTGCTACATCTGGGTTTTCATGCTCGCGTAGGTTCATTACCGGTTACAAAACATGAGCAAACTTTGGAGACAGCTCTAAAACGAAGTAGTGAGGTGTCGTTTCTCCTGGAAGGGCTGGTGACATTCTAGAGACAAAGCCGCCAAGTGTTAACAGCATTACTTAAAGGTCACCAGATGCGGGATTAAATTGTCACTAATCTATTTTTTATGCCAATGTGAAATTGATAATTCAAGGGAAGCAGGTTTTCTTATCAGTTAATGTCACAGTGTTCAATAATTATTGTATTTATTATTTCCCCATTCAAAATTAAAATTCTGATTGGTGAGAAAGCCGTTTATGAGTCTGGGGAGAGCCTCTGACATTTAATCCAATCCCCCAATAAGTCAGATGGGTAGTTGTTTTGATGAAAGCTGTGGACAAAGTGCTATTAAACCAAATGCGAGGAAGACATTATTTTGTAAATAACTGTGGTGATTAAAGCTTTGTTGCACATCATTAAAAATGTGTTACTCTGTCTCTATTACTTCTCACTAAGCAAGAGAGGCCTCAGTTCAAAGAAACACAGGGAAAGGGAAGTTCATACATTTAGAGGCAAACTTAAATCATCTCAGAAACCTGGTACCTACATCGTAGAAGGCTGAGGGAATTCGCCTGCTGGTCCTTTAAGAGTGTCATCATGTCCTTAGCAGTCACAGCCTTCTGAAACTTTCTAATAGAATTTGCTCTATGATTTATGTAAATCCACTTCAGCCTTGTCCTGTCCTTGTACCAGCTAGGACTCATTGACCAAGTGAGAAGTTTAAAAAGTCAGTACGGTCGCATTCAGGCAACATGACTTCTGCCAAGCATCCAGCTCCCCCACTGGGCCAGAATTATTGCTCATACAATTAGCGATGGCTGCCTGGGTGAGGCTCCCTGTAGCAACCACTCTCCCAAGTCCATCCATTTCCCCTCTCCCAGCATGCCAGCGCCTGGCTCATTTCAGCTTTCATTAGCCTCTGCGGCTTCTGGCCACGAAGGTGCGGCTCACCTAATCCCAGACATTCTGTAGTGCAAAAATAAAACACCCCTGCAACTTGGGGTCCCCACTCTCGCCGCTGAAGTATTTAACTGGAGCCTGAAAAACTTGGGTTTCTATATCCAGGCCAATCCCACCAGGAGGGAATCATCACAAATCTGATGTTCGCCACAATGAAGCTTCTCTTTGTGAGAAGGGCCAGGATCTACTCAGCCTCTCACCACACGCTTAGTTCTAATTCGTGAAGACATATGCTGCAGCCTGGTTAGGGGTCAACTGGGACTGATGGTCCAGGTGCAGGCCTGGCTGGGCACCGTGAGACTGAGAAGGACTGGTTTGGGCCAGAAGGCACTAAACTTCACTTGTGTTAAATCATAGCTTCAGTGTTTACTGTAGACGAGTGTCTCATCTATTACATATTATTTTAAGTAAAAATGGCTCCAGAAGTGCACCTAAGGTGTTTAAGAATCTTTTTCTCATGACCCTAGGTCAACCTCCTGCAGTTAAAGTTGTCATATATGAAGGTAAAGGGGCTACTTAGTGCTTCCCAATTCCTGGTCACCAGAATAAGCATTTGTTACCAGCTAATGGACTGGCATGATAAACTACCATTCTGGTTTCAGCTGCCTGCCCTCAGGTAATCACAGGGCTTAGGGAGATATGCTAATTTTCTGGTCAACCAGACGTAGGAACCCTCATAGTCATCCAGGGCACATGGCTGGAGACAGGTGTTTTCCAAAAGAAATTGTTGTGTTGTATATAGAAATGAGGGACAAGGACCCAGACCCGGATTGTTCACATTAACAGTGTGAAACTAAGCCATGACCTGGACTTCTTAGAGGATTAGGAAACACACTGGCAATGTGACGTATGCTTTCCTATGTACAGAAGATAATGAAATGTAAAATGCATCTGATTTGTATTAGCTACTGTCACATCACTGTAGAAGCAACTTAATGAGGAAAGGTCTATTTTTGTCTCAAGTTTTGGCAGATTTCAGTTGTTATGGGTGTGGAAGGCACAATGGAGAAGTTCAGCTCATCACAGGGGTGAATGGTACAGACTGTTCACATCATAGTGTACCATAAAGCTGACAATGAGGTAGGAACTGGGGCCCAGGCTATAACCTTTAAAGGCCCATCTGTAGGCACCTACTTCTACCAACAAGGCTCTACCTTCTAAAAGTTCCATAGCCTGCCAATGCAGGACCACCCCTGGAGGAGAAAAGCTTAAAACATGAATTGGTAGATGGCATTGTAGATCAAACCTTAACCCAGTTTATACAGTCCGTCTCAGAGAGCTAATTAGTAGCAGGATAAAATGAAATAAAGTTTTGTATACATAACGCACAATAAACAGTTAAAGTTCATGTTAAACTTTGCATCAATCATTATGCCAAAAATACCGTACAAACAGCTTTTGTAGAAGAGTCAATTTATTTTATGGTTTTGGAAGTTTTAGGCTATTGGACTTGAAAGGGAAGGCTGGTAATAAATGAGGGCTTGCAGTCAAAGGGAATTGTGATTTTTTTCCCCTTGTATAAAGGTGTCCGTTGTGTCCTTGGAGACAGAGCAGAATCCCACAGGAACATGTGCCTGGTTGAACATGGGCCTCTTCATGAGAATCATTAGAGAGAGCAGGAAGAAATAGGGTTTATAAATGAGTAAGTCGGAAGCCGAGCCCCAGGACCTGTGTTCTCCCAGCCCCCTCCCCCTCCCCAGCCCCTACCTATCTCTTTATTTTAAGGGCATAAGGTGCTTCTGACTAGAGTTGAGTTTTGTAATTAATTCTGAGGGCCAGTTCCTCCATAAAGCTTAGAGGAAGAATTCTTTGTTGGTGGGAGAACCTTGGGACAGTTGCTTAGATTTTTAAAAATAGCAAACTTCTAACATTGTATGGTTGGTAAAGTAGAATCCTAAACTCTTTCTGGCCTTGGAGTTCATGGTCTCCAGGCTGCCAGACTGAGAGGAAAGTCAGAGTGATGTACAGATGTAGAAAACGTCCTGTGAGCCACTTCCTGGTATTTGTTTTGGAATTCTACTGGATAGTTATTGTTTATAATTTAAAAATTTTGGCCCATGGGTCTTGCTCACTGCTAACATAGGGTCTCAAGTTCAACGTCCATCATCAATGACTAAATAAACCAATAAGGGATATAAAATCATGTATCTTGCTCTTCTTACTAAGAGGCTTTAATATTTTTATCTAATAGGACAAACAATATCCTAAGAATGACAACACCGATAGACAGATGTTGTGGCTCATCCGGCAGGCAGGGGGATTGCCATGAGTTTCAGAACAGCTTAGGCTTCACGGTATAAGCCACAGGCCAGCCTAGGATACCATGTGACATCTTCTTAAAAAAGAAAGAAAACGCTAATAAACAGAACTGCAATCTGATGACCATGTAATGAGTGTATTATCTTATTAGGTTACAGTAGCATCACTTTGCTGTAGGCAATATTGTTTTGTCCCATTTATAGAAGAGAATATTGAAGTCCATGTATGTTAAGTCTAAAGCCAGACAGCACCAAGTCTCAGTGTCACTATTTGAATCCATGTCCATCCTCTATATTGAGGGCCACTCTGAGTCAGTAGTACTGGGAGTTTTCCTAAAAACGTCTGTGAAGGCTTAACCTAGACAAAACTTTAAAGAGAACCAATTTTTTGTTGTTGTTGTCAAAAACAACCTTCTTTAGGCAGTTTCTCAGTTTTCTGAGGTGAAAACGGGGATGAGAGCGATAACCAGCTGTACTCAGCCGCCCATGCCCTTCTCCATAGCCCACCTCTCACCTTTTCTCTGTCCTCAGCTGGGCGCAGCAGAACCAGCCTGAGAGAGAAAATAGGAAGACAGTGGGGACCCTTACCACCTCCTCGACACCCTCAAGGACCAGGAAAGTGGTTATGCCCTGCTGGGTCAGCCCGACAGGCCCTGGATTTCTGTTTTTCTATGTTAATTAGAAAGTAGAATCTTAAGAGCCAATTTTGACTAAGAACTCTATGTCCAATTTTCTCCTGGCTCTGATTGTGAGCGGCCTGATCAATATTAAATCTAATTTACAGCGATGGCCCCTGTGAAGCTGGCAAATGTTATGTCAACATCCCGTAATGACTTGGGCTTCCCGAGCACACTTGTTAGCCGTGGCCACATCTGCCACCAGAGCTGTCTCAACTCTCCCTGCCTTTCACACCGCATCTGTGACAACGCCCCCACAGGTTCTCCTGTCTGTCTTCCATCCACAGAAGCCCCATCCTGTCCGTCCTGGTTGCCTCATTGCTGTCTGATGAGCTCCAAAGAAGAAGAAGAACACAATTAATTTTTTTCCCCTTCCACAGCTGATGAACCAAAGAAAGAAATAATTGCTACTCAGTTTTAATAATGGCAAATTTTATGAAATTTCCATAAAGACAATTCAGAAAGGAGTTTGGGGAGTCTTTCTCCACAGGGGGCCCAACTGGTTTGCATTGTTTCATAATGTTTATGTTATTATATTTCCATGCCATTTGCATTCCATTGTCTCTAGGGCAAGTTCTTGCGACTCATTTGCGAGGCAATGAATAAAAGAGTTGTAAGGGAACCAGGCTCCAATCCTTAAGTTTTACCTCATCAGGGGATGCGGCTCACTGAAGAGAAAGAGGCTCCAAGGTTCCAGAGAGTTTGCCAAAAGCGGGGAGGTAGCTATCACTCATGTAATCCTCCTGCTTCAAATCTCTTTGGCCTCTGTTCTTCATGAGAGAAAGTCCAAACTCCTTGGTTCTTACTTGTCCCTGTGGTACAGGGCATCCCCACTGTCTGCTGCAGTTGACCAGCCTTCCTCAGTCACATGTTTGTTACACATCCACATCACAGGGATTTGACATGTGCTGTCCCCTCAGCCTGAAGATGGCCCCTTCTCTTTCTTCCTCAGCTAGGGATTCCTCATCTTCCATGGGCCCTTTCCTGAAGGCTCCCTCACCAAGTCACATCTTCCCCTTGTAGGCTCTATTGTGTATTAGCTAGACTTTCTGATAGGAAGTTTCTATCAGACCCTTGAGGCAGTGTAAGTGAGGAGATATTTCTCTTGGTTTCAGAGTTTCTAGTTCACCATCTACTGGATCCTTTGCTTTGGGCTTGGTAAGAGGCAGAACATGGTGGTGGGAAAAATGTCCCTGGGGCTTAGCAACTCATTTCGTGGCAGGTTGGAAGCAAAGAAAGGGAACACAAGGGGCCAGGGCCAAGGGATACCCTTCAAAGATCTCCCTAGTGACCCACTATTTCCCTGTACCCTCCACAGTTTTAACAACTCCAAACAGCATATTCAAAATTTGAGTCTATGTCTTAAACTATGAGTGAGGTCAGATCTCTTAAGGTCCAGTTGTTTGTGGAAACACCTTCAAAGACACACCAGAGATATGTGTCCCTTTCAAATCTCCTAGGTGTCTTTCGGTCCAATTAAATGGATCCTTAAGATCAACCCTTAGCCATTGCCACCTCTCTGACTCACTTGTTCCTTGATATTTGCTGGTGCAATTACGTGATGAGTGTTTTCATCTTTGCTGAAATGTAAATGCTCCCAAAGCAGGGGCCTTGTTCATTTCAGCTCACCCATCTCCCTCCTTTCTGAAGAGCAGAACCTGAAACCAAGCATGAGGCCATGGTGGGCCATCATGTCATTCTACCAAAAGAAGGCTGCTCTTACCATATCCCTGCATTGGCTGCTGTAATAAAGGGAGAACATGGCAGAGATGGTCTTGTTTGTTTTGTTTTTGCTTTGCAAGGCAGGGTTTCACTGTGTATTCCTAGTTGTCCTAGAACTCACTTTGTAGACCAGACTGGCCTCGAACTCACAAAGATCTGCCTGCCTCTGCCTCCCTAGTGCTGGGATTAAAGGCAGAGATCTTTAAACTGTGGTTTCCTTCTTGAGCTGAAGGTGCTCAACAGGCCCAGGCATCTGAGCTCTTTCCCTTCCTTTCTTTCATTCAATACATGTTTGTTAGGTGCCGGCTACCTTCTCAGCATTCTTTCAGGGCTTAAGACATAATAGTGGGACAGGACGGGAGAGATCCCCGCCCTCATGAAGCTAATACTGTAATGGGCAAGAGGCAACTGAACACGGCGAAAGTCCGTTTGGAGGATGTTATGTAGTAATAGCCACTATGGGGAAAGATAAAGCAAGGATGGGGAAGGTGGAATTGAGGGATGGATACTGTGATGATAGACTAACTCACTGGGAATATACTCCAAAACAATGGTAAAAACTATAGTATAGCAAGTTCATAAACTGGTGACATACTTGTCTACTATATTATTGGTATTAGATACTATGTATAACTGTATGTATATGCTCTTCTTTTGTGTGTGTGTATATTTATGTGTTGTATATGTGCATGTTCACATGGGTGTGTACACACATGCATGCAGGGATGCAGTGGATGTTTATGTGTGTGCACGTACATGTGGAAGCCAGCAGTTGATGTTGGGTTTCTTTCTTGTTGCTCTCCACCTCATTGTTTTTGGAACAGAGTTTTTCACTGACCTTGAGCTCATTGACTCGTCTAGGCTGCTGGCCAATGAGCTCTAGAGATCTGTCTGCCTCTGCCCCTCCAGCACTGGATCATAGGCATGAACTGCCACAAGGATCTTTACATGACTACCAGGGATCTGAACTCAGGTCCCCATGCTTGTGTGGCAAGCACTTTACCAACTACACCATCTCCCGGGCCTATTTTTTATACTACAGCCTATGCAGTAGGCCTTCTTACATCAGTGTCACTACAAGAACATGAATAATGCACTGAGCTAGGAGGTCACGAAATGATAAGGATTTTTCATCTCTATTACAGTCTTATGGGATCACCAACATATACACAGCCCATTTTTGTCTAATATGTTGTCACATGCAACACAACTCTATTTAAAGTACAGATCTTAGGGGAAGGGGGGAGAGAGGTGAATGACCGCCTGGGGAAAGAATGCTTGTCAAGTAGGAAGACTGTTGCCAAAGCATGTCTAGCTTGTCTGGAAACAGCCAAGAAGCCAGTGTGGCTGTGTTTGAGTCATCAATAGGAGAGTATTCTGAAGGGAATGGAAAGAGGTTATGCAAGGTAAGATGAAATTGGGCCTCACAGGCCATTGTAGGGACTTGGTGTTCACTTGGCTCACGACTTAGATTTTGTAGTCTAAGACAGTTCTCCACCTCCTAGCATTTTAATAAATGGCCAAGAAGGAGAAGAGGAAAGCATGGATGCGAACCTTTCCTTCAGGGCAAAGCTAGAAGTACATCATCCCACCCACATCCTACTAAGTTGAGTTAGTCACATGGCTACTGGTAGCTGCAAGGGAGTCTTTATCTTGGTGGCCAAGGATATAAATGAAACTCAAAGACTCAAAAGAGGGGTGGGGGGAGGGATGGTAACAATCTCTGCTACAGACCTAGTCCTTAAATATTAAGACCATGAAATTAGAAATCTGATCATCCCTTTTTAGAATCAGCTTCCAATGAGAGGAAACTATAGCACAGATCTTTGAGCCATGAGAATACTTTATGCTTTGTGAATCAGGCTGAAAATTCTTTTTTTTTTTTTTTATGGAAACTCTGCAACAGGATAAACTAGACAGCTGCTTTGTCAGCTGACTAAGAAGAAAGACTCCAGTATGACTAAGTTGAATTATTCTACTCCCCGATAAGTGATAGCTTCCTCTCATATTCCTTGGTATGCAGTATAAAATATGTATGATTTCTTATTAAGTGGTTTTGCCAGAGCCTGCCTTTCTCCTCCCCTCCCTCCAAAGAGTTGGTGCAGTCACCAGGCTTTGTGAACCATATCTGACCAGGATAAGGGCACAAACTCTTAAAATGTGGTGGTGGCGCACGCCTTTAATCTCAGCACTCAGGAGGCAGAGGCTGGCAGATCTCTGTGAGTTTAAGGTCAGCCTGGTCTACAGAGCAAATTCTAGGAGAGTCTGGGCTACACAAAGAAGCCCTGTTTCAACAAACAAACAAACACACACACAAACACACACACACACAAACACACACAGACACAAATAAAAAAAATCAAAGCCAGCAATAGAGAGAAGTTGTGGTTCATAAGCTGAACTTATTGTCACTCAATTCAGAAATAAATAAACGAATAGTTAACTTACCAGGTTATCTTGTTCTTCAAAACCTCTGACACACATAGATCATGATTTACTTTCTGATGTTTGAGACATAAAGCATCTGAGATGCTTAAATAAAAGTCTTTTGACTTCTCCAATTCAAGCCGCTACTTGGAGTTCTGTATTTTTGACAGTTAGTGTTAAATGAGCTATGAGCTTTTAGATGTGGCCTCTTAACTGTTAGTCTCTTAGGGCAGAAAGAAGCTTGCTGATTGAATAGTCAGTTCCTAATTCTTCACAGAATAGAACCTGGTTGTTGCAATTTAAATGATGGAGAAGTGTGTTAGTCCAATTTCTTTCGCTAAAACAAAACACCACAGGGCAGGTAAATTAAAGATAAGAGGTTTAGTTTGGTTCGTGGATGTAAGCCCAGTTTAACGAGCTACAATTGGTAACATAGACTCCTCTTGCTTGCAAAGACCCAGGGAAGAGTAGGGCAGCTTGTGGAGAGACAGGAAGCACATGCTCACCTAGTCTTTCTCCTTCTTCTTTTAGAGCTGTCGATATCTGATAAAGGGAGCTCCAGCTTGATAATCCTATAGAACACCACTCAGCTCAAAAAAGCTTCACCCTAAGAAAACAGAGTTAAAATAAGTTTGTTCTCTCTTAGCACCTCACAGTGAGGATTAACCTCCACCATGAGTTTGGATGCCAAATCCTATTCAAACAGTGGCGGAGACTCATGATCTCCCACACACCCTCTTCCTTAATCTCATAGAACAATGATTAAAACTTTCTCCTTATGTCAAGCCATTCTGCAGTTTGGATGTTGAGTGTCCTTGTGCTGGCTTGAGTGTGGTGCCCTCAAAAGTCTCTGTTATTTAAATACTTGAGTCCCCAGTTGGTTCTTTGGGGAGGATTAGGAGGTGTGGCTTTGTTGGTGGGAATACATCACCAGGGGCAGGCATAGAGGTATCAAAAGACTTCCTAGAGTGTTCTCTCTGCCTCCTGCTTGCAGATCAAGATGTGAGCTCTCCGCTGTTCCTGCCACCCTGCCCTTGCTCCACCGTCATGGACACTAACCCTCTGACACTGTCAGCCCAATTAAATGCTGCATCTTGTAAGTCACATTGGTTTTGACATTCTGTCACAGCAATAGAAAAGTGACTAAAGGCCTGTGTGTTAAGGGCTTCGTCTCCACGGTGGCACTACTGGGAGGTGCTGGAACTTTTAAGAGGCGGGGTCCTTGGGCTGGGGGCATAGCTCTGTCGGTAGAGCGCTCACCGTACAAATGTGAGGACCTGCGTTCAGATCCCTGGTACTCATATAAAAAGCTGGGCATGACGTGGCCCGCCTGTAATCCCCATGCTGAAGAGGAGGACATGGGAGGATCTCAGGAGCTTGCTGGTCTAGATGTATGGGTGAACTCCGGGTTCAGTGAGAGACCCATCACAAAGCATAAGATAGAACTTGGTAAAGAAAGACTCAATGTTGATCTTTGGCCTTCATACCCATGCATACACAGGGGCATGTGCACACATGTGCCTTCACACCAACACCTACACAGAAACATACACGTATACATATGCTATGTATACAAACACACATATGAATGCATGCACACACATTCACACAAATGAACACATACACATGCATGCACATGTGCACATGCACGCATACACATGGTGGGGCCTAGTGAAAACTCCTTATGTCATTGGGGAACTGCTCCTGAAAGGAAGGCAACTTGGGCTCTGCCCTCTCTCTCTCTCCTTTTAGCTTCCTTGCTGTAAGTGAGTGGTTTTGCTCTGCTGTGTGTTCCTCAGTCTGATATACTGTACTGCCCAGGGCTCAAGTGTGAAGAATGAACTGGAGCCTCCAGAATCATGTGAACAAATAAGATTCATTCTAAGATCTCAGCTATTTTCTTGTAGTAATGAAAAAACTGACTAAAACAAGCTACTGTCTGGTTTTCTCCAGTTGATCCAAGTTTTCTTCTTCTGATCAGCACAGGATGAGTTTATTACTATCTCAGGTGACAACTTATTTACCGAGAAAAGGATCAAGTGACCCAGGATTTATCCTTCTCTGCTCCTAGAGCAGCTATGGAGATGAAACAGTTTAAGATAGGAACTTAGAATTTTTCCACCCACTGGCTTTTGGTGTTTGGATATTAATAGTAATTGTTACTGATGGGAGAATATTCAGTGTGATAGGAACAGTGTTTGGTTATTGGCATACATTTTCTTAATTCTCCTAGCATGCTAATGATGAATAATACCAATTACTATTTTGCAGGTGATCATATCGTTCAGAGTTCAGAGCAATTACATATCCCACTCAAAGAAGAGTTCACTGCTGTGACCTCACATCCATACCTTTGGTACCATCCCCACAGGGATACCTGTCTAAGCCTATGCATTAGAAGCAAACAAGACTTCACAAGGAGAGATGGTAGTAGGGTGCTGGGAATCCAATAAGACAGAACAAAAGATGGGGTGATGGTTATTAGTGGACAGAGAAAGACCAAGAAGATTCTGTGGCCAAGGTGTAGGTAATGGTGAGAACCCCCAGAGACTAGAAGCTGAGCATATCACAAAAATATGACAAAGGGCAAAAGATAGGGGTAAGACTTGCATTTTTAAGAGGCTATGGATGCTGAAGAGATCATAATGCACCCATCACATCAATTTAAAATAGAAACAGGAGAAATATTATTTTTAAGCATAAGGAAGTTGAATGGTGACCTCTTTCTCATGCCTGAAAATACCAGAAAAATCCCACCTGAAATGGGTGCAATCACTGACTTACAAGAACCACAAACAAGCAGGCAATGATTAGAGAACATTGTCTGGGGACCAGGCATCCAGATATACGAGTCTATGGAGGCCATTCTCATTCAAACCACCACATTTTATCCCTTGCTCCCCACAGGTCTGCGGCCATATCATAATTCAAAGTGCATGTAGCCCAACTTCAGAAGTACCATACACTCAAGTCAGTCTCTTAATTGTAATCCCCTGTGAAATCAAAAAAGCAATTACGTACTTTCAATGTACAACGGCACAGAATATACATTGCTATTCCAAAAGGGAAGAATCAGCACACAGTGAGAATATGCTGAACCAAAGCAAAACCAAACCAACAGGGCAAACTCCAAATCTTGTAGCTCCATATCTGATGTCAAAGGGCTTAGATGACTCTTCCTATCCAACTTTGATGCCTGAATCACACTTCTCTTTTTTGGGCTCTTTACACTCCCCATGTGCAGCAGCACTCTTGGTAGATACTCTACAGCTTTGTTACTTCTGACATCCTGGAATCTCCAGCAGAATCCAGGCATAATCAGATTGGTGACTACCCTAATAGTTATCATAGAACCTCATCCAATAACGAATGGAAGCAAATGCAGAGATCCACAGCCAACTCTGGGAGTTCTCCTGAAGAGAGGGAGGAGGGATTATATAAGTAAGGGGGGGGGATCAAGATCACAATGGGGAAACCCACAGAGATAGCTGACCCGAGCTTGTGGGAGCTCATGGACTCTAGACTGACAGATAGGGAGCCTGCATGGAACTGATCTAGACCCTCTGCATGTGGGTGATAGTAGTATAGCTTGGTCTGTTTGTGGGGCTCCTAGCAGAGGGACCAGAATCTGTCCCTGATGCATGAGCTGGCTTTTTTGAACCTATTCCCTATGGTGGGATGCCTTGTCCAGCCCTGATGCAGGGGGAGGATCAACTTGATATGCCATGCTTTGTTGACTCCCATGGGAGGCCTTAACCTTTCTGAGGAGTGGATGTGAGGTGGGTATAGAAAAGAAGTGGAGGGAGGGAGCAGGAGGAGAGGAGGGAGGGAAAACTGTGGTTGGTATGTAAAATAAATTAAAAAATTAATAAAAAAAGAGAAACTCGACTACTGGAAAACAAGATTCCTGGTGTTCTTTTCTCTTCAAAGTGTGCATTTTGTCATTTTGTGCTACTTGGTCTTTTTCATTGTAAACCTGCATAAGAGTGATGACTAATAACTGCATGAGAGAGAGTCAATATTAGGCTGTCTTGAGATCTTTCCTATTTAAAAAAAATAGACCATTGTTGTGACATATTACTTTAACTACGTAAAGGTATGTTACATGTGTTTATGCTGCATTTGTTTAATAACATAAAGATGTGTTGCTGTTTCACCTTGCCTGTCTAAGGCATCTGATTGGTTTAATAAAAAGCAGAATGGCCAATAGTTAGCAGAGGAGGAATAGGCAGGACTGGTGGGCAGAGAGAATAAATAGGAGGAGGAATCTATGCTTGAGAGGAGAGCAGAGAAGCAGGAGAGAAGAGAAAGGAGAAAGAGAGGGAGATGCCAGGGCCAGCCAGAGATGGAAGAAGCAGGAAAAGTAAGTCATGCAGAGTGAAAGAAAGGTAGAAAAACCTGAGGCAAAATGTAGATGAAGAGAAACAAGTTAAATTAAGCTGTAAGAGCTAGTGGGACAAGCGTAAGATAAGGCTGATCATTTATAACTAATATTAAATCTCTACATCTTTATTTGGGAGCTGGTTGGTGGCCCCAAAGAAAGATTCATACAGTCCATTACTTTTAATTTTGCCTCAGACAAGTTCTTAGGACAAGGTCAGAAAGTCGCCACAGTCTTTGCAAAAATATCACAAGAATAGTCTCTAGTCCAGTTGCTGTTGGAGCCCTTGTTTCCCTTCAGTACCTTCTGAGCTGGACCTTCACAGCCTACAATGCTCTCAGCACTATTGTCTTCTAAGCTCCTACTAGTATAGCCTGTGTGGTGAATAAGAATGGGCCCCATAGGCCCATAGATTTGAATGCTTGGTCACCAGGGAGTGGCACTATTTGAAAGGATTAGGAGAGGCCTCCTTGTTGGAGGAAATGTCACTGGGGGAGGGCTTTAATGTTTCAAGGGCCTAGTGTCTCTTTCTTCCTGCTGCCTGTGGATCTGGATGTAGAACTCTCAGCTCCTTCTCCAGCACCATGTCTGTCTGCATGCCGCCACGCTCCCCATCATGATGGCAATGGACTAAACCTCTGAACTTTAAGCCAGCCCCAATTAAATGCTTTACTTGATAAGAGTTGCCATGGTCATGGTGTCTCTTCACAGCAATAGAATACTGACTAAGACAGCCTGACTAAGCCTGTTAAGCTGTGCTTACAGTGTTCAGCTGCTTTCTTACTCCAAAGTTCCAAAGTCTTCCACAGTCCTCCAAATAAAGCTATTTGCTCAGATCTGCCACAGTTTCCATCTTAATTACTTTTTTATTGCTGTGACTAAATACCATGGCCAGGGCAACTTATAAAATAAAGCATTTAATTGGATTTAGGGTTTCCGAGGGTTAGAGTTTGTGATGACAGAGCATAGATGTGGTGGCAGCAACCACTGCAAGTTCACATTTTGATTAGAAAGCAAGAAACAGAGAGAGAGAGAGAGAGAGAGAGAGAGAGAGAGAGAGAGAAGAGAGAATAGTGTCAGAGTTTCAAAACCTGAAAGCCTACCTCTAGTGACTCACCTCCTCCAACAAGGCTACACCTCCTAATCTGCCCCCCAAATTCCACTAATTGGGGGCCAAGTATTCAAATATATGAACCTATGGGGGCCATTCTCATTCAAACTACCACACTGTCAACAAAAAAAATGACAATTAAAGGTCTCAGTTCTCACAGCTGGTATGTGAGGAGGGCCTGTCTCTGCACAGCTCTTAGAAACAGAGGGGTTTGCTTTGGCCACAGCAAAAGTGAGGCTGAATGTACAGTGTGGTTGAATTGCTTCCTTAGTTGAGCTGGGGGAAAGCATAAGAATCCCAGAGACAAGCTGATCTTTGGGTGTTGATTCAGACAATTCTAAAATTAGCGAGAGACCTGGCTTTAATATGCCACAGCATGTAGGGCACTCTTTGACTGAACAGCTCGGTTTTAGAAAAGGAGGCCTACAATTAAGGTGTACTTTAATTTGGAGGTACTTCAAGATTTCAGAGATGTTACAATGTGAAGAGTGTAGGAAGTCCTACAGTAGGTACAGTAAATGGGATGTATCTCAGCCCTACTATGACGATAAAGACCAGAACTAAGATTAAGGTGGGGCTGTAGAGAAGCACTTTTATTGAATGCAGACGAAATGAAGCAGATGACATCAACTTACCTTGTAAGGTTCCCTGTCTGTTTCTGACTAGAACACTCTTCTGGGGTAGATGGCAGGATCTCCTCTTATCACTGAGGTCAATAGCTGAGGATTTGGGGTTCAGACCTTAAGATGTCATGAACCTGATAATGTGTCAAGTTCAGGGCTCTTCCAGAGGAGGATGGACTACTCGCTTCCTTAAGTGGTGGGGTCGTCTTATCAGCGCCACTCAAGAAACCGGAGGATCTAATCAGTGTAAGTTCAGTCACTCAAGGGCCTCCACAATAACCAAACTGAGGTTGCTTGGACAGGAGCTAGATGCTCAGTCCACTGTAAAAAGTGTGAGGCTTTCTTGAAGCTTGAAGCTTAATGGAGTCTCCATTTCTGAAGACTCTAAAGGGGAGAGGTCAAGAAAGGAATATCAGTGCCTAGGAGGACAAAGTCAATCTTCCCCAAGGGGGTGCATCTGTTACCACCCCTTCTGTATTCATCTGAGCTAAAGTTAAACACTCCAGTCAAATGGAAAGTATATCAGTGGAGATATCACACGTTAACACCATCCTGTTGCCAAGGTAACTTCAGAAGAAAACATTTAAAGCAAATTACTGTTATGTGCCCCCTAAGGACCTTAAACTACCAACAGAAAACTTAGCCATTAGGATAATGCTGTATTATGGTTTCATTCCACACAGCTCAATTTTCTTAATAATCAATAGCATAAATTTCAATTATCACAAAATTAGTGTTTGAGTGGGCAGGGAACACATTTCTTTGCAAGAAAATGTTGATGCCAAAACTTAGTAACATTATGGAGGTTATGCATATGTTGGAGTTCTGTTTAGTTCAGAGTACCTTTCTTTTGATGGCATAGATGCTGTTTTGCTTACTTGGCCTTATGAAGGCAGGGAAATTAAATTTGGACCAATGATATGGTAGAACTCTGGCCATGTGTAGTGTGGTGGGGCTTTGGGTGCTTGAGGAACCAGGTTTGCTTGATGGAGGTGGGCGTTCTAGGCCAATCTTCCTGTTTTGATGACTAGTTTCATTAGAAAGGTCTCCAAGGGGTTATCAAGGCTTACCTCAAACCAGGGTATTTTAGATGACACATTGGATTATGAAGCATTCATTGACATCCTGGTACTATAGAACCAAGACTTTCCATGACAGACTAATATCTTTCTGAAACTTTGACCTTTTTAACTAAAAGAAAGTAATAAAAAAAAGCAAAAAAGCGTGGGGAAAGAGAAGAGGATGGGAAGAATAGAAAACTCATGTGAAAGTTGAGTTGGGGAGACAAAGAACAGTTAGGTTTTCTCCCCTTTAAGTTAGGAGTGAAATCTGTGAAACCACCATGTCTTTCTTTCTTTTTCCTCTTTGAAAGTACAATCAGATGTCTGTTTTCACTGATTAGCATCCCAAGCGCCTTCCATTTCATAAAGTCCCGAAAAGTCTCCCTTAATTCAAGCTAAGACCTGAGAGACACACAGGGTATTCTTGATAGGGATTCAAAGAACCCGTGCACTTGTTCAAAACACAATAAGCTTAGGCAGAGCGCGGTCCTACAGTATCAATTATCCTCACTGAATAGCATTTCTGCCCCCTTTTGTGTGCCTTTTTGGAATAAGAATGTATGTTGCCCTTATTAATCCTGTGGAATTACTTTCCCCCAGTCCTTAGGAAATCTAGCAAATGCAGACAGTTTCAGCAAGTTAACAGCAACAACAAAAAAAATCTAATTTCCACTTGAGCAGCTCTAAGGTTAGGTCAGCAGGAAAAAAAAAAAAGAAACACAGTAGCTTGTGTTGATGAATATTTTATAAGCGCTACCATCTAATAAAAGATGTATTTAAAAATGGACAGGATGCTGCTTAAGAAAATAGCCTATTATTTAATTATGATGTAGATGAAAGTTGAATTTGAGATGTAATAAAAGAATCAAGTCCAGAGACAAGCTTGATTTTGGGTCTTTGGACTCTCTTCTCCCTGTTCACTATAGATCTTCCATCATGGCTCCAACTGCTGACTTGTGCAATCAATGAGGCAAAGGGTGACTAGAGAGCTTGACCATGTGGAGATTATTTAGTGGCCTCAATGGACAAGAGAAATCTTTAAAAAGCTTCTAATTAGTACACCCAGTCAATGAAATTGCAAACCTCATTATTTGAGTCAGGGCCAGAAAAGTATAGGCCAATAGAACCCCCAAATGACATGTTGGCAATATGTGGAGACCATTACCCACTGAGTTCCGAATTACGCTCACCATGAGCTACACTAACGATGATGGTGATGACCGCAGCAACCCTACACAGAGCAGTCATCATTTATTAAGCACTTACTTGGTGCCAGGCATGATGCTAAGTGTTTCACATGCACCATTCCTTCTCACCCTCACCATCCCTCCAGGGAGTAGGCGCCATTACCATCGTTTTTTAATGGCTAAGGTAAGTGAAGCCCCAGGTCTCTTAGATAGGACATAACTGAGCGGGATTCTAGTCTGTGTGACTCCAAAACCATCAGGCTTTTCTGGAATGGAGGTTCCAAACACCATCTTCCCAACAAAACCATGTTTGTTCCCCCTTCTCTCTCTCTCTCTCTCTCTCTCTCTCTCTCTCTCTCTCTCTCTCTCTCTCTCTCTCTCTCTCTGTTTCTCTCTCTCTGTTTCTCTCTCTCTCTGTTTCTCTCTCTCTCTGTTTCTCTCTCTGTCTCTGTCTCTCTGCATGTGTGTGTGTGTGTGTGTGTGTGTGTGTGTGTGTGTGTGTGTGTGTGTGACATTTTAATTGTGCTGAAATGTGATTTTATTTGTATGTTAATAAATAAAGTTTGCCTGGAGATTTGAGGTCATTAGCGAGCCAAGAATAGAAGTCAGGTGGTGGTAGCCCACGCTTTTAATCCGATCACATGGCAGGCAAAGTCTCTGTGTGGTCAAGGACACAGCCAAGTGTGGTGATCCTTGAGTCTTTAATCCCAGTACCAACCATAGAGACCAGGAGGTCTGTATAGACAGGCAGTGACGAGGAAGTCATGTGGCTGGGATTAGAGCCAATGAGAAGGCAGAACAGGAAAGCAATAAAACACAAGACACACAGGAGGAAGATCTCTCTCTCAGGGGAAGGATGACAGGGAGTGGTAAGCTAAAGGGAGTTGTGGCTCTTGCTCTGATCTCTTAGGCTTTAACTCTGTATTTGGCTCTGTGTTTCTTATTAATAAGACTGTTTAGAAATTTGTCTACGTGTGTGTGTGTGTGTGTGTGTGTGTGTGTGTGTGTGTGTGTGTGTGTGTGTGTGTGTGTGCATTGATTTCAGGTGTGTACATATCATATAGCACATGTATAGAGGACAGAGAACAACCTCAGGCGTCAGTCCTTACCTTACAGCTTATTTGAAAAAGGGTTTCTCGTGTTCCCTACTGCATACATTAGGCTCGCTGGCCCTCCAGCTCCTAGGAATTCCCAGCTTTCCATCTTCCATCTCTTCATAGAGCACTGGGATTACAAATGTGTGCTCCTGCTGCTGCCTTTACATGAGTCCTGGGGATTTGAACCCAGATGCTCATGCTTGCATGGCAAGTAAGTGCTTTACCCACTGTGCCAACCCCTTAGCTCCAAACTATAGTTCTTTTTAATGTGCCTACACATACATATATCATGGCAAATATGCAGAATAAATTAAAATACTAATTTGGCCACCAGTTTATACTCCTTAAGCCTCTAGGAGAAGGCACACCCGGGTTTTCTGCTGCCCCCATGGGAGTGTAGTAGAAAGAATATGTGCTCAGGTTAGGCATCCTAATCTAGTCTCAGGCCCAGCCCCGAGAAGCTGGGCGACCTTGTCAAATCACTTCCCCTCTCTCAGTCCTTCTGGCTTCTTCTGGAAAGGGAGGATTGTAATACTTGCTCTCTCTCTTCACAGGGTTGTGCTGCCGAGCAGATGTGATAATGTACCTGAAAGCTTTTGGAAGAGCTTCAAGTGTTATGTAAATGAAAGGTGGTAATTAAAAACCTCCGGAGAAGGGCAGCCCATCTCAGTCATCAATTATCATGTTTTCTTCCTTGTCAGGAAACCTGTATTTTTCATGCTTCTTGGGGGTATAGATAGCTCTGTGCAAAATTTTTTGTCTGGGAAATGTGTGAAGAAAAGGATCATCCTGACAGCTCAAAACCTATTTATGATAAGAAATAACCACATATAAATTGACGAGAACAAAGGCAGGTGCTTTCTCACTAGAAATTGTGAAAATTCATACCTCTGGGTTTATTATTTATTTATTTTTTTTGGTTTTTATATTTAGTTATAAGAAGATGGCATATTTAACTGGTTTAACACACCAAGCCCAATGCTCTAAATAAGAAAGTAAAATAGAAATTGAATTGAAACTTAAAAAAAAAGCAAAACCAAAGAATTCTGGGAAAAGTCATGAAAAATATGAACACCAAGAAACTTAGTACTTGCCAAAATTTGAGAACTTGGGCAGTGTAGATAAATCTGAACCCTTTCTTTGTTTTGCACATGCGAAGGCAAACTTGGCTTTGGTTTCTCACGAAGTGATGATTTCTTAATTCACATGTGATTTTAAGGAGACGTTGCTGGGTGGCATTGAATGGCCACCCAGGCTTCTCTAACTGTCTAGCCACAAAGTGGGACAAAGGGAATGGAGGAAGGAAGAGGAGAGAGAATAAGACTGGTCCCCCATGAAGGGAGGAGGGAGTGCTCCACCACAATGGAGGAGGGAGTGCTCCACCACAGTGGAGGAGGAAGTGCTCCACCACAATGGAGGAGGGAGTGCTCCACCACAATGGAGGAGGAAGTACTCCACCACAATGGAGACATGCC
The DNA here is from genome assembly GCF_007827085.1 of Peromyscus californicus insignis. Lineage (NCBI taxonomy): Eukaryota > Metazoa > Chordata > Mammalia > Rodentia > Cricetidae > Peromyscus > Peromyscus californicus. Next base: position 10,053,610 of record NW_026294535.1, read on the forward strand.
TGTCTTAAATATACATCTCACCCAGAGAGAAGATAAAGAAGTAAATAGGCAGATGGATAGATAGAGATCTGTTTACATATGTGAGTATTAGTTACGTTTACCATGGTTGTGACCAAGCACCTCAACAGAAACAGCAAGGAACAGGTTGATTTTGGCTCACGAGTTTAGAGGGCTCAATTCCTCATAGCAGGCAGAATATAGCAGAGAAAGGTCACGTTTTATTTTTGATGAATTTTAGCAGTATTTCTGAATGAAAGGCCAAACTACATTAGGAATGAATGTTTCTTCCAATATGGTGGAGCAGCTTGGCGGAGCAGCTTAGGTTTCTGTTTCAGGAAGACCTGAGCTAGAATTTCAAGCCTGCTGCTTATGAGATGCTTCTGTTCCTTCGTACCCACTATGTGTAAACCACCCATAGTCCTTGTAAGCCTTCTACTATAGACAGTAATAAAGACCAGCAGTGTTCCTAGCTTCGGGGTAGAACACTTGGCTAGCATTTGCAGTGCCCAGGGTTTTATCTTTGATCACAGTAACACACATGTCATGACTACATGGATTTCTAAACGTTTTCCTCCTGTAAATTTTCAGCGTAGCTAATAAAGGAAAAAGTTTGAGATTTATCTTCTCATGTTCTTCTTGCCAAAGGTCTTAAAAGGAGAAGAACTGGACTGATTGGGTTGTTGGAAAGTTGAGTTTGGATAGGGGTGAGATAGCACTTTGGCTATCAGATTTATTGAAGGAAGTCCACAGAATGCACAATAAACAGCATGTTGAAGGGTACTGAATGATGGTCAAAAGCACTGGGAAGGTTGGAGCTCCCTGAGGCAGTGTGTACTGAAGATAAGCACGTGGGTGGTCTTAATCAGCTCCAAGAAGTCTGTGTGCTGATAAGGTGTCAGGGATTATAACCTTTGGCTCACAGCTCTCTAAAACTTTCCAAAAGCTTGAATTAAGAAGTAAGTCTTTACAGTTAGAGAGCCTGCACAGGACCAACCTAGGCCCTCTACATGTGTGTGACAGTTATGTAGCTTGATCTACTTGAGGGAAACAAGACTTGTCTCTAATGGTTTGGCTGGCTTCCAGGAACCTAGTCTTCATACTGGATTGCCTTGCCCAGCCTTAATACAAGGGGAGGAGCTTAGTCCTACTGCAACTTGACATAACATGCTTTGTTGACACCCATGGGAGGCATACCCTTTTCTGAACAGAAACAGAGGAGGAGTGGATTGGGGGAGAGGTAGGGGAGGAATGGGGGAGGGAATGGGAAGAGAGGAGGGAAGGGAAATGGAATGTAAAATAAATGAATAGACTTAATTAATTGAAAAAAAAGAAGTAAGTCTTTAGATCCTGCATCCAAATTCTACAATTTATTCTCAGATTTATGTCATACTGTCAGGGAGCTTTAACTTAGACCAATTGGCTCCTCACTGGATTTGTTTTTAGTAATCTAGGTTAAGTGCCTTGCTGACAGTCCCTGTTGAGGAGAGTTAAAAAGCACTACCCTGAAGGTCACGGTTGTATTTGAGGTAGGAAACCTTTTCTTCCCCAGAGTGAACCTTCACCATACTCTTGTCACTCTTAGATGCCTTTCCCATATTTGTAGGCAGAAGAATTTTCCTAACATAGTGCGGTGACATTTAATGACAAGAATACTTTGTGAAACAGGCATGGTCAGGTGATTTCAACATAATATAAATGCTATAGAGTGTGTGTACACATATCTAGATGAAATAACTCAATATACACCTGAGCTCTATGATATATGTGTCTCATATATATATATATATATATATATATATATATATATATATATATATATATATATGATAGTGTATTGCTATTGGACTCGTGATGAACAGAATATTGGATGAAATCAAGCAGAAGAGAAGATGATGCAGTAAGATGTACAAGGTCATTGCCAGTATAACATAACAGACTTTTACAGGAAACTTCTTTTTTTTTTTTAAAAAAAATAAAGTAGGAATGCAATCTAAACATACATATACAAAATAGTCATATAATCATATTCTTTTTGGCCAGGTGCATTGGTATGCACCTGTGGCCTCAACTACTTGGGAGGTAGAGGCAAAAATCTCACTGGAGCCAAGGATTCAGAGACCTGTCTTGGCCACACAGTGTGATTTTTATCTAGACAGAAATGACATAGGAGGTAGCTCAACTGTTAACGAGCACTAACTGCTCTTGCAGAAGAATCAAGTTTGGTTTCCAGTACTCACAATGGGCAGCTTACAACCACCTGTAACTCTAGCTCCAGAGACTTTAACACCCTCCTATGGACTCCACAGGCATTTTTGCTCCTGTGTGATGTATGACTATAATGAGGTATATATATATATATATATATATATATATATATATATATATATATATATATATATATATATATATATATATATATATATATATATATCTCGCTATTCCCTTCCACAATAGTCTTAACTCATTCTAGGTTAATTAGGGAATCAAATTCATATTTCTGCCCAAGAGAGCCCAGATCCTTCTGAAGCATCTCCAGGACATGTCTTGGCCTCCCTGCTTCCTTTAATTCTGCTCTTGTATGTCCAGTATTCCTCTGCTGTTCCTTCAGCCTGCAGTATCCTCCTCACATTTGCCTTCTTGAATGGTTCCATCTGGAAGCTCCATCTTAAATGTGTAGTCTCTGTAAGAGTCCCACTCCTCAAAGCGGATATTGCATCTTTCTTCCTTGCATACTTTCAAATGCAACACCTATACTAGTTTACAAGTGCCTTAAAAACTTGGGTTCATTCTGTTGCTATGTCTCTTCACCTCTGAAGAGCTCATGTGGCCCAATGGTAGGTTTTCCACTCATATCTCTAAGTCTGGTGCCCTGGGCTGTACTTGGATCATTGTTACCATGTTTTCCTTTTTGTGTGCATGCTACCACCTCCCATCTTCTCCTCTTCACTTTCTCCCCTTATCTTTGCCTTAAAAATGGCTTGTCAAATGTCAGAGTCAAGCTCTGGGAAGAGCTGGAACACACTGGCTTTGACAGAGTCTGAACTGTTTTTTTTTTTTTTTTTTTTTTTTTTTGGAAGAAGGTGCCATCCTATGATGGAAGTACTTGTTCAAAAGTTCACTTCTCTTCTGCTTCTGGGTGACATTTCCTGTCATGTAGAACATGATTAGTTGTCTTTTCAAGTGCTTCTTTAGGCCAAGTCTATTAATGAGATTTTGTTTAGTCCAGCACGAGTCAGAGCCACGCGTGTGTGCTCACAGATGTGCATTAGACGAGCGAGGCTTGTCTGGTAAGTGGCAGCCGCATCTTCAGGGCCGAGGTAATTTTCCAAAGCCGATTTTCTTAGTGTTCAGCAAAGTGGAATGTAATTTTAATTTGCAAGAAGAACTTTGGCTTCCATGAAACATAACTATCAGCTTTTTTTCCCCCCTCAAAGTATTTCTTCACAATGATGCCAGGGAGGTCAGCATGAAACAGTTAGAGATACAAACAAATTTAATAAAAGGGAGACTCAACAGAAATTAAAAAGTTGGTCTTGGAACTTTAGTTTATAAAGTGAGGGTGTGGCGGGGCAAAAAAGTTCAGTCAATCATTTTCACTTAATGATACCCACATACTTAGTTAGGATAAATGTGAGCTTACAACGTCTCAGGAATGTATATTTAAAGATATTACAAAGCTAATTTGAATAAAGTTTTAGCTCACCAAGCATTCAAAGACATCAAAGACATTTATCTCTTTGCAGAAGATATTTTATGCAGAGGATTCAAATTGGCAAAACTTTTTAATTGGTTCCCTTCTACACTGCAACACATAAAAAGTTTATGGAAGCAACAATTCATTAGGCAGTGCAGCATCAGACCAGAGCATCAACTATTTATAACTCAGCCTGCCATTCAGACATGCAGCCGCATCAGGACCAGATAGGGAAATTCACCAAGTGTGTAGATTTTTGTTAACCATTCATTTCCTTTTGTAAAGTTGACGGCCTTACAAATAATTGTTTCACCTCGGGCCCCAGAGCTAAGATAATAACTGTAAGTGAGCATGTTATGTAGATACCTGATATAATGGAAAGGTGATGGACTCCAAGAGCACAATAGACTAATGGATGATCTGAGCCTTTATCCTCTCTCCTCTTCCCTCTCCATACTCCAACCAAGGTCCCTCTGAGATGTCAGGAGTTCGGTTCCTATAGAGGTTGGGAGGCAGCATGCTGATTTCTTGTCTGGTTCTTTTCTGAAACATTTATTTGGAAGTACAGAGTTGGGGAGAGTTTGAGGATGTTTAGCCACCTGTATAAATAGGAGTAAGAACCATATTTCTCTATGGCCTATGGAAACTAGGGAGTTTTCTTGACATGTTGCCATTGGAAGCAGAACAGTCACAAGGAGCCATTGTTTGGCCAGAGAGTAACCTGGGATAGAATAGCTTGGCCAGCACTACTAGCCTTGAAAGTTCTAGGACAAGAGTTTCCATGTCCATCTCCCCCATCCCCACACCCACCCACCCCTGCAGAAAGGCTGTGCTTGCACTCACAGCACTGGAGAGGTGGAGACAAGCAGATCCTAGGGCTCCATGGCCAGTCAGCCAAGCCTACTTGTCAAGTTGTAGGCCAGTGTGATACCCTTCACAGACACAAAGACACACAGACACACACACACACACACACAGACACACAGACACACACACACACACACACACACACACACACACACACACACACACATGCACACACACACCACATGAGTAATCCCGGGAGCATGAATTTACTATTTTTCTTTTTTAAGAAATTTGTGATCCCCCCTCCTCCAGCACCCATTAACTGCTGATCTCTCAGTGAGGGGTGGGACCTCATGTGCCTCCATTATGTATAATGGAGCTGTGCCAGGCTGATCTAGTGCAGGCAACCATTGGTTTGATTTAAATTTTTCTATTTGTTTGATTTTGTCTATGTTTCTACTATTCTACTAAATTTTATTTGATTTTGCTGCTATTTTTGACAGAGAAGATAAACAAAGTAAGATTAAAGTATGAAAAACCAAGTGTTATGAAAACTAGCATGCATTTACTGGAATGTAGAGACAGTATTCCTTTCATTGAACTGTTAGGACTGTTTAATGACAGGTACTATGTCTTTTTCATCTCATAAAAACAATGGTCTGGAGACTTGGACCAAGGCCAATAGTGGAATTAGGACTCATGGCATCCTTAGCTCAAGAGGATTGGAGCTTTGTTGGAGAAGTAGAGATGAGAAAGTCTTCAGTTTTTAGGTTGATATTAATCAGAGTCAGCATCTCCTTTAGATATTCCAACAGTAGCCATGGCCCGTCGACTTTATCTCATGACCTTTCAGAGTCAGCATCTCCTTTAGATATTCCAACAGTAGCCATGGCCCGTCGACTTTATCTCATGACCTTTTCTTTAAAATGTATCAAAAGATTTGGGTCAAGAGAGGAGGTGGGGAATGAGGAGTGAGGGGGAGAGAGAGAGGGATAAGAGATAGGTAGATGGATAGAAAGATAGATGATAGAGAGATAGATGAGGGATAGGTAGATAGAAAGGTAGATAGATGATAGAGAAATAGATGAGGGATAGGTAGGTAGAAAGATAGATAGGTAGATGATAGAGAGATACAAACCTTTTTTCCACATGCACATACCTTACTTTGCCGCTGGAATGTCTCAGAGAATTGTGGCCTGTGTCCTGCTCTCAGTGATGACATGTACCATGTCTAAGAAATTATCTAAGAAGTGATACAGCAGATTGGATGAGTCCTGCTTCTTCTTGTTGCCGTCTATCCATCATAAGGGTATGGCAGAACACAGGGGCCAGTGTGTCAATCTGATAGGAGGTAGGGCAGCGTGGAGAACATTTATTGTGCAGTAAGCTAATAAACCAGTAACAAATGATTATTGAGCACTTGCTCAGTACTGAGTCCCAAGCTAAGATTTTACGTTGCATATTGCCACTGAATCCTTATTTTCATCAGCATTCCAAATCTCATCTTAAAACAGAGAAGCAAGTCCATAGAGATGTGGAGTAGTTTCAGTTACTTAAGTGAGTAAGGAGGAAGCTAGAATTTAGATCCAAGACTGGCATCACCTGGCTTCCTGGTGCATTTGGAAGCAGTCTCCAGCCATATTCCTTTTGTTCTCCTAGTCTTGCACAGAAATAATTTATCTACTGATGACTTTTTGTGTCTCTTTGTCCTAGGGTATCCTCTGGATATTTGTGTATTCTGTTAGATCCCATGGCAGGTCAGAAATGCTAAGGGTTGATGCTCCAGGACCAAACCTCAACTACGGAGGTTTAGAAACAAAGACCGGGACCTCTCTTCCATGCCTCTGCAAAATTCAGAGGCGCTGCCTGCAGAGACTCTCAGAGGGTCCCTGGTAGACGGAGTCCTGAGCTGCCTGGAGGAGAATCCCCACGAATCCACCCTTGCCTGCTTTTCTTCTTCCATGCCTAGTGCTCTGCTTTTGCTCTTGGTCTTCTCCCAGCTCATCCTCTAAGCGTTATCTTCACGCAAGATTTTTGTCTTTGTCTCTCCGGAAGACAACGACACACCGTGGAAGTCTTCCTTCTGCTGGCTGATGACAGAGGGACAGTGGTGTTCCGAGTGAAAAATCAGGAAAGAGGAGAAAGGCTCATGGCATGTTTGTGAAGGCACTGCAACGCAGAAACGTGTGTGTTGTTTGGGTGCAAAGACAGAATGGGGGTTGTAGAGCGGCACGGCCCCTCCCTTGCTTTCTTCGCAGGGGCTATGTAGAAAACATTTTCCACACGTCTTCAAGCTGCCTGATTTCAGAATTAGGCCTTCAAGTTGACTAATAACGTGGGAACAGCTTAGGAGGAATAAAAATAAAGTTTAAATGCGACCACACGGCGCATAAACACTGCCCCAAACTGTCGAAGCGGCATGAGAAATGATTCCAAGAAAAATGAGCTCGCTCCGTCTCATTAGGGATGTTCTGCTGGATTTGCATTTTGGTTTAATACTCAGATGCTGCCTCATTGTAGCTGAGTCATGACTTCAGCTGCCTTCAACAGACTAACATGGAACTGGTAAACAGATATTTAGAAGCAGAGGCGGGTCAGAAAACCAGGGCAACGATCAGCTAGACTACGCTTGCACGCAGCTGAGTGCCTGTGAACGCCCAATTTTTCCTTTAGATTTCTTTTAGATCCTCTGAGTTTGTTGCTAGCAAATAGAGTCAATTCAAGTGGTATTTCATTAGTTGGGACAAATGGGTTTATCTGTAGGGAAGAGAGATCAGCTAAGAGTGGAAAGGCTACTGATGACGCCGGAGTCCTGCTGATAATGAAAGAAAGAAATAACTTCTCTGCACCTTGGCTTCCTATCATTATCAAAGAGGGGCATCACCAGCACTCGGCACGGTATTTAGTCTTCCAGATAGGACTTACGCTCTACTGATGGGCTAATGGTTCATGCGTTCCCAAGATTCGAAACACAGTTTAAAAACCATTCTTTCACTTCCTATCCGCTTCTCTCTTCCAGTATTATCAGCTTTGCAGTTCGTTCTAAAACAGATTTCCAGTTCCAAAATGTCCTCTTATTTTCTTCCTTTCTACTAATGAGTTGTATAAAATAAGTATGATATTTTTTAATGTTCCTTTTGAGTGTCAGAAATACCGAATTTAGCAAGAACCATCAAAGAACTATTAATGCTGCGATTTATTGACAAAACATCACTCAGTCTTTAAGCGCCTCTTGCTATATTTCTTCATTTCAAAGGATTTATTGTGCTATTTCCTTGGCTGTAATGGCTGGTTCTAGTGTAATAGGCTTATTTTGATATTTTCCTCCACAGTTTAAGTTATTTCAATAACAACTAACTTTACCTCTGAATGATTCTCAGTAAACAGGGAAACAGTGGGTGTCCTGTTTCACTTTTTCTTTCTCAGTACCTTAAAGGCATCATTTTCGCATTGACAACTGTGTGCAGCATCTGAATGGTGACTTCGAGAAGAGCCTTTTCCCCTCAATCTCAGGAAAGCTGTGGCTTCGTGGCTGACCTCCCTGGTTCTTAAACAGCTTTCAAATATCCCTTTCCTTGAAACCTTGCACCTCTAAGATGTCAGTGTCAGCAATGACATAGATCTGAGCAAATTGTGGGAAAGATGCCTGCCCCTCAGGAATAGGTACGTGCTGACAGTATTGTGTTTTCTAACTCCTGGGTAGATGGGAATTTGGGTGTTTGGTTTGAAGAATACACATTGCCAGAATTCCTGCTTCTTTGTATTTTCCCAAATGTCCTACCCCAAGTCTTATGAATCACTCTGGATTTGTTATGTGATAACAATGGCAGACAGAGATACAATAAGCTTAATGCAGCCATTTGCAAAAGGCAAATACAGATGTAGTGCAGCCAGAGAGGAAGAGCATTTCTAGCATTTCTTGGGGAGGGGAACTGTGATGGAGAGATGAAGTATATCTTTTTCACTACCTAGCTTCATGGGACTTGTGTTTGTGCCCTGGGGGTTTCAATGGTGAGTGAGGGTTAAGTGTGTGTGTGTGTGTGTGTGTGTGTGTGTGTGTGTGTGTGTGTGCACGCACGTGTGCGCGTCTCAGGAAAGTGAATGTGGAAATTGTTCAGTCTCCTTTACAGTTGGTAGCCACCAAAGGATGATTTTATATTTTTACATATCCAAGATTTTGAGGGCTTATGGTTTATAGATAATAAAAGAATATAATTTTTTTTTGGGGGGAAATCTTTTCAATTTGTTGGGCATTCTTGGAGTTTCATTTTATTAGAAATATAATGTAAGGATAATTAAATGCTATTATATGTTATTTCTCCATATTGAGTCCATTTTTCAAGTCAGTCACTGATCAGAAACCATTGTTAATAACTTTGCCTGGCTTGGGCGCTTAGAAACTTTCCTCAGGAAAGTTAGTTTTGCTGGACCACAGAAGAGGCAATTCAAGAACTCACCCTGCGAGGTCAGTAATGACAGCCTCGTGTTGTCCTGTTTCTGCTGTTGGTTGCTGATTTATTTTCAGCACTCGGGCCATACTGATCCTTCTAATAAGGTCATATCATGTCACTCTGCCACTTAAAACCTCTGCTGGCAGCTCATTTCATCAACAATAACAGCACATGTCTAAGTTACTGCCTGCACAACACTACCAGATCATTTGTGGCTACAGCTCATGCACACTCTAGTTTTCCAGCTTGAGTTCCTATTTATCTTCCACCTATTACTCCACGACACATCAATTCCACATAGTTTACATTTCACATGGTAGCTTTCACTGCTGATATTATACTAGTTAATGCAAAGCTAGTAGTTGCAAAGAAAACTTAAGACCCCAGTGGCTTCAATAACACAGCTCACGTTTACTTCTTGCCACCAGACCTTTGAATCTGCTCCTAGCTCAGCCATCTACTGTTGTGTTTATCAGGACTCCAGGCTCCTTTCCTCTTAGGGTCACCCCTCACCTAGGCTTTTCAAATACCCTCAATCGGCCACAGAATGGAGGAGAGGAAATGGAGTTTCATGTTATAGTGTTTGGTGTTCGCACTCTACTTGCTGAAACTCAAACATTCCACTGCCCCTAATTATCGTATGTGAGTTACTGGGAAATTCAGTCTGTGGGTCTAGAAGGAGAGGACCTGGGTTTGTTGATGAGCTAGCCACCTATCTGCCATTTTCCCCTTAGTTATTAGGTCATATGCCATGTTGCATTATTTATTTCACAGTTGCTTAGATCTTGCTCCCATCTAGTCATCAAAGTGTCCATTCTTTTTGGTCCTAAGAGAAAAATCAAGTCTTGGGATTGGTATCTCTCAGATACCAGAGTTTAAGTGACACCTGGTCACTGACTAGTTGTATGCCTGTGTTACTTAACTTCCCCTGTCACAATCTCTTCATCTGTCAAAACGGACACGAAGGCACTTGCTGTAGGAGATGCTCTAATAAGATTACATTATAGAGCAGTGTAGTAGAGGGTAAGAGCGCAGATTCTGGAACCAGATTTGCTTGGGTTTGAGTCAACAGTTGTGTCTCTCATTTGCTAGATAAGATGATCGTGGGTGACCTTTAGCTTTCTCATTCATAAAACGGAAGTGGTAATAATGTCTATCTTCTAGAGATTTTTTGTGGGACAATTTAAATGAGTCAATATATGCAAGATATTTATACTAGTGCCTGAAATATAGAGTAAGAGGGGTGTAAGTATTAGCCTTAATCCCAGAGTATCTGGTGCATATTACAGGCTCTTGGTAAGTGGTATTTTCCCCATGTTCTTTTAAAGACAGAAAATACCCAAAGATTCCCCCAAAGGGCTCTTTAAAGATAGGATTTCAAGCATCTTAATGGGATGTCAAGGAGCTGTTTGTGTCGAGAGCTCTGTTCAATGACCGCCTGCTTTGATCACTTTAGTGTTGACTCTGGGTCCTGAAGGTAATTGCTCAAGAGAGGACATCTACCCATGGCTCTTCGAAGAGATTTTTAAAAATGTGTGATGTGAGGTTAAATAGCCCATGACCCATTACCCATGTAGGGTGTACAACTGAGAGAAGTTATTCAGGGTGTCAGGCTCATCTTAGTAGAAGATTACAGTCTGAAAAGTTGTTTAAAGAGAAATATAATTAAAATAATGGGACAACATAATGGGAAAATCAATGCTATTAATGTAGCTGCTAATTACTGCATTAGAACACTTATCCAAATCCTTCTTAAAACAAAAAACATGAAATTAAGTCGCCACAGTAGATAATTCACAGATGGGGACTTGAGGATCTTAGATTACTTTAGAAAATCTGTTCCAAATAGTTTGCTGCCACCAAACATGGCAGTGTGGATTCCCTTGACTTTATGAAAAGTGTGAAAGAAAGACTTTTGTTTACATCCAGTTCACTATTGCTTTGAAATAGTTTTTTTTTTTTTTTGCTACTGTCCTTGGGAGTGTTAGCTTTCTGAATTTAGACTATTTTGAAAATGTCACGACACTAGGGTTCTGAGTGTTGTGGATATCATCTGGGAAGGTGAAGGTGAAGAGCTCGGGCTAATCGTGGGTGAAGTGACCAACAAAACATTGTGGTTGGCTGATATCACAGTTCCCAGTGAGAAGGGAATGTTTGACTTACCTGCCAATCTGTGGAAATGTGGATTGTTTCTATCTTCTGGCTCTTGTAACACTGAAATGAACATTGGTGAACAAACATCCTTTTCATTCTTTTGTGTGCATACCCAGGAGTGGAACTTCCAAGTGTGTGTTTTGCTTTTTGAGGAATAGCCAGGAAGAAGATTCAGGTATGGAGAGGCAGAGGTGAGGACTGATGCTAAGAAATGGAGTGAAGGGAAGGGGTAGACACAGCAGACATCCCAGTGAGCCTTCTGGCCAGATGCAGTGAAGTATATTAGAGTGTTCCATGGTATTTTAAGTGCATCCGGAGTGCATCAGATGCCTAGCTAGGGGACAAAGACCAGAACATGTAACTAGAAACATATGGAGGCAGAGTTTAGTTCTAAAACATATATGCTGAAGCCACAAAGGCAAAGAAGCAGCTGGATTAATGTTAAGGTTGAATCCTGCCTTCTGTCTCAGGAGAACTGGTATGATTTAGAGGCATTCTCTCATTTAGGAAGTCTGAGGGATAGATACAAGTTGTTGGACCGGAGGGCTGTGGATCAGTTCAACACTTGGATTGTCTGTGTGCTCGTCACTCTCGGTCCATTTCTAGATGCCCCAGGGTAGCTGAAATAGCAATCTTCATGACCTCCTTTTCCACCATCCTTGACAAGGAAAGCTACTGTGGATTGTTATCTATTCTGAGTACAGCTGGCCAACCTCTGCTTATGTCTCCCAGCTGTAGAGTTTAAGAGGACAATGAAGGTGAACTTTCCCCCTCTGGTTTCTCTACTAGCCCTTTCAGTATCACCTGGCATGCTGGCTAATATTGCTGACAAGATCCAGAATGACCTAGGAGGCAAACCTCTGGGAATGTCTGTAAGGATGTTTCTAGGTTGGGTTGGTTGAGGTTGGGTTGGTTGAGGTAGGAAGACCCACTCTAAGCCTGGACAGCCTTGTTCCATGGCCTGGGGTTCTGGACTGAATAAAGAGGAGAAATTTATCTGTCCACTCAGATACAGTGTGGACTCAGATTGCTGCCACCTACCTTCCCTGTCATGATGGACTGTATTCTCAAACTGTGAGACAAAAAGAAAACCCATTCTTTCCTTAAAGTTGATTTTGTTGGGTATTCTTTTTTTTTCAACCGTGAGAAAGTAACTAGTACATCAATGGGATAATTTAGGTCAGTGAGGCTCACACTTCAATTTATATCAAATCCAGGAAATTCATTAACACACATATTGCTGGTCTCTGTCCCAAAGTCTGTATTTCAGTAAGTCATGGTAGTACCCCATAATTCCCATGTCTAGTACATTCTGTAGTGTGGTCTCTGGACCCGCATTTGACTTCACCTGGGTGTGGGTTATAACTGCAGCACCTCAGAACCATTCCCAGAAGCACCCATCTCTGCTGTGCGCAAGCACCCACGGGGATAGCGTCTGAGTTCTGGATGATGGGCACAGTTTGAGTGGAGTACTCTGGGAGCCAGCATGTCTTCTATGCCTCCAGGGATGTGCAGCTTCTGGTCCAGTCATGGAGCAGTCTGAGAACTGGAATCATCTGTGGAACTTATCAAACATCCACCGGTCTGAGTCTGGCCCTTGGAATTCTGATTTAATATGTCTAGGTGGGGATTGTGTGTGTGTGTGTGTGTGTGTGTGTGTGTTTTCACATGCATGTGTGTGTGCATGTGCATGGATGCACGTGTGTTTTCCCTTGTGTATGTTCACTCGCATGTGGATGTACATTGGGAGGCCAGAGATCTATGTCAGGATGTTTTCTATGGCTCCCCATCTTATATTTTGAGACAGAGTCTCTCACCAAACCTGGAACTTGCTGTTTCCGTCACTCTGACTATGAGTCCCTGAGACCCACCTGTCTCTGTCTCCTGTGATTCAAACCTATAGCTAGTGTTGAGATCCTCTACTGTGGGTGGGTGTGTCCTCATATCTCCAGCCTGTGTGTCCTCTTGGCCTCCTTCCTTCTTTCTTCCTAAACACTTTTGCTTAAAATTCAGCCAGACTCCCAGCTGCTTATCTCTTGGGCTCTTGCTTATTATTCTAGTTATCTACAGATTAATTAAGACTTCCGTTCTTTTAGACATGGCCTCACGTAGCCCAGGCTGATTCTGAACTTTCTCTATGTAGATGAAGACTGTCTTGAACTTTTGATCCTCCTGACTCCACCTTTCAAATGCTGATGTAACAGAGATGTGCTACCCCACCCTGCCCAGGTTAGTAGATGAATTAATCTAAAGCTGGTTTTGAATAGACTACTCACTTGTAAAATACTTCAGTAATTTTTTTAAGTGTTCCAGGAGTAACAAACACCTTGCTACTACCCTTTACACTGTGGGGGTAATTCCAACCTGTTCATCTAACCACATCTTCTGCTGGACTGAGCTGTATTGCTTTAAAAACATAACAAAATCCATTTTTGTTTACTAATATGCTAATGGGTTTCCCCACCTCTTGGCTTTTTCTTGGAGTGATGTTCCACCTGGTTGACGTTTTATATAGTCAGTGCAGGACCGTTCTCCTCCTTACCCTACAGCCTTCCCTGGCTCCTTTTTAGCGATGGTTCTGCAGTTCCTTTTAGTGCTTTGTTTTTGCGTTCTTAAAATATTCACCTTTTCCTCCTCCTCATATTTCTGGAATTTGCTTTCTTTTTCTTACCCTCTTGTCTGGATTGTAAACTCTTTAGTGCCGACAGACCATCTTGTTGCTCATTTTTGTGTCCAGTGAAGGACTTACTACACTGCCTGATACATAGCAGGTACATGAAGAATTGTTGAACTGTATCCAATCAAATAATTTGCCTCTATGCCAATTTTATTTTGACCTCTCTTCCATATGCTGACATTTTAATTTCACATTTAGGAAACCCGAAGGAATTTTCTCTAAATAAAGGTTTTCAGAATATTCCAAATCTTCCTCATCTGCATGAGATGTAGCTTTCACAATGTCTTCAAAAGTTTGCAACTTTTTAAAAGGTTTGTTTATTTATTTTTATTTATATGTTTATATACATCTGTGTATAGGTGCCCACAAAGTTCAGAGGAGGGCATTGGATCCCCTGGACTTACAGGTAGTTGGGAATCACCGGACATGGTGTTGTGAACTGCACTTGTGTCCTCTGGAAGAGCCTCAGGGGCTCCTAACCACCCAGTTCTGTCTCTAGCTCCAAAGTCGGCAGCATTCTAATTGTCCCTCCCGGTGCTATTAGCATCTAGGGTTCCTTGTGTCCAGAGACAGGGTGGCATCCAGTAGGAGGTCAGAGGCCACTTTCCTTTCTCTTTCAAAAACTCATCATGTTCCAAAAAACTCTGGAGAAATTGATAATGAGCCAGGATTCTGGGAAGCCGGTCCAGCTTTGATACCTCCTCGTGGTTCAGATGGAAACCTCTGTGGTAGTTAAGTGGGTAGTGGGACCTGGGAGGAAATGACGTTTCCAGCAATTTAATCATGCCCGTGGTAGTGGCTTGAAGTCCAGTAGGAACAATTATAAGGAATTCCCCCTCATTTGGCACAATGAGATGTGAACATTTCCTAACAGGCTAATTAGTATAGTTATCATTTTTTTTTTAAGCCAAAAATGTCAATGTGTAGGATTTAATTAGTCTGCCTAAGGATTGTGAGATAACTGCTTAGTTTAGTCTGTCTGTCAGCGTTTTCAGGATTTGGAAAGATGCCAGGAACTATCACCTACACATTTGCATAAACTTTTCAGAGATTCTAAGAAAATGACTATGTTCAGTAAGTAAAGTTCTCAGAAGTAAAAACCTGGGTTAGATGGGTGGAGGGAGGGGTTATAAACAAAGGAATGTGTGGTTAGTTGCAAGTGGGCAAAAACCTGGTCTTGCTGTTCGGTTGTTCATTTTTGGAGGTTCAAGACTTGGCTGGTTCAGATGGCTGTGGCCTCTGCTTTAGGCTACTTTGCTTTTGAGTAGCAGCTCTCTCTTCCAACTGGCTGGTATATGGTAATGTATCGGCAAGATGTCCAATACAACATGGAGTTAATGGAGATGCTGACGACTCAGCCCTACAGAAGAGGGATCCAAAGAAGACTGTGGGAAGTGGCGGGTGATTTCTTCTGGGTTTTGTGGGTGGAAGGAATGTATAATGAAGAGGTTGTTCTCTTAGTCATCCAGGGAGGATTGGACCCATTCCAAGATGGGTCATGGAATGGATTGAAGAGTGCCCCTTCCCCATTCATTTCCGGTGGAACCCCAGAACACTATCTTTTTTCGAAAGTGGTTCTTTGCAGATAAAAACAATTGAAGATGGAGGTAAAAAGCACACTGGGCTCGTTGGACTCAGGAGCTGCTAAATATTGGAAAGGAACAGCTCTGGAACCACATAAAAAGACAGTATGAAATGGAGGCAGCTATTGGAGTGATATGTCCCTGGGCTGAGGAACACCAGGATTTCTAGCAATCCTCATCAACTAGCATATAATGGTTTCTCTCTCAGAGCCTCCGGGAAGAACCAAACCTGCTGCCAGTCGGTTTGGGCTTTTGCCCTAAACTTTGAGAGAACATGTTCTAGTTGTTTTAAGCTGTTACATTTGTGGTCATTTGTTCCAGTGCCCCTAGGAAACCAGTATAGCACTTATGTTTATTCTTTGAACGGCAAGTAGGACACCTTAACTGACGGCCTCATTGTCACTGAATGCTGTGTGGCAGAGGAATTTCTCCAAAGAAAATCCGCTTGTTTCTCAAAGGAAAAAGCTGGGATAGTGGGTTGGTGTCTACCTCTCCTAAATCATAAAAGGGCTTGCGCTCTGCCTCATCTGTATTTCACTGAGGCGCCACGGGGCAAGGGTGAGAAACAGCAAGATTTGAAGCTCACCTTCAGATTCTCCCGTTTATAACCAGTGATGTTCCGAGTCTTTGGGGGAGAATTGGTGGTGGTGTGGGTGGCAGACGAGACAGTGGAAGGTACTGTGTATGAATGAAGGACCAAGCCATCATTTATATGGGTCAGGAGGAAGATTATAAAGTTCACTGTTGTACTAATTGAAAGCAGCTTAGACTAATGATTCCAACCTCACACCTGACGGGGGCATTGTGAAAAATGTAGGTTGAACATAATCAAAAGAACAGATTTTTGGCCCACGAATAGAGAATGAATGATGGGCTAAATGAAAACTGTTGACCTTGTGGGGGTGATTCCTATTTTTTAAAATTCCCTTTAAATTATTAGGCACTTGGTAGTTGAAGAAGTTTATGTGTGTTTATTTCCATTGCAACTATAATAGCAACAGTTAATATTTATTGGAGATTCCCTGCGCGGCAGCAAACATGTTAAATGTGTTCCACAGGCGGGCCTTGCTTATCCTCAAACAATTCAGTGTGTTAGTGGCTCTGAGTTTTGGGTGTGGAAACAGTTTTAGATGGGTTTTGTAACTTGTCTGGGGTCGCATAACTGGTAGATGGTGTGAGGCGCCAGACCCTGGAGTTTTGACACCAGGACCTAAGTGTTTTGTTAACTAATTAGTTCTTAAATGTTCCTTTATTATGACTAGGTATGCCGTTTCACTAGAGGATTGTCATCCTGGGGCCGAGGAGATGGCTCAGGTGGTCAAGTGTTTCCTGGGCAAGCGTGAGGACCTGAGTTCAGATGCCCAGCACCCATGTGAGAGTCAGTTGTGGTGGGGTGTGCATCGGTAACACCAGTTGTTGGGGGTGCAGAGACACACAGATTCCTGGAACTCACTGGCCGGCCAGATTAGGTGAAATGGCAAGCAAGCTCTTGGTCCCTTGATAGAAAAATTAGGTGGAAGGCAACAGAGAAAGACACTCTATGTCAACCTTTGACCTCCACACACATGTGCACACACACACACACTCACACGTGCACAAAACGAACTGTCACCATTCTTTTGTCATCGTTATAATCTTTCCTTCTAAAGTCTGGCTCATGAAGTGTGTTTGTTGCAAAGTCCCTGATGATGGTAGAATACCCAGAGCTTTCTTTGTGCCATGCAGTGTATTGTCTGCTAAGCTAATCTCTTTCCTACTGGGGAATATGCATTATACGAACTGGTTTAGCTAGACTGAAAATCAATCACCAAGGCTACTGATGATGTTAAAAAAAAATCAAAAGCGGTTAGCATACAAATGGAAGTGATTCCCTATAACTCTGTGCGGGACAAATTTCCCGTACCACACCAATAAATCAAGGCTGTTGAGGCTCAGTTATAAAGGAAGATAGATTGAACAATTTTCCCGTTACAAACAAGCTGTTTTGTACTATGTATCTATCAGCCAGTTATTCGGGTTTAATTTAAGGATGTGCAAGTAAACACAGCCAAATATATTTAAATACACTAGCATCGGAAGCAGCCAAGGAGCGCGCTGCATGAACACAACCAGATTACTTTTGTAATCTTGAAAGTGCCTTTTGCAAAACTCTAATTAGAAATCCTTTGCTATAAAAACATAATCTGCAAGGACCCTTTGCGTCTATTTTTTTTCCCTTCCTTCTCTGAGGTTAAATTTTGGTGGTTGTTTGCTAATGGAAGACTTCCTGAATCCCTACTGGAGTATACTCTCTCTTGTGTCCGGTGACTTCCCTGCTGGGGTTTTGGGGATACAGATGAAGACAGGTAGATAACAATGCTTTGGACTTTCATGGTCCTAGGAAACTGTCTGATTGCAGGACTTGGGAATTCTGTCAAGTGCTTAGGTAATTTGTGTCAGTACTTGGGACCATGAATCAATGCAGAGGATGCGTCTCTTAACTGGTCACAGGTCCTGTCTTTTAACTCCTCAGGGTTGGACCAAGACTCTCAAGTGTCTAGGGATATTTTTAATTGGTACTCTGCACAGGGGAGTTTGTGGGGTATAGCTTCATGCTGGTCCTGTTAAGAGCCCTGGAGACCCTGGAAAAAGGTCGACTGCATGTGGCAGCTTGGAGCCTTGTTATTGCGTTGAGGGCTCAAACTCCGGCCTCTGACATGTGCTGACTCTATGGCACGATGCTGTGAATGGATCTAGGGGCAGACATTCGACTGCCTGGCTTCTTGTTTTTTTGCATGTACTGGTTTGTCACCTTAGGCCCGTTTATCTCCACTGGGAGGGTGACCAAACTTTCCCTCCCTACTCTCAGAGCCTCTGACTGGGCCCGAGAATTAACTTGACAAAGGATGCATTTTACAAGACAACAGATTTTTACTTGTACTTGGGAGCGAGCCTTCCTAGGAAAATGAAGACCCAAGGAAGTGAAAAAGCCAGATGCTCATATCTTAGCTTCAACAAGGAGCAGTGGTAGAGAAAGAGCTGGCATGCATGAGAAGGCTGTACAGATATTTTTACAAGCTAATACTTTTCTCAGCTTCTACCTACCATACATAGTGACAAAAAAATAAGTGTTCTTTTCCTGGCCCAGGGAGGCAGATTGTTATTTTTTTTTACATCTGCTGGTTTTCAAATGTCTCTAGTTTAAAAGAGTCCTGATAACAAACTGGAATATTTTGGGGTGTCATACTCTGTCATTTTCATGAGACCTCAGTCATGGCATCCATAATACGCTTATGACAGTGTATAATCTAAAAGATTTACTTGAAGTTTAAATGTATGATCTTCGGGATCACTAAGGTATCTCCTGGCACAGGGATCCACCAGTGTCATCTATAACTATGCCGAAGAAATGTGGCGGCACTAGAGGTGGTTTTTTTTTTTTTTTTTTTTCACTTGCCCGGCATATTCTCCTTCTTCCACATCCATGCCTTAGTCTTCTTCTGAGGAATCTCCCCTTTCCAGGATCAATCCCAATGGTTTAGTGGGTGGATCAGATGACAGAGGTCTTCTTGCTAAATTCAGTGGCCTTGAGGTCTGGGTTTGATTAGTCGGCCCACTGCTTACCTTCCTGACTGCAGTGGTTCTGTTAAGGACGGGGGTGTGGTCGGGGCTGTCCTGGAGCTTCGGCACAGTGTTGAGAAGAAAACATGGAAATCATTAGGGATGTCACACGTGGTGCTGTGGATGACGGGGCTGCCATGAAGGTGGGTCTTGTCTCAGAGAGAAGAGAAGTAGGAAAGACAGAGAGAGACAGTGAGTTGTAGAGAAATCGTTGGGTCCTGACACCCTGAAGCTTGACTGACAAACGAACTTTTCACACATTGGCACCAACAATGGACCTTTTGCGTACGCTTGCTTTTATTAGCTTGTTTGCTTCAACAATCCTTGCTGACACTCATTATCACAGCATAACTATTAATAGCATCCTTTTCACTTTTAGAAGCGTTTGGTAGATTATATAGCCACCTTAATTCAAACCAAAGCTCAGACCCATCCAGGAACACTAGAACAACATCCTTATGAGCCTCATTCCCAACAGTATCTCAAACTGTTCAACACAGGTTGCACTGTGCTGTCCCACTGGAGTGTTCTAAACACACAGGGCTCTTCCTCTCTGAAACCAGTGATGGCTTTGGACCCATTCTGAGTCCACATCTGCTGTATGATCCCCTTAGCAGAGCTATGACCAGAATAGAACAGTGTTCAGGGTCCTCTTTTTGTCCCGGTAAGGAGAATCTGGACTACTTCAGTCAAACAATTATTTCCCAAGTCTGTCTGTCTTTCCTGGCTATCAACCCATGTGAATAGCCAGACCTTATTTCACCCAGGATTCATAATCATATACTTATACAAAGACACAGACACATAGACACAGATTCACACATAGACAGACATGTGCACAGACACAGACTCACATAGACACAGACACAGATACACAAACACACACACAGATAGACAGATAGATAGATTGAGCGATAGAGACACATACACACACATAGAGAGAGAGAGAGAGAGAGAGAGAGAGAGACATACAGAGACACAAACTTAACCCTTGGGGTGGATATATAATAATTTACTTATTTGGAAAATATCCTTGATTAGCTGTCGTGGGTTAATGATTTCCATGGCTAATACTTACTGATTATTAACATTTACCAGGCTCAAGGCTACGTACTTTAAGTATGTGCTATTATTCAGTCATGCAAGCCACACAATTACATTCTAAAGTGTGACCCATTAATTTATACATTTTATTTCCTTTTTCTTTAAATTTTTTTTAAGGATTTATTTAATTCATGTGTACGAGTGGTTTGCCTGTATGTTTATATGAGTACCATGTGCTTGTGAAGATCAGAAAACACTACCATCCCCTAGAACTTGAGTCATGGATGGCTGTGAGCCAAACTGTGGGTTCTGGGAACTGAACCCTGGTCCTTGCAAGGGCAGCAAGCACTCTTAACTACTGGGCCATCTCTTTAGCCCTGACATAAGCATTTTTAGATGAATAAATTAAAGCAAATATTGGCAGAACCAGGACCCCACCTCAGATCTGTTTGATCTTAAAGCTCTCACTTCACAGGATGAGGGCGTTCTGCTCATTGTATACATTGGATGTAACCCTCTGTCTTGAGCCAGGAGTCTTGCTTTCTGTTTCCTCTCTGCCATGAACCAGCTGGGTGATCTCTAATAGGTCAATTTACCAAATAAACCTTTATTTCCTTATCTGACAAATGAGGGGCTGGATTAATTGACTCTGGAGGTGTCTTGGGGCCCAGTGATTTCTTTGATTCTAAGTGTTTGAGCATGGGGTCAGGAGTTCAATATTTCTTCAATATTCGAGTGTCTAAATCTTCTCTTTGGGGCATTACATTCTTTCACGTACACTAGACACCGAGGCTGCCAGCTGCAAATCAAGAATAAAAGAGAAGAGGGTGGTTTGTGGGGTGATGAAGGAGAAGAATTTTCTTCTGCTAGATATTTAGAAAATGGCAAATTTGCATTGAAAGTATATTATTAGTAGTAGAAAATAATGATTAATGTCATTTCATGTTCCTTTCACAAGTCATGATAGATAATGAACAATGCTAACACTACGCATGATTGCTGATCCTTATGACATTCAAAACAGACTTGAAATTCCTATTCCATAGACAGGACTCAGTTAGGGCACTATATTAAATTCAAACTTAGGGATCAAATTTAAAATTCAAATGCAGATCCTTTTTGCATATCTATTTTGACACAGCATTACAAATCACTCACTGTAATATGAATTAAAGATGGACTTTTGCACAATGGGAAAAAACATGAAAAGAAATCCTATTTAAATTTTAATCCCTTTTTAGTCTTTTCAGATTTCCCCCCACATTCCCCCTAATATATCTGCTAATTATCAAAAGTATTGCTGTTTAAACAGTGATTTGTTCATTCACAATTTATTATTTTCTGCTGGTAGCAACTGCCAAGAATCAGCATTGATGGGCTGAACCACACTGATTTCATTGTGATGTCCTAAAGTGAAAAAGAACTTTAAAGATTTAATTTGCTATTTACATTTTTGTGTCTGTGTGTCTGTGTATATATAAGCACATATGTACAGGTACCCACGGAAGCTAGAAGAAGGTGTTGGATCTCCTGGAGTGGGAGTTGTAGGTGGTTGTGAGCTGCCCAACTTGCATTCTGGGAATTGAATTCTGGACCTCTACAAGAGCATCAATCTCTCCCTCCCTTCCCACCTCTCTCTTCCCAACATAATCTTATTTATCACACCTGCTTCCCAGTCCTCCCAGGTCCACCCTCCCACCCTTGTGCACCCCCCACCAATACACCAAATATAATTTGTGCTGCCCACATACTCATTAGCTCATGAGTATCCTCCCAATGGCCAGCCCCCCAAAAGATAGTCGAGTCCCCTTTGATCCCCCCACCAGAAGTCAGATTCAGACACACAGAGCCACCTTCCTGCTTCAGTCAACATTAGCAAGGAGAGGACATGGGCTCTAGGTAGGGTGATCAGCTGGTAGATACAACATGGAGAGCTGGAGTTATAGAGAGAGGCAGTGTGAGCAAATGGACTAAGATTCAACCACTGGCTGAATTCCCTAGTATATTAGAAAGTCCTGCCTTAGGATGGGACAAGCAAAGTAATCAAGAGCACAATTTTTAAGGACTCTCTTCAATGACTTCCTATCTGGACCCTTCCTTCCTTCCTTCCTTCCTTCCTTCCTTCCTTCCTTCCTTCCTTCCTTCCTTCCTTTCTCCCTCCCTCCCTCCCTTCTTCCCTCCCTCCCTTCTTCCCTCCCTTCCTATTTTCTTTCTTTCTTTCTTTCTTTCTTTCTTTCTTTCTTTCTTTCTTTCTTTCTTTCTTTCTTTCTTTCTTTCTTTCTCTCTCTCTCTCTCTCTCTCTCTCTCTCTCTCTCTCTCTCTCTCTTTCTTTCTTTCTTTCCTTCTTTCTTGGTGGAGGGGAGGTTGTTGCAGAAGCCTTCAATGTCTCTCATGCTCAGCCACGAGTCTGCAGTCATCAATGGTCAAGGAAGCAGCAAGCACTTTTAACCACTGAGCAGTAGTTCTCTAGCCCTTTAGTTAAAGATCTTTAAAAGGACTTTGGGCCATGTATGTTTCAGTATTTACCTGACGTGCACAGATGAACAAGGGATGGCATCAGAGAGCACAGGGGAGCGAGTGTGCTTTGAACACTATTACAATAGAAGCAGTGAAATGTGCAAAACAACAAATTAAATTGAATGTTCAGGTGCATTGTCATTTTGTTGGGGAGTGGAATGAAAAACAGAACCCATGCTACTCCTACAAGAGTTAATCAGATTTTAATTACTGCATGTGCAGCCTGGATTCCTTAGCTCATCTAAGCAATAATCACTGGGGCACCTCCATTCAAGTAGCTGAAAATTGCCATTTTCCATACTGTCATATGGTTCTCTGTTAATTATTTTTGGACCTTCTATTTTTTTCTTGTATTCTCATTTCTCTTGTAACACCAATGATTAACTTTGGGTTTTGCTTTTTTAAAAATAAATTCATTTATTATTTGGCAATTTCATACACACACACACACACACACACACACACACACACACACACACACACACACATATATATATATATCATCCTGATTAATGTTACCCTCTGTCTCCCATTTTCTTCCACCCCTGTGTGTCTCCTTTCCTCCTTACAAGTACCCTTCCTAGATCTATGTCTTCGTCTTGTGACACACTGCATGTAACCAGGGTGGTCTATAGGCTTGTGTTTTGTACCAATGGGCACACAACAGAAGACAATGTTTCCCCCTCCCTCAGAATCCATCACTAGCCTATCTTTCAGCAGGGGGGTTATGGCCATGTCGGCCTCTCCCCAGTCTATGATTGACTATTGATAGGTTTGGTCTTTACTGGGCTGTAAGAAGCAGCTGCTGGAGATAGGAGATTGTCATCGCAGTGGCCCTGTCCCTCTCCCAAGACGGCACTTCACGGTCGGTCTCTTTCCCTTTCACACTGTTGCCTGCGCCTCAGAGGGTGTCTCAGCATTTCCCATTTAGGGTTTGAATTTTGCTTTTTCGAATAGAGGAGGAAAGTGTGAAGTTTTATATGAGGGAAGATGATGCAGATCTCAGCTGCCCAGGCCCTGACATTGTTTGTCTAGTATTATGGGATAGAGTTCCATGAGTTCAACTATTCTGTCTGTTTTCATCAACTTGGGTAGCTCCCTGAGGTTAAAGGCAAAGTTTGTCACTACAGAGATGGAGTCTGACATTTTGGCCTTATTAGTATGATTCTATAACAAAAGCCAGAAAACCTTAAACCTAATTTCACAAAACAGCCAAACCCATAAAAAAGGGCAAGGAAAGCAAGTCTGAGGTGCTTTCAATAACCTTTTATTATTGAACTTAAAATTCTTTTTGAAGATGGCCAGAAGCATTTCTTCTCGGTATTGGTATTTTGGAAGCTGCACCCAGGAACACTTGCAAAGTTCCTACACAAGGTCACTGGAGATAAGGAGACTGGGGATTTTATCCATCTCTGTGCTTCTTCAGCTCCTGTAGGTCCTTGTTCAGACTTTAGTGAAATCATCTCTGGACTTATCAACAAGATATTGTCAGGATCAATAATTTGTACAATTACATGAGCATAATTGGGAATCACAGTAATGCAGCATCAGGCAAATCCCAGGACCAGGCTCTCCAAAACTTTAACTTTCAGTCAGACAGACAGGGATTTGTGTACTTTCCTCTGGCTTACGGTAATTCTACCTTCAAGGGAAAAACCATTGAAAACAGTTTGATTTATGAATAGTCAAAAAAATATAAAAGCAATATAATTTTTAAAAAAATCCAAGTTAAAAAGTTTAAATAATTTTTTGAAAGACAAGAGACCCTTTGGCCCTAGCTATAGGGTCCATTTATGCTGTGAAACATCCAATCTATTCCCTTTCACAGCATAGATCATGTAGGCAAACCCTTCAAGTTGCTCATGGCTTGGTTTTAGCACTCTATAACAGAGACACTTGCTTCTTCTGCCAGCCCTGGTCACCAGTGTCACCCCAAA
This sequence comes from Peromyscus californicus insignis, assembly GCF_007827085.1. Taxonomy (NCBI): domain Eukaryota; kingdom Metazoa; phylum Chordata; class Mammalia; order Rodentia; family Cricetidae; genus Peromyscus; species Peromyscus californicus. The sequence goes on from NW_026294535.1 coordinate 10,078,074, forward strand.
CCAAGGCTGTGGGGTCATGAAGCAAGGACCGAGACCAGGAATTGGAAAAAACAACATATTATCTTCGAGTTCTAATTATGATGGTGTTAAACCATTTTTAAATCTCTCTGCCCCACTCAACTCTAAAATGGGTATCTTAGCTCACTTATGCTACTGCATCAAAATACTTGATGCTGGGTGACTTACAAGCAAAGCAGTAAAACTCCATTTTGTATTGTTCTGAAGAATGAAAAGTCCAAGATGAAGCAGGTATAGAATCTGATAAGGGCCTACTCTCTGCTTCCATGATAGTGTATTCTTTCATGGGGTTTATGATAATACTGAATATAGAAGGTGAGAAGTGCTGAGAACATGTACCTTCTTCAGTCCCTGAATAATTTTCTCTGGAGTCCTGTGAACTTCATGGACGTGTTCAGTGATGGAAGAGCTTGGAAGAACATGTTCATTGCCCCCACAGTCCGGGCACTGTGCCCCATGTTGGTGAGAGAAAATCAAGTACAGATTGCATAACCTAGTGAGATGTGCTTTATCGTATAGCCAAACATCTAGGCAAATTTGAACTGATATATATATATATATATACATACATGCATACATATACATATACATACACACACACACACACACACACACACACACACACACACACACACACACACATATATATATATATATATATATATATATATATGAGGAGAGGGTACCATGAAAACAGTAATGGTGGGGTTCAAAGATTCTGAGCTACGCAAGTCACCTCCCATATACCCTTCTTGGTGGGAGCTCCCTGTGTTTAGAACCTGTGATACCCTTTCTTGCCTTTCGTTTCCACAGTGGATAAAGTAATTTTTTTTTAAAAAAAATTCTGATTAGATTAACAGTTTCAGGTCGTAAGGGTTTTCGTGAACTTTCACATTACCTAAATATTTCAGAATATTCTTTTAGGGTTGTTGGCACCATGATAGTCAAGTGGAATAGATTAGGAAGAAAAATCATAAAAAAATTAGCTTAACACATTAAGAATTAATGGTAAAGTAAGTATTCTGATTGAATGAAAGAATGCACTCTATTGGAGTTTTTGTATAGGTAGGCAGTGAGGTCAGAGGTCAGAGCAAGGCTTTTAGGTCACACGTTTTCTTAGCATTGACTAGTAAAATAGGTACTTTCTCAAGGTCTTTGCAGAAATGGAACTAACACTTTCCTCATTCTAGGCACACTAGACTTCACATGTCTTAAATTTTACAACAAACATGGACACTTGGAGATAAGTTTTAGTTTGGGAAGGGTAGGAAATGAGAAGATGCTGATCCATTTTACTTTGTGGGAGTGAAGAATTTAAAGTGCATTTGCAGTGGGAGACTCTGCCATAAGAGGACTGGATTCCTTACCAGCATCCTCAAAGATGTAAACACTCCCACTTCCTGCAGGGGTTGAGGCGATGGAGATAGTTCCTTTAGCGAAGTGTTAGCTACACAGGCACCAGGGTCCCCAGCGCTCACTCCACAGCTCGGCATGTATCTGTAACCCCAACACTCACCCCACAGCTGGGCATGCATCTGTAACCCCAGAGCTCACCCCACAGCTGGGCATGCATCTGTAACCCCAGCGCTCACCCCACAGCTGGGCATGCATTTGTAACCCCAGCGCTCACACCACAGCTGGGCATGCATCTGTAACCCCAGCACTCACACCACAGCTGGGCATGCATCTGTAACCCCAGCGCTCACACCACAGCTGGGCATGCATCTGTAACCCCAGCACTCACACCACAGCTGGACATGCATCTGTAACCCCAGCACTGGTAGGATAAGTAGATTTCTGGAGTTCACAGAACAGCCTGCCTAGCCAATCAGTGAATTCCAGGTTTAGTGAGAGACCTGTCTTAAAAAGTAAAGTGTTGGGTGACTGAGGAAGACATTCAGTGTTACTTCTGACCTCCACATGCATGTATACCTGCATATATATATATATTTATGCAGCCACCCATATGAACACATATAGACACACATGGACACACACACACACACACACACAGATACACACACACACACACACACACACACACACACACACACACACACACACAGTTTACATTTCACTGTTACAGTATGGTGTTGTCCACATACCAATGTTGGAATGGATATCACAGAAAGGCCAATCATGTGTATCTGTATAATAATCTATATTTTACAAGGACAGTGTTTTCTAGATCTTAACGTATTGATAAGTGACACCTTAGGAAAGGCTTTTAATATCCTCAAATTGTCCTGTTGACAAATACCTATAGTTTAAAATAAAGTAACGTGATGCCAGGCTGCCTTCTAAATACTCAGTGTTGATACCCATAGATTAGTGCGTCGGCCCTCATTCCTGCAATGAGATGCAGTTCATGAGAATACCCATAAGCTGCTCCTGTCAACAGCTTCCCACCCATGATCAGGTGAGAAGCTCTAATTAGACTCAGTTGGTCATACATGAAATGAGTAGTTGGGGCCTTGTTGAGAAGAAGGGCTCTAGTGGGAGACAGGGGAGGGATGAGAGAGGGAACTGGCAGTAGACATGACTAAAATTCATTATATGAATGTATGTAACTGTCAACAATAATATATAAAAGGTACCATGGGCCGATGAGATGGCTTTCTGGGTAAAGGCACCCAACAACCAAAACTGAGGACCAGAGCTCAAGGGACCAGATAGAGGAGGGAGAGATGTCCTCTGACTTCTATATGTGTGCAATGGTGTGCACATGCACACACACACACACACACACACACACACACACACACACACACACACCACACTCATGCACGCATGTGTGCACATACAATCTGAAAAAAGATAACAGGTACTAGGACAGTAGGAACACTTTGCAAAAAGTAATTGAATCAGTGAAACCGGGCACACAAGGATGCTCAAAGTATATTCAATACTAGAACTTGTTAATCCTCTTGATAAATTCTGCATCACTATGTTTTAAGTGTTTTTCTTTTTCAGTGTTCACAATCTTTCCTGCTCTGGGAGTTGAATGACGTGTATGAGAGACTGCTCGATATTCCACGCAGCTGACTTGAGTCTCCATTCTACCTTTGCCCACCTTTGTCCTTCGTATTAGCCGACCACCATTGCCTTTCCTTCAATTGCATCAACCCTTTTATTCTACTAGCTCTGTTTACCTCTCAAGACTGTTTAGGTGATGTAGTGAAATTTTCATTTTGATATTTCTTTCATTTCACTTCCATAATTTCTCATTTTTATTATAGTTTACATTTTCCTGTCAATCTTCACCTTTTTGTTATAGTCAAGCTTTCCTTGAAATTTTCAGAACATATTTATAGGATTTGATTTAAAGTTCTTTGTTGCTACCATCTGGGACACCTTGGGTTCTGTTTCTATTAGATGCATTTTTTTCCCTTTATTTACAGGCAACATTTTCCTGCTTGATCATATGTTTAATTTTACACCCACAATGATTATACTTTTCGGAGAGTCTTGGTTTGGTGCCAGTCAGGAGGGGTGGAATTCTGTTCTGGCTGGAAGTAAGATCACTGACTAAACCTTTGATCTGACCAGGATTGTTTTCACCCTTTGTTGGGTTAAATCTTGCAGCTATGAACTTAGTCCTAGGGTCTCAGCTAATCCTGTAGCCTGATGCTTACTCCTAATGCATGACTTTACAAGGGTTTGAACTGAGTGCCCAAGGCATGCAACAAATTATTTAATTCTGATTGTAGCAGCAGTATGATCTATGCTCTCTCCATAAAAATAATAACTCAGAGGTCTGGAGAGATGGCTCAGCCGTTAAGAGCACTTTCTGCTCTTGCAGAGGACCTGAGTTTGGTACCCAACACCCATAGGGTGGCTCACAACCATCTGTGACTACAGTTCTAGTGACCCAGTGCCCTCTTCAGGCTCCTATGAGTATTACACATATGTGGCATGCATAAATACATACAGACAAACACTCATACACATAAAAATAAATACATCTAAAAAAAAAACCCACCCCAAAACAAAAAATAAAACAACCCAGACCTTGAGTGGACAATCTTTTCTTGATCTAATGAACTTGTACAACCTAGGTTTTGATCAGGAGTCCACAATTAATCCTATCTACTTTGAGTCTCATTTATCTGAGCAGCTCCAGTTCCCTGCCCCAGTCACTTTAGCTATTTGGAACTCCAACTATTGCTGGAGTGAGACTCCCTGTGTCCCTAGGCCTACACATGTGGATTCTGAGGACCAAACTCAGGCTGTTAGGCATGGGTGACCAGCAAATTTACATGCTGAGCCAACTCCATGGCCCAAAGTTGGCATTCTTGACTTTGAAAATTATTCCTGAGTTTGCTCACGCTGCTTTAGTTAGAAGATCCCTCCAACCTGGATGCAGACCCCTCTCTGAGCATTCCAGCAACATTTTAGGTGTTTTAGGGGCATGAGGTGGCTCACTTCCTTTCAAAGAACAAAGCTCTGTGCTGACTGGCATTTGATGTCTTAAACAGTTGCTGTTTCACTTTGTCTAATTTCAGAGTTGACTTTAGCAGCTGCCAAATCTGAAACCAATTATTCTATAATGACTGGAAGCAGAAGTTTGTCTATCTAGGTTGCTTCGCTGTACATTGTACACACACTACGTGCTTCTGACAGTTTTTATACGCTGAGACTTCATCTATGTCACTGCCAAGAACCTTCTTGACCAGAAAGTGGATGTGATCTCACAGATAAATCTCAAAACAATGGAAAATGCTGGTTACTATGAAACAAGGCTGTCTCACTAAAAACAAAGAGAAGACCTCCAGACAACATTTTCCTTCTACCACACTCTCAAGCATGGTAGGTAAATACCAACACTTCTGAAGTCTCAAATTAAACTCCACACACTTAAGTGATGACTTCATACCTGTAACAATGCCTCTGTGATTTCACAAAACATATATATTTGTTTGTTTGTTTCAAAAAATGGGGCCAGGCTGTCACTCAGTTGGTAGAGTAGTTGCCAAGTATTCACAAAGCCTAGACTTAATACCCAGCACCATATACAATGCCTGGTGCTGCCTGCTGTTAGCCACAACACCTGGGATGTAGAGGTAGGGGGATCGGAAGTTAAAGATCATCATTTAATGTATGAATTTGAGGCCAATCTGGGTGACAGGAGACTCTGTCTCAAAACCAGAAAAAACACAAAAATATTGAATAGGACTCTTTCTCCCTCTCTCTGTCTTCCTTTATAGTCCAGGCTGACCTCAAACTTGTGGTTTTTCTGCTTCAGCTTCTCAAGTGTAGACATACACTCTATGCCTTGCTCAGTCTGCCTGCCTGTCTATCTATCTATCTATCTATCTATCTATCTATCTATCTATCTATCTATCTATCATCTATCCATCTAATTTTATTTATCTACCTACTTTCTAGTCTATCTAATTTACTAATTCTACTAATCTACCTGCCTTCCAATATAATCTATTTATTTCTATTTATCTCTCTTCTTTTTTTGGGGGGGGGGAGAGGTTTGAGACAAGGTTTCTCTGTGTAGCTTTTGGAGCCATCCTGGAACTCGCTCTGTAGACCAGGCTGGCCTGGAACTCACAGAGATCCACCTGCTTCTGCCTCCCAAGTGCTGGGATTAAAGGCGTGTACCACCACCTCCCAGCTCTCTAACTTTTTCTACCTACCTGCCACCACTACTCTCCCCTTGTAGCTCTCTTTAACATTTATTGGGCGATTATTATATATAAAGTATTTTGCATATTATATTATTAAATTATATATAATTTTCACAAAACCCTATAAGGTTAAGTCACTTTCCTAACATTACCTAGCAATAAACTTGGCTAAACCAAGAAGCAAATATAAATAGCTAGGCTGCGTGGTATTATTTCTGTAAATGATCTGGGTGTTAGGGAGATGTTATCTAATCCTGAACAACAACAACAACAAAATTGCTCACACTTTTGCACATTAGATTCTTGATGCTCCCTCCATCTCTGTGACAAGTTGTGATTTGTGAGTCTGTTTATAGGGATGACACCAACAGAAGCCACTAAAGGTATCCACAGATTTTATAGAAATGACTCAACATGTGTGTCAATGGGAAGAATTATGTTGTTCAAGAAAGGATGCTTGGCACATCTCAGTTTATTGTTTGCTTGAGGTTATAATGTCTCCTCTCCAAATCTGTCTCGTCTCCTGTGAGAATCTTTCATGAAGTAATGTGCTATGAGAACACACTTAACTTAAATGCAAACATCTGCCCTTTAAAAACCCACGAGTCCTTTTTTATGTTTCTTCATTATCCTTAGTGTCACAGTCCTCTTTCTTGGTTCAACCTTAAAGCCTATGATGTCATTTCCTTCTCTACAAAACAAGCAACAAAACACACCACGTATGCCCATAGCCACCGTATGATGACATTATTTGCCTATCCAATGAGTCAAAAATGATTGGAATATTAATTTATTTAGAGGGTTTCATGCCAGGATTTCTCAAAAAAGAGAATGGATTCTTGGTTACTGGTGTGTCCTGTAGCAAGAATCCCACTGCCTGTGTCGCAGCTAGATGGTACCTAAGTGCACTGGGTTCATTTTTAGGAAGTCTCAAAAAACATTTTCAGCTTTCATTTCTCTTTTATTTTCTCCAGATTATTCACACTTTTTCCGAAATTCAATGGTAGAGAGAAAACCATGCTGGATGATGGCAGAAAAGCAAGCTGAGGAAATTACAAATAAACAGGAGAAGAGGTCTCAGATATAAGGTCAGAGTGGAGACAGAAGTGATGGCCATTTCTGTCTTACAACCATATCCGAACAGGAGTCCTTGTAACAGTTTGCTGGTTCATTGAAAAAGGAATGTATATTTGATCCAAATCTGAACCGAAGGGTCAGTGACATTTGGTGTTGATTGTGCCTCAGAGTTCTGTGCTCTAGAGGCCTTGTCTGGGTGTGGTAATGCTGAGATGGTGGGACCCATATGTGACAGACATCCTGGAAGGTAGGTCATGGGCCCTGTTCTCACAGTGCTCATGAATGGATTGGTGCTCCTCTGGGATTGGAGTAGGAAGGAATTAGTCCCCCTGAGAGGAGGCTGTTATAAAAAGAGTGAGCCTGATTTCAGAGTCTTCATTCCTTGCTGGATCATGGCCACTTCTGTACACAGCTGTTGCCATTTTTAAAAAAAATTTATTTTATTTAATTTTTTTTTCATTTTACATACCAACCACATCTTTTAAAATCTACTGTCACACTGTGACATAACCAGGGGACTCTGGCCAGAAAACCAGCACCATGTTAATTTGGACCAGTGTAATCATGAGCCAAATAAGCATTTTTTCCCCTTTATATATCACAATATTAACAGCATTAGGTACTTTGTTATAGACACACAAACATGACCAAAACAGTGATACATGCATTTCCCGCCTTTAATGAATTAATGGAAGTATCTTGGGTAGGAAGTCGGGTGTGAAAGTGTCAACCGTGGTCCTCTTGGTTTTGTTTGTTTTGATTGATTCCTTGAGGCTTAATTCAAGCGCTTTGCACCGAAAGTCAAAGCTATGATTCAGTGGTGTCAACTTGGAAAGGCCGTTTCTGTTGGCATCCCTAAGAGGAAGAGGATGGACTTTATCTTCCCAGTGGACCTCTCTCTGGAAGGGACCGTGTCTTTTTCTTTTGCTGTTCTTATTTCCCCATGGTTCTCAGAATGAGATATGCAATACTCAAGTGGAACTATGCGTCTGCTGGCGGTGTTTCAGACTTAGAAATGTCGAACACCAGGAGATCAACAAGGGCTTGTGCACTATGAGAGGAAAGGCTCAAGGGGGGTGGGGATCCCCTGCTAGGTTTGATGTCTTGTTTTTCAGTTTTTCATTTCAGAAGAAACTCCTGTAATGCTGTTCTAGTATAATATGTACTTTGAAGAGCTATTTTATAAGTGCGGTAAAAGTATGCACTTCAGATAGTAAATTCTGTTAGTCATTTGCTTTTACATTATTTTCTACTTGTCCTTGGCATGTGAAGATACCTGGCTGAACTAGATGCCAGCCAAATTCATCTTACCTTGGTAAATGAGATGCTTCTTAGATACATATCTTTCGAAATGAGACAGGCATCTCATACTTAAAAGATTCTCTTTCTCTCTTTTAAAAACTAAATTCTGCGAAGAAGTTTCTGCATATTTTTAATGGGAAGTCGGTGTTCATCTGCATATATATATATTTAATATTCTTTTGGGAACCTTCATGTGGAATGGCGAATAGAATTATCTTTTTTTTTTCTCTTTCAAGGGACATTGAATCACAGAAAAAAATCAATTGAGGGTAACATCATTAACAGCCAACTCGGTATTATATCATTAGCTTCACAGAAACCAAAATGCACCAAACTATCAATAACAAGAAGAGTAAGAGTCCCACTTACTTGACATTTTCCACCAAGAAAGAGAAGTAGTGGGAGTGAGATGAGTGGGTGGGGAGGGGGAAGGCTCTCCGGGTTTTCCAAAACTTTTAAAGTAGCCCTCACAGAAGACAAAGAGGTCGGTAGTACTTCCTGAGGTCTGCCTTCCTAACCTGAATTTTACACCATAGACTGAATTCCGCCATTTTTACTCTGTTAGTTAAATGACTACAACAGGTCCTCGAGTTTTCTAATGTGACTGATGTTGAGGAAAATGAAGCACATTCACTATGAATTTGCGTATTCTGTGGCCTCATTTCTTGTATCACGTGTAATAATACTACTCTACTTGAAAAGCTTGGTGCTATAACACCTTATATAAATGTGATTACAGTGAATCTTAATGATCTGTTTTCACGTTGTCTCTTCTATCGCACACAAAGCTCTTTGAGCTCAGGGACTATATCTCATTTTTCTTTGCATAATCACAGGCTAGTGTGGGGCCCTGTCAACAGCCACATGGGTTGTTTGCTAAATACAATGAAGTCAGCTCATTTCTTACACATGACCCATGAATGGTTCCTGAGACTTGGAGGAACATGATGACTGTACTTTAGATCTTGAATGTCCCCCAAAAGCCCCCATGCTAAAGGCTTGGTTCCCAGGGTGGTGCTTTTAGGGGGTGGGGAACCTTTAAGGGTAGAACCTAGTGGGAAGATCCTAGATCTTGAGGAGTGTGCCTTTGCAGAGAATGTAGGGGCCCTTGACCTTTCTTCTTCCTTTTTGTTTCTTGGACAAAAGGTGGGAAGTTTTACTCTACCACAAGCTTCCCCCAAGAGTTGCTACGTTGCCATGGGCCCAAAACAATGGGCCAACTGCCTGGGCCTGTAACACTTAAAACTATGAGTCCAAATAATCATTTTGTCTTTATAAGCTGACTGTCTCAGGTATTTTGTTATAATGATGGAAGACTAACTAATACAATGACTTCAGTAATAATTATTTAACGTTATATCTTATTTATTTTTTAAGATATATTGAGGTATAAATGAAAACAAGGTTGAACTGTTGTTAACAGTTAAACATTTTCTAAATTAAAAACGTTCTCTTGGAGCAGTTCTCAAGTCATGGTGGACTGAGGGGGCCGGGATGTGATCACAAGGGTCTGTCTTTAGTTTTAAGGACACCCAAGTCTACAGGCGTCATAAAATATATCCCCAAAGTGTGTATTACTCTATGAGAGATATCATAAAAAACACTGCAGACTGTAAAGCAGCAGAATCAATTTTCCTACGGTTCTGGAGGCTGGAAATCCAAGAAAAACTGTTGAGGGGGCTTGGATTCTCCTGCAGTCTCTTGTTTCTGACAAATGGCTGTGTCCTTGCTCTGTCAGCCCACAGTGTCTCCTGCAGGGAGATGGGCATTCCTGATGTCTCCTTCTTTTCCCACATGGGTACCTTTGGTGTCCCACATGATCTTATTTAATATCAGTATACTCATAAAGCCTGTATTATCTTCGGATACTGTTAAATTGGGGCAGATCTTTAACAGAAACTTTAGGGGAACCTCGTCGAGTCTAAACCATGGGTTTAAATAAGAGTTTCTTACAAATAAATGGTGAGTTAAATTGCTAAAAGTTATTATGTTGTTTCAGGTTCCTACAGAGTTCAGTTTATATCTACTGTGAACGACAGTAGCGTGCTTATCAGTGTGCTTGTGGCATATGTCTTTTGCCAATGAAGTCTTAATGAACACTTCTTGACAACCCTGTCAATCATATTCTTATCTTCCATTGGTCGAAGAGTAAGCATGTGACCCATGCTATGCTGGTGAAACAATATTAGAAAAAAAAACACATATTTGGCTGCCCCAAGTTATTGACACAAGAACTTCTGAAACTCCTGGAATTTCTTGAATGATGAGTGAGAAGAGACTTGTTTGCTATCTACATTCTCTTTCAATACACCCAAGCTTATGCTAATGAGGGACTCCTGGGTTGCCCTAGATAGCTTTGGAATGATGTTGGTGGCCAACAGAATTAATCATATAGCTACAGATAGATCTAAGATGGGCTAGAGATGGGAGTAATAACTACTGGATATTGATTTAGTCAATTAAGTACATATACTAGAGTTTCCCAGTCCTCCTGAATGGACAGGGTGTGGTAGGTGTCTAGGCCGGGGACATTGTTCAGGTGCTTCGAATATGACACGTAAGTGAAAGTCTGTGTCTTTGTAACCTTGCCATCCTTGCTCTCACATCTTTCCCATTTGATTCTTTCTGAGTTGTAGTCTTCATAATAATCTGGTAATAGGTAAGGTGCTGGCCTGAGTTCTGTGAGATAGTCTCACAAATGATCAAGCAGTGGCTAGTTAGAAGCCCAAGAAGTCCAGGTTTGGAATTGGCACTGAAGTGGGTGGGGCAGCTTTGTGAAACTGAAGCCTTGACCTGTGAGGTCTACACTAACCCTGAGGAGTTTACATCAGAACTAAATGGAATTATAGGACATTTGGTTGATGCAGAGAGTATACAATTGGTGGACAGGAGGAAGAAACTCGGGAATTTGGTACCAGAAGAAGGGTCAAAATAGCTCAGACTGTATATTAGTTACTTTTGCATATCTGTGACCAATATAGTTGAGATAATTTTTTCAGAGGACTTGAGGGGATCAGCCCATGGTCTGTTGAAGCTTTCACTTAGGCAGATATCACTTAGAAACATGTGGCATGGCAGAATTTCTTTACCTCAGAGAAGACAGGAAGTAAAGAGTGAGGAAGGGACTCGGAAGCAGGGGCAGTCTTCTCCTTCCAGCTAATAACACCCCCAGCTGGGGGCCAAGGGTGAACACGTGAGCCCAGGGAAGACATTTCATATTACAGCTGCAACAGTCTGGCTAGATGATGCCCTCCTGAAATCTCACCAAGTGTGGTATTTGGAGCCCAAACAAAATGGCTGAGTGTTGTCTCCCTGGAGGGAGGTTCACTGAGCACCTGACCATTGCTTCCTGTGCGTATCTCCATCCTCACCTGGTTCTTGTTCTTTTTCCTGCACACTGGCTTCCCTTTCACTCCCTTTTAATAAGTTCCCTCCCCGATTCTGAATAATTACGTTTGTTTTTGCTGCTTGAAACAACAACAACAACATTCTCAGTCATACAAGGTTTAACACCGTTATAAAGCTCTGGCCTTCCATATACGAAAACAGCTGCTTAGGTAGCATTTCTGAAATTAGAGACAAACTGCTCCATCCTCAATGCCTCACCAGTGTGGTCCTGAATGAGTCATGATGTTGAGTTGCTGTAGTTACATAAAGGAAGAAATAGACTTTTTATAGGTTTTACTTTCAAGGGTGATTTTGGAAAATTCCTGTCTTATTATCATTTTTAATGCATTCGGCTTGGCTCGCACTCCTAATTTTCACTGCTATTTTTGTGAACACAGCACAGATTGAAAACTCATGGGGTCTTTCTTTCTTTCTTTTTTTTTTTTTTTTGTTCTGCCAAGATAGGATCTGGATCAAAGAACCTCAGACCCAGAGGGATGGTCTACCAGGTTCCTGTCCTTTGGAAATTGACTCTGATTATATGTAAGCAGCTAAAGAGCACACTTCTTTGTATACAGATACAAAGCAAAGCAAACAGGAGCCAAGTGACAGGTGTGGAGCCAGGCTGCTTAATGAGTAACCAATCCTTCTGGGATAATAAATAGTTAAGGCGTCAGAAGAGGAGCGGCACAGATGTCAGCTCCTTCGTTTTGACTTAGGAAAAGGCAAGGAGAACATAAAAGCTCCCATAGAGGCTCTGCTTCTCCAGCTGTGGCCACGGCCACCTCCTCAGCCAGTTGGGGCCAAGTACCTTCTGAAGAGAGAGCAGAATTTTTTTTTTTTTTTTTTTTGAGCTTTCTGGAAGTGGAGGACAGACATAGGTGTTTGCAATGGCAGGGAATGCCAGCGTGGGCAGAGCTTCAAAGAGAATTGGAAACTAACAGTACTTTTCACAAATAAAAATGGAGAAATAGGACAGACAGGGTTGGGAGCTCAGAGCTTGTAGACTCTAAACTGGACCTTATTTATTATAGTTAAAAAAATTTTTTTTCCCCTTCAAAGTTTAAGTTCACTTTCAAAGTAATTGAACAATTTGCATAAATTGCTTTGTGGAATGATGTCAAATTCTTGAGTGCGAAGTGTAGTCATACATAGATCTAGTGTTACAATAAGATATGCTGTTACCTGTAGTCCTTAAGCCGGTGATAGATTCCTGGGGCTTAGGAAAATCCCTCTCTCTCTCCTCTCTCTCTCTCTCTCTCTCTCTCTCTCTCTCTCTCTCTCTCTCTGTGTGTGTGTGTGTGTGTGTGTAGGCAGTCCAAAAGTGTCCAAGACTACATAAAATGACAATAAAGGACCGAGGCTGGTATTGATGCTTGTATCGTATTTGATTTTGGATGGACTCTTGCTGAAAACTGTCCCTTCAATACTGAATAGTCACCTCTATTCTCCTGATTTCAAATTCAAAGTTGTACTTTCACAATTAATATTTTTCTGTGGGATTCTAAAGGCTTAGCTTGCATATCAGGTAAGGTTTGAATTTTAGGAACTTGCTTTTGACATTAGAATTTCTCAGGCAGGCGAAAGGCTTTTGAATAGTCTTTGTTGAAGATGAGGTTTTTTCCTTTGAGGAACCGAGGATTGCCTCACTTACTCCACACCTGAAATTGAAGCCCAGGCCTATCTCTTTCTTCCAAGAGGTTCCTTTTGTGCTTTACTTGAGTTCATTGCTTGCTGTTCCCCAGCCCCACCAACAAATTTGGAAACATCTATTTCTTTGAATTAAAATATAGTCTGCTAGAGACACTGAGTGGATTCAGCTTTGTTCTCCAGATCTTGGTGGATATGGTAAGCACACCACAGCAGGGTTCAGGAAAGGAAACCTGCACATCCAGGACGGACTTATCTTGACTTTTCATTACAGACTTATCTTGACTTTTCATTTTGCATAAGGCCATCGTGTTCACTTTTAATTGGATGGGGACAAGTTAAACTATGTGTCTAAAATAATTCAGACAGACATGCAGACAGCTAACCTGGAGCCCATTCTCACATGCGCCATTACCAGTTTATATCCACAGATCCAGGGAGCTTAGAATTTAGCTTCTGCCCAGCAGAATAACTGATGTTACTTTTGTCCCAGATGCCTCCTCAGCTTTGTGTGAGAAATGAGCAATATTTAGTCACCTGTAGGATGTTTACTTAGCTCCTTCATTGGAGCTGGGGTAATGATAGCATCTTAAAATAAAAAACAAAACAAAACAAAAAACAACCAAACAAACAACCCCCTAAAACCCCACAAAACAAAAAACCCAGTCTGTTTGTTGAAGTAATAGTGTGCTGCTAATCAAGGTGGATTAGCTAACTAGAGTAGGCAGAGCGCGTTTCTGAGTTGTCCATCCTTACCACCCCACGCCCCATTCTTCCAGAAGTTGTGCATTCAGTTAGAAAAGATTTCCAATAATTTGAATAAGGACTTTATAATGAACAGGGCAGGCTAGGAACTGCATTATTTTGCTAGAACAATTCATCGTTTTGTTGTTTACATGTCCTATCTTTCTCTGTACAGCCTTAAACTTCTTTTTAAAAAAAATGTGCATGTGGATGCTTTGCTTGCATGTATGTCTGTGCTCCAGGTGAGTGCCTGGTACCCAGGGATGGTGGAAGAGGTCATCAGATTCCCTGGAACTGGAGTTAGAGGCTGTTGTAAGCCACCATGTAGGTTCTGGGAACTTGAACTCAGGTCTTCTGAAGAGCATCTAGTACTCTTAACTGCTGAGCCACCTCTCCCGTCCAGTCATACGCTTCTTAATGTTCATTGTTATTCCATGGGACATAGTACTCCTTTATCTACTCAAGGAAGTCAACAACCAATCATGGAACGTATACTGTGACAGAGCACCAGGCTAGGCCCAGGGATATGGCCATGAAATGACTAAGCACCGTAAGTTTCTTGGTGGTAAAACCAGACAAAAACCATCATCGTTTGCAAGACATCTTTTCTGGAGTTGGGCTTATGAGAGGAACATCAGCCAGCCTCCTATAGTATCCGGTGTGTAATAACACAGCTGGAGACTAATAGGGTGCTGGTCCAGCTTGCCGTTTACCTGCTAAAGGGGATGTGGAGAAAGCTCAGAGGGGCTCAGCAGCTAAACAATCTGCTCATGTTCTAACCGGAAAAGAAAATTTAATTTTCCTGGCAATTATGAGGGAACAGAGTATGCACTAAACTGAAATTTAAAAGTAAACCAGTCAGCTGGTTTGACTTACTGTGATACGGTGGCTTCGCTGTTGACTGCATCAAGTTGGGTGGTTTATGATACGAAGAACGGCCTACTACAGAAGAGAATACGTTTTTCTTTGTATGGGAAAAGATGGCTCTTTACCTCAGGAGGGATTTAGAATTGGGTCACCTTTCTCATTTTCTCTGTACTGATGGAATACAGGTCATTGGAGTCTAGCTTTGTTTAGCTTTTCCTGCCCCATTTTGACAAAGTGATAAAGAACCTAATTACTAAACTGCTCAGATAACAGAGATGGGAGAATCGCTGTCTCAAAACATGGAGATGCACCTTTTCCAGACTGTTGAAGGGCCATCAATTTCTGGGTTTGAAATTTCTTCTCTGGGCACAGTAGCTCGTCATCTTGGGCTACATAGTGAACTCCAGACCAGCCTGAGATCCAGGGTTAGATCCGATCTCAGACAACAACAAAACAAAACAACAACAATCACAGCAACAACTCCTAGTCGTTTCTTCCACTTAGAGTCTGAATGAAGAGCTGAATGAAGGGTAGCTAGGCTTCTGGTTAGCCCCAGTCTGAGTGTAGGAAGGCAAGGAACTCTTCTTGGCATCTGGGCTCTTTGAAAAATGCTCCATACAAGCCCACTGTGCTCAGTGAAACGGTGAATGTAAGCATCGAACCTCCTGTCCTCGGTTTTCATCCGACTCTCCCTGCATTTCAAGTGGGATCTCCATGTATGATCATAGGTAATCTGTCTTCTCCCAGCCTCAGTTTCCCCATCTGTGAAGTTGAGGCTCTTTGTATACATTTCTTTAACAGAACCTAAATGGATAGAATGAAGAGACAGGGATTTAGCACACAGATAACATGTGGTGGACACTTGTGGACCATCACTCACTGTTACCATGACTACAGTGTAACCGGTGTATACAGAGACTTGTTGGTTGACATCCAGAGGAACTACATGACATCACAGTGGCCACAGAGAGCCAGAGACAGGACATATGTCTGTGGAAGCCAGCCCTGTTCACCCTCCTTCTTTCAGATGCCGATAGCTCTGCATGGTACCCAGAAATTTTAGAAACTCTGTTGCTCCAGTAACCAAACCCTGTTACACAGGAATATGAAAACTTCTTTGTTAGAATGAACTATGTTCCTGTTGACCACCTAGCCTCAGTGATGCTGGATCTCTCTCTCTTTTTATTTTCATTGAAAACAGATTCTTCTCTTATATAATCCATCCTGGTCAGATTCCCCTCCCTCCACTCCTTCCACCCCCCAGGTTCTCCCCGTTTCCCCCAGAGCCCTCTGTTTCCTTTTCAGGGAAGAGCAGGGCAACAACAGACAACAGCCGAACAGGACAAAGCAAGGTACAATAAGAGAAGGCAGAAGCCCTCCTGTCAAGGCTGAACAAGGCAACCCGAAAGGCATTAAATGATCTCAAGAACAGGCAAAAGAGTCAGAGACACACCCAGTCCCCCGTTGGGAGTCCCACAAGAACACCAAGCTAACAGCCATGACATACACGCAGAGGACTTGATGCAGACCCATGCAGGCCACGCTTGCCGCTTCACTCTGTGTGAGCCAATGTGAGCACTGCTTAGTTGATTCGATGAGCCATGTTCTCCTGGTGTCCTCCATCTCCTCTGACTCCTACAATCTTTCCTCCCCTCTTCTACGGGGTTCCCTGAGCTCTGAGTGGGAGGGATCCGATAGAGACCTCAATTCACACTCTCTCTGGATCGATTTTTTTTTTTTTTTTTTTGGTTTTATGAGACAGGATTTCTCTGTGTAGTTTTGGTGCCTGTCCTGGATCTCACTTTGTAGACCAGGCTGGCCCTGAACTCACAGAGATCCACCTGGCTCTGCCTCTTGAGTGCTGGGATTAAAGGCATGCACCACCACCGGCCAGCTGGATCGATCTTTTTAATTCTTTTGCTTTTTTTTTTTTTTTTTTTTTGAGATAAGTTTCCTCTGTGTAGTTCTGGCTGGCCCAGAACTCCCTCTGCAGACCAGGCTGGCTTCCATGCCTGGCGATCTCTTAAGAGACAGTTTCTTTATTCTGCATCTTGGTTCCCCTCTTTGTCTCTGTGAATGTCTACGCTGGTCCTCCTCAGTGTCTCTTCCTTGAACATTGAGAAGCTAGTGGCCCCCAGAGTCTTCTCTTCTTATAGAGTATCTCCTTGGTCATGTAGGACCCCAGAGGGGTCTAGACTCACAGGTTGAGAATATCTGCTTTAGACTGTTCTCCGTTTAGTTTGGGATCAAATTGACTGAATGGTTTGTGTGGGAATGGGCCACACCAGTTCCACACACCTCTCTTTTCAGATGGCAGACTCATAATATACAAAGCACTGGGATTCCCGAGTCCCAGCCGAATGGTGAGCGGTTTCCTGTGAGAGCAGACTAAAGCTACAGAGTGCTTCAACGGGAGACAGGAATCAAAGAGCAAGTTACTGAGACTTGGGGGTAGTTCATTCCCATAGCAGAACGTGGCCTTTCTTTACAAAAATGTAGTGTCTGCCAGGCACCTTGAACTCAACAAGCTACTTCTCACCTTAAGTCACTGTATTTACAGCTCCATGTCCCCATCCCAACCCAATGAATAATCGAGCCCTGTGGATTTTAACTTCTGCATTTTTTTTTCTCTTGGGATTGCCTTTATTTTAAAATTCAAGAATCACTTTACTGCTTCAGGCTCCTGCAATTTCTCATCCGATTGTTGACTTGAATTAATTTTAAACAAACTAGGGGATCATCCTATTAGCATAGTCAGAGAGCATGAACCCAGTGGAACAGTACAGTTGATATCTGGAAGTAAGTAAATCTCCAGACCACTGATGAAGGGGGTGGGGGGCTCCCCCATCTCGGGTCTGTGTCTGGGAGGCTCATATACAAAGCAAAAAAGGACCCCTCACAATGCACAGACAGATCAGGGAGGCTTAATGCAATTAGCCACGGACACCCAGACGCTTCTTAACCACCGTCTTCCATTTTATCTTCTCATCCACTCACAGGTGCTTTTGATAAAGGTCAGGAGGCCA
The DNA here is from genome assembly GCF_007827085.1 of Peromyscus californicus insignis. Classification (NCBI taxonomy): domain Eukaryota; kingdom Metazoa; phylum Chordata; class Mammalia; order Rodentia; family Cricetidae; genus Peromyscus; species Peromyscus californicus. Next base: position 10,095,784 of record NW_026294535.1, read on the forward strand.
GCTGCTTACTGCGCACAGATCAAAGCGGCACAGATAGTCTGCCAGGGGTCTTCCTGCCAAGCTTAACCTCACCTGGGAGAGTCAGTTAGCTCAAAACATTCCTAATCATCTGTGCTCCCTCCTCACGTCTCCTGCCGAGTGTGGGACTGCAGTTGACAGCCTCCCCACTCCCCTTTCCATTTACTGATGCTCCCTTTGGAAGAGTAACCTCGCTCTCTCTCCTTTTTAACCAACCTATATTCCCTCTCCCACAAAACGTGGTCCCTCCCACCCCCCTTGGTCAGACTACTCTTGTTCAGAAAAGTCCATCCTGTGATGGCACTAGGCAGGGGTCCTGCAATCCCTTTACTTCTTCTGGAGAAGCCCTCCCTCTCTCTCCCCCACACCCCAGCAGGCATTGCCTTCTGACAACCCAAGAAACAATCAGAGAGATCATTTATTTGAGAATAACAGAGCATGGCGGTGGGAATGTGAGGGTCCTAGTAAACCATGAGTGCAATTTGAAGTTGAGGGAAGGGGAAGAATTTAAAGGCATGGTGGGAAGAATGACACAAAGTATCTTGAAAAAGAAATTCTTGGCTATGAGGATTAATAACAAGTGTGTTATCTGTTTAAGATTGAGGAGTGCTGGGCAGATGCTCCTACAGAGGTGGTGATGGTAAAGTGTGTGTGTGTGTGTGTGTGTGTGTGTGTGTGTGTGTTTAGGGTTGTGGTGGCAGCCTTTGTTCAATGATGTGATTTTTGGTAGTCTTCTGAGAATAGTTCTCATGATCACACAGGAATAAGTTCCCCCATCATAACCCAATGGTTTTATTTATTTTGGTTAGGGTTTGATAAAAGTGACTCCATGTTGATCCTGATAATTCTTATTTAAGTTTTTTTTTTTTTTAAAATAATGGAAGTAACTAACAGTCTATAGTTTGCTTTCTCAGAGAAGATGAGAAAGTTCCCACTGAAACCTGGGATGTCCGCAAGCGACGCAGAACAATTTTAAGGCATCTCAATGTCTTGGTGGTGGGTACTATGGGAAAGTCTGTGTCTCCTGGAGATAACTGAATTTACCTGGTTTTCACTCAGGCATTTGGGGCTGCCTTTGCACCTAAACTGTTTCCCAGAAGCATGAAGCTGGTTAGACTGGTCATTTTCACCACTAGCCTTCTGGAACTTTCCCTCTGTGCTTACTTCCTAACTCAGAGTTGGACTTAAACTTTGCCCCTGTTTGAGTCTGACGTCCCATGATGGCTCTAGTTCCTTCTTTAGACAAACTGGCCAGACATGTGATGTCACCTACATGAGCAGTGGGGTCATTTTGTGGCCTCTTTACAACCCACAACCACCAGTCGCAAATACTACATTTTTCTCCTCTCGGAGACTTTTACAGTAAGCTGAGTATAGGGATGCAAAGTTTTTTTTTTTTAAAGACGACGAACGTTCTCTTTAAGATCCTTTCATAACCCATAACCCTATGCAGGTGGAGTGTCTACCTAGCACGAAGCTGGCTGCATGTAGAATCTCATTACCTGTCACAGGGAGAGAGAAACGCGGCTATCTTTCTTCCTCTGAGAGTTACCCATATGCAGAAAGGGCAAGGGCATCAAAGCTGAGAACATAAATGGCAAGGCATCTCTCTGTTTTCTTCTCCTCTGCAAAGTGTGCAGCCGGCACTTTTTCTACTTCCAGAGCTCAGGGCAAACTGTTCTCCCACGCCAGGAAACGCATCTCTTCATCTCTCCCATCCATCTTTCAAGTGGGGCTCCCTCTCCAAAGGCTCTCCCCGCTCTCTCTAGCTGCAGCTACTTCTTTGTTTTGAATCTTGACTGGCACACTCAGCAACACTGCATTTTTGTAATCTGCAGCAACCTCAGGCATGTAACAAAGTCTCAGGCACTTAGCAGCACTTGGTGAAGTGGGCTGCCCGTGCCATTTCACAAGCCGTCTGGACCGTTGCAGCCAGTCAAATCTGAGTCTCTGGCTTAGATTTGTGTGTATATAATATCTAAAATGGGTTCTTTTGTCTTGAGTCCTTATGAAGATAATACAAATATTAGCCACCTAAATTTATCTTTTGTAGATGATCTGAGGCATAAATAATAACCGAGCCCAGGTCATAAGAGAACTGTGTTGAGTCAGCAGGTAAATGTATTTATGTATAAAGAACTATCTATTACATATGGGAATTCTGCTATTGTCCTCCTCCAAGGAACTGATAAAATGCTTAGCATTGTGGCCAACATTTCTGTTCTGGGCTATCATTTTTCCCTTTCTTCTTTGTATCATGCAAGCTGCATTAGCTCTTGCAAGTTGCATTAGCTTCTTTTTGGCATGCCCCTGATAGTCTTGATCTTGCATCTATCACCAAATTCTTGACTTTTCATTCGTTGCTAGATCACTCCAATTTACCTTCTTCTGCAGAGGTAGGAGGTCCCTTCTTCATGTCTCCACATCACAGGAGTTGCTGCTTGGTGGAACTCTGAGCTGAAACTTCATTCTCCATTGGGGTGCTCTTGTAGTGGCCACAATACCCCCACTTCTCACCCTGTATCAGGAGGCATGGTATAGGAGGTGTTACTGCTCACCCTTGGCATGCTTTGTCTCCAGGGAGGCCTATCTCATGGTGGCATTTGTGGTAGGTACCCTTATCTCTTCTGCTAGACTGTAACCTCTTGAAGATGTCAACAGTACCTCACTCCATTTGTACCCTCCGGGGCTCCTAGCAGGGTTGCATAGGATAGATGCTCATGAAGTGCTTAATGGATTGGATTGCATTAGCTATTGCTTTGAGTGCACAAAAAGGGGTGCTGGAACGCTGAAGAGCCTTAATTCACCTCATGGGGCTACCCGGAAATCCTGTCAGACTTCATTTATGCACCCCGGCTCTCCATGGGTAAAGTCAATGCCAATTAATGCCAAGCTTCAGCAGCAGAGAGCAAACACATTTTCACCTACAGGCTGCTAAGTTCCTTCTCTGCTGTATATCTAAGTGATCATAAAGCAAGAAGTCCCCTGGGATTCTATTTTATTTAGGCAAAGGCAGGTGTGCTGGGGGAGCTTTGTATTTGTACGCAAACACAGAAAGCAGGGCTTAGTTTTGCAATTACTTGCAAAGGCTGCCCATGTTTTCCAGCATGTAAATTAGGACTTGAAGGAAAACATCTAATTGCATTTCGCTCCAACTAATTGCCAACTCAAAATTTTAGATTAGTGTGCACACCATACTTAATTTTTTTGTTGCTGTTATTAATAACACACTTAGCTCAGTAAGAAGGGAAATAATGAGCCGGAATTAAAGACTTGAGGGCCGCCCCACTAAGAAAAGGCTTTGGGTGACGTGGTAAGGAACCAATGAGAAATGTGTCAAAGCCATGGCTGAAATACCAGATAAAGGTTGCCTGGGTATTGTGCCTCTGAGTGGGTTTCCTGGTGAAGGTTAGAAGGGAAATAAGAAGTGGAATTTGGAGTCATTGCTTATGTTCTGCCACAAGGAGGGGCCATGGTTACAACCATGAATGTGTCCTTGACTATGTTATACTGGTAGCCTTTCCGATGTGAAAAACAAAACCTCCTTAAAAGGCCTTCTTAGAGCACTGTGCCTCACATCCGGAGAGAATGGTACAGTCTTTTGTGAGTAATGTAAACGTACTGTGATAGCCTTGTGTTGCTAAATGAACATTACAAAGCATGACAGCATCATAGTCACACACACACAAAATAAGGACACACTACAGTGTTGACTGGAAATGAAAAAAGCAGCTTTGTTGCATGTTACGGAAAGGTACCCGGCAGCTTCAGAATGCTCCTGTTTTCTCGGCAATCATTATTTTCCAAGGGACACAATGAACTTTTTGTCCTTCTAAACATAGCAGTGAAAAAAAATGCATCTGGGAAACTCAATTTAGCAGTACAGGTTTGCAAATGTATTTACCATGGAGAAGACTTTATTCAAAGATGGTTGTTTCTGCGTTGCGAAGTGAAGGGGCAGAAGGGAGGCTGGCTGAACTTTGGAAAAGCATAGGAATAAATGTAGTCTTGCCCAATCAGACCTCTGCGTTCCCCATACTGTTCTTTAACAGGTATGGTGCTAGATGTAGCGGGTAACCCAGTGAGAAGGCGCAGCAAGATGCCTATCATTGTCAAGTTTCCAGACAGGTGGAGAGCAGATGTTACAGAAAAAAAATAGACATAAGCAAATATATGCCTATAAATTGTGTTCGGTGCTGTGAGAGAAAGTACAGGGAGTGATTAAGATCACAAAAGTTGCATCTAATTGAAATGGGGGAAGGTTTAGGAAAACCTCTCCCAGAAATAACATTTAAGCCAAAACCTGTGGGATGAGGAGTATTTAGTGAAAGCAGGGGGAACAGATCTTTCCAGACAGATGGAAGGACAGGTGTGAAGGCCCGACAGTTGGCACATTGTAGGGCGGGGAAGGTAGCTCTTGGGATAGAGCTTGGTGACTGAGAGGGAGCGATATGAAATAAGCTGGGAAGATTGACAAAAGCATGAACGACCCACACAGGGCCCTGGAAGCCACGACAGGGAACTTAAGTTTTTACCTCCGAAGCAACAGAAAGCTGCTGAAGTGTGGAAGGGGTGGGGGTGGTGAGAAAACCAGTTTAAAGAAAGCTCGAGCAACACAGGGAAGGATGGAATGAAAAAGACCAGGGAACCTGTTGGGAGGAAATGTCCACAGAACTGATGAGAGAGTTTTTCTCTTCCCTCTCAGTGGCCATTTGAATAAGAATAGGTCCATAAGCTCATATGTTTGAATACATAATTTGGGAACTATTAGGAGCTGTGGCCTTGTTGGAGGAGATGTGTTGCTGGTGGTGGCTTTTGAGGTTTCAAAAAAGTCCATTATTCTGGGTCTCTTTCTCACATCCTTCTGGTTGTATCTCAAGATGTAAGCTCTCAGCTACTTCTCCAGTGAGATGCTTGCTTCCCTACTGTTGTGCTCCCACTCATGATGATCATGAACTCTAAACCCTCTGAAACTGTAAACCCCAAATAAATTCTTTCTGTAAGTTGCCTTGGTCATAGTATCTTATCCCAGCAACAGAAAAGTAACTAAGAAACCCTCTCATTTATTCTCCATCATCCTCGTGCCAAACAAGGTGTTTCCCCACCAACCTGGTGAGATTGCTGTTGTGTAGGTTGAAGCATTGGAAGGCTATGGAGGGAGACTGGAAGATGGAGGGATGAGGGAGCTTGGATTTTACTCCCCACCTCTCCTTGCTTAGGGAGGCATCATCAGCTGTTGGTTTGCTGGATAGAACCACCTGACAGTGCCTCTGTCCAAGGTCCCCAATCCTACCGACCACTCTTCTCCATGCTCCACTGTTGTGCTTGACTTCCGCAGTTCTTGACCTCCAGCAGCGTGTCTCTGAGTTGACAGGCAGCTCCCTGCCCATGCTAATTTCTAGTTTGCATGGTCCACCCTTGACTGGCCTTGAACTCTTCCTATAGCTTGTAGAAAGGACTCTATCATACTCGTCTATGCAGAACTTGCCCTTTGTTTTCCTGGATGTCGTCTAACTGAGACCATGAGTTACAAGAGCAGTTTCAATCCTAAATGATGATAGCGTTTAGAGCAAATGGATGGATCTGAGACAACATTTGGAATTCTATGTGAGGTGGGTGATGACAGTAGGGAAATGAGAGAGAGAGAGAGAGAGAGAGAGAGAGAGAGAGAGAGAGAGAGAGAGAGAGAGAGAGCGAGCCGTGGGATACATGCAGAGCTTCCTAGAATCTTGAGCAGGATTAATTGATCTCTGGCCAAATTTAGCCAGCATAGAATTGACCAAGGGAAATGAGTGGCCACTGGATCACCTCTATACACCATGGAAGTGCCCTGAAAGCCCTCATTAGTTGTCATGAAGTAGTCAACAATTGGAGTCAAGCTGGTGTTACTGTACCCACAGTCTCCCACCTTGGCATTCTAATTTCTACATCTTCCTGGGACTACAGAACAAAAACCAAATAAAACTCTTTGCAAGAGTATGTCCTTAACCTAAGCAAGCACTTCTTTTATTAAGAAATGATGTTTTGCCTAGGTATTGCCTAGCTCTTGTTTCTTTTAAAATAAAAATTAATAACCGTCTTGCACCTCCTGCTTTTAAAAAGCAGACCATTGCAGGAATCACCATCTGTTTTCCTGATCTCTGCTTATCTGAGGAACTCTGTTGCATCACATCCTAACTGGACCACTTATCTGTGTAGATGATCTGCCATTCTTTTCCCCTCTTGTCCACTTGAATCACCAGAGGACTCGGGAGTCTGTGAAACCACAGGATGTGTGGAGGGACAGAGTGATACACCGGTGACTTCTTGCTGTGGCCAACAGCAGGCTGGTCATCAGGATGGTGGCAAGTCGTGTTGTGTCTGTGAACCTTTCTCTGGATCTCTCAAGCTGCAGAATAAGCCTTCCAAGAAGATTTTTGGAGTTTCTTTTTTACAACATATTTATGCATCTCCAGGCATTGAAAATAATGGCCAAGAGATTTACACACACACACACACACACACACACACACACACACACACACACACACACACAGATGGGTGTTTTTAGACTACTGAAATCATTTTAAGAGCTGTGTGCCTATGAAAATTCTCTTCCCTTTCCTCCCCTCCCCCCTCTTTCCCTTCCACATCTATTTCTGGGCTGTAGCCACTCATCCAATAAGAATTCAGAGCGAGTGTCATGTGAGTATAAGGGACAAATGATGTCAGGTGCTCTGAAGTTTGTGAAAAAAAAAATTACAAGACAGAGATTTAGCCCAAAATGTCCAATATATTAGAATAGAGTGAGGAGACCAACATTTGAATCTTAATGACGTCCCTTGAGCAGGATGCACAGTGATAGCCACCCTGTCTTAGCTCATCTGTCATATAAAAAGTCTGAACTCTGTGTTCACTAAGCCCTCTAACTACTCTATGCTAGGAGGCCCAGTTTTGGTGGTCTTGAGCACAGATGAATATTTTGGTCTCAGAATCCCTCTGTGTTCTTTAAAAGCTGTCAAAGGGCCCTGAGGAGTGTTGGGATTTTATCTCTTGATATTTATCATATAAAGTTTACATCAAGGTAGTTAAAAATAATAATCTACAAAATGATATTATCTGACCAAGTGCCCACAGTTGCCTACCTGTCATCCACTGAACTTTGGGTAGACCAAATCTTGATTAGATTTCCCTCCTCCCCTTGGGCCTGTAAACCAGCTTTCTCCCAAGCTGAGCAAATACTGAAGCACTAAAGTATGGAACATTCCCCTTTTAATAGGTCATTCTGAGAATCAGTGAACCATTCAAAGAAACATCCTGTACTTAGGCATCATGGTTTGGCCACCTGCTTCCTCATCTGCCCAGGCATGGCTTCTGGGAGCTCTGCATACTGTGCTCCCTTGTCTGTGGTTTTGCTTACAGTCTCACCTTAAACCATGGTCTAGAAATACCGAATGGAAGTTCCAGGGAGAAACAATTTATATGTTTCACTTTGCAAGATGTCCTGAATAGAATGATGAAAGCTCATAGCACCCTGTGCTGGCTGAACGGGAGGGAATTACCCAGTGTACACAGGATGCAGTGCCTCTCAGTTAATATTTAACCACCTCCATTAGAAGGATAGTTGAGGGAGGCATTGTGGTCCTGTTGTTGTATTGAATAATGTCCTCAGAGCCCAAGAGTAGTGATGATGGCAATTTTATTACAGCATGTCATTATAAGTATTCTATTTTATGATTAGTTGTTATTGTGCCCAATTTATAATGCGCCTGATTTACACATTAAACTTTTTCATATGGAGTGTTGCTATCTGCAGTTTTAACTGTCCCTGGGGATTCTTGGGAGCTCTTCCCTTATGGGTAAAGGAAGTAAGTACTCTATGAGAAAAGGCCTTTTCTGTTGAATTTTGATTCACTCTAGGTCCTTAGATCAAAATATTTTCTTTATTGCAATATTTATTCTTGCAACAAAATTTCTTTATCTAAATCTAGTTTTTTCCCCCTTTGATCGTTTCAAAACAAGATAAAGGGCTAGATCAAATCTCCTTAATGCCTGGATTTCTGTTGTCTCCTGATTTCATCCTCTGCGCTGTGTTGCCATGGTTAGATACTGGAGAAAGTCTGGCCTCCCAGAGTTGGAAGAGGAGGCCATGAAAGAGCCTTTGAAAGGGTTTCAGGATTCTTGGCACCATACTTCAAAGACCACTCAGGAAAGCTCCACCATATCTGCCCTCTCCTCTTCTCCAGGTCTCCCCACAGTTGGCCCCTTCTCAGCTGTCACTTCAAATGTCATTTCCATGAAGGTACCCCCTCTGATCACCCAGCTGAAACACCTCATTTTCCCTCCTGTTCTTAGCTCTCATTTCAGGTGGTTTTATTTAGTTTCTAGTATTTACCATCATTTAAATTGTGTGTGTGTGTGTGTGTGTGTGTGTGTGTGTGTGTGTGTGTGTGTGTACATGTGTGGTTTCTGTTTTATTTTTTTATGCAGATTTATTTCTCTCTTCCTTCTAGGGTGTAAGCTCCTGGAGGTCAGGGCTTTGGATTGATCTCGTCTAGATTCCTAGCAGCCACACAGTCGGTGCTCAGCAAATGCTTACAGACTGCGATGCCCAGCATTGTATAGAAAACTCAGCATTTCTCTTAGGAGTGATGTCTAGAGATAGGGTTGTGGAAGCCATGCCAGAAGTAGATATGTGATGAGGCTAGAAAAATTCTTTCTAACAAAGAGGCAAGAGGATGCCAGGCAGATGTCTGGGGCCTGTGGAGTTGATGTAGCCTGTGTAGGGGGTGAAGAGAAATTTTCTTGGTGTTCCCTGAGGTTTATTGGAATGGAACTGACAAAGACAGGTTAAATAATAGAGAAGTTATGTGAATTTATTAATTATAAAAAGGGAAAGTTGCAACATGGGGGAATGCACAGGAGTGTGATTACCCATTATCTTGGCACAGTTCAGCAAAGCACATATTCCTTTTTCTATAGGGGAAGAGGAGAATTGGACATGTAAGGGGAACAGCAAATGCTTGTTAAAGGAAGCTCCATGGGTTCAAAGGTCACAATATCTCCCATGAAGCTCGTTAAGTTGCAGGCAGACAATGGATCATAATGATTTCCTGTGGGACGGGACTAGAGGACAATGGGATGTGACAGAAGTCTGCTGATGGACTTCACTGCTTCTTCTACACCAGGGGCCCGCTCTCTTTCTTTTGGATAATGCTGTCTTAGTAAGTAAGAAGATGGAGTAAATGTGTTTCTCTGTTGATGGAGCTGGTCAGGTAGATAAGGGAAATTTGCTGAAAGCCACTACCTACCTGGAAGGTGGGGAAACAAGGAAGACCAGAGTAACCTTGGTTGTGGGGAAGGTTCCAGGGCCTCTAGGCAAGCTAAAGCCATGGCTCTTTGGGGTATAATTTCCTAAGCCCCACATGCCAGGGTACTGAGAGGGTTGGTGCTGGCGTCAAACACAGTCCCTGGGCAGGATCTTCAGCTGAGGGAAGATGATCATTCCCCTTTGTAGTCTCTGCTCCTACTACAGACACTTAGGTTTAATCCTGACATCCTTTGGAAAGGATGAGGAGGAAACGGGTAAGCCCAGCTAAGTACATCTTCTGGCTCTTTACCTCTCATGTCCTATTTCAGGTCACCTTCCTTCAATGCCTTTCTGGAACCTCTAGTACATTCTTTGCTACTGATATCTACCTCAAGCTCCTTCTTAGAATTCTCGGTGCTCCTTGGAGATCAATGGACACCTAAATGCTTACTTCCCTTCAGTGGTTAAAAATAAGGATTGCTCCAGTTCATAGGGGGATGTATTTTTGTGCTTTATTAAAACACACACACACACACACACACACACACACACACACACACACACACACACACAACAACAACAACAACAACAACAACAAAAACATCAGAAGGTGCAGAGCAGAAATCTCTAGAAAAGATCCCAAGTTGGAAGAATATTAATTTCAAAGAATTATTAATTCCAAACAGTCTCAAACAGCCTGTGATCTTGCAGAGGACCTGGCAACTTATAAACATGACCATTGTACATGTTCTTTTCTTAGTCATCATGTTGACTGATGTGTGTGTGCGTGTACATTTAGAGGCCAGATGTCTGTCTTGGGCACTGTCCACCCTAGTTTTCAAGGCGAGGTCTTGGACTGGACTAGAGCTTGCAAGCAGGCTGGGATGACTATCCTGTAAGCCCCAGGGAGACACTTGTTTCCTCCTTCCCAGAATGCTAGGATTATAAATGTGCACTGTCAGGCCTAGCTTTTTTCATGGTGCTGGGGATTGAACTCAGGTCCTCATGATTGCATGGCAAGCACTGTGCCAGCTGAGCTATCCTTCCAACTGTGTGCGTGTGCATACATGTGCGTGATTTTGTTTTATTTGGACCCTTGTGGTATTTAACAGTTACAATAGATATTGTAGCTAATACATAGCAAAAGATCATAATAACATGCAGTTTTGGGGCTGGAAAGATGTCTCAGCAGTTAAGAGCACTGGCTGCTCTTCCAGAGGACCCAGGTTTGATTCCCAGCACTCACATGGCAGCTCACAACTGTCTGTAACTCCAGGTCCCTGGCATCTTCATGCCAATGCACATAAAATAAAGTTAAATAAATGATTAAACAAAAACAAAACCTTGAAGTTTAACTCAAGGACCAAAGGCGCAATGATATTCTGCGGTAGACAGAGTAAAATAATCCTCAGTAACCCTTGCCCCTGAATAGCTCCTTCCTGTTGAGGGTGGGTGGAACCTGGAACTAAAACATCCCTCTTGTGCTTATGTAATGTCATATGGTAGGAAGTGCTTTGTATCTCTAGCCCGAGTCCCTAATTATCTCAACTAATCAAAGGAGATGTTATTAGGTATACCTGACCTAACTTAGTGAGCCCTTCAAAGGAGGGCTGCAGGTAGTGTCTAGGATATGAAAGTGGTTCCCAGCTGGCAGCCAACAAAATAACCCGAGCCTCAGTCATATAACTGACAGCAACTCAGTTTGAACAAAATCCCCAAGCTCTAGAAAGAAGCCCTGATCAGCAGATTCCATGATTTCCTACTACAACACCGTGAAAGACTCAGCTGAGCTACCCCTGGCTTTCTGATCTACAGAAACAGGGCAAAACTAAACAGGTATAATTTTTCTTTTTTTTTTGGTTTTTCAAGACAGGGTTTCTCTGTGTAGCTTTGCGCCTTTCCTGGAACTCACTTGGTAGCCCAGGCTGGCCTCGAACTCACAGAGATCCGCCTGCCTCTGCCTCCCAAGTGCTGGGATTAAAGGCGCGCGCCACCACCGCCCGGCTTAAACAGGTATAATTTTAAATTGTTGATTTTTGTTGTACTATGTTACACAGCAATAGGACCCTGATACAGACCCCAGTTGACATTTGTATATTTAATTGCCTGTCTTAGCTGAACCTTGGAGCTTTCCTGTGATTATGGATCACAATGGCAACACAAGAAGGCAGGCTAATAAACAAGACACCTCGGCAGTGCCACCATAGAGTGACCCACAGGTTGTCCTCTCAAGTGATTTACTGATACTCTTTTTATGAGTCCTATAGAAGAACCATTACTACAATTTTCCTTTTTAATAATAAAATACTATCCATCCTCTTTTCTCTAAACAGTATATCAGTGCTTGAAGAACTTTTACTGATTCTCTCTCCGTGTTTTTCTCTGTCCACGTCTACCACCTTGGCCTAAGTTCTGTGTGCTCAGTGCTTGCACTTTCTGGTGTCGTGAGCTCTCTTTGTTCTTTTTTTTTTTTTAAATTTATTTTAATTTATTTTGCAATACAATTCAGTTCTACATATCAGCCACGGATTCCCTTGTTCTCCCCCCTCCCGTCCCCCTCACCTTCCCCCCAACCCCCCCCATTCCCATCTCCTCCAGGGCAAAGCCTTCCCCACAGACTGAGGTCAACCTGGTAGACTCAGTCCAGGTAGGTCTAGTCCCTTCCTCCCAGGCCGAGCCAAACAATCCTGCATAGGCCCCAGGTTTCAAACAGCCAACTCATGCAATGAGCACAAGATCTGGTCCCACTGCCTGGATGCCTCCCAAACAGATCAAGCCAATCAACTGTCTCACCCATTCGGAGGGCCTGATCCAGTGGGGACCCCTCAGCCATTGGTTCATAGTTCATGTGTTTCCATTCATTTGGCTATTTGTCCCTGTGCTTTATCCAACCTTGGTCTCAACAATTCTCGCTCATATAAACCCTCCTCATTCTTGCTAATTGGACTCCCAGAGATCCACCTGGGGCCTAGTCATGGATCTCTGCATCCAGATCCCTCAGTAGTTGGATGAGGTTTCTAGCACAACAATTAGGGTGTTTGGCCATCCCATCACCAGAGTAGGTCAGTTCGGGCTGTCTCTCGACCATTGCCAGGAGTCTGTTACTAGACATGAAACAAGGATGGCTTGTCTGCTACTCACATCACCAGGGAGGCTACCTGGAAAACAGGACCCCAAGAAAGACACAGGGATCGCCCAATGACAGAGAAATGGAATGAGATCTACATGAACAGCCTGGACATGAGTGGGGGTAATGAAAGGCGAGGGTCGAGGGAAAGAGAGCTTGGGGGAGCGGGAGATCCCAGCTGGATCAACAACAGAGAGGGAGAACAAGGAATAGGAGACCATGGTAAATGAAGACCACATGAGAATAGGAAGAAGCAAAGTGCTAGAGAGGCCCACAGAAATCCACAAAGATACCCACACAACAGACTCTCTTTGTTCTTATGCGGCACCCTTCACATAGCGGTCAACATGATCTTCAGGAAGACAACACAACAAAACAAAACAAAAACCAAACATACATGGCTACATGGTGTCATTTCTCTTCTGCAGGTATCCCATGGCCTGAATGTTTGTGTCCTCCTAAAATTCATATGTGGAAGCCCCAACTTTCCATGTAGATGCGTTTGGAACTAAGGTCTGCATGAGAGCAGTTTGGGTTCAATGATGCCAGAAGGTTGGGGCTTCATCTGATACCCTGAGTCCTTAACAAGAAGGAATGTCGGAGAGCTGCCTCTCTGTCCATGTGTATTTATCGATGAAGCCCCCCTGCCCCACAACCAAACTGGCAGGAGCCTTGACCATGGACTTTCTCAGCGACACACTAGAGGCGTGATTGTGTGTTGCTTAGGCCATCCAGGATTTGCTGTCTTGCTAAGACCTTTGTGGTGGTTTGAAAGAAAATGGCTCCCAAAGGGAGTGGCACTATTAGGAGGTGTGGCCTTGTTGGAGTAGGTGTGGTCTTGTTGGAGGAAGCGTGTCACTGTGGGGGCGGGCTTTGAGGTCTTTTTTTTTCTCAAGCTTCATTCAATGGGATAGTCTGTCAACTTCCTCTGGCCTGCAAGATGTAGCACTCTCAGCATCACGTTCACAGGCACACTGCCACGGTCCCCTTCATGATGATCATGGACTGAGCCTCTGAAACTGTAAGTGAGTCACCCTCAATTAAATGTTTTCTTTATAAGCGTTTCCATGGTCCTGGTGTCTCTTCACAGCAATAGTTCAACCCTAACTAAGTCAAGAACGCAGCTTTCCCTCACTCCTGGGATGAAACTGAGACTGTCCACCGTGACTCCCCTGCCGATCTTTCTACTTTGCTCACATCAGCTTCATCTTAGGTTATGAAGAATGTCAGATTCTTTTCCTTGGCTTTCAAGGAGTGGCTTCCCCTTGGAACACCCAGCCCTCTTAGAGTTTCGGCTCACATGTGCGTCCCTTGGAGAGAGCCTCTCTTCCTGGGATTCTGCCTCCTCCTTGTTCTCCCCCACTCATACTGGTGTATTCTTGGGTTGTTTTCTCCTCAGCAGACTCCTGCGCTGGATTGTAGATTCCTGAAGGGGAGAGCAAGTCTCTCTGTGCACCGTTGTGTCTCAGCAGCTGCCTTGCTGCATAGGAGACGCACAACACATATTTGTGAAATGAGCAGAGCTTCCACCCTTTATTATTTTATTTTATTTTTAAACGAGTATTTAAATGGATGGATTTCAGTGCACACTTGGTTTTTGTTCTTCCCCTTCCTTTGCACCTCTTATCCTTGTGCCCTTCCTCCTGGTCCCTCCTCTCCCCACTCACCTTCCTTCTCTTGTCCCATCATGCATCTGCATTCTGTTCATTTCTTTTCTCTCCCTCTCTGACCTTTCCTGAAGACTGTTCCCCTGCCGCCACCTCATGGTTCTCTTTCCAGTTTCATGATCTATGCCCCAACCCCCCCCCTCCACACGTATACATACAAAAGTTAAAATCTAGGATCTACATATGAGAGAAAACATTCAATATTTGTCTTTCTGAGTCTGGCTTGTTTCAGTTAATATAATAACTTGCAGTTGCATAATTTTCTTGCAATGACTGAATAAAATTCCATTGTGTATATGGAACACACTTTCCTTACCCCCTCGTCTGTTGGTGAATATCTAGGTTGGTCCCACTTTCTAGCTACTCTGAGTAATGCTGCATCCTACGTGGATTTGTATTTCTGTGGTAGGATTTAGAGTTCTTTGGGTATATCCCCAGAATTGGTACAGCTGGGTCATGTGGAAGTTTTGTCTTTGAAGAACCTCCCGAGTGATTTCCACAGCGGCTGTAACTCTTTATACTCCCACCATCAGTGAAGAAGGCCTCCTCTTTTCTCACATTTTTGCCTGCATTTTTTTTATTTATTTCATTGATGTTAGACATTCTGGCTGAGGTAACATGGGATGGGATCTCAAAATAGTTTTAATGTGTGTTTCTCTGGTGGTTAGTCAGAGAAATCTTATAGAAAATGCTTACTGGCCATTTGTTTCTTCCTCTGAGAATAGTCGGTCCAGTTCATTAGCCCATTTATTGATGGGAAGATTTGCAGTGTTTGGGGGTTTATTCTTTTGCACTTCATCTTTTGCACCCCTATCTGGAGCAGAATGGGCAATTTTTTCTCTCTCATTCTGTAGCCTGTCCAAAGAGCTGACATCTGAGTAACACTGGTTCTTGCTATATTCCACGAAGGCCCATGGAACCAGCAATCTGCATTCTGTACCCAGATCATCCTATCAGCGACTGAAGGCTTAGGGTGTGGCTTCTGATGGTTACAAGGACTCTAGTTCTTGGACGTTGATTCAGAAGAAAATATATGTTCAGAGAACAAACATTAATTTCTTGTTGTTGTTGACAGGGTTTCATGAATGCCAGGTTAGCCTTGAACTCCTGTTCCTCTTGCCTCCACCTCTCAACTACTGGGATTCCATGTGTGTGTCATCATGGTTGGTACACGTTAGGCAAGCATCCTACCAACCAAGCTACATCCAGTCCAGTTGTCCATTTTTAACCCAGTGGATGGCACGGTAGCTTTTGGAAAATAGTCTAGTCTCCTCCCCAGAGAGGTTTAGGTTGCAGAACCAGCTAGACAACATTAACAGTGGGTAGTTTCATATTCCATGGTGATATCTTTGGAAATGATGCTAATAACATGATATAAAAATATTGTAGTGAACTAATAACATGGTATGAAAATATTGTAGTGAGCTGTTTTTCATTTATCTCAATTTCTCTTCCGTTCCCCAAAGCCAGTTCATATGGCCTTAGGTAAGGATGCTCCTTTTTAAAAAAATCCCTTCATTTTTATGTTCTCCAATTAATGCTCATTGGGATTTTGAAAAGTCCTCCTGAAAAATTCATTTCTCACTGAATATATTAAAAAACAACAACAACCACAACAACCTACAATTGTAAGTTTTTGTCAATATATGAAAACAGGAAAGAAAAAAATGGCATGAGATAAGGTTTCCAAACTTGGATGCATGTGAATTGTGTTTTAACATTTTATGATACTCTCTGAGTCTGAATACAGAAACAATTCACCCCGGAAGCTCCAATATGGGGATATCTAATGAACAAAATGGGGTCTGCTGGGCTCTCCTATGCTTTGCTTTAGGGAAAGATGCACTCTATCTTCTAGACCACAGTGGAGACCAGCCTCATCTGTTCTCTCACTTACTCAGGAACTCAGTATTCTCTTTATAGCAGGCTTTTTGTCTTACTGGAAATTTCTGCACTGCAATGAAGTATATTTACAGAGTACTCAGTGGTTGACTTAGCGCCCCCACCCACCACTGCTTTAACTGCACCATGCTTACTGATGTAGCTAGCACAAATGTTCTCTTCAGATCTCAGGAGGCCATCCCTCCTGGTCTTCACAGCTCAGCCTAAATCTTACCTTTCTACATCTCCACAAAGCCTTCTCTGCCCACATCTACCCTCCTTTGGGTATTAGGCTTAGTGCCTCTATGGGGCCAATGGAGAACAGCTTTGTGATGTGGGCCAATAGGGATAGAGGAAAGTGGAGGGGACTGTAGAAAGTTTTTCACTTACCAAATACTAAATTGTTTCAAAAGAACTCCATCATCCGAGTTTGAACCTCAGTGGCGAATGATGACTTCTCTTCTACAGCAGTCATTAGAACTAATGCTTCTGCCACTGCGTATTCATTCTCGTCGTCTAAATTTCTGGGGCCTATGGAAATGGGGTTTTACTAAGCTATGTTAATTATTCCAAGAAAAAGGATTCTGTACTCTATGTCCGCTGCATGGCAGCTGCCCCAATTCCACCATAGGCATGCAGCAGATATATGGTGATTCTCCGTTCCCAGGCTGCCTGATTGACATGTGAGGGCACACGTGTGCATGATGCATGACGTCTGCTCTGGCTTGCTGCAGCAGCACAACACTCCCCAGAGTGTGTGGCGCTTTAACGCAGGGCTGCTGGGTAAAGCGTTCCATGGCCAGATAATTTTGGGAAAAGCTGACTTTAGCAAGGTTAAAGTTTAATGTTTTCCTTTACTGCAGGTTTTTTTTTTAATAGCCTGAAAATGTTAATGAGCGCTATGCATTTTTAAAAGGGGAACGATAAAAGATGACGATCGTCAGCCTCAACCCTGCTGCATCTCAAAAGTACATTTCTATACTCTGGTTTCTCTTCGGATCCCACAAGCCCTTTGCTTTCTTCCCGAACTACATTCCCCAGATTCCCTGACAACTAAGGTCTTGAGTGAGAATTCTGTTTTTGCCAACCTCATGGGTTCACATGGGATTTGGAAAGTGGAAGTGAGAGCCAGGCTCACTCCCTCAGCGCTGCTGATGCTGGAGATAGGTGCCATTGTTTAGAGACAGTTTGAGCTTTTTTTATTTTTATTTTTTTTTTTATTTTGCAATATAATTCAGTTCTACATATCAGCCACGGATTCCCTTGTTCTCCCCCCTCCCGTCCCCCTCACCTTCCCCCCAGCCCCCCCCCCCCCATTCCCATCTCCTCCAGGGCAAAGCCTCCCCCGTGGACTGAGATCAACCTGGTAGACTCAGTCCAGGTAGGTCCAGTCCCCTCCTCCCAGGCCGAGCCAAGCAATCCTGCATAGGCCCCAGGTTTCAAACAGCCAACTCATGAAATGAGCACAAGATCTGGTCCCACTGCCTGGATGCCTCCCAAACAGATCAAGCCAATCAACTGTCTCACCCATTCAGAGGGCCTGATCCAGTGGGGAGCTTTTTCAGGGTGACAGCAGTAGAGACTTCCAGACTTCAGTATGCAGCTATCATGAGGGTCCCTTAAGCAGAACAGCTCAGGAGAGCCTCCAACTTCTGCTTCTCCAGTTCTTAAAAAAAAAAAAATGTTGCGATTGTTGTCTCTCATATTAACTTTCTTTTCTGTTTGCATCATTGGGAATGGGTTCTGTTTCCTATACTGCAACACAATGGTAATGATACAAGGGACACAGAATGTGGGATGACTTTGATTTTTTTTTCCCCCCGGCATAACTCAAGGTCATGGTTCTTTAGAACAAATTTGGGGAAATTGCCTATGGGAGGAACACTGAAATCAATATCAGAAGGTCTGAGGTAGAGCCATGGGTTCGCCACTTACTAGGTTGGGAAGGCAGCTTCTCCTGTGAGCCCTGAGCTTCTTTTCCTTATTTGAAATATAAGGACACTAATTCCTGCCCTGCAGACCTCACAGGGTTGTCAGGAGACTCAAATGGGATGATGAATGTGAAAGTGGTCTGGAAACTGTAAATTGTTATAGGAATGTGAGGCACGGCCATTAGTCATGCTGCCATCCATGAAAATGAATGTTAGATTCATCATGCAGGGACATCATTCTCATAAGGGTTGCCTGAGTTGTCTATGCTTCCTGGAAAACACTAGTGGTTTGATAGATTAATCAGTTGGGAACAAAAATACCACCAGCCTTGCTGAATAGACAATGAACCAGAAGGAACATTCCTCGGCTCCCAAGGTGGCCTCTTTGGAACACAGGCTTCTCTTTCCTCCCCTTCTTTTCCAGATTAAAGTCTTTGGGGGAAGAAAGTCTCCTAATAGAGTCCTTTATGCCTTCAAAATAGACTGAAGGAAATACAGCAAAAAAAAAAAAAAATTTCCTTCATTTGCTTTTATGTTGGAGAGACGGGGAGTGTAAGCAGCCCCCACAGTCTGTGCCTGTGATCCCCCAAACCTGATTTACATAAATTTAACTTTGTAATCTTGTGGTTATACGACTGCATTACAATGACAAATAGTGTGGCGCATGATGCAGCTTTCCATGTTGATGTGGTAGCTGAGTGTTGAACTAAGGGCTGTTCAAGGGGAGGTGACTCACTTCCCGGTCTTTCCTTCCTGGGGACTTGAATATTCAGTGAGTGTCCCTCATCTGGTGAGGTCCAGAGTCTGAGAGAAAGAAGCAAGTAGAGTTACTTAGTTCAAGTCTCTCTCTCTCTCTCTCTCTCTCTCTCTCTCTCTCTCTCTCTCTCTCTCTCTCTCTCATCACAATATAAAACCACATGCAGTTATATATCTCCTTGCAATAATCAGAAAATAAATCCCACTATCAGATTTCAGGCTTTCTGAGGTCGTAGGGATATCTATGACCCCATCTCAACATCTTGAGTGTAGTAGACACAACAGTCACCTGTTTGAGAATAAGCAAACTGAATATTGTCTTGGACTAGTAGTTTTTAATCATGCATCAGTAATATTTGGGTAGTTAGTAAAAGGGGATTTATATGGTTTGAAGATAAATTAATAGGTATAGATGAGGTATCTAGATTCAGATTATGTCTCTCCCATTCCCCCTTTCTTCCTGTTTTATTACCCTCCTCTCTTCCTTTACTTACCCTACTCCTGGCCCTTATTGCCAAGGTGCAATAGGGGTGCCTATTATGCCCCAGATACGACCAAACCATAAAGAACAGAGCATACAATATCCTCTCATTGTAGGCTGAGAGTCCTGTCTCCCAAACCCCCTGGCCTGCTTGCTGCATCTGAAATGTTTAGACTCCACAAGGTTGGCGCCTGGTCCACACTGCACGCTGCTGGGCCTTTCACGCCTTAGACAGGGCTCCACGCGTAGTATTTGCCCAATAAATATTTATTGAAAGACTCGGTCCCTTTTAGGGTTGTATTTACTCCTCATTTGTCTTCTGTGCCTTATGTCAGATTTGGCTCCTGCTGCTCTCACTCTGTTTGTCACAGAGTCAACTTCAGCTGCTTCTGATGTTCTGATGATCACATGATCACAGTTGGTCCTAGTACAAGAGCTCCACAGTGTGAGCTAAGGAATCTTCCTGATGTTGGAGAACAGAGCTCTTAGTGGGCTTCTAGCTGATTTAGGGAGCAGGGATATGTATATGGCCAGAAGAATAATTTATACTAGTTGAGAGAAATTAAGAGCTGTACGGATGCTGCAGAAGTTTCATAAAGGGAATAAATAATGGGAAGCCAGGATGCTGGGGAAAACCAAGAAAAAAAAATGGAATTTGAAGCAGCTCTTCAGAAATTAAAGTTAGAGTTTAAACACCCAGAGAGGGTAAGGGGCTAAGGGCTTCTCCCCCTCCCCCAGCACTTTTGAGATTAGGACTTGTAGAGGCAGAGAAACAGAAACCAGACCTTTAGAGAGTCACATGAATGCAAGGCTGAGGAGGAAAGTCTAACTATTGCCCCATAAAGGCTTTTTGAAAGTATGAGAAATAAGGGGGTAAACTCATACAATGGTGGGTTTTGATGGGTCAGTTTTTCACCATGCCACTGTATTCTATCAAAACATGCTTTCATGTAAGTTTTGGGTGGAGATTTTATCCAGAGTTAATACTCTCTTCTCTCTCCAATTTCTAATGCACTTATATCAGTGAATACCCTAACTGTCATCACAGAGCCTTCATCCAGTAACTGATGGAAACAGATGCAAAGATCCACAGCCAAGCACCAAGCCGAGCTCCAGGAGTCCGTTCGAAGAGAGAGAAGAGGGATTCTATGAGCAAGGGCATCAAGATCATGATGGGGGAAACCTACAGAGACAACCAAACCAAACTAGTGGGAACTCATGAAATTTAGATCAACAGCCTTGGAGTCTCCATGGGACTGGACTAGGCCCTCTACATAATCGAGACAGTTGTGTAGCTTGATCTACTTAAAGGGCCCCCTGGCAGTGGGATCAGGATCTATCCCTGGTGCATGAGCTGGCTTTTTGGAGCCCACTACCTATGGTGGGACACCTTGAACAGCCTTGAGGCAGGGGGAGGGGAGAGGGGCTTGGGCCTGCCTCAGCTGAATGGACCAGGCTCTGCTGACTCCCCATGGGAGACCTTTCCTTGTTAGAGGAGAGAATGGGGGGGGGTGTTGGGGGAGAGGAGTTGGGAGGGGCGGAAAGAGGGAGGAGAGGGGGAATCTGTGATTGGTATGTAAAATGAATTAATAAAAACTCCTTTAAAAAATTTCTAATGCAATGTTTCCTCTCCATCCTTGGGCAAATAGCTTAAGCTTTCCCAAGTCTTAAAAACCATCCCTCACACCCGTGAGTATGCTGGTAGCACTAACCAGGAACTTTCTGTGTGTTCTTCTACCTCCATGGGTCTTTTAGATACTGCTACTTCCCATGCCTCTTTCTAGTTCTCTTTCCAGTATGGACCATTTTCCTGTAGGGGAGTCAGTAGACTTAAGCTTTGGCTTCTAAAGTGAAGATAACTATTTAGGGAGCATCAAAAACATCAGAGGACAGTGAAGACAGAAGTGAGGGAGAATGTGGAGGAGAGCCAGTCCAGGACAAAGGAATTTGAAGTGTAGGCAGAACAGGAGCTGGGCTGTGAAGGGAACTGATGGCTATGAAGGATGCTGGTAGCCAGTGAAGACTGAGGCTGGGGAAACAGAACTCAAGGAAGGAAGGTTTTAGCAAAGGATGCTACAGGCATTTTAAACACTTAAAGACTAGGAAGGGCCTGTTGGAAATGGAAAGAACTCACTAGGAAAGGCGGTGTTTAAGTGGTAGAAACAGGCGCTAGGTTTGGGTGAACTATTTAATGGATGTAGTACGGCATTAGAAAGCAGAATCTGCGCGTGTAGACGCAATGCTTTGGACTGCTCTGTGAGGAAAGAGAATAATAGGATGGTAGAAGAAAGGGGACGTTTGGCTTTAGCCGGGAGAAACTTGTTTTAGGCAGAGCAAAAGGTAAAAAAGCTATTAATTTTATATGTCACCAAGTTCACACCTCATCAATAGAAACAGACAGGAAAGCATGGAGACCCATATTAAGGGAGGCAGAGTCTGTGAGATTCCAAATTTTCTTGTGTTGTGGGTTCATCTCTATTCTTTAAGTTTAATATATGTGTGGTGTTTCATTTCATCTCCTCACAGCGGTACATCGTGATTTAATATTTTTCTTGATGTAGGTATAAATAGAGATGCTAAGGCATATTTATGCATACAGGGTCATCACTAGGTACATGCACTAAATATTAATATTCCAATATCCTCTTCCCAGCTCATGAGTCAAGCAAAAAATGCTTTTTTTTTTCATAGCAATGATTTTTTTTTTTCTGAAGCACAAGCTTGAGAGGGCTCTCTGTTTTCACAGAAACCAGCAAGGTTATTATTACATTTTCCTGTTGAAAAAAGAAACATTATTCAGAAAACATGGTTAGCAAGGAGCTATGTTCTGCATTTGATTTTTGATCAGGTCAACATCCCCAACCCAACAGATTTAGATGTTATCAATGCAAATGGAAACCCTGTGCTTCTGGATTTATTTATTTATTTATTTATTTATTTATTTATTTATTTATTTACTTATTTATTTACTTACTTACTTATTTACTTACTATTTATGCTCTTGCTCCTCACTTGGGCTTTTTGGGGACCCCCCCAGGACATCACTTCTCTCTCCTTCCCTTCCATTTGTGGAAATCAATTGAGGGTGGCATCATCTTTGGCTCCAGAGTGAGGCTGATGACCCAAAGCTGTGCAAATCAGAACATTGCGTTTCCTTGGCTTCTCCGTTCTTTTGAGATCTAATCTAGGCCCTATTCAGGCATTGTGTGGAGTTGTGGTGAAGGAACTCTGCAACCGTGAGAACTTAAAAGGGGAGATTGCAGCTGCCATCTTATTTCTTAAGAGAGTGGCAATCCATGGACCAAGCTGATGCAAACGAGAGCAGGGTCAGAAGATGGTGACTGAGGGCCTTGCTCCTGGAGGCAGTGCAATGCTTGTTTCCAAACAGTATTTAAACCATTGCCCTGCATGTTGGATTGATATAACTCGACACAAAACAACATTTTGAGTTGCATTTCTTCCTTTCTTTCTTTCTTGATTTCTTTCTTTCTTTTTCTGAGACAGGGTTTCTCTTTGTACTTTTGGTTCCTGCCCTGGATCTCGCTCTGTAGACCAGACTGGCCTTGAACTCACAGAGATCCACCTGGCTCTGCCTCCCGAGTGCTGGGATTAAAGGCGTGTGCCACTGCCACCCGGCCCGAGTTGCATTTCTGATCAGTGCTGTTGCAAGTGCCCTAGCAGAATCAGCCACTTGATTTCTGCCATGCTCATGAATGCAGTCTTATGTAATTCTAAGCCCTCTGGGTAAAAACTGTTAACTTCATTTTATAGATAAAGGTCACAAAACTGCTAAGTGACAGAGTCAGGATCAGAAGTGATTAGGTTTTGTGCTGATTGGTTGCATCACCGTTGCTTTCTAGAGGGTGGCTTGGAAGGAATGTAGGGTTTGGGATGAACACTTGCTTTGTCCTGCTGGATTTACCGTCAAGGTAATGATGACACTGTTTAGTCTTGCCCTTGGTTTTAAATGCGCTTTATTTATGCTTTTTATGTTCTTTAGTTCTTCCTCCACATGGTTTAGTAATTCTTTTCTAGGTTCATATTAAAGCTAATAGGCCCAAGAGGCACTTATTAATATGATATATGTCCTCGACTTCAAATATTTATTCCTGAGCCTGCCCTGCACATTGATTTGACTTTAATGTACCTCATTTGCTGGCAAAGTAAATGAAGACTTAGCACGGGCATGTAATACCCGCTCAATATACATCGGTGCAATGATTGCTTGAGCACCCATAGTATGCATCCAAATATTTACCTTGGGCCCTCAGAAATGATTCCCTTGCCAGTTTTCCCGAGCCATTCATCTCTGCTTGGACCGGCATTCATACCCTTAGCTTTTCCTTTGAGTGTCAAAGAGCGAGAGTGACAGTGTGTGCGCGTGTCTGTGCAAGTTGATTTCAGAAGACCTGGCTGCAAGGTTCCTCTTTTCTTATTAGTTAGCCAAGTTCTTTACTTTTTTCTGGGGCTGTTCTTCAAGTTTTGCTTTGAGAAATAATGGATATGAAGCCTCCACTAAATTATTTATTACTGAGACATGGCACACACTTGTGGGAAGGAAAGGAAGAAAGGGCTAGGCTCCGCTTTATGCCAGGAACAGATCAAGGGGCATCAACTCACCTGGATAGGTGAGAAGTGCAGAGGAAGATGAAAGGAACATGAGACAGGACCACTTTCCACCAAACCCTGGCACTTCTCATGCCTTCGCCTTGTTTTGTCCTCTACAGACTCCACGACTTTCCTGTATGCCTAATTTGTATTTGCTTACGTTAATGGTCTATTTTATTCCCACTTGAATATAAACTTCAAGGGGACAGGATTTTATCGGAAGGTTTGGGGAAAGGAACAGGATGAGGAAAAGTGCAAGACTCTTGAGCATAGATTGGGAAAAGGGGTGAGGACCTCAAAGAGAGCATCCTCAGCAATATCCAGGGTCTGGATGAGGAATATCTTTCATCTTTCTTGTATTTGTTTTCCATTGTTCTTATTGGCTCTCAAGATTCCTTGTTACAGAGGCCACATTAAATAGCCTCTCTACTCCTTTCATGGAACTAGGTATTCCCAACACAAAATATGCTCATGACATCACTATCTTGTAGCTGGAGTTTTCTCCAATCCCACCTGGGCCCACAGCTGCTCAGACTCAAGTAAACACACAGAAACTTATGTTACTTATAAACTGTTTGGCCATGGCAGGCTCCTTGCTATCCGGTTCTTCTATCTTAAATTAACCCATTTCTATCAATTTATAAGCTGCCACATGGCTTGTGGCTTACTGGTACTTTCACATTATGGTTCCTCTGTCTCTGGGTGACTCCTGACTCAGCCTTCTTGTTCCCAGAATTCTCCTCTCTGCTTATCCCGCCTATACTATACTTCCTGCCTGGCTACTGGCCAATCAGCATTTTATTTATCAATTAATCAGAGCAACATATTCACAGCATACAGAAAGACATCCCCAGCACTATCTTAATGTTCTGAGAATGAAGAGATTAAGTCGCCTCAAATCTTAAGCAGTTCTATGGGACTGCACATACTTTTCACTTGAGTACATTTTGACAACCCTGTCTTATCAGATCACAGTATCTTCACTCCTTCCTACCCAGCCTACTCCATACGCCCTAACTTGGTATATGCCTAGCAGTTTAAGTAGCTAGCAAGTGAATAAACACTGCAAGTGCATAACAGATGCACACGTCCACTTTGGGAGAAGTGCATTATGGGCCCAGCAGCTCCTGAGAGAGCTTTTGTAATCACGCTGTTCACCTGTTCCTGTGGTGTGCAGCTGTATAACTTTGACATGGGCTTGGTTACAGTGTAGGAGAGTCTAGGTTGAAGCAAACCTTCAGCTATTGTTCAGTTTGGGCAGATTCGTTTCTTCTCCACCCACGAGAAGAAAGGATTCTCAGCGATTCAGAAGCTGCTCTTGCCCTTTGGTGAAAGTATTGAACATAGACACCAAGAACTTGACCTGGATCAAAGAGCACAGACCTAATTTGCCAGGATTTTAAAGTAGGCAGCAGAAAGACAGCTGGAGGTCTTTAGAGTTTTGTGTTAAAAAAAATAACGGAGATTTTTATAGATAATGTAATCTGACAGATGAGATCCACGTGTAGACACACATTAGCTTCTTTTTAGAGTCATGTAAAGGTGTTTCAGCTTGCATGTGAGACCTCTAAAATCATCCCACAATATTATATATATACATATATATATATATACACATACATATATATATATACACACACACACACACGCATGTCTGTCTATCATCTATTTATCTATCTATCTATCTATCTATCTATCTATCTATCTATCTATCTATCCCCATCCATCATCTATCTGTCTGTCTATCTATCTATCTATCTATCTATCTATCTATCTATCTATCTATCCCCATCCATCCATCATCTAATATCTAAGTACATGAGAAGAGGAAAGAATCCTAAAAGCTCAAGATGGGTTCAAGACTAAAGGTATTTCTTGACTTTTTCAGGAAGTCTCACTGAAAGTTAAGCAGCCTAACAATGCTGAAGCTCATGGGTTTATCATCCCTGTTTTCCAGCATATGAATTTTGCTTTTTATTACATGTTTTTATTTTCGTCAGACTAACTAGATAAACTAACTAATCAAGTAGGTTTTTCTTTTTTGTTAGACATGAAATAGAAAGCAGGAAAAGACACGTGACTAGATTTGGGCTTTCACTGTTAGAATGAAGTATGGGGAGGGTCCTGGACTAGAGCTTTCTTGATAGACAGATGTGATTGCCTGGTGAATGGCCCCAAAAGTGCACCCCAGTCTGCACCCTTATGTGCAGAAAATGTCAGGCTTAGCGGCCGAGGTGTAACTATGTATCCTAAACTATTTTCTGTCCCTTGACAGGTTTTGGGACAGTAACCTTTAAGCACTTAGAATATCCTGCTTGATAAGAATATCTTGGTTAATCTTGACCTTGAACCATACTGCATGGTTTAAACTGCTAATGTGAGAGGGGAACTTGGGCCATAGTATCATTTTGGGCTTTGTTTTTGTTTTTTTTTTTTTTTTGTTTTGGTTTTTTGAGACAGGGTCTCTCTGTGTAGCTTTGCGCCTTTCCTGGAACTCACTTGGTAGTCCAGGCTGGCCTCGAACTCACAGAGATCCGCCTGGCTCTGCCTCCCAAGTGCTGGGATTAAAGGCGTGCGCCACCACCGCCCGGCCTGTGTGCGCCATCACCGCCCGGCCTCATTTTGGGCTTTGAATGTGCAGGAGACTGAGTCACCAAATCTTTCCCATGTTTACTATGTGCCTGTGGGACAGGAAGGCTCGAAGTCCCTTTTTGGTTTGTACACATTTTGCTCAGCATCACTCTCCTTCCTGTGGGAGGGTCTGTCTTTGCAGTTATCTTTGCAGATGTGTGTGTGTGTGCCCAACAGTGCCCATGAACAACTGACAGTGATCTACTCACAAACTATTAGGATGTTTTTCCTGCTTACAGAGCCATCCTCATGATGGTACATTTAAATGGGAAAGCAGAAGCCTAATGTCCCTTTTCTGGAACATGGCCCACGGCAAATGTTACCAAGTCACAGCCCAAGCATACCTCTGAGTAGATGTGGAAAGACAGAGGGAGAATCACTAACGTATTCTTGTGTGGTGTCTGCAGATAATATGTGTGGCCTCTTGAAAGTGGCAGCTTTCAAAAAGTCATTAAGCTGCCACCTGGAGGAGAAATGCGTGACCTTTCTGTGGCCTGTGTATCGTGTTTCTGTAGGGAGGTGTCAATCATTACTGGACTCATTAAAATCATCCTCAAAACAAATGTCGATTTTCCTCACTGTTGTCTCCACAGACATGCATTAAGACTTGGACTCTGATGCCAAGGAATTTAATATATCTGTCCTCTCTCTGTTGGAGGAGGAGGACAGATATATTAAAAACAAACAATGAGGCTGACAAAACTTCCCTGGTGACACTAAGGCACAGTCAGCATTGAGAACCAAATGCTTTATCTTCCTCCCACAGTGTTCCTGATACCCATTCTGGTTCTGAAATGTGGAGGACCAGGAGAATAATAAGCCAGGAAACTCTGGCTGAAGTAGAGAGAGGAAACTGGAAAGGCCAGGGACCATCAAAGGAAAGTCACAAAGGCTAAGATATTGAGGATGATTCCCAAGGGTCAGTTCAGGCAGCTCTCAGTGTCTCAGGATTCTGTCTTCGCTCAGCTCTTTATTCCAGTCATAAATGGGTGCCAGTCACATTACATGTCACGGACCAACCCCCCATGTCAGTTCTTTTGTGTCTTTTTGCTCTCTCATCCAATTCCCATCTTCTGTCCCCTTGAACCACATTCCATTTTAATTCCATTCAGGGATAGGACTGGCCTGACTTGGCTTGGCTACTCCAAAGGCTGCTCATTCATTCTGTACTCTCTTTGCACTCAAATTAAACTACCTTTCTGTAGTAGATGTATTCCAAGTGGGTCTATGGAGTCAATGTCTCATGTGTCATCCTTCTGCTTCTTACATGCTTTTCACATAAAATTGTATATATATGCATTTCTTTGGAAAACTTTTTAACATCGGAATCCAATCAAGTCATATTCACCCTTTTGAAATCACATCTAAAAGTTATTTGACTAAAGTTTTCTTTTTTCTGATGAAATGATAATGCAAAAATAAGTCTTAATATAAATGCAAAATAGGGTTATTTTTAAATTTAGCAACTTAAGGTTTAAAGGAAAAGCACAATCGCAGCGTGTCTGAGCAGGGCTCATTGATATACACACATATATAAAGTCCCTGATGGCTTTAAAAACCTGTAGATGACATGCAGGTGTCTTTGTGCGCAGATGTCTCTTCTACCCCCAAGAATGTTGTAGGCACAGCTGGTTTTAAAAAAAAAAAAAAAACGAACAAGGAGATGCGAGCTGAGGGATGGGGAGGCATTAAAGACAAAGTAAAGAAGAGAGTTTGAAGCCCTCAGCAAGTGGACAGTTGGTAACTCCCCATGTTGCAGTATTTTCCTCTCTATTTTTTTTTAATCGAAGTCCCTTTTTATCCTATGTTCCCACGCAGTTAACAAGGGGAAGAACTGAACCTCCACAGTTCCAGCTCCATATTCATGGTCCTTTCCACTTTTCCACAACTGCTCTCAGCATGATTTGTGAGGCCGAGAATTCTCTTCTTTATAACAGGCTGTTAGCCCTTCCCACCTTTGCAGGTCCCTCTAAGCCAGCTTGTCGAAACCAGAACACATTTTTTTCTCCCCCTTCATGCCTTCCAATGTCCTCCCTCTTCCAATCTGGTTCCGAGCACTGTATTAACTCAGCACACACATCCAAGGCCACACGCGGTGCTTCTCTTTCTTTCCCGTGAGCTCATCCGCCATTCTTGCAGATTCCGCTCCCACAATGCCTCTCGGTTCTTCTTCAACTTCGTTGCTGCTGTGGTCTGATCTCAACACAAGTCATCACACTTTCGTTACTTATACATCTGTGCTAGTTCCTGGTCTCTTGTCTTCTCAGTCCCCCTTTTGTTGCAATCTATTGTTTGCAGTAGAGAAAATAGTATTTCTATTCTCATTTATTTCCCTTTTCCCCCTAGTGCTGAAGATTAAATCCAGGGCAAATGCCCTCTACAGAGCTGAATCTAAGCCCACTCTATTCCTCGTATACCTGGACCATCCTTTACTTGTAAAGGACCAGCCCCTACTTTGTAAAAGGAGATAGTACAATATATCCGTCACCCCATTCCTACTATGTAGAGTGCATTAGTTACTTTTCTGCTGCTAATAAAACACCAGGACCAAAAGCAGCTTAGCGGAGACTTCACCTTATGGTTCCAGAGGGGATACAGTCCATCATAGCGAGGAAGTCACGGCAGCAGGAACATGAGGCTGGTCTGTTAGTCGGGAGCACGGAGATCACATTTCATCTACACACAGGAAGGAGAGAGGGGACGGCCTATAAAACCTCAAAGTCTTCCCCCAGTGATGTCTTTCTCTTGGGAAAGCTCCACCCCCGAGAGATTCTATAACTTTCTCATGCTGTACTGCCAGCAAGGACCCAGTGTTCAAATATGTGAGCCTATGGGGGACATTTCTCACTCAAACACTATGTAGAGTGTTGATGACATATTGATGACACCAGCTGAACCATCTGTATCCATGAGGATGTCCTGTCGCTTGATGGCTTCTTTCCATGTTCACATTGGATTTAGTGATTGTTGAAGAACCCTGATGGAGAATAAGACACATGGAACAGAGACAAGTCAGCTGAAGTGACCTTCTCAAGCCCACCTGGTGCTGTCCATCTACCACAGGACTATAGACAGATATACATGATTGGGCCAAATTGAGTTCTTAGCAGAGTCAGTACCAACCGGCTGATGCTCTGAGTCTTAGTTTGGGGTGTTTTGTTATGTAGCAATAGCTAATCAATGCACCTACCATGCTTCTTTCTAAAACAGACCCCATGCTGCTGTACAATTCTGACATTGTAAGATTTATTCAATCTGCCTCTTTCAATGGACTGAGCCCTTCTAAGTGAGGGGCTACATTTTAATAGCCTCAGCATTTAGCACATAACCTGGCCCAGAGGGACATTTAATATATATTTACTTAATAATTCAAGAAATGTAAATACATACTAACTCTCACCCCTTCCCAACTACTAATAACATAACTGAGTCAAATGTTCTTAGTTTTCAGTTTGCTAATTCTTCCAGAAGGACTCACACCAAGAGCATCGATTTCAGTCAATAATATGTGCTTTAGAGTGAAAGGGAAGGCTTGTTTTATAAACGTTAAAACTGCTGAAAAGTTTATTCCTTTAATCTTATATTTGTAGTATAAGGTCTTTGTCTAGAATGACAAGAAGAAGCAGTTGGTGACTTCAGGCATGACTCACAGCTTGTGACTTCCCAAGGAAAGGTCATGTGCTGAATCTTGGATTTGGAGAGGATATTGCCCTCCCAGGTTAGATAATTACGACAAGGAAGGTGGAAGGTGATAGAATGTTGGGCAAAATCTGAAATTGCTGAAAAATCTTTCCTACTCCTTCCCTGTAGACAAGGGCAAGACTTGGTATGGTATTTTAATTTAACCATCTTTTCCCTCTTGGCAAACCTAAATACAATGGCGTAGAGCCACACTGGCATTTGTTCTCACGCAGGGGGTGAAAAGAATGAGTTGTAATTTGGATTTTTTTTTCAGAATGTATGTGCAGACATTCGACAACCTATATGTCTTCTTTAAAGAACCCTTAAGTAAAGCACTGTCTTTATATGTGCTGTGTCACTGGAATACAGCACCATAGAGGGTAGCCCACAAAGAAAATGCATGCATTTCTTACAGTGCTAGTAGGGGGCAGTTCAAGGTTGGGGCACCACATCTTGTGAGAACTCTGTTGCTGGGCCACATGGTGGAGGGCATCACGTGGTAAGTGAGAGAGGGTGTAGGAAGACATACATATCCTAGCTCAGGTCTATCTAGCTCTTCTTGTGCCGTAAATCCCATCATGGGGGCCATACTTTCATGGCCTCATTCAATCCTAATTTTCCTCCACAGGCACTCCAAAATATCACCAACACAGGAATTTGGAGAGTAAGTTTCCAGTACATGACTTTTTAAGGGATACATTTAAACCACAGCATTCAGTGGATTTGCTTTCTTTCCTTATGAAACATCTAAGTCGTACCTGGACCACTTATCGACCGTGGCCTGCCTGGTAGAACATTGTGTACCCAGTAGACATTTAGCAAATTCATTTACCATTTCTCAGTCAGCCCTGTTTTCCTCCCCTTTGAGCTTTCTGAAACATTAGTCATTCCTGTCTCCAATCTCCCGGTCCCAGAATTGGTACAATATTTGCTGCATATTGACACATGGACACTGACTAATGGCATCATCTAGGGAAGAGCAAGTATGTTCATGAACTTCATTTCTTTTCTGCCTCCCATTGCCAAGGATAATTGCTTGTTTAAGCAAATGTGTCTGACTTGAATTGCAATTGGAGATGCTTTGGGGTAGTTTGAGTATTGAATTTCGCATGCAGTGACCAAAGGAAATTTAGGTTAATGTCTCCAAAACTTTTAGTCAATATGGAGGCCTTTCTTTACAGAAAAAAATTGACCTTGAAAATAGACAGACCAAACCAAGGGTGAGAAGCTCATGGGAGTAAGCTAGGTAACAGAACTGGGGTCAAGGGGGTGGGAATTGTGGTGAGTTAGTTGACCACTGGGCTAGACTCTTCTTCTCAAGTCATCAAATCTCTAAAATAAAAAGTGGCAATTCAGATTTCATTTGAATGTGGTTTGTTGTTGACAACTAATGTATGAATATGGTCTAGTCTCATAGCTGTTGGGATGTCTCATCTAAGCTAAACAGGAAGAGTCTATAGATTCCCAAATTGTTCTTTCTTCACTCTATGAATTAACCATTATTTTACTCTAATCTGTGGCAGTAGCATTACATAATGGAATTAGAAATCACCTAGGGGACACCCTAGGCTGAGTTCTGACAAGCACCGTCTGTTGAGCAGAGAACTTGCTCCCGAGTGTCTTTGAATATATTCTTTATAAAAGTTGCAGTACCCTGTGTTGGAAATGAATGAATTAGGGACTAACTATTTGGGAATAGGGGCATTATGACTCAATGAGACACTCCTCACAAGGCCAGCTAAGGTCTAGACACAGTTCAGCGGCTTGAAAGACCCTGGAGAGGCTCCTGAAGGAACATGGGAAATAATTCATATCTTACTCCCAGGAAAATATCTTCCTATGTCATTCCAGGTAGTGTGTCTATAAATTGTTACATTAAAGGTGACTGTGCACAGTGTTGTCTTTTCCTGGCCCATAATGACATAATTGTGCTGTTGGTAGGAACTGGGGCAGTGTCCTCATAATGCATTGATGGTAGACTGGCCAACAGGATTCTTCCCCTAGAGTCCACTATCCCTCACTCCTACCCCAAGTACCAGGCACTGAAAGGGTTAAGTTCATCTTTGCTCTACCAGATCAGAGCACTTTCTCACTTTCCAGGGCCCCATCCGGATTAAATTTAAATATCTTGTGGTTTAGTTGCTTCGGAACACTGAACCCGCGAACTGAATTGACAGGACTCCTGGAAACATAGCATGGTTCAGACAGTAGGATGATGTACTCCCACTGCTACCTTCCAGTGGTGAGGGGCGAGGGTAAAAACTGACAAAGAATGGGAACAACAATTATGCTATCGAAAAGCCAGAGGTCCTTTGTTCCAGTCCCAATACACAGCAGAAACACTAAAGCACTTTGCATGAAATTTATCTTACATTTCCTATTATTGGAAAATTGTGACTGGCTAATTTTAAACACAGATTTTGTTTTTGTTCCTCGCAGAGATGCAGGTTCTGCACAAATTATCCCGTGGTAGCTGTGAAACAGTCAGAGAATTCCCCATGTTTGGTGACCTCGGAGTCACACTTCAAGCTGCGCGACGGTCTCTCGCAAGTCCAGCGAAACATATATGAGTCGTGACTGGCTGCGGAGCCAGGAGGGGGTATTTTAGTGTTTTAATCATCCGGCTCCATTGGTTTTGGTGGTTGCTATACATGTTTCTATTTTTATTTCCAGTTAGAACCACTGAGAAAGCTGGATTTCTGCAGAGGCTTTTGCGCAAGTGTCATTTGCAAAAATCAAACGCCTGAGAAAGGGATCACACTTGCCAAGTTCCACACGCTGTCATGTGCCTACCCCTTAATGACCACCTGAGAGCCTGGCCAGGGAGTGCGGGCGAAGAAGCGAGTGAGGGAGACAGTAATGAGCACACAGAGCTTGGGTTTCACAAACAAGCCTTTGCTCTAATTGCTCCCTCCTGTTGCGGCCACTGTGGCAGCAGCAGCCATTTCTGACCTTAGCCGCTGTGGTCTACCTTGGTAACAAGAAGCCACATGTCACCAGAGGGGACTGGGATCAACAGAAGCCAGTGAACACACTTCATTCTGATAAACATCCAAATCACATGCGGGAGACAGGTAGAGGTGGAATTGTGTCACCCCGTAAGCTCTATTGATGTCCTCATCTCCAGTGTCTGAGAAGGTGGCCTTTTTTTTTTTTTTTCAGGTGAAGTTACCACAGGATTGTCGAGTTAAGGGAAGGTGAGGTTCAGTGTCATTTGTGTCTTCTTAAGAAGAAATGAGACAGACATATAATGAAGAAGGCTCTGTGATGATGGAGGCCAACGTGGGAGAAATAAATCCATAAGTTATAGAGAACAGACCACTAGAAGCCAAGAGCCAAGGAAGAACGGACTCCCTTGACAGTGTCCCCAAGAGTGTGGGGAGCCAAGAAAAGAGCCCTTTGACAAGTTTTACAAGGAGTGTGGCCCTGATGAACCTTGAACTTTCAGCCTCTGGGATTGTGGGACAGTAGGTTTCTGTTGTTTTAAGCCACTTGGATTGTGATACTTCATTAGTTATCTTAGGAGACTGTCACAGAGAGCATGCTTCAAGGGTCAGGCAAGGGGCAACCTTGGAATTTAAGGCTCCATTATATGTTAGAGTTTTCCAGATATCTGAATTTGGGGAGTGTGTGTTAGCTCACCCACATAGTGACACTCTCCCTCACCTAGACCTTCTATCAGGGGACCAGGAGAATTCAGAGACTTGGAGTCTTAACTAACTCTAACTTTGGAGTCTTAACTCAGATTGTGTACCTGAGGGCCTAGGCAGCCTGGGGGGAATGTCACTCAACCATCTCACTTTTCGGGTTCCTCACTGTCACTGGGGGTAACAACAGTGGCTTCCTTAGAGTGGTCCGTAGGATGGAGGGAGGTGAACCATTGCTTCAGGACGCTCTAGTGCCATACACCAAACCACAGCTTGTGTTGCATTTATAGCCATGCAGAGAAAGGAAGTACCAAGGTAAGAGAATTGGACACTCTGCCGAAGCACCATAAGAGGCAATAGGGGCTGGATAAAGAATCATGGGAAGTATTTTAGACAACTCATGCAGGCAGTACTACCAATGATGAAGTCG
The DNA here is from genome assembly GCF_007827085.1 of Peromyscus californicus insignis. Lineage (NCBI taxonomy): Eukaryota > Metazoa > Chordata > Mammalia > Rodentia > Cricetidae > Peromyscus > Peromyscus californicus. Next base: position 10,129,931 of record NW_026294535.1, read on the forward strand.
AGCTGACACCCAAGGGATGAAGAGGCGTTCACAAGATGAAAACTTGAAGGAAGAAGAACATGTGAGCGGTGGGAGTCATATACACAAAGACTCTGTGGTAGAAAGAATAGGGCAGCCGGGCGGTGGTGGCGCACACCTTTAATCCCAGCACTCGGGAGGCAGAGCCAGGCGGATCTCTGTGAGTTCGAGGCCAGCCTGGGCTACCAAGTGAGTCCCAGGAAAGGCGCAAAGCTACACAGAGAAACCCTGTCTCGAAAAACCAAAAAAAAAAAAAAAAAAAAAAAAAAAAAAAAAAAAAAAAATAGGGCTCTGGGATCAGGTCCGTAGCCCAATGGTAGAACACCTGCCCAGCATGCATGAGGTCATTGGTTCAATCCCCAGCACTGCCAATGGTACACAATTACACACAGGGCAGATTGGTAATGAACAGATAGATGGAGGGCTACTGTATCAATGCTATTAAAAATGGCTTAAAACTTTATTCAGTTATTTTTTACACAGTGTATATGAGTCAGAACTCTGGGTGGGGATGTGTTTTTCTACTCAGTGGCTCCAAAGCCAAAGTTAAGATGTCACGAGGCCAGAGGTTCCATCTGGGGCTGGGATCTTCCTTGCTACCCATTGTCTGGTTCATTTATTTTTTAGCCTTCCCATGTGGCTCCTTCATTCTTAACACCAGCAACACCATGTTAAATCTCATTCAGGTTTTGAGTCTTTTGATTGACTACTTTCCTGTGCTTTTAAAGGCTCATGTGGTTAACTGGGTCCATATGGATAATCCAGGATACTCTTTATATTTTATTTTTATTTTTAAAGCCAGTTAGCCCCTGAAACATTTTTGCTGTAATACACTCACAGGTGTGAGAGCTCATCAAGTCCCCTGTCTCGTGGAGTGGGGCATGGAATCTACTTGACGGGCATAATTCTGTTGAACACATGCTGTGGTGACCCTGGGGAGGAATCTGATGATACAGGGTCTTATGGGTCATAGTAAAGATTCTGGAATTTAATTTATTGGCAATAATTATAGTAATTACTATTACTCGGTAACTACTATGTATGACACCTATTTATTAGCACTGAGCACTCTTCTAACATAAATACAATCTCATTTGATCCTCCTCATGGAGGGTCTTATAGAGAAGAAAAGCTGCACTCAGTTTTCTGGGGGAGGAAATTGATGCTGTAGAGTCCAAGTGATGTATGTACCCAAGACCACCCACCTCCAGATTTCATTAGTGGGCCAGGGAGGTGGCTCATTTTGTAGAGTGATTACCTAGCACGCATAAAGCCCTGTTTTGTTTTGTTTTTCCCAGGCACCACATAAAACAAGTGTGGTGTCTTATGCCTGTGATTCCAGCACTCTGGAGGTGGAGTCAGGAGGATCAGGAATTCATGGTTGTTCTTGGCTACATGTTGAATTCAAAGTCAATCTGAGATGTCTTAAAAAAACACAAGTGGTCAAAGTGCTGAAATTAAGTGACTCCTGCATGTTCAGCCTTAAATGGGACATCTATGTCAACCCTACCAAGGCCCAGGGAATATCATGGAAGGTATATGTGTGAGAAGAATGTAAGAGCCTGAGGGTGGGGAGAGCTGTGAACTGCTGTCTTCCAGACATGACACGGCCATTGTTCTCATGGACCCACCACAGCTATAGTTACTGGAATGAGACCAACACCAAATCAAGCTAGGATCCGTCAACATTCCAGCAAGTGGCACTGACTACGCTCAATGGGTTATAAACAAAAACAAACACACAAAACACAATGAAACAAAACGCAGAGAACATGAAGGTAGGGGGCACCTGTAGTGCAGCATCTAGGAGAGTGTGGAAGAGTTGGATGGGTGTAGGATCAAGATATATTGTGTTGAAGGATAAATACAAGATATTAAAAAAAAACCCATGGAATTCTATTAGCATCTTAACTTTAAAGCCTCCCTTATTTATGAATGCTTTTAAGATGTGTAGCTTTAGGTATTGATTTAGTGGTTGATGTGGGAGGGCCCAGGCCACTGGGCCACCTCTGGGCAGGTAAGAAAGAACCGCTGAGCAAGCTGTAAGAAATAAGCCAGTGAGCCTCGCTCCTCTGTGGTTTCTCCTGCCCCTGCTTGAGTTCTTGCCCCCATTTCTCCCAATGACTGTGATGTGGAAATGTAAGCCAAAGAACACCCCTCTCCTCCCTCCCCAAGTGGCTTCGGGTTAGTGTTTTGTCTCAGCAACAAAAAGGCATACTGGGATAGGTCTTGCATTTTGATGCTAAGAACTCACCAACTGCTGTGAGCTGTTTCCTAACAGCCAGACAGGACCATCTAGTCCAAGTGGTTAGTGTGGGACTCAGTTTGACTTGGAGCTGGAGGCAAAAAAAATAAATAAATAAATAAATAAAAATAAAAATAAAAAAAAATGCCACCTGCTCTTTATCCTTTTGGCCAAGTCATTTGTCTCCCAGTCTACCCTGCCAAGGAGAAAGTTCTTGAGCTCTGGCTCCCATCAGCCCCTTCTCCCTGCCAGCTGCTGACAGCTGGCCTCTCTATTGCAAACCACGGGTTATAATGGTAGACCCCCATTCTAGGTAGCAGACAAATTTTCTAAGCACCTGGGGGCAGCTGGACTTGGCTTCTCTGAGTAAGCAGGTGGAAGTATTTTAGGGGAGGAGGGATGAGGTGAACTGCATGCTTCCCTGACTGAAGCTGCGTATGTTCAAGAAGATAGCCTGATGTGCTTTGCAAAAATGGTCAAGCCTGGTCCCGGGGGTACCAACTGATTCTGGCTAACTCATCATTAGCTTCTAGTTCCGTGCCCACTGGGTACTGTTTCCTTCTGCTCATTGTAGCCAGAAACACTTGCTCTGGGATCTGTTCTTAGGTCCCAGGGCTCCAGGAGAGAATAAAGAAAGTGTGCCTACTCACATTGCCAAAACTCATTTCTTTGCAGCTGGAGTGGAGAAACAGATATCAACATATTTACGCCATGCAGGAGGGGAAAGAAATCCACCCAGAATGAAACTTTGTTTGCCATGTTTCTTGCCAGTCTTTCCTATACAGGGGGTAGGAAGCGTTCCCAGAAAGAGAATGCCAAATGCATTTACAACAAACTAAAAAAAAAGAGAAAAAGGGCAATTCTCGAGGGAGCAAGATCTTCAACAAATGAAAAAGTGTAAATGGTAATATTCCAGCAGATTAGCTCCCAGAGAAGCCCTCAGGCAGAACTGTAAGCCATTATAATTAAGGATTTGGGAAAATATCAGTATTTAATTAGAGTCTCTTTTCTTGGGGAAATGCTGTTGTTTTGTTATAACTTCAGGTGTAAACAACTAAACATACCCATTTCCAAAATGTGTTTTGCTGGAAGCCTAGAATCAGCGCTAATGTTAATTTGCTTATCACAGCTTCCTTGTGTGTTTTCTTTGTTTGTTTCTGATCAGAGCTAAATTTTAAGGGCAATTTATCTTCAGTTCCTAAATGCAGCCGTCCAAGGCTGTTACAGTTGCTTATCCACAAACATCGGCGGAAATCCCAATACTTCAATTCAACTCCATAAACCCACCAGCTGACCCATAATCTAATTAAACCCAACTCCTCTGATATTTAAGCATATTCCTGGGGGTTGTTGTATTACAGACATGGAGCTTTCAAACCCCCTTCCATCCAATGTAATCAAATGTCTTGACAGTGGGAAGATGTTTTTGCTTTAGCCCGTAACAACGGCAAACATTTCACAGATTGGTCTGACCTGAAACAAACAAACAAAGACCATGCTAACCACATGGGCGGGAGTGCCACGTGCCTGACTCCCATCCTCCTTAGCCCTCACTTCCTGTGCCTACAGTTCTCAACAACAGACAAACCTTTATTCCTTGGACTGTAGAGAGACGTGTGTAACTCGCAATGTTTTCCCGCCATGATGGAGAAGATGAGGCGTCATCAATACTAACACTACAATTTAACGCTTCAGAGGAGCAATGTATTGTTACTCTCTCTGTAGCCAAGCACACTAATTAATATTTATTGCACCTGTCAAGCCAGTAGCCACAGCCAATCAGTTCCTGTGGCACTTCAGTAGGGCACGGAACACCATACACACATACACACTCCTTAGCAGACATGTTTGGGTCATCAGCAGAGACAGAAGCCTCTTCCTCCAGGGAGACAATATAAACTCCCTCTCTTCTCTGGTGAAATCAAACCATTGATTCGATGGTGTTAATTTTTACCCTTGCTGGGAGTTTCTGTAGGAAATATGCGAGGTTGGAAGTGGGTGGGTGAAGAAAGGATGAGAGACAGCTGAGGGTCCAGGGTCAGCTGTCCAGAAGAGTTAGTAGAATGAGGACTTTCGGGAAAACACAGCCTTTGCTTTTCATCCGACACCCCTCAAAGGTAACAGGCGTGGGTGCGGGGATGAGGGTGGGCAGAGGTGGCTATAAATCCTCATGAAGTTTAATCAGAAGTGGCAGGCCACCCAAGATTAAACCCATCACGAGGACTATTTGCCCTAGAACTTTGTGCAATCCCGTCAACGGAGCTTCATCACCAACAGGTAGCTGGCAACAGGATTAATTAAGCAGGAGTGAAATAATAAATGAATTCTGAGACGGCACCTACAGCAAGGAATCTGGCACGTGGAGCGGAGAAGTTTCTATGGATGCTGTGAATCACTCTATAGCGCATCCAAGTTAGCCCAGCACGGCTGTGGAGCCACGTTTACTAAAAAATTTAATTAAGGGAATGTGTAAACCGTGCAGGAGAAAAGTAGGGCACCAAATGCTGCTTTATTGGGTTAGTTTACTTTTCTCTTCTAATTCTATCCAGAGCACCTGTGTCATTAGAAACCACATGACCCAAACTGCCAAGCTTTGGAGTACCAGGGAGAAAACACGTGAACTTTTAACTGAAGACTATCTGGGCTATTGTATTTTTTCCTTGGAAATAATTTGCTCTTCTGTTGAGGGTGATATTACTGATGATAGGAGCCAAGCCACAGTGGTGATCAAATGAAAGAGCCGCCATATTCTGAGCCAGGAAGATGCCCCAAGTACTAAGTGGTTTGCATACATTACCTCACTTAATTCTTGGAACTCTTTGAGGGGAGAATTATGAGTTCTGTTAAGCAGACAAGGAACTGGGATATCGAGGAGTTTCGCAACCAATGTCACCAAGGCAGAATCTGTTCCAAACTCTTAAGCTGTCTTCCTGACTACTCCCTTTCTGTGGGATGCAGGCTTCTTTGGGGGCCAGTGGTAGGACTGTGGGAAGAATTCATTTGTACGAGCATTAGTGCTTCTCTAATTCCCCCTGGCTCCTGTGTGGACCGCGGTGACAGAATTCTTCATGTCCTGAACTCTTCCAGTTCATTCTAATTACTTTTTGTGATTATTGTTGCTACCTCCTCTGAGGCCCTGGTTGGTTTCTGGGTCATCTTCAATATTACTCACTCCTGATAAAAGTCCACACTGTTCTGGACAGTCCTTAAAATGAAATTGTCAAAGCCTTCCATATTCTTAGACTACTCATGTCTCACATAGAGATAGGCTTGGCACATCCATCCATCCGAAGTCTGCAGCTTCTTTAACTCTTGCTCTTAGAGCATGTTTTCGTATCATGTTCAACCCTTACCACATGGAGATGTGTCTTTTGTGCTTGAGACTGCCACAAAGTTTTGGAAACCAGTTTAGTGATTTTTTTTTAAATTGGTATATGTGTGTGTTGAGGATCACTTATTTGTGGCTGATAGTGACCAAGTTTGAACATGGGTTCTCAAAAGTGGATCCAAATACTGGGAACACTCTAGCTGAGCAGTTAGATCACTGACCCTTAGTCATTCTTGGGCTGGCCAGCTGGCCACCATCTCAGACTTAGTTCCCTCATTGTATGATGGATGAGGATGTTTGCATCTTCTTCAGCTCATTGCTGTAAAGGATAAATTAGTGACATATAAAACCCTTAGCTCAGGTGGCTGACACTTGGTGAGTACTGTTATTCTTACATGTGGTTTTGTGTGTGTGCGCGCGCGTGCTTGCGTGCGTGCTTGCGTGCGTGCACACCCGTGTGCTTGCATGAAGAGGCCAGGTGATTGATGACACTGGTATGTTTCTCACCATTCTCTGCCTTATTCCCCTGGAACAGGGTCTCTTACTGACTCCGGGGCTCCTGGGATGGGTATCTCATCCCTGTAATGCTGGGGTGAAATTTGTGGCCGTACCCATACTTGTTTTTAAATTCAAACTCAGGTCCTCATGCTTGTACAACCTTGCATGTGGCTTTTAAAGGTGGTTCTGGGGTTAGCAGCATCCCCTATGAACATAGTAGATGTGCAAATCCCTGGAGCCATCCTCACAGACTGGCTCAAAACTCTGGGGTGGGTCCTCATGACTTACATTTTAGGAGCCTTCATGGCCATGTGGGACTCTGACGTTTGGAAACTGTTACCCTACCAATGATTTCTCACGGACACGAGAGCTCCGTGAAGACTCCCTTCTGTTCATTCCTCCGAGTAGTGGCCATGGCTTATTTCCCCACATCTTTCTTAGCTTCCTTATCCATGTAAGGGTCACAGAATTCAGCTGGCTTCCCTGTGCAAACTGGAATTTCTTCTGGGAAGTTCTCTTCTGCTATTGGCCCACATGCTTTGGTAATGTCTTTTCCTTCCTTCCCCACACTGCTCTCCTGAAAATTGTAGGGGCTAATTCTATACACCGCAGACTGTCTGCCTCACTCTTTGCTCCTAATAATAATAATCACTGAAAGATTTGCTTTGATTCAATTACTGCTTCATGCTGAAGGAAAAAAAAAAATCCTTCAAATTTTTGTTTCTTTTCTTTCTTTTTTTTTTTTGAGGCCTAACAAATGACTATTACTGTGGAAAAGCATTCACCTGTGTAAAGCAACAATTTGCATTTGTGTCTTGGATGTTTCTACCTTAACATCTTTAGAAAGATTTTTTTTTTTTAAAAAAAGCTGTTAATTCTAAGTGGGGACTTTTGCTCTACACAAGGAGTGATGGCGTTTTCCTTTTACCCGTCTGAGGTATTTAATTCAACCCTAGAAGACTGGCACACGCATCGTTTCCTCCTCAGCTCTGTTTCACTGCTGAGTGAAGTGTTTTGAATTAATTTTGCTAAATTATTAATAGCTCATGATTGGAAAACATTCCAGCCTTGGAGTTTATGTTTTGCCGTGCCCTGCACAATAATATGGCAGGCCTAATCTGCACATGAACAGGTCTGCTTCTGATGGCTAGGTGAGATGTTGGCTTCTGCTCATCCACCATGAAATCTCCCAAAGACCGACGTTAATAACGGACAAGAGAGTTAAGTTTTCATGAAATCAGGACAGCTTCCTGGAAAGGCAATGATTAGAGTTAGAGCATGGGGTGGCCATTCATTGATTCCACAGAAAGATGGTAGGCACTCTGTGAGATAGGGAAAATGATAAAGTATTAAAGGAGACACTCGGGCCTTGTTTCCACGGAGCCCGGAGCAGAGTAGGGCAGGCAGACATCAATGAGAGGGTCACCAGGATAACACCGATGACAAAGGAAAGCCGGGCGTGGATATGTAAGTGGGAACTTGTCATAGGGATGCTGATCGCACTATTTCAGTTTAGGCAGAAATGGTTTAGCTCAGAGAGGGGATGTTATGGATGGGAAAAGGCAGTTCAGCTGTAGCCGCGACATGTAAGGAGCAAGCAGAACATCTGAGGGGATCGAGGAAAGGCTGGCGTGCTGGAGGCTGCGGAGCAATGGGAAGACCACTAGGATTCTTATAGCAGGGGAAGATGTAAACGGCTCGGGTTTTGGCAGGCTCACTGCGGTTTCTTCCTCTTCCCCTCTCCATCCCCTTCCCTTCTCTCTTGCTAATCCCTCCTTTCCCTGCTGCTTTCTTGTTACCACCAGGTCACCAGCTTGTTTTACCACATGTTCCAATTATGACTCTCTCTCACCAGATGCTGCCAGTTGACCTTGGACTTAAACACCAAAGCTCTCCCTCTTTTAGATTGATGTTATCAGATATTTGTTAAAGGAAAGCGATCTGACCAGCCTATGGCGAAAGTAGAGATAGACGAGAACCGGAGAGAACCACTTTGGGTTTTTAGATAAAACGTGTGTAATGTTGCAAGGTAGAGATAAGGTGTTTATCAGCTAGTCTTTAAGAAAATACTTGAAGTCAGTGGGGGGAGGGTAGGGCCTGATTCTTTCACGGGTCCATCATCCCAGCTAAGTTAGCTGAAAGTTAGCACGGCAGACCTAAGTGGCTAGGTTTCCCTTTATCGCTATGGGAAGGTATGTAAGCTATAGATGATTCCTGAAAACCAATTACTTGTCTGAGAGCAAATTAGTTGGATGGCTGGGAAACCAATGATGGCCCAGTCAAGAGCTTATTGAAATTTCCATCTAGCACTACTCTGAAGAGATTTAGAAGTAGGGGAATAGAGAACATATCGCATGTTTCTTAAAGAGAGAAAGTACATTAGGATGTGTGCTGGAGTTTGGTGGAAACATTTAGAATCATTTCTGTGGAGCCCCTGACATTCCCAAAGGGTGGTTAATCCCTCTGAAACTTTCAATGCCTTAATATGCTGTGTAAAATACTTCTGAGCAAACACTAAGAGTGAATACATTGCATTTTAAAGTGAATTCTTCATCTTATTTACAGTTGCCACGAATTCTATTTCAAATACCACTCTGGCAGAAACAGCTCTAATTTGAGAGAAACACTCGATATTTCCACCTAAGACAATGAAATCCTCAGGACTCAAGGCTCCACGGCCTCCTCATTTACCCTGCTAACAAAGGCTTTGCTTCTGCTGGGGAAATAACTCTCATCCCCCAGAATGTGTCAGGTCCTTTGCTGAGCACAAGGACACGGATGGTTTCTATGACACCGAGTCCCCCTGGGAGGTGCTCATGGTCCACAGCAACTGAAAGAAGGTTTATCTGAATCTGGGTTTGGAATGAGTTTGAAGCTAGATTTACAAGGAGCGACCTTTGAACAGTTCCATGCTTTTGATTATCCATTCCTCGAATCATTCCTCTTTCTTGAGGCTCTGGTCTCAGGCTGGGAACCCCACAGTTTTGCAAAGAGCCTGTTCAGATGCAGAAAAATAACTCAAGGTCCAAAGCATGCATGTTCATTTATTCATGTGGCTCAGGGGTGCTTTGTATCCTGGACATGTTTAATGAGTTTTTTCTCCTTCTGTGTGTTCTTTCTACACTTAACATTTTTTTTTAGCTGCTAAGAACTGAATTGTGTGCCCCTGAAGATCATTTTTTTTGGAGGGGGGAGTTTGAATCCTAAAGACCTGAGAACAGGTGTGTGCCTGGAAGCTAGAGTATTTGAAGTAGTTAGGGGGGGAAGAAGGTCCTGCAGGTGGGTTCTAAACCAACACTGCTGATGTTCTAGAAGAGACGTCAGTGATGCATGTACTCAGAGACAGGAATGGGTGGAAGAGAGGGCTGGCCTCAGGAAAAACCACACATGCCACCATGCTGACCTCAGACCTTTTTTTCTCAAGAACCATTAGAAAATAAATCTCTGTTGCTTAAGCTACCCATTCTGTGGGTATTTTGTTTCAGAAGCGTGAAATATACAGTTGTTTATGATGCTTCTTTTGTTTTTTTTTTTGTTTTTTTTGTTTTTTTGGTTTTTCAAGACAGGGTTTCTCTGTGTAGCTTTGCGCCTTTCCTGGAACTCACTTGGTAGTCCAGGCTGGCCTCGAACTCACAGAGATCCACCTGCCTCTGCCTCCCGAGTGCTGGGATTACAGGCGTGCGCCACCACCGCCCGGCGCTTCTTTTGTTTTTAATTAATTTATTTTTTATTGTTAAATTTTTTAAAAATTTATTTTGCATACCAACCACCGTTTCCCCTCCCTCCTCTCCTCCCATTCCCTCCCCCATCTCTTTTCTACCCTCCCATCCACTCCTCAGAAAGGGTAAGGCCTCCCATGGGAGTCAACAAAGCATGGCATATCAAGTTGAGGCAGGATTAAGTTCTTCCCTGATGAATCAAGGCCGAGTGAGGCATCCCACCATAGTGAATAGGTTCCAAAAAGCCAGCTCATGTGCCAGGGACAGATCCTGGGCCCACTATTAGAGGCCTCACAACCGGACCAAGCTACACAACTGTTACCCACATGCAGAGGGTCTAGGTCGGTCCCATGCAGGTTCCCTAGCTGTTGGTCTAGAGTCTGTGAGGTCCCAGGAGCTCGGGTCAGCTGTCTCTGTGGGGTTTCCCTGTCATGATCTTGGTCCCCCTGGCTCATACAATTCCTCCTCCCTTTCTTCAACAGGACTCCCAGAGCTCAGCCCAGTGCTTGGCTGTAGATCTCTGCACAGGATGCTCTTTTATTTTGGTGATTCATTCAATGGAGCAGTTGTACCCACATGGCCTTCCAGACCCTCCCTATGTCAGCTCCGCTACTGTTACCAGCATCGGGGGTAAAATTTTCAGTGAGACTTTAAAAACGCCCCAATTGAAGAAGACGAGAAAATCCTCCCCCCCCCTTGAACTTTGCAAATGGCAACCGTAAGGAAAGGTTTGATTGTCACCAGCTTGAAGAGAGTGGCTGAGATGCAATACTGAGCCCACAGTGCATGCCCCTGTCCCTCGCTGGCGGGCAGTACTACCTTACTTTCTGAAAGTCCGATCATTGGACATCTATCAGCAGGACCTTCCCAAGGACAGGTGTGTGCTTAGGCAGGCACTCTCCTAGGAGTGCCAATGAAAGAAATGACAGAAAATTGCATTTCTTAAGGAGGAAAATAACACTCAGGAACATTAAATGATTTAATTATGCCCGAGAGAGCTTTTTAAGCTAAAAATGCCATAAAAGCAAAGTATATCAGAATATAAGTTTGAGAAAGCAGCCACAGGAAAAAACCTTGAGACCAAAGTACCCAAGTCAGTAATGAGACACAGTTTAACGGAAGGCAGAGCGGTCCCTCCATTAGCACCCATTTTTGCTTGTTTTTTAGGATGAGCGCAGGAAGAATGGAGCAGTAATTTTGCATATTAGGGAAGCTTAACAACCTCTAGCAGAAAGAAGTGCCTACTGGGCATAAAGATTATTTCACTTAATAAATCTCACATATATTAGCATATATTTAAATGTATGTTGTTAGAGTTAATTGATAATTATTCTAGTTTTCTTAAGGTCATACATACAAAAAAAATACCCAATCTCGAGTCAGCGCGTTGGTGAGAAGGTAGCAGATATCTTTATTAATGCCTGGAAGTTTTTATAACATGTATCCACCTGCCTCCTCAGGGGATTGTCCCAGGACCCTCATGGTTGCCCAAATCTGTGGGTGCTCAAGTCTCTTCCACAGAGTGACATGGTGTTTGTATATAACCTAATCACAACCTCTTACATGCTGTAAGAGAACTAGGGTTTTCATTTTGTGGTGATGGAGACAGAAGCGGGGGCTTTATGCATGCTAAGCGCAAGTTCTACCAATGCGCTATCTCTACAGCTCTTCTCTTATATATCTTAATTCATCTTTAGGTTACTTATAATATCTAACATTGTATCAATTTTATGTAGATGATTGTTATACTGCATTGCTTTGGTGGAATCATGACAAGAAGAAAAGTCTGTTTGTGTTTAGTACAGACACGCTGTTTATTTTTTTTCCCAGAGTTTTTTTCTGTCTTCAGTGGGTTAACCCTATGGTACAGAACCCATGGACATGGAGGGCTGACTGTACAGTTGAAGGGATATTATACACATGTATATTAACTGAAGTACTCCATCATACCAATTCCTTACGATATTATGACTTTGTTTGGGGAAAGACACAAAAAGGTCACATGGCTCTTTACTTTCAAATGTTTTCCTTTATTGCTTACGTAAATTCCAGAACCACCTCTGTGTCGTCCGGTTTCAGAGTTGCAAACTTTAAACAGAATACAAAATGGTCTGTGTAGAAAAGGCTATGAAGTCTCCCACCCCACCCCCACGACTGAACAGTTCCTGGGATGGTGCGGAGTTTCTTTTACGATGCCAATTAGCATGGGCCTTGTCTTTTTGCCATGTGATAAATTAAAAATGCATGATTGGGATGCTGGAACGCGAGCCGGTTTCTGGACAGAATCCCCCGGACACTGCCACTCTTCCAGCTGATCTTTGTGCCCTCCCTGTGTTGGCAAGTAACGACGCTTTCACCCACTGCTCACATCTCTTCCTGACAGATGGTTCCTTTTTTGCTAGTCAAGATCCAATCTGGTGATTTACTTTAATATGCTCTGGCCTAAAGAATGCCCATGATAGACAGCTAGCACAGCCTCCTGAAGCAACATTTTGCAAGGAAAAAGTTAAGTAGACACATGCTACTGAGGCTGTGTTCCATTTTATGCACCCCATAAATCAGAATATTTGTCAACAACAATTAAAATGTAGTTTCCCTGGTAATAAACATTACAGGGAAGAACAAATCAAGTTTCATTTATTCTGTCAGAAACCAAGGGCGAGAGCTCCATATTATTTTGCAGACAATCTCTGAGGAGTAAACTAAGCACAATTACATTCTTGATTTTAATTAAAACTCTGGGTACCTTTCAAGTTCCGTTAGGGAGACGTCCCGGGTCTGCTTAGCTGAGGTCTGCACCGAGAAGTTAATTTGACACATAACATATTTTTCATGAGGTAACTGTCGTAGGAAGCCGTTGATAGAAGCAGCCTCTCTAGTGCCTGTGGGGCCCACAAAAAGTAATGACTTCTCCTGAAGCAGCAACTTCGCCAGGAAGTGCATCTGCATAACGGTCCCCGAAGCCCTCCCAATAATGTCATTAAGCTGGAAAAATCAAAGGAAAAGGCGCCCGAAAGATGCCGTTAAAAATGTTTCGTTGCTCACTGTACTCAGAACAACAATAGAAATGGAGTCATGGAATCATTGCAAATCACAATAACAGTGAAATTACCCCCAATTCCTGAGAGGTGGTGGGGGCAGAGATTATGAGCTATGTCGGGGCGCCCTGTGGAAGGACCCTGGTTTGTTTGTTTTGTTTTCTTCTTTTTCTTCTCTCTTTGAGGATCTTGCTCCTCTTTGTTATTGGATTTCTTCTTTTAGTGTTTCTTGACCAGGGGCTGCCTTACAAGCTGCTGATTTTTGCTTGGATTATGTTTGTGGTTGGGTTTTTCCCTCTCCTGAATCCTACACACAAACCAGGCCAGATTTGATCGCTTTATCTCTCCCACTTAGGGGTGATGTATTGTCTTGTTTTCCACAATGCTGCAGAACTCTGTATACCCGCTGCAAAGTACTACAACGTACTCTGCAAAGTAATCAACGGAACTGCAGTGGGGATGTTGGCTGTGGGGAGCATTGCTGACTGGGTTTACGACCGCAGTTTGAAAAGTCCACCTCCGGCCCGTGGATGAAATATCTGGTCTCCTGCTGGAGGTGGTATTCTGGGATGTCCTGGAGGCTTAAGAGATAGGGTCTGTTTGAAGGAAATAGGTTGCTGGAGAAGTGTCGTGTGTGTGTGTGTGTGTGTGTGTGTGTGTGTGTGTGTGTGTGTGTGTGTGTGAGAGAGAGAGAGAGAGAGAGAGAGAGAGAGAGAGAGAGAGAGAGAGGGAGGGAGGGAGGGAGGGAGGGAGGGAGAGAGAGAGAGAGAGAGAGAGAGAGAGAGAGAGAGAGAGAGAGAGAAAGAGAGAGAGAGAGTAGACAAAATCCCGCATAGCATAGAACATACACAGTTATCTCTGTCACACAATCTAGATGTTTAGGTGTTCTGGTGTTTTCATAGTAACATTTTCTGGGAGAGTTTTAACCATTAACAAATATGGGACCGGGTATTAAGTTAGGCAGTGGGTACCCTTGATATTAATGCATGAACATGTTCTTTAACTTGCTGTGTGTTTCACATTAACCCAGTGGAGTGAGCAGCAGAAGCTTTCCACGGCCAACAACAGGATAGCTTGAATTCTGGCATCTTCTGCCACCGCTGGCTCTTTGGTAGAGTACTTTGTTCCTTTGGGAGGCCCTCCCTTTTCCCTTTGGACTTACTAAATCCAGAACGTCAAGATGGCTTGAAAGAGTGAAAGACATTTTCCATAACTTCTTCTCTAAGGGCCAGTTTCCTGATTTGTAAAATGAGTGTTGTGAAATCTGTCTTCAGTGCTGTAAGAACTAAATTTGTGATCTTGATAGCTCACTCAAATATGTTCTATCATCTACCTATACGTGTATCATCTACCTATCATCTGCCTGTCTCTTATATATCTATCCATTACCCTCATATCATCTACCTATTGTCTATCATCCACCTATGAGTCATCCATGCATTTCTATGTGTAGCTATTATCTCTCTCCATTTCTCTCTGTTTAGTCCTTACAATATCCAGTGAGGCAGAACTAATCTCCTCTCTTTTGTGAGACAATTAACAGAAGATCATGTGGTAAGGCAGAGCAGTGAATCCCCAGATCACTGACTTTGGAGCTGACAGGGATTCTCTGGGCCCTGGAGCGTGATAGGTAAAATGATACCAGACAGACATTTTCAGAACCAGAAGTGGGATCATTTTCCCTGGAAGATTGGAAATGAAATCAGCAAATTCATGAAGAGCATGCAATTAGTAGGGTCACCGTAATCCAGCGACAGTAGCCAAAACCTCTACAGGAGACATGTCTACTCCCTGATGAGCCTCTGTGGGCATTAGATGGCTTCTTACCTGATGGTTTATTATCCTGTTCTCACAAGTAGAGAGACCCAGCCTGGCTGTGTGATAGGGCAGAGGGCATTAAACAGAGAAAAATATTCTGGGCAGACATAGTGTGGCGGATAGCCATTACGGATGATATCATTGTTCTCAGTACAGCACTTGGTTGACTTGAAAAATTCCCTAGTTTCTTGCTACATGCAATTCAGACCTGCCATTTAACCTCTGCAGAGTTAATCTGGGTAGCCACGGGACCTCTTCAGTCACAGGAGTGCAAATCTCCGGTCTAGAAGGTCAAACACAACATCACCATCACTCTAGATTTCTCCTCCGGCATCCCTTCCCCCTCCCACCTTCTCTGGAGCTCCGATAACTTCAGATCCCCCAAAGAAATGGAACATACAGTCATTCAAAAAAATGTGTATTGTTGCAAAGGTCAAAGCAATAAACTCCAATTCAACAGACTCTGAGAAGGATTACAAACCTGATCCCCCTGTCTGGTGAGAAGCTTCATCTTAGGAGGGGAAAAAAACCCATAAAACATCATGCCATCAATCTACTCCAGGGAGAGGGCAGGAGGAGTTGTGAACTTAACTCTTCTGGTCCCAGGGGGACTCTGGGAAATCTCCCAAGGATAGGCTGCAAGCAGCTAACACAGGAGCTGTCAGGGTGTCCTGTGAGTGAGTGAGTGGATGTATGTGTGTGTGTGCGCGTGTGTGTGTGTTTGTCTCAGCCCAATGACAGCACCACACCTTGCAGTAACTGACTAGCCAGATTTTTTAAAAAATGACTTCTTTGCATTATAGAAAGGGGCTCACTTTGGGTAGAACGCCATTTCCATTGCTGAACAGAGATGAAAAAAATACCACCATATAACAGATCTGTAAAAGTTGAGAGAACTGAAGGTTAAGCTCTATAGACTGAAACTTAAAACTGATCAACCTTGGCTCTTGGGTGGGGCATGTTGGTGATTCCTGAATGTTAACACTTGTGAATAGAGTAAATATCACCATAGGTATGCCTGCCAATGCCCCTTATCCTTCTAAGCAAAGTGAAGTTTATTAGAAGAGGGATCATGGGGAAAAAAAAAAAAAGCATGATTCCTTTCACTAAGGCCTGCAAGTTTGAATTAAAGATTTTGGTGCGAAGCAAATTAGAATTACATAACATTAGGTACATAGCTCATTCAAAATGAGTGTGGGAATTGAAACACACGAACAGAAAATGTGTGGATGGCAAATGCAGGAGGAAAAGTCTTTGTATCTGCTAATGCTCACCATCTGCAACCTGAAAGAAAATAAGAGTATGTGAGGAACGTGTCAAAAGTTGTAGCAAAAAGAAGACTCCAAGCAGACTGCTTCCTCATACTTTGGGCAGATCAGAACTCATTATTCAGGTTCTTGCTACTCAAACTGATGTCTTTGGACCTGTAGCAGCTGCTGCACAAGGGAGCTTGTTAGCAATGAAAATTCCCAGGTCCAGCCCACGGATTGGAACATGTGTTTTAGATAAAATCTCCAGGTAATGGATGCACTTGAAAGTTTGGATGCAGTATTGTCTTTATGAGAAGTCATTTTTGTTTTGATTTTTCTCCTAGTAAGTATTTACTAAAAACAAAACAAAAGAAAAATCCTCTAACACAAACAACAACAGCAACAACAACAACAACAAATCCACCAGAATAATATTTCAAAAAGAACTAACACTCACATTATCTGGCAGATATTTTTCTTTAAAAGAAGGAAGAGGAAAACTTAGGCTGACTAATGAAGCTTTCACTTGACCTTCCCCCTAGGTCCTAGGGCCTAGCACGTACCCTGTGTGTTAGTAGGCTAAATGCAAATTGAAGTCGCATTGCCAAACATCAGAGGCCACTCCAAGTAGCAGTAATGGCACCTGCTGAATGCTGTTAATTGCACGAAAGCATAGTTTGGCTCTTGTGACTGGAAGGCTGGCTCTCAGGCATAAGAAGAGTTTTTCTGAATAAACAAATAGATATTGAAGTTTGAACTATCAAATGTCCTGTCCACGCTGCTGCTCTCTGTCTGACTTAGAGGTTGCTCCGACAAAGGGCTTTTGTTGCTGCTGTTTTGTTTTGTTTTCAAGCTACCATCCTGTCCTCCATTTTAGGAAGCTTTCCTGCATCCCGAGATTGTGATAAGCAATGTCGTCTGCCTGTGGTGAATGGCTGAGAACAAAGTTTTATCTCTCACTCTGCTCTCCAGATAATTAAAGGAAAAAAAAAATCCAGCCTAAGACTTTTTACTTCATGATAGGAAATCCAACGAAGGAACCTGTATTGCCATCAGTATTGTATTTGTGTAAGTCTTTGTGGATGTATGGATTTTTTTTTCCTGAAATTTAGACACTTAAAAGGGTTTAGGAGTTGATATTAAAAACTGGCTTCAGGCTAAAGGTAAGAAGAAAGAAAGGGGTCGGGGAGGATTGGTAAGAATAATGAATAAGGGAAGGTGGGGGAAGAAGATAGGAAAGCAAAGTGATGCAAATACTTAAAATAACTTAACAAACCCCATTTATTGATTCTCCACATATTTATCAAAGGTTAAGTGTTCTTCTTTGAGAATCCTGTAATACCCAGAAAGTAGAGTCCCTGTGCTCTTGGATGATGTCGTCACATGAGTGGTGGTGGGAACTACCTACTGAGAGTGTGGACTGAGTGTGAAGCATGTGTGTGTTCTTCTACTTGTGCTCAGTCCTCAGCACAATGCCAGAGAGATATGACACAGCAAGGACCCTAGAGACACTCAGACCACATGGAACTTCAGTTATTTATTATTTTCCTTATTGTTTACTATCTGACATTTGTCCTCCCTTCTATTTTGAAAAATTATAATTTACTCATCATACATAGAAATGGAGGGATTATTAGTTAAGGATTCCTTTTTTTTTTTTTGGTTTTTCGAGACAGGGTTTCTCTGTGTAGCTTTGCGCCTTTTCTGGAACTCATTCTGTAGCTCAGGCTGGCCTTGAACTCACAGAGATCCACCTGGCTCTGCCTCCCGAGTGCTGGGATTAAAGGCGTGCGCCACCACCGCCCGGCCAAGGATTCCTTTTTTTCTTACAGAAAATTAATACAGGTTAAAGTATTGTCAATTGGGTGATTTTTGTTTGGAATTTGGTCTTTGGATGCCCTAAGTAGCAGAAAGCTCCAATTCATCCTTAGGGATGACTGCCTGGAACTAGATTCTGAAATATTCTCTGGCTTTATCTGGCTACAGCCAAGTCCTTCACCTGGAAATTCCTCCATATCATTGGTTAAGGCAATGGAGTTAGTTTCTATGCATTATAATCAAAGATATCGTTTTGGTGTTGGCCGGTACCACAGCAATATTTATCAGTTATTGAAATTAGTACTGGAAGTGGGGATATGTAGCAAAGGAAAGTGTATAATAGTTCCCCCTTATACTTAAAGACATCATCCAAGATCCCCAGTGGAAACTTGAAACAACACACAGAACTGAACCCTGTATACAGACACTGTGATACAGTCTTCGTCAACTAAGCAACTGACTAATGGGTAAGAAATTTAGACAGTACAGATGATTCACATTCCAGATGGAATGTGAGGTTTCATCAGGCTATCACAACACTGCCTAGTTAAAGCTTCTGAATTGTTTATGGGATTAAAATTTCTTTTGGATTTCATATATTATGTGTTCTTTATTTGTGTGATTCCCCATCCTCCTTCTGTCTTCTCCTGTGTCCCCCTACTCCCTCTCAAATTCATGACTATTTTTCTTTAATTATTGTTTTACACACACACACACACACACACACACACACACACATAAAATGCAACATGCAGAATCTGTTTAATGTGGCTTGAATGTATATGTTTTTTAGGGATGACCACTTGGTTCTGAATAACCAATTATGGGGCTCATCCCTAGACAAGACTGATTCTCCATCTATCAATAGTCATTAATTGCCTATAGCTCTTCATCTAGATGTGATGCCTTGTGTATGATTTCTGCTAGCCATGTTAGCGCATCAACTGGTGATACCATTGTTTAGGTGCTATTTAGACAACCATATCATTGCAATTTCAGGGGTGAAGCTTTCCTGTTATATATAGAAGACATTTCTTTGCAGACTTCCTCTGTCCCTTACAATGTTTCTGCTCCCACTTCTGTGATATTCCCTGAGCCTGACATGTAGGGATTGTATTATAGATAGAGCAGCTGGAGCAGGGCCCCCATGGTCAGTCGGTAGTTCTCTATGTTTTGTTTAGTTATGACTTTCTCTAATAGTCTGTGCTGCAAAAAAAAGAGCTTCTTTGAAGAGAAGTGAAAGCCTCATTATCTGGGGGTATAAGGATAAGTATTTAGAATGCATAGACGGTATTCTGGTTTAGGGACAGGTGGTAGTAGGGTCTTCTCTAAGTTCCATATCCTCACCAGCCATGGGCAGTTGGCTAGGTTTACAGTACAAAGTCCTAATTCCTTCCAATTGAGTAGACCTTAAGTCCAATTAGATGGCTGTTGGTTACTTCCAAGGTATATATTTCACTAATGAACATTTGGGGTTATCCTGCTCTCTTGAGGAATCCTGTGGTTTATAAGCATCACAGTTAGGTAAGACTATTGATTGCTTTTCTCCATTGGCAGTTTGCATAGCACCTTCAGGAACTAGGAGAACTAATCCTCAGGTAGGGGGATTCTGGGTCAGATATATCTGGAATCCTCCAAGTCCTGTGTCCAAAGTGTGTAGCATCTTTAGAAATAGTATCTTACCTTCAAGTCTTTGGAGGCAACCAAGGAAAATGGTGATAACTTATATTATTTTTGGGAGTCACTTGGATTCCCTTGACCAACAACTCAAATGGTGGTTTCTTTTGATTTGTCTGGTACTAGAATTTTTATTGATAGACTATGATTCTTTGGGGGAGTATTATAATCCCAGGTATAATTCATTTAAGGTATAACTATGTATACACTCACATATATATATTTATATAGTATATAGTGTTACAATCATAACATAATATGATTCTCTATGATGCTAAGTATAACTATGTATACATACACACTTATATATTATATGTATAGTATATAGTATTATAATCATAGCATAATATGATTCCCTATCGTGTTAATAATAACTATGTACACACACACACACACACACACACACACACACACACACACACACACACATATATATTCCCTATGGTGTTATTTATCTCTGATCTTCTCCATTCCCTATTTAAAACTCTCTCACTTTTTTCCCATGTCTCCCTTCATAGTACGCGTGTCTTGCTCTTTCCCTCTCTAGGTCCTCCCCTTGCATGGTCCCTTTTTACTTTCACATTACTCTGTGTCATATACTCACATCCCATGATTCAGAGCTAGCACCCACAGATAATGTTTATAGAATTTTTCATTTAATATTTTGGGCTATAGTTATCCATAGGAAACCAAAATGGTTGACAGGAAACTTCAGATCAGAGGAGACTACAGGGCTATGAAGATTGTCACAGCCCTCAAAGAAGTCACAATCATGACCTCTTTGTGTGTTCTGAGACCTTTCTGTAGCGTGAATCTTAGAGAGTCTTATTAATAAAATCAAACCCAAGGCCAGTTATTGGGGTCAATGCTGGTAGATCAGAGAGACAGAACAAGCCACAGCTATCTCACCTTGCAAACTTCTCAGCTGGTCCCGTTTCCTCAGACTGGAAGCTCCTGTGTCCTCATTCCAATGGCTCTCAGCTGAACTGCTGCTAGAAGCCTGAGTGCTTAACCAGCCAAAATGCTTAACCAGCCTAATGCTTAACCAGCCTAATGCTTCCAGTTTCTGGTCTTCACGCCTTATAAACCTTTCTGCTTTCTACCACCACTCCCTGGGATTAAAGGCTGGCTTTCTGGGATTAAAGGCGTGTGTCACTATGCTTGGCTGTTTCCAATGTGGCCTTGAACTCACAGAGATCCAGAGGGATTTCTATCTCTGGAATGCTAGGATTAAAGGCGTGAGTGCCACCATTTTCTAGCCTCTGTATCTAGTGGCTGTCTGTTCTCTGACCCCAGATAAATTTATTAGGATACACAATATTTTGGGGAACACAATACCACCACACCTTTCATTTGCCACATCAAGCTCAATAATTACCAAAGTTAAAATCCTATCCTGTTCTTGATCTTTCTTATGTCCATCCACAGGTAATTTCAGAGGTCTGACAGAGATGGGATTTAATAGCATTAATCAAGAAAATTATCAAGGGGACTGGAGAGACAGCCCATTGGTTAAGAGCATAGATTGCTCTTGTAGAGAAATGGAATTCAGTTCCAAGCACCCATCCTGGATGATCACAACCACCTGCAACTCCAGCTCCAGGAGATCTGATGGCCTCTTCTGGATGGCTTGGGCAGGAACCCTCACTTGCATGTACACACACCTGTGCACATGCATGTGTGTGCACATACACACAGGCATATAATAGAAAGAAGTATCAAAAAATAAATCAAATGGAAGAGACACCAAGAAAGCAGGGCTACATATTGAGAAGATATACAGAGAATGGACATGGGTCCTTTTTTGAAATTTTTGGTTCTGGAATTATTGTGTGACTATTTTGTAGGAGAAAGGAGTATTTGGAACAAAGCGCTGTGCTGACTGTGAGGAGCATTATCAAGACAGATGAACGAGATCCTTCATCCACATCCCATAGCTTCTGGGTGTTGGCTCACCTGTGAGAGGCTTAAGAAAACAATCACTTGAAAAGACTGCTCAGCCAGTAAATAACATTTCATACAGAGATTTCAATCGCCCAAGGGCATCTGTCTTGATGGCTCTATTTGTGGATAGTAAAATTATCAATGTTTATCAGGGGGTGAAATATTGACAACCCCATTTTGTATTTTATTATTTGAAAAAAAACTCTTATTATTTTTTCAAACAAAAAAGTCTGCAAACCACATCGCATATAATGACACATATCAGTGTCTCATGCACAGTCTTGGTTTCTAGGCAATTGAAATCAGATTTGAGCAAGGACAACTAGATGCTGATGAGAATGTTACTATTTTTAACAATGAGGTTGACTCGATCTCTCTAAAAAAATGATAGGTCAATAGCCCTATTGGCAGGAACCCTGTCCAAAGTTAACATGCTGTTTAATGTGCAGATCTAAGTGGAGAAGACACAGGTGCCTGAACCACCACATCACCTTGTGCTATGCTTCTTTCTATTCCTCTTGCCATCTATGAAATACAGCCTAGTTATCTCAAAGATTTCATGTTCTTTCTTATATAGCTGGATGACTATTGGGGAACACTATGCCTGAGACTGAAGGTCTGGCCACTCCTATGCCTCCTCTTCCACCTAAATTCTCTAGTCATTGAAGTTGTTTGTGAGGGACCAAACTACATGAGACTGCCCATCATTATACTCTAGTTACTCAATTTAGTTAATAGAAAGGTAACGTTTGGTACCTTGGAAACATCAACAGCTCCTCTAGGTGGCATTATTATTATTATTTATTTTATTATAGCCCAAATAGTCAGGAAAGATATAGATGAATTTCTAAATGGCCTTATTAAATAAGAAACACAGAGCCAAATATAGGGGTGTAAACCTTAGAGATCAGGGAAATAGTGAGAGCCACCAGCTAGCCTTAGCTCACCATGCTGCTGTAGCTTCCCAAGAGAGCTACTTCTTGTCTACCCAGGCTTTTATTGCCTTGCTGCTCTGCCCTCTCATTGGCTCTTAGCCCAGCTACCTCACTACCTTGGCACTCCAGGTTTCTATGGTTGGTACTGGGATTAAAGGCATGTGTCACCATGCTTGGCTGTTTCTATGGTTGGTACTGGGATTAAAGGCATGTGTCACCATGCTTGGCTGTTCCCTAGTGTGTCCTTGAACACACAGCAACTCTGCCTGCCATGTGATTGGATTAAGGGCGTGTGCTACCACTGCCTGACTTTTGTGTTTACCTTAAAATGGCTTGCTATTCCCTTTGATCTCCAGGCAACCTTTATTTTTTTAACATACAAATAAAATATCACCACAGAAAGAAACATAGAGACTTCCTGTATTTTGTGGCAGGGCAGAGGCTTCGTTTTTCTGCAGAAAATAGAGTTGGTTTTAGCAGTAGAGATGCCATAGGCCTCATTAACCTTGAGGGGAAGGGATGATTCAAGTCTTCTTAAGCCATCTTGTGCCTTAGGAAGTGGGCACTTCATACACCACAGTTAGGTTTCTTGGAGCAGCGAGAGGAGGGGACCCCAGGAACTAAACACTGCCTCACATAGAATGAACTTAGCTATTGAGGCATGTGACTGTCAAGGACTTTGAGGGTGAGCATCAACATCAGTCTGATGTTGTGGGAGTGATGCCCCAGCACGGGCGAAGTGTCCTGCTGAGTTCCCCGTGTGTCTGGAAAAGGAGATGCGATTGGTCTTTGGACGGCTGTGCGAGTTCCTGATGATTGGTTGAGACACCTTGAAGAGGAAATACTAGCTATCCTTCCTGTGTGCTAGATATGGTCTCAAATTATTGTTTGCAACCATGAAAAAGAGACATTTCACTTGTTCTATTGTTTTTTTCAACGTATTTTTGTTACCAGTGGCATTTAGCCAAGTTTATATTCCAACCCATAGCTTACACATAGTTTCAGACAAGTGGAAACTTACCATATTTTTATAGCAATCACAGTTTAATCTGTATGCACTTCATACATTTCTCCAAAATACTCTGTTGCCTAACATATAGTGACAAAGCTAAGATGATGCAGCGAGCTTCCTCTACTGGTCTAAGTTTCATCTTACTGGTGACTAGCACAAGGCCAGAAAGAGAAGGAATTCACTTTTGCTTGGGTGGAGGCCTTCACAGGCATGGTATTCTTACCAACCATGTGCTATTCATCCATTATTCAATGAAATATTCACTGAACATCTAACTTGTGTCAAATGTTGTGTAGGGTCAAATGTACGATGATGTGGCATCTTAGGGATTCTACAGATGTGTAGGACAGAGGGTCCTATAAATAGACGATCACCTTACTTTGTGGATAGTACTTCAGTAGAGCTATGTTCAGACTTCCAGAGGAAGGAATGATTTGAGAACCTAACTCTGGATGTAGTGAAAACGCTACACGGGGGGACTGGAGAGATGGCTGGCCCAGGGGTAAAAAACACTGGCTGCCCTTCAAGAGGACCCGAGTTCAGTTCCCAGCACCCACATGGTAGACGTTTACAACTGTTTGTAACTCCAGTTCCAGAGGATTCAATGTCCTCTTTTAGCCTCTGTGACCTCAAGTGATAAATATCTGTACATGCAGGCAAAATACACGTCGTCCCCCCCCCACGACACACAAAATAAAAATAAATAAAATCTCAAAAAAAAGCTACACAGAAGATGTAAAATGTCCCTCAAATGGAGAGTCATTTGTCAGGTGAATGAAGGAAAGGATGTGTCAGTCTGAGAGAGGAGGCTAGTGAGCATGGAAGGACCATTGACAGACATCAAGCTTCAGCAGGAACAAGAGGAGAACATTACTCGAGGCAGCGCTCAACCTAGAAGGGCCCAGGGCATCAGGCCTGAGTGAGCAGCAGAACCATTAACTTGGGAATGAATAGAAGGCCCGTCTTGTACTGTTTTCAGCAGGTGTAGTTTTCAGAGTAAGCAGGCAAGGAGAGACGAATGCTTGAATTCCCCAGACATGCACTATTCTGTAATCACCAACAGCAGCAGACATAGTTACCGTTAGTTAATAAAAGTGATGTACATGTGCCATTGAAGAAAGCCACTCGAGCTGGAAGAATATAGCTGGCAAGATTGGAGGCAAGATTCTGGTATACACAGGAGACAGACCTGTAAGTGGCAAACATATTTTTATGCATTGTATAAAGTCATAGCAATGTTAGGGAATATTAAGCACCTTAATACCCTTGAAGGATTGGGAGCAAGGGAGATATCTGGGAAGCAGTGGGTTGTGGGCTGTGTGCGCTTACACACCCAAACTTTAAAAACTCATTATTTCCCCACTGTGGCCAGTGTCTGTGAGATGTTTATAGTCAGTAGGATTGCAATCACTGTGAGTAGCATAAAGCCCTGTAATCCAGGAATTTATGTGTAAGAGTTTGGCCTCCCAGCCCTGTAGACGAATTTCTAAACAGTCTTATTGAATAAGAAACACAGAGCCTAATACTGAGGGGCAAGCCGTGGAGATCAGAGCAACAGCCGCCAACTAACCTTACCAACTCACCACCTCGCCGTAGCTTCCCAAGAGAGCTTCTTCCTGTCTAACCTGAGCCTTTATTGCCTTGCTGTTCAGCCTTCTCATTGGCTCTAAGCCCAGCCACATCACTTCCTCGTCATTGCCTGTCTATACAGACCTCCAGGTCTCTATGGTTGGTACTGGGATTAAAGGCATGTGTCACCTCGCTTGGCTGTGTCCTTGACCACACAGAGACTCTGCCTGCCATGTGATCGGATTAAAAGCATGGGCTACCTCCACCTGACTTCTGTTCCTGGTTCACTAATGACCTCTGATCTCCAGGCAAACTTTATTTATTAACATACAAATAAAATCACATTTCAGCACAATTAAAATATCACCACACAGCGCTACATAAAGAACTACAGGCATCTAAAGAATGCTGAGTGTGGCAGAGGTAGTCTTCTCCAGCTCGAAGCACACCAATTGTTTATCCAATACCAAATAATGGTCAACCCCCCAAACACGCATGAGTAACATTATACAGATCGAACAGGTTACATTTGGGAATATATATATATATATATAAATATAATATATATTTATATATATTATATATACATATGTATGTAATAATAATCAATATGTATGTAATAATAATCAATAAAAAAGAAGCCATGAATTTGAAAAAGAGAAAGTAGGGGTATATGGGAGGGTTTGAAGGGAGGAAAAGGCAGGCAAAAATTATGTAATTATATTATCATCTCAAAAATAGAAGAAAAAAGAGAAAGACCATCTCACAGAAACAAAGCTGTTTCCTGGATCTTGGGGGTGGGGATGTATTCCATTTAGGGCTGGGCTTACTACCTGTATTTGAAGGAGTTCTGAGTCTGCCTTAGCAGCCACACGCTGCAAAAAGAGGCTACTCTGGGCTGACCATTTGGTATCAGATAACCAGTAGGTGTGCTCTTCCCTGGGGAAGATTATTTCTTCCGCTCTCAGCATTTCTTAGCTGCCTATAGTTCTTTTGGAGGGAGGAAAGAGGAGGAAGAAGTGATGTCATAATAATCGCAAAACCTTAAAGAAATAATAATTCAAAAGTTTTGTTTTCCAAGGGCTGATCCTTGGGGCAGCAATATCTTAGAAGCAGACGTCTCTCACCTTCCACTTCTTCCCCTATTAGCAGAATGCATGATGGCTGCCACACCCCCAGCCCTACATCTTTACTCCGGCAGAATGAGGAGAAGCAAGAAGGCGGAAGGAAAGCGCTCTTCAGGACATCTCTGTGTATCGTATTTACTGGAATTGTCACTTCTGATTGCACTTTGTGACATCTCCAGTGAACCCTTTTTGGAAGACACACACAGGTGTCCTTCCTGCTTAATGAAATTGGCATAATAATAGGAAGAGTCAAATACCGTGTACTATGAAGATTCTTTTCTATTATTCTTCATCAACGTTTATCTGGAGAAATTCTGATGTTGATTCCTATTTTTTCAATTTTACCAGGACCCGTTGCTCGGTCCTGCTAACTGACTTATTGCGTGCATAGAGTATGACGGGCGTTTGGCTCACGGGTAAGTGTGAAATGAAGAAATCAGTGGGTGAGTGAACAGAAAACAGATGGGAAAGGGGTCACTGTTTAACAGTATCTCCCAGCTGACCATCTCCCTCATGGTGTCGGAATTGCCATCTGAGGTGATTTGAATCCCCAGAACTCCCAGGAATTCATTGGAACCTGTCACGAGCACTCTCTCCTCTGTCGTGTCTGAAACGTGAGAAGCTGCTTCAGAACTTAAATATCTACACTATATTCTGACACACGTGTTTGCAGAGGAGGGGCACGTTCCTTCAAACACCCAACCAAAGGTCCAGCTCTTCTCCATGACCGTTCTTTGTTTTGTTACCCCAGGAAAATCCACGTGGTCAGTGTACCACTCAAGGACAACATGCCAAGTTTCACAAGAGGCTTATTCAAGGTGTGAGAGATGTAAGAGGTTTTTTTTAATTCTTTTATTTGTTTTTTTATAAATTCTCTCTCTGTATTCACAGCACAAAGGTGTCAGCATGTTTGTGTATGTGTGTGTGCAAATATGTGTGTCACTGTAACATCAATGTGCACACCTATGTGTACACAATGTGACATGAACACGTGTGCAGGTGTGCCCATGCACATTTAAATGGGCACATATGTATGCACACATGTGTATATATACATGGATATACTTGTGTGTTTGTGTATGCTTGTCTATATGTGTGGAAATTCTTGTGTCTGTGTGGGTTATAAGTATGTGTCCATCTGTGTGTGCATGAATGCCTGTATATGTATATGTGTGTGTGAGTGTGTGTGCCTGTGTGTGCACGTGTGTCTACAGGTGTGTATGACTGCATGTGTGAATGTGTGTGTGTACATGGCATGTATTTGGAGATATGCACATGTTTGCTTAGACATGTTCATGGGTATGTATGCACCATCACATGTATGCATGCATGTGCATATACATGTATTTATGTTTCTCCATACAAACAAACATATGTGGTTGTGCACATGTTTATTTTGTGCACATGTACGTGTTTGTATACATGTGTGCATGTATGTGTACACAGGCATCTTTATATCATCTGTGTGTGTCTGGGCATGTGCATGCCTCTAAGTGTGCTTGTGTGTATGTGTGTGGGTATGCATGTATGTTTGTATGTTGGGGACCTGGGAAGGTTAGATCCTGGTCCTTGGGATGAGAACAAGAACATACTCTGGCTATTAAGTGGTGAAAAGTCAAATCACGGAAGCACAAGAATATTGGCAACTATAAAACAGTTCGGATCTCTTCTGAAAAGTGCATGATTTGGTGCTGTCTCCAGTCTTGTTGGGTTTCCTGGCTTCAGGAATTCCCTCCCATCGGATACAGTAACGACCACAGCAGCTCATTTTGCTAAGTTCTGATTCATCACTATGATAAACGCTTGTGGAAAACACTGTAGCGAGGGGAAGGAGTTATTTCGGCGCGTGGTTTCTGTGGCTGCAGGCCGTGGCCTCTGGCTCCGTGGCTTCTAGACCCTGACGAGTCACACCACAGAAGGGCACATGGTGGAGCAGAGCTGTGGACCTGCTGACAGCGGGAGGCAGCGGTGGAAGGCAGGGAGGGGCCGAGACAGGCTCGTGTATCTAGGGATGGGGCCTTCCTCCACCAGGCCTCACTGGCCACGGTTCTGCCACCTTCCAAAGCGATATTCAAAGACTGACCCCGCCTGGGAATCCACTAATTGGGCTCCAGCCCCGATGAACGATCGCCTCAGGAACTCTGTCACAGACACACCCAGGGGTGCTTTGTTAATCCCTACATGTATCTCGACACAATCAAACCGATAACTAAGACAGACATTAATTGCATTAATGTTTACAGAGCATTTGCTTTTCAGAGTCTGGAAAAAACGGTCAACTCATATTAGAATACATTTTCCAGGTGAGAAAACTGAGGCATTAAAGGGTTAGCACGCCCAAAGTCCCACAGTCAGGAAACACAAACACGCGGTTCATTTTCGCCCTGTCTTCCGCTTAAAAAAATATGATCATCTTGTTTAAAAAATGGGCTCGTGAGAGATGGAGAGCACACATTTGTGTGCCAGGACAGAGAGAATTATAGTCCTGTAATTATGTCGACGACGATGTCATAAAAGAGTAACTGAGAAAGTCAGGACAGTAATGTAGCTCATGGAGTAGGAGTTCCCACTACTGCTGTAGCATCATCCCAGACGAGCGGTGTTTGCAGCAGCACGTGCTTGGTCCTGAGACTTCCGAAGGGTAAGTTCAACACGGTCTGAGTCAGCTTGAGTCAAGCTGTCGCCGTGACTCTGTTGCCTTCGGGAAGCTCTAGGACACAGATGCAGTCTTACCTGTCACAGACTCTGGAGGCCACTGCCATGGCTCAGCTTCTGGCCCCTTCCTTTTTTTTTTTTTTCAGAGTAGGTGATGGACGATTGCTCAAAGTCCCTTCTCGCCTCCCTTTGTGTAACTCTGACCTCTTGTTCTGTCCCCTTCTTTTGTGTTTGAGGACCTCTGTGGTAATACCATACCACTCTGGAAAGTCTGGAATTAGTTCTCAACTTTAAAGTCTTCTTAGTCACAATCTCAACCTCATTGGCAACTGATTTATAGAATCCCTGGAATGGGATGTAGATGTTTTCGTGGGGCATTTATTCTTCTTACCATAATAGACTCCAGTCTCCCTTGCTCCCTCTTTTTCATGATGTTGAGGATTGAACTCAGAGCACTGGGCATGCTAGGCAGACACTCTGCCAGCTGAGTCACACCCCATCTTCCTGACAGCTACATCTACATGAGGTGAGCTCTGGTTCGACTTTCTGAGGATTCAGCACGGAGCTCCCCTGCCCTCATGGAGTTTACCTCTAGAGATGAGGAATAAACTGATGAACACATTTGTGACAAAGTGTCAGAGTGTAGAAGGTCCCTTGAAGATGAGGGAGGTTGAGAGAGAGGGGAGAGATCAGCGGCAGTCGTGGATTCTATGAAGCATTTAAACGTGGTAACTCAGGCTCCTCAGAGAGGAGTTGTGGGAAATGAAGCCCTCTCTGAAATGAGGGACCTGGGGCTGAGCATTCTAGGCTAGATGATGTAGACGTGTGCAGGCCACAGTGAGAGAAAGATGGGCATTTTTGAGGAGTAGCAACAAACTCGGCATTTCTAGGGTGGACTTCACAAGGCAGAAATTGGCGAGGGACGAGGATAGCTGGGGTCCATAAACCAGGGAATTAATTCCGTGAGATACAAAGGAATGATTGACCCAATTTGGATTTTGAAAAAGATCATTTTTTTTAGAGACAGGGTTTCTCTGTGTAGTTTTGGTACCTGTCGTGGGTCTTGCTCTGTAGACCAGGCTGGCCTCGAACTCACAGAGATCCACCTGGCTCTGCCTCCCGAGTGCTGGGATTAAAGGTGTGCGCCACCACGGCCCAGCAGATCACTGTTCTTAAAGGACAGTTAAATACCCTGAGAACAGGAGGAAGGAAACCAGAGGGACAGCAGAAAAGTGCCTGCATGAATCTAGACATCTGGCAGCGAGACCTTGGATAACAGATTCAAGATAGAACTTGCTGTTTGGGTGGAGGAGAGCACAGGAGAAGATCGAGAATGAACTTTGCCTGGGGCTTGAACCACTGGGTAAGTGTGTCTGTGTTCCGCAGAGAGATGGTAAATCTTAGGAAGGAATGGGTCCTAAGTGGTGGAACTGATAGATTTCAGGTGTGTTGGACCTCTCTATTAGAGATTGGAGGCTGTGGTCTGTCAGAGAATGGAACTTGAGGAAAGGGTGAAGGCTAGCAAGACCATTCACTCAAGGAGCCAGCAAAACATGCATGGACTTCCGCTGTGTTTTCTATCTCCTGATAGGGGGCCAGAGGATATTTGAGCCCACTGATGGGGTCTGTATCATTGGAAGTGACTCACTCCAGCAAGAAACAGAGTAGGGGAGGATTTGGAACACGTTGGAAGGGATTTTAGTAGCTTTTGTAAAATATCTGGCCCAATGCCCATTTGGGCATTGCTTTGCCGAACACCTGCTCTCAGTACAAATACCTCCTGCAGAAAGATGCCCGTCCCGTCTTCACATCCACCCACCCAGAACACCTGGACCCATTACTGACGAGCATTGGCCCTCAGCCCTCTTTCATTTATCTTTCCCTCTCTCACCTCCATCTCTCTTTAGAGTGGATTTCTTTAATTAGACTTAAAATGAGAACCTTTGCTGAATGTCTCCATGTAGGTAGCTAAATAAATAAGCGAAATTGTAGGAACTAAAAACCTCTCCACTCCCCACACCGAGCTGTCGCTGGGCATGCTTTCTGTTTGAGTTATATCATTGTGCATATTGCTTGGATAATTCTTAGGCAGGGCTTAGCCACCATCTCTGAGACTGTATTTAGGAGTTAGTGTTCCATGGAAGGTAATGAGAGACGAATGGATCTTAAAAGTATGTCATAAAAAGCCTTTTAAAATATGTGAGCTTCAAGTGCCCATCCATAAAGCTAGTTATTTAAGAAGGCTGCTTTAGAAGCAGTGTTGTGAATTGGTGCAGGCCACCAATAATCTATAGATTTTTAAATTGTTCTGGTTCTACACTTGTTAACAGCGTCTCTGCCATGGAAAAAACAGTTAAGAAATTGACAACAAATGCAATAGCCAGCCCTCTCTCTACAGACCCATGGACTCTAAATAAAATGGTTGTCTTTTGAAAGGACCTCATTGAGTCCCGGATTGATAGAAACAGGCACTGCTGTTTCACTTCCAAATCAAACCAGATAGACTTGTCAGGCTTTTCTGGATGGAGACCAAAGACAAAGAACTTGGTTCTGAGACTGACTTCTGTGTGGAGAGGGTAGCCTTGAAAATCTGTGTGAAGTCGAGGCAGCACTGAGAATCATAGTCACACAAACAGCAAGTAGGTGGTTCCAGGGCTGTATTCGGATATGTGGCCAGACAGAAGGAAACAGCTCACGTGGCATGCAAGAGGGGGAACAATGGTCCCTGTGACCACCTCTTTGACTTCTAGCTCCTGCCATTTGCGGGCGGGGGGAACGTGGCCTTGGAAGCAGGTGGGACTGCCATTCTCGATTCTCTTTTCTAATTACATGAAGTGTGGAGAAAGGATATTGGAAACAGAGACCCAGCTGTGCCCACTGCCAGTTCAAACACAATGAGGACAAAGGACTCCAGACGCAAAAGGGAAGCGGTTTTAATCTCAGGTGTCTGCACTCTTCTTTCATTATATGAAAGGGAGCCAGCAGCAATAATGGGAGAGACATAATAAAATGAACGGGTCCCCCCTCTCACAGTGACTCCTGCCACCAAACCTTGAATCACAGTCAGTTGAGGAAAGAAAGCCCACAGGACAAAGAGAGGAAGATGGAGCAGGCAGCTAGCTGGCTGTAGAATTTAAGGGGTGTAGGCAAGGCAAATTGCAGCAGGGCCTTTCCTCATGAGGCTGCATGGTCCAAGTCAAGGAGAGACGCTAGTTCATAAGGAGAAACGACACTCAAAGAAGTCGTGGTATTTGCCTCACGATGAAGTGAGCACTCACCTGTTCTTCTTCCCTATTCTGTCTCTCTTTTCTTCACACAATGCTAAAAATAATTCCAGTGTCTGATCAGTTGTGAGCTGTCCACCAAAGTGATTGAGGAACTACTATCTCAGGGCAATAAAGACAATTCAGACTCTTCTCTCCGTGTGTCTTGGATGCTGTGTGAATGACAGAACAAACTTCCGAACACAGTAGTGCAGACCCATGTTGTTAAGTTACTTCAGTAGCTCTAAAGTTTTGCTGATTACATCATGGGCTATTTTTAGTTAGACTTCTCTGTAACCATGGAGACTGCTTTTGCTGAAAACTCTCACACTATTTCCTTCGAAATTAGCCATGAAGAAGAAAATCTTTGCAGAAAACTAATAAGGAACAAATGAGTTAGATACAAGAGTAAAAACAAAAGCAACTTAGTACTCATAAAAAGGTTTATATGCATGTTGACAGCTGTACATTTATTTGGACAGTTATCTTCTGTAGACCTGTGTTTACATATAAAACTACTTGAATTCTTATTTTTCCTTTTTTTTTTTTTTGACTGGCAACAGCCTGAGAACGTGACACAATGTAGTTTATTACCATGGTTCCCTGTGGCATGACATTCCCAAGGGAAATGAGCCCCCGAGGAAGTGGGAAGCTCTGTCTCCTAGCAACAGACATGTTGGAAAGTTTCAAAGGACCATCTTTCTGACCAATGGGAACTTGCTGGGGTATGAACAATTTGTGTAAAGAGGGAAAAACCCCCCACCATGTTTGAGAATGCTGAATTGGACCACTTAAATATGGTCATAGGATGCAAGAGGGCTAGTCAGGTAGCTGTAAATGGCAGTTACTTAATGCACTTTGGTAGTTCTATCCTTTGGGAGGCAGGATGAACACCCTAGTTACAAGAACCCATGAATGCATTATATTACATATCTAAAGGGGTTTTGCACATGTAGTCAAAGTTATAGACAGGAAATTAGGGAGTTTATTCTGGTCTATCCACATGGGACCAATGGTGATGTGGTCTTTTGTATAGAACTTTCTTGGCCAGAGTTTGAGCTATAAGAGAAGGAGATGTCAAAGACATTTCAAGTGTGAGAGAGATTTGACCCATGCTTGTAGCTATTAAAATAAAGGGGATCATTTGTGAACTGTCCCAATAATGTAAAGGAGAATTGAACTAGACCAGAATTTCCCTCCAAGAATACTAAAGCAAAAACGTGGGCTGAGTATGCCACCTTGACTTTGGCCTTTTGAGACCCTAAGCAGAGTCCCCCCACCAAGCTTGCTGGGCTTCTAACCTTGCACAACATGAGATAATGAATTTGTGCTGTGAGCTGCTGTGTCTGTGGTGATTTGCTGCTGCAGACACAGGGAAATCATACACCCAGAACTGTTGCTATCATAGAAATGTGGTCATTTCTGTTAGTGCAAAAAGAGAACTTTTGCGTGCGGGGTGGGGGTGGGGGTGGATGGGTGGGGTGGGGTGGGGGCATATCTTACAAATCTCATCATCCTATGTCAAAAGTCTTGAAAATGTGATACTTTTTGACAGGAATTGTGTTTTTAGGGCCATATCTAAAAGACGAAGATTTGATAAAAGCTGATAATGTTTGCAATGTTCTGTATACCAGCACAAAATTGGAAATAGTCTAAAATTTGGGCAATAGGATTCTAGGTAAAGAGCTAACTTAACATTTATTTACTAGACTATGAGTCCTGTTAAATGTGTGCTTGGTTAAAATAATGGTTGATCTAGAAAAGTAGTCATGGCATATACAATTACAAGGTTGAGGGGAGTTAGTTGGAAAATGTGCTTATGGATTAGAGAGACTGGAGATTGCTATAGAGTGTGATGCTGCTTTTCTGTGGATGGGAGAAAACGTGCTTTTAAAAACTTTCTATGATGAAAATAACTTGCAATTGGGAAGCCCTAATAAACATCTTGAATAAAATAAAAATAAACAAAAGAGCTTGATGCAGAACGGAGCTGCTCCAAGTGGGGTAATTTGAGAGTGTGCAACCAACAGAATGTTCACATTTAGTAGCTTGGAAACTAGACTCTAGGACTTCAGATTCTTCCTCTCCCTCTCTCCCTCCTCCCTCCCTCTTTACCTCCTTTTTTCCCTTCCTCCTTCCCTCTCCCTGCTCTCTCTCAACAGGATTTTGCTATTCACCCTAGGATGTCCTGGAACTCAGTATGTAGTTATTGGCCTCAAAGTCATAATCTCCTGCCTCAGCCTTCCCAGAGCTAGAATTACAGGCATGCATTACCAAACTTCCTTCTTTTTAAAATTATATTTTTTAATATAGTTGGTTTAGGAATTGCCTTTGTATGCTCTCCTTTGTATTAGATATTGGATTCATGCAGTTGTAAATAACAGAAACTCCATTCAAAGTAGACAGACCCCAAGTTATGTAAAGTTCAGTGACAGATTCTGGTAAGTAAGAAAGGTAAGGCTGGATTCCGGTTCTATAGGTTCTCTAGTAAAGACTTTAGGGTGTTCTCCCCGCCCCTCTCTCTTTCCCTCTCCCTCTCTTCCTTCCCTCCCTCCCTCCTTCCCTCCCTTTCCTCCTCCTCCTTCTCCTTGTTTGTTTTTCAAGGTAAGTTTTCTCCGTGTAGTCCTGGCTGTCTTGGAACTCACTCTGTAGACCAGGCTGGCCCAGAACTCAGAGATCCACCTGCCTCTGCCTCCCAAATGCTGGGATTAAAAGCGTGCACCACCACTGCCTGGCCAGAGCTCCATATTTCTATCCACCTCATGGATAAGCTTTTTCTCTAGCCCAGCAGAAGGGGTTTTACTGGAAAAGTCATTGAGGATGCTGGTTAGTCTGGTCACCCAGACCATGGAGATGGGTATTCTGAAAAGTTAGACTTGTGGCAGGGGTGCCTCACCTGAGTCAAGAAGAGTGCTATTCTAGAGGGATATCAGGGTTCTGTTAGCAAAAGGGAGAAGATAGAGTGCCCAGAAACACCAGGAGGTGGACAAGGACATAACGGAGTCCTGGACTCTGATCTTCCAACCCAGGCTCTTCTCCTGAAGGGTACTGAGCTTTGTCTGACCTGCGGGCACTGTGGGTCACTGTCACCAGCTGCTCCATTGCTTCTGCCACCCCCCGTGTATCTCATCACTTTAGAAACTCGAGGAAAAGTCTTTCCACATCTGAGGAACACTACGGAGTACTAAAAGCATTTCTGATTGCAGCAAGGGCTGACATTTTTGCTCCTTCCCAGCCAGCAATGAGTTTCTGGATTTTCTAGCTCAATGTCTGTCTCATGGTAAGAAGTCAATAAATATTTGTCGAGTGAATGGCAGTTTCTGGTTTCCGAAGTTGGAGTAAATATTTGTCTCTCTTCTTTGTTCAGGTCTTAACCTCACAAGAACTTTAATATCACCCCCGGCATCTTCTTCACCAAGGAAATCGAGGCCCCACCTGATTCCACGGAACCCAGCGGTTCACAAGTGGCCATTCAAATTGCGTTGTCTATTCATGCGTTGCAGTAACCAAGGTAACCATTATTGCACACTGTCTTCTTTTGCACATTATTGCACATCGTCCACAAAATGGGAGCATCATCATGTATTTTTCCATACCTCCTCTTACCCTGTAATCCTTAGTTGCTACATGTGATTGTGGGAACTTGAGGGAGACATTTTAAGCTTGTAATAAGTTCCCAACAGTCTTTTGGAGGTTTGTGCAAAGTCGCTGTAGTAGAGTGCTTAAACCTTGGGGACAGGAGAGGCTGCGGCACCTAGATACCCTGATTTCTATTTATATTTCCCTGTGAGTGCACTCACATTGCTGGACATTCTCTGCTAAGTTGTACAGCAGGGGCTTTACTATTTAAGAGAAAATGATGCCCTGAGGACTTATCCATGATATCCATGTTGGCTAATAACCTACACAGTGCAGACGGCAGTCATGGGTGACCTCTAGTCTCGCTCACAGATTCTGTTCCTGATGCTCTGAAAGGATCCTTATAAGAAATCATCTTGGACTGGCAGTAATTGCCTTGCACATTCTCAAAAAAGAATGTTTAAAAAATACTCTGGAGTACATGAAAAGGACCAGAAATCAGAGGCAGTGTATGCTTTTGGATTAATATCATTCCTTGAATTCTCTTTGGAGGATACTTGATAGATAATTACCAGAACAAATCAGTGAGTGACTGGAGGCCCCACGAGGCAAAATCTGTCCCTGGATAGAACAGCAAAACAGGAAAAATTGTCACTTGGTGAATTTGTTGTTCCCTACCCCACTGCTGTATCCTGTCACTAGTTTCCCCATGGTTTCATGATTCTTTCCTCCCCCTGGTTCTCTGGGGCCATGTCTGTACATCCCACTACACTGCAAGCCAGTGTTGCTCAGCCCTCTTGGTAAACAAAGACTCAAAGGCATTCTGGTTCTTCAGGCACATTTCTACAATGATGGATCATGGCAGGTGTCCGTTAGCTCATCTCACAAACTTAACCAAGCTGTTGAACTAGTAGTGTTTCGCTTCTTACCTGCAGGTCAGCCGGGACTGTTTGGTGATGGTGTGTTAGTACACTGCATCCTGGTCTGCTGGAGGACCTGATTCACTTCAGGACGCCACAAGAAATGCGCTCTAGTTGATGCGTCCTTTTTTGCTCAGTCTCTCACAGTGTACTTTTCTGTTCTTTATTTCACAGTCGGTGGCGGGCTCTCAAAAAGAATCAGCCATCGTCTCAACACCAGTATTTCTTGGATCTGTTTGTGCAATGAGGTGTTGCCTTTGGCATCCTTTGGAGAGTCTTGTTTTTGTTTGCTTTCTGGTAAATTCAGGGTCTCATGAACTTCCTTCTCTAGTTTCAAAGTCCACACATCAGAGATTCCGGAGGAATCCCTTGGACTTTTCTCTCCTACTCTCCAGCCCATCTGGCTAATCATAAACACCCCCCCCCCCCCCCGCTTCAGCATATGCTGTCTCAATCTTGTCATCACTTTGATTTCACTCCTTGTTACCTTTCCTTACGCCCCCACCACAGGATTCCTTTCTCTAGTTTCCCCTGAAAAACCCATCTCGCACATAACTTTATACTTAATTTTCTGACTATGTTTCTCCGTTTCTGTTCAGAGAGCTCGCTTCACCATTTGTCTCTTTCTGAAGCCTCATCCTTTCAATATCTCTTCCTTGACTCCTCTTCGTCTCCACCACTCCAATACACCCCCCCCACCGCAGACAGTGTGTGTGTGTGTGTGTGTGTGTGTGTGTGTGTGTGTGTGTGCATGTGTGTATCCTCCACCACTCCAATACACACACCCCACCGCAGACAGTGTGTGTGTGTGTGTGTGTGTGTGTGTGTGTGTGTGTGTGTGTGTATCCTCCCTCACAATCATCCTTCAAAACACTTCCTGCATTAATTCCCCACAGATGGTACAACAAATTACTACCAATAGAGGCATAATACAAGAGAAATGTATTCTCTTATAGTTTTGAAGGCTTTAAGTGCCAAAGCTGAACCACAGTCCTCCTGAAGGCTTTGGGAAGAGCTTCCCTTTACATTTCTGAGCTTCTGATGGTTCTCAGTGTTCCTCGGCTTGTGGCAGTCAATACTCTAGTCTCTGACTCTATGTTTCCACGGCCTCCATCCTTGTATATCTGTCTTCTTTCTGTTTAAAGACATCTGTTCATTCTAAAACCAAGATGATCCCACCCTGTAAGCTCTGACTTAATTATATCTGTAAAGACCAGATTTCCTGGGATTACTTCGGAGGTACCAAAGTTTTGAGACTCAGATGTGTATGTGGGGAGCACAGTAGCCATACTCCCAAACTCGACCTTTGGTAATACTCATTTCTTCTTACCCAGCTTCTCTACCATTTTAACTTGGAAAAATCCACCCCAGCTTTAGAACTGAGCCTGAATTCTAACTTCTCCACAGGGCTTTGTCAGAGTTCAGAATCACTTTATCAGACTCTCGCACACAACTGCTCACAGTAC
Source organism: Peromyscus californicus insignis (assembly GCF_007827085.1). Taxonomy (NCBI): domain Eukaryota; kingdom Metazoa; phylum Chordata; class Mammalia; order Rodentia; family Cricetidae; genus Peromyscus; species Peromyscus californicus. Next base: position 10,167,810 of record NW_026294535.1, read on the forward strand.
TGCTTCAGGAGAATGTTGAGGTGGAAGTATTTAAGGAACTCTCTGTCTCCTCTGTAGGACTTTCTGAATTTGAAGTCAAATCGCCTGGTATTCCCATCAGAGACCTCCATGTGTACACAGTTATGTGGTACCCAAACCAATGGACTGTAGAGGTGTATTGTGATGATCTTCTTGTCCTTGTGTGCGGAGAGGGATGATGTTATAGGCTGATGGCAGCTGCAGTTTCTCTTGCCCCATTCAAGTAGGAGAAGGGTCAATGTAAACAAGGGGAAATAGTTACACAAATCCCACTAAACTGGAAGCCACAGGTAAAGTATCAACAGAAGAATATTTTTGAAATATCTGGGCCCCAGTATCAAGATTTTCATTTGTTCAAAATAAAACAGGATGGAGAAGTCTTATAATTCACTGACTGCCAGACATGAGTGGAACTCAGTAGCTATTCAAACTGTCATAACCATGAGCATGTGATCTGCCTAAAGCCGTGCAGCTGGTCCATGGTAGAGCCAGGAACAGAGACTCTAGGTCTCCTCATTCAAAATCTAAAAGGTAGTTGCTTCTAGTATTTTCTGTTTCGACACAACAGATCTGGTCTCCTTTTATGAATCATTCTACACTGTAATCAGTAGTAAAGATGACAAAATTGGCTTTCTTTCAAAGAACCATTTTTTTTTTTTAAATCCCTTTGGCACAGATAGCCTAAATTGGGACATAAACAATTACAAATAGCACTCAGATGTAGTCGATGTGTTTTTTAATGCACAAAACAGCCTGTTTGTTTTCCAGCTCATATTTTCATATTATCTTTAATGAGCAAAAGTCAACGTCTCCTGAGCTCACTGGGTCTAAAGGTCACTAGTACCTCAGGAAGGTTGTGTTCTGATTGCTTCTCCCCACATCAAGTACTCTGTTAACCAGGGTGCAAAACACTTTCCTTGGTGACAAAGGGAACCTCTGGGTCAGAAGCCCTCATCATATTTTTTTTTCTGTAATCTTTAGATGTGTTGTTATCAACACAGGGATCGTTAGAACCTATTCTTTTAAAAATCACACATACTCATTATCATCATTTTCAGAATAAAAAGTCAGGACCAAAAGATCTGTGCTTGATTTGTAAAATTACATATTTGGAAATCTTGCAGCTATACAAAATTAAATCTAATTTAGCCATGCATTTAGGAAATCAAGGCCTTTCACGGAAAAAGAATGGAATTGGGCTCTCCAGGAAAATCAGGGATGGGTGGTCACTGCGGTGTGCCGTCGGCATTTCAAAAGCCATATGTAAATGATATGTATACATAGACTCAATAATATCCTAAAAATGAGGATTAAATAATGGAGTTGCTGAGCTTGTGGTCACTGATGAGGAATGGAATTGTAAGGAATGTTCAGAACGCTTCGGAGAGCCCTTCCAATCTCATGGAAGTGACAAGGACATTCATAATGACGCTAACAAATGTGACTGAACTCACACAGTGAGCCTGATGCACACCCTTGGATTAGTCAGAGTTACCCTTAAGAGGTTGAAGTCTGCCACTCAGTCCTTAAAACACATCTGTGACAGAGATACCAACAATAAAGTTGGTTCTAATGGCATCTTGATTTACCACTTTTTACATGAAGAAACTGAGGCAGTGAGAAGGAAGAGACATACCTGAAGAGGCACAGGGAAATAGACAGGCTGCTTCCTATCTGTATTTCTTAACCTTTCCACCATTGTCAAAATGTATTTACACGTCACCATATATTTGGCTAAATAAGACGTGAGTGAAGATAAGGAAGCCTGCAAGGGTTGGTTAATAAGGTTCTGAAACAGTGTATGGGTGTCAGTCAGGCGCATGTTTTCTTTTCTGGCATGGGGTTATTAGGCAAGTTACACAAGGGAAAAATGCCCACATTTCTCGCTCTTGAAATGACAGGTCTATCTGACAGCCAAGTCTGCAAACACAACATGAAAAGTTTGGGCAGCCACTCAAGCCCCTGGCGCCATGTGGATGGAACACACTGAGGGCCAAACTATGCTACTGCATGGCCAGGTGCTCTTGCACTGTGCAGGTGCAGTGAGACAGCAGGGTCTCTGGCTTTCTGGCTCCACTCAAATATCTATTCCTGTAACTCTCTTGTCTTCCTAAAACTCTTCTACTCGCGCGTGTGTGTGTGTGTGTGTGTGTGTGTGTGTGTGTGTGTGTGTGTGTGTGTGATTCCATCATGGGGAGCACGGAGAGGAGCCAAGTGGATTAGAACTCACAAGTAAAATGATGGAAGCTTTGGGAGGGTTCTCTTCAGGGAGATCACTCTTCTCTTCAGTTTTCCTTCCTCCAGACCTAGGGTTTTGCTCATCTCATGCATTCCTCTTTTAGTATCAGACGTGGAATAAACTTTGATTATGTCCAAGATCCTGATGTTTGCAGAAGAAACTCAGCAAGGCTTAGTCGTTAGCAGTGCCCCCACATAGTTTTGTGGACTTGATTAGTGAAGCTTATCCATGGAACGGGCATCTGTGTCTCTCTCACTCACCTCCTTCAGGAGTCCTTCCCCTTTGTCTCTTCTGACAGTAGACTAGGAAGAGGAAAGCTAATATTTGTCTGGGACTATTATGTGTCATGTAGACTACATACATCATTTCCTTGACTTCTTATCATAACTCTGCAAGACCCCATTTTACAGGTGTGGAAATAGGCCCTTAAAACTGAGGAGGCAAAGGGAAGAGCTCACTCTCACTTGAGATGACTGTACCATTGGCACACTGCCCGTGAATCCCTTACCATGGAGCCCATGTGTGTTTTAACTGAGAACAGTTTTAAACTGGAGTGTGGCCTTTCTGCAGATTTCTGGGCATTGACTATTACCTTCAAAGACTCATCATCCTTACATCATGGGTCAGAAGTTTGTTATTCCTGTGCATAGCTTCCCCAGGTAGCACTGCCCAAGAACTGGCTCTGTATTACTCCAAGGGGCAAGAGGCCTCTCTCAGGAAACCAGGTTTGGTGCATATTCACATGCTGTAACTCTTACAGGCAAGAATGACTACCAACTAAGGACATCTTTGTCTTGGCAATCAACTGCAGTTGACTACAGATGGATAATCAGTGTTCCTATTAATAATCTGTTAACAGAGGTTTCCTGGTGACTCTGGTTTATCCAAGTTTAGTAGCTGAGGCTCACCTGAAGTCTAGGCTTTAGTCACACAATACTTGGGCACTTCTCTGACTAGAGGTGATGGCAGCCTTAGAATCTGTCCTCGCTTCCTATGTTCTCACCTGAAAGGAGTTCTTACCAACGGAAAACTCATCCACATTCCACTGCTTCATTATCTCCTGTGCTGAAATAATTTCCAAATCGGGATCACCCATGCTTTGTTTCTACAAATAGCCCCAAGCCTACTGGATGTTTCTAATTGGGCATCACAATCACTTCAAATGCAGATTTTTTAAAAAAAAAAACCAAACAATTGTCTTTATGTAACATAAGCTCCTGCACCCAATAGTCTGAGTCTTGTAATTCGGCAGTGGCACTCACTACTGTAGCTCCGTTCCTGACCTCTCTCTTTGTTACCCCTTTGCATGTTTGGACACAGTTTTGAAAACTAAAATAAACATTGTAGGACTGACTTTCTTATCCTGACGTTTTCAGACACCTGCCTACCTCATAGATTCCACTTCTCTTGAACCTACAGGCTGAGCTCTGTCTTCAAGACAGGGATTCATATTTCCGGACAAAAGAGAATTTAAGAACATGCCGCCAGTGACTTACTGTTTTCCTTTCCTTCAGTAACAAGAACTATAGTTCTAACCATGTAGTTAAGCTTTCAAAATTATTTTCATTAGCTAAGTAATATGTGGATGTTCTCCTCACAAAAATTACTGTTAAGGCGAAAATCCCTGTTTGCTCTCTCTGTCGACACAGAGTAAATTCTCACTTTCGTAGCCTTACGAATTGTTGTGCAAGCTTTAACACACAGCAGGTATTTATAGAAAATATAATTTATTACCTTTCTCTTTAAATTAAAATGTTCATAAATAAAAACATCAAATTGCAGATATGTATTCTGCAACATGCATCTTTACTCTTTTTTTCAATTTAGTCAGCAAATAATTACTCAGTAGCTATTAGATTTCAGACATCATTCAAAACTACTGAAAAACTAACAGAAAAAAAATCCAAATTCCTGAATTCATAGAGGTCACGTTGGCAATCTGCTCATACGTTACAAGTAATACCATCTTGTGCTTATCAGTGACCCCGAAGGACTCTAGGGAGCAAGGATGCTGGAATTTATTTGGTCCTTCCTGTTTCGATGGGCATTTATATCACTTCTAGTGTTTTACTACAACAAAAAATGCTACCAAGAGTGCCTTGGGTGCATGTGTGTGTCTTTGTAGGATGGATGACAAGAGGTGAAACTCCTGAACCAAGAGCCCTCCAAGGAGGTTTCTGCACTTCCATCAGCATGTCCAAGAGCTCTCACCCAGCTCTTTACTGTCAGTCCTTGATATCTCCAGACTTTATGTATTGTACTGAGCAAAAAATGATATTTTGTTGTGGTGACATTTTAATTGTGCTCAAATGTGATTTTATTTGTATGTTAATAAATAAAGTTTACCTGGAAATCAGAGGTCATTAGCAAGCCAGGAACAGAAGTCAGGTGGTGGTAGCCCATGCCCTTAATCCAGTCACAAGGTAGGTAGAGTCTCTGTGTGGTCAAGGACACAGCCAAGCATGGTGACACCAGCCTTTAATCCTAGTACCAACCATAGAGACCTGAAGGTCTGTATAGACAGGCAGTAGTGAGGAAGTGATGTGCCTAGGCTTAGAGTCAATGAGAAGGCAGAACAGGAAAGCAATAAAAAGACAAGTCACACAGGGAGAAGCTCTCTCTCTGGGGAAGTGACAGCAGCCAGGTGGTAAGATAAGGTGGTCTTGGCTCTTCGCTAGTGCTCTGATCTCTTGGGCTTTTAACTCTGTTAACTCTGTATTTGGCTCTGTGTTTCTTATTTAATAAGACCATTTAGAAATTCGTCTACAATATGTTGCTATTTAACGTGAGTCATGTTTTATAAAATGCCCATCTATACACCAGAGTGGGCGACATGTATAAACTGGGTGATAATCACCATTAATATTGTTAATTATTGAACTGGTCTAATCTCTGTTGAATTTCGAATTCCTGCAAGAGTGCAGAAATATGAGAGAGTCCCTTACCCACACACCCTGTTGCCTTTCTTTTCTTCCTTAGAAAAAGAAGCCTGGGGTAAGACTTCTCCCCAGTACTGGTCCGGGTACAAGGAGACATGGATGTTGTAGACAAAAGATGTGTAAAAGGAGAGGAGGCAAGGCCAGTGTTCAAAGCTGTATTCCTGAGACAGATAGACAGGCTGACAGACTGACAGACAGAAACACATGTGAACAATACCCCCCCCCACACCCCCCCCCCCCCCTGCGCCAACACAAGCCGAGATTAAGAGTGTTGACATGTGCTCACTCTTTGGAAGCTATAAGAACAACAGGGAAAGACCAGATGGATGTCCAGAAGGTATTACAATCAATTCTTCTCTGAATCCTATGTTGACAAGGGTGGGCCAAGGTCCCTGGACTACCCCCTATACTAATGTGGCTTTTATGGTGACTACCTGCCTCAGAAACTTAGATTCACTGTCTACTGTCTCCCTTCTTGGAGTAAACCAAAGGCTGTAAATGCTGCCACCATTTCAAAGAACCTGGTCGCCTTGGGAATTCCTTTCCTGTTGATGTTTGGTATTTAGGGGACTTATTTTCTAACCATTTGAAATTTAAAATATATGTACTTTTGGATTTTTGACCTCAAGCACCATAACAAATGAGTCACAAGAAGTATGACTGGGAGTCACAATTCTGTCTTTCGGACAGATGTAAGCTCCAGAACTCTGATACATGAGGTCTCTGTGAGACTGAGTGACTTATCATTTTTTATAAGTTTATTACCTCAAGCATCAGTGGAGGAAGACATGAAGGACAATGCAGGCAAAAAACTGTCAATAAGGGTCACATTGAAGAGGTAAGTAAAATAGCTTCTTATAATACAGTTAATGACCCAGTATTAGAAACCTTCATAGTGTAAGGAACCAGTGACAAGAGGAAAAGATTAGCTACAGATAGACAACTTTGAGTGAGGGCTAAGAAGGGGTAGAGAGGATGCTAAGATGCCACAGAGGCATGTGTCTTTAAAAGAGCAGTGACATCTCTGAGGGCCCCACAGCAAATTTTAATGGCCATGGTCAATCATCTAGCTGTCAGCTATAAGATTCTTGGACTTTCTATGGGCCTCTTCTCAGGTAGCTACTACAGTCAGTCTTGATGTCTGATTTCATCTTTAATCTGTCCCTGCTGAGGGATGCGGTGGGCTCTGATAGCCGAGTGCTGGCTTGAAGGAGAGATTTATCAACCTAAGCTTTTCCACTAAGCTATACCCCAGTCCTTGACAGGTGTAATGCAGAATAGCATTACTGAGTTTCAAACTTCGTAGAATGGGACTCTTAGCAACTTCCACTGTGGGGGTGGGTGGGTCACAGTGATAACAAAGGAATCTAGAAGTGTTTCCTGCCTGGGCTGTAGGGCAGCTCCTTTGGGACCTTTTGTATCAACTTGTCAAGTTGTCCCTCGTTGCTTCTTTTTGAAGAGTCACCACCCACGGAACCTTTGCGTTCATGAGAGAGCTTCCAGGGTGCTTCTTTTCCATGAGACAAACCACCAGGAATCTTATCAAAGACTATGAAGCAGTAAGCAGACTAGACTGACACCCCCCCCCCCCCCCATTTCCCAGAATACTTAGGCTGATCCTTGATAGACACTCTCAGGAGTGTGCTCATGACCTTGTACCTGGCTCAGCATGGACTTTCAACAGGAACAGCTCTGGACAATTCTGTCAGAATAGCTGATGGTACTGAGGTGTCAGTGTCAGTTGCTACCTCTCCCCCAGAACACTGGATATCTATTTACTGTCTGCCTGATGTCCTTCCTGGGAGCCTAATGACATCATGGGGTACTTGCTTATTGTAGGAACACTTGACAGGAAGAATGTTGATCTCTCAGTGATGAGACATCTCACATATTCACACAGAAAGCATTTCTTGCTACAGAAAACTGGGTGGCCTCTGGGACTAAAGGGGATACCTCATGTTTTCCCTCCCAGTGATTGTTCTAAGCATTTCCCCCCAATTTCTGTTCCCTAAGCTCCATTTTTTACTTTCCATTCCTTTCCCAATGAATCAGGCTAACAATGTCCCTAAGCTTTCCGAACTCGGTTGCTTGAATTCATTTTTAGGAATTATTGACCCAGTAGAACTTAATGGCACTTTGGAGTCGAGGCCCCTGTGTAAATCCTTCATCTTTTGCAGATTAACAGTCAGACGGGACCTGGGAGGGCTCCAGTGTCCACGCGCTAAAATCTATACCAGATTTTCAATCGGAAGGAAGTGACAGCTCCTTCAGGGGCTTGGGTCTTGTTTTCACTCTTCATTGGAATAATGACAACAATGACATCCCATCGATGACCCTTTTCCTTCCTTAAAGAGACAGATTTTTTTATCCTTTCAAGCTAACACACTCCACTTAACTGCTTGAGAGTCAGGAACACAAACTCCCAGTTTTTTTTTTCCCTGAATATTCTGTTCACAACCTGTAAAATCTGATTCTTAACTATATCAGCCCAGCTAGGTATAGAGAGAACAACTCTAGCCACAGCCGCTAAAAGCAGATGTGAGCTTAATTTAACCCACAGAAGGCAGGGAGCAGTGTATTCTGAGGTTCTGTGTCAAGTGTGGTCCCTTTGTTTCTGGATTCTGAAGTGAAATTTGAATTGATGCATTTTAGTGGTGCCTTCACCTACCCTTAAAAAAGGGACAAACAATGACATCCAACATCTGCCTTCCTGATGAAAGGTGAGATAAATAACTTCAGGGTTTGGCCCCCATGAGACAAGGAGGTAGTGAGAACTGGAAGCAAGAGTGGTTTCCCAAACAGGAAAACCTAGCCCTGTCTGAGGCACCCACGGCCTGGGCTGGCAACCCTCACTACCCAATCAAACCATCTGCCCATTTCTAATCCCTCAACGTAGAAAAGACAATTCTACCATCCTACATAAGATGCACCAGCTGAATGGATCCCAATTTATCAGAGAAACTATAAATTGCACAAGACCAGGCTGCGGCTAACGTAATAAGCCCCGTGATCTCTGTACCATACATTCTGGGCTGTTATTTAAAGTCTCCAAGGAGATCGGTGCCATAAAAACCATTTCTCAGGAATTCTGCCAGCTACGGAAGCACACTGCTCTTGCTAATATATTACAACTTGTTTATCACAGTCCCAGGCTGCAGAAGCAGCAGCCGCCGCCGCAGCAGCAGCAGAATTACCAAGGGAGGGGAAATGATTCGAGTATTCGCTCCCTAGGCAGCCATATTCCTGTTTTCTGCATAGACAGAAAGAAGCATGCACTTCCTTTTTCTTGTCCTGTGTCCGCTCTGTACTTCCTCCCAAGAAAGAGCTTGCTAGATCGAAGGAAACTTACAGGGATTCTGTTCATCTTTGTTTCTCATGTCACTACTTAATAAATAACACACAGCCGTGGGGAGAGGCTGCAAGATTTGAGGAAACTGGATGAACATGAGGGCCATCCAGATAGACTCCATACAGTGACTGTGTGGCCTCTGATTGGCCACTGTTTGGAGCCTCAGTTTCCTCGTCTGTCCCTTGGTTTCTTTTTAAAGGAACAATAGTGCCTTATTTATAAAAGGTGTGAAGAGTGTGTGGCAGGTATGACAGCGTCTGGTAAGGAGCAAGGACTAGGGACATGTTAGTTTCTGACATCTGTGTAGCTGATGACATGGTGAACAAAATCTGAGGTTCTGAAATGGGGTTTTCATAAGAGAGCTCACTATACCATAAATGAGATCCACCTCCATGAATTTCACAGGCCTGCCTGAGAGATGTAACTTTAATGCATCTCCTGTTTTGCTGAGATAGACAGCATCCTTTTCTGGTCCTGAAGGCTGCCAATAATGACCCTGGACCCTTCCACACAGAACTTCGTTTTCTTCCGGGGAGGTTACAAGTTCAAGATCAAAGTTGGCTGGTGGCTTCCTTTTGAGGCCTTTTCTCTGTCTTTGCCGAAGATCATTTTGTCTCTTTTGAGTTCCCACAGTCTTCCTTGGTGTATGCCAATGTCCTTAACTCTTCTGCTGTAGTTTGGATCTTAATGAGCCCATGTGTTAGAGGATTGGTCTTCACCTTGGTGCTACTGGAAGGTGGTAGACATCTTTAAGAAGCATGTGAGAGGGTTCAAATCAGGGGAGGAGTGCCCTTGAATGGGAGAGAGGGATCCTGGCCTCTTTTCCTTTTTGATTTTCTAGCTACCATGAATTGAGTAGTTCCCACCCACCACCCACTCTTGCTATCATGTGGTAACTCAGAACAGACCCAAGAGAAAATCAGTAATAGATTGAAACCTCCAAAACCATGAGCCAAAAATCAACCTTTTATCTTTGTAGGTTGACTATCTTGGGTGTTTGTCAGAGTAAAGGAAAGCCGACCGACACATTACCTTGTGACATCAGCTATATTGAACAAGGACTCGTACCACTGACCTCGGTTTAATTCAATTGCCTTTTTAAAAACTGCATCTCCAGATGAAGTTACCTTCTGAAGTATTAGGGTCATCATTTCAACAAATGAATATGAAGGGGTGTACAATTAATTCAGAAGATCCTCTTGCCCTGCCCTTCCCCCATAATAACATAATAGAAAGAGAAGATGATTTCATCTGAGGAGTCATCATGTATCTGTTCTCTCTCTCTCTCTCTCTCTCTCTCTCTCTCTCTCTCTCTCTCATCTATCTTTTTTTATTATCTTTTTTATCTATGTGTGGTATATGTACCTGTTCATGTGAGTGTATACATGTGTGCGTATGAATACAGGTACACATATGTGCATGTGCACACAGAGGTCACATTACTCCCTACCTTAATTTTTTGAGTCAGGGTCTCTCATTGAACATGGACCTCACAGATTTGGTTAGGCTGACCACCCAACAGGTACAGAGGATCCTCCCGTCTTTGTCCCCCTTTCTGGAGTCACAGATACGCACTGCCACATTTGACTTTTTGTGTGGCTGTTGGGGATCTGAACCGAGGTCCTCAGGCTTGGATGACAGATGCAGTATTAACTGAGCCATCTCCCCAGCCTTCATTATCCTATTTTGAAAACACAAAGAGGATTCGGAAACCCCCTCATTTGATTGTGAACACATGAAAAAAAATCTAGCAGACATAGAAATTGCAATAAACATATTATCATCTGATGATGTCCTCTGCCTAATTGACTACCTGGTGAAAAATTTAAGGAAAAAAATTTTCAAGCCTCCCCAGTGATGGATTAGTAATCTGACGACTGTGAAATCCTTTAGGTTGCTGAGAAGTCATTTCCCAGCTTAGTAGAGCTGGTAGTTATCCCGTGCACTGTCACGGCTGGTTTGGTTTGTGATGGATAACGGCTGGATCACAGAATTGGACAGCTGTGCCGTGAAGAGGCGCTGCACATCAGAATAGGGACTTGTTTCTCAGCTCCAGGGACTCTGGTTGAAGAGCCTGGAGAGGCGTCTTATCTTTTTGTGACCTGTGTAGGAAGTCAAAGCATGGGAAGCCAAAGCAGCTGAATCATGGGGCTTGTTTCTAGAGAAGTGTATTGGTTTCTAGTTCCTGCTATAATGAAGTATCACAGGGGTCAACTTGTTATTTCTAGTGTCTGTAAGTCTTTGTGCTCCTTGGTGACCTTCTCTCCATCTTCTCAGTCAGCAAAAGGGCATCATTCAATCTCTTTCTGAGTCTCTGTTCTTGTCTTCCATCATCTTACCACTTCCGTTCCTCTCTACTCTTCCTTGTGATGACACATGGCTTACAATGATACCTGTGGACAGTCTCATTGATGGTGATATCATTCTGCATGTTGTGAATATATGTTGCTCTGATTGGTTGATAAATAAAGCTGTTTGGCCAATGGTGAGGCAGAATAAGGTTAGGCGGGACATTCTAATGAGAGAGAGAGAGGAAGGAGAAAGGCAGAGAAGAGGAGATGTTGCTAGCCGCTGCCAGGAGAAGCAAGATGTAAAGTACTGATAAGCCACAAGCCACCTGGCAAAGTATAGATTTATAGAAATGGGTTAATTTAAGATGTTAGCAATAAGCCTGCCGTGGCTATAGTTTAAAAATAATATAAGCCTTTTTGTGTTTACTTGGGTCTGAGCAGCTGCCAGACCAGTGGGTGAGAGAGATTTGTCCTGACCACAGGCTAAGTGGGACATAGGAAAACTTTCAGCTACCCTCATCTTAAAAATACTTATCAAATTTACAGAGTTCCTTTTGTATAAGGTGACATGGTCACAGGTTCTAGAGATTGGGATTTGGATCTCTTCAGAGGACCAATGTTCTGCCTTTTACTGGGAGAGGGCCCATCTGAGGAGCTGTATACCAGGAGCTAGGAGGCATAGATGGATTGCTGTAGATTTACAACATTAGAGTACAAGAAGCTCATGATCTTTTTTTCTTTCCCTCCTTCCTTCCCCATGCCTCTTTCTCTCATTCATCTGTCAATTATTCCTAAGGAAGTATCCCTTTCTTCAGATCACAAATTTCCTTTTACTAGATTACAATCTGAGGTTTGAAGGAAGAGAAAAAGGACCCCAGCCCCATGGGTTTCAAATAACTGAGCACCATAGGTTCCATCCCCCCATTTGCTCCCTTTCCCCTCCCCCTCCCTTGGATCACCCTTTCTTCCCTCCTCCTCCCTCTCCCAGCCTTCTTCTCCAGGCTAACATTTATTGAGTGCTTACCATGAGGTGATAAGAGTGCTTGCTGACTTATGTGCTATTTATCTTATAATCTCTGCTGCATTTGTGAGCACCAGGGCCTCCTTCCATGACAAATACATCACAACATTTTCATGGCTTGACCTCACGGAGGCTTATTTCTCATTCCCATCACCTTCTAACACAGATGCTCTGATCCCAGGGTGGTTTTCTTCAGCAGTGTTGAGACCAAGGCCCTGTCCGTGGTGCTGCTCTACCATATCTGAGACCCCATGCTCCTCTGCATACAGGTGCCTGTGTGTATGCCTGTGCGTGTGTGTGTGTGTGTGTGTGTGTGTGTGTGTGTGTGTGTGTGTGTGTGTGCACGCGCGTGTGCATGCATGCGTGCACGCGGTGTAGAAAAGCTTCACTCTCCTCCTTAAAAATCCAAACCAGCAGAACTACATCTTTTCTGTTCACACCCTATTGTCCACCATGTGCAGTTCTTGGTCAACGGTGGATCGAGAGAATGTGCTGTCTGGCTGCTGCTTCCCAGTAACAAGTCATACTGATCAAGAGTGAGATTTTGGACAAAGTCTATCTTATCTATTCTCTGAATAACTCTAGATTATCACATAGTATTATCATCATCTATTTATTGATGGCTACATTGAAAACCTCAGCGTTCCAATGATATGACTGGGTAGTATGTGCTATAATCATTTTCTGCAATGAATGCTTCATGCTAGTACACACATAGATACAGACACACACACACACACACACACACACACACACACACACACACACAGATCTATTTCTTCTTTTCCTTCATACCTACCTACCTTTCTTTCTTCTTTACTTCCTTGCTTCCTTTCTTCTTTTTGTTTCTGAGACAAGATGTCTATTCTAGGCCATTGCCCAGTTCCTTATATAGCAGAGGATAACTTTGAACTTCTGATCCCCTTGCCTCTACTTCCTTTGTGCTTGGATTACAGGTCGATGCCTCACTCCTGTTATGATATTCTGGGGATTGAAACCTAGGGCTTTGTGCATGTCAGGAAAGCCCTGTACCATCTGGGCTCTGTCCCCAGCCTTCCCAGTGCTCTTTCTAATGTAATGCTTATCACCCTCCTTGGCTTCTCATAGCTCTTAGTCATCTCACAAACCACAGATTATCAAGTCTTTCCACACTGTTCCAGGAGGCAAACCAGCAGCAACTTTTTGCTTCATTCCTTTCTTACTTTGCCTTTCATTTATTAAAGTCTCATGTAGCTAGAGTTTTCCTGCCTGGCCCACAGTCAGGACAAATCTCTATCACCTGCCAGTCCCACAACCACTCAGACCCAACCAAGTAAACACAGAGACTTATATTGGTTACAAACTCTATGGCCGTGGCAGGCTTCTTGCTAACTGTTCTTACAGCTTAAATTATTCCATTTCCATTAATCTATACCTTGCCACATGGCTCGTGGCTTACTGGCATCTTCACATGCTGTTTCTCATCATGGCGGCTGTCAGTGTCTCTCTGACTCAGCCTTCCACTTCCCAGCTTTATTCTCCTCCTTGTCCTGCCTACACTTCCTTCCTAGCCAATGGCCAATCAGTGTTTTATTTATTGACTAATCAGCAACACATTTGCCATACAGAACATCCCACAGCACTTCCCTTTTTTTTTTTCCAAAAGGAAGGTTTTAACCTTAACAAAGTAAAAATTACATATAATTTGGGAATTTGGGCGTAGCTTCTCTTACTACTTCCTGCTGGAGGGCGGCGCTGTATCTTATGGGGACACAAAGAAAATTTTAGGATCATAGAGTAGTCCGTGAGGCTGTATCGTCTGAGCCAGTTGCCTTGAAACCATTCTGGATGTTGGATCATCTGGGCCATGGTGTCATCAGAGACCTTTCAGGGGGTCATGGCTGGTCAAACCTGATGTATCTTAATCTGGAACAAATCCATAGCCTCTGGCTTTCTGTGGAAACAAAAGCAGAGTCTCCTTTCCAAAGCAACATATCCTTATATCCAAAATTTGAAGTCAAGGTATCTTTAAGGTATACATTTTGGCATAACTCAACAGCTTTTACAATCAAATGTTTTTCGGCAGTTAAAAATCCCAAAGATAACACAATCCAGATTCTCTGTGTAATATTCATCTTTACGTGGTTTATTTTTTATATTAACTTTACTGTCTCTTTAAAGACTTTATTTTTTTTAAACTATGTATTTGTTTATATAACTGTATATATCACCTTTTTTGTCTCTTTCAAGCCTACGTATATTTTACACACATTGTAACTATTACATCTGAATCTGTCTTATTGTGAATCTATTGCTTTAAACTGCAGCAGCTGTGACTGCTGGCTCCGCCCACCTCAGCTTCCCAACATGGCGATGGTTTACCACCAGCTCTGGGAGCTATCGTGGGTCTATGCTTTTGTCCAAGCAGCGTGTAGTCCAGAAACCTCTTTTTTTGTTTTGTACTAGCAAAGGCTAAATCCACCATGCAGCTTAATGTGCCACTTGCAGAGGCCTCATTCCTGCCATACTGCAGGTTGAGCACGCACACTAGGAACCCACAAGTAGCTCAAACCAGCAGCTGCCACTCATTTGAGAGAGACAATTAGGAACTGTTTTTAGCTCCGTTTTAGAATCTTTTTTCTCAGTTTTTAGGTGAAAACTCTTGCCACCACGTTGGACTGTGGGCCAGGCAGGAAAACTCTATCTACAGTCTCAGATCTCTAACACTTGTCCCAAACTCCATATTTCAAATATCTTTTCCTCTACCATAGTCTTTGGCCAACAGTATGGACTATGATGACCAGCAATCTCAAGCCTGTTACAAAACTGTACATGGACATCAGCCTCACCGAAACATTAGGATCCTTTAATTCCTTCTGCTCCTCTATCTATCTGTTTATCCACTTTGATATCCATACTGTGCAGTATACTTAGTAGGGATGTGACCTGGGCTGTGTTTTAGTCAATAGGTGCTCATATTTCTCAGGACTCAAGAGCATCAATATTTATTCTCTCCTATTCCCATTGTTACATGTCCTATCTCACACAACATTCCTCTTAGAGTTATTTCCTCAATGGTCTACCATATCTAACTTTCTGTTTAATCTCTTTGCTTCATGTTTTCCAGGTTAGTTTTTACAAAACCGAGTTCTGATGACACAGGTTTCTAGCTCCAAACTTCTTATGACTCCCTATCGACTACAGAGTGAGGTCATATTAAATCTTCTGTGATCTGACCCTGCTTCATCTTTCCAGCTTTATATCCCATTCTGTTCTTTTGTGCTTCTCATCTAAACTGAATTGCTTCTGGATCTCCACACATCTTCCTTTCTAATCTCTTGTCTATGCAGATATCCCATGTATACCAGGTTATTTCTCACATTAAAATCTCTGCTCCAGTGGAGGTTTTAGTGTGAGTGAGGACATCTGTACTCTATAAATACACAGTGGATGAATGGCTAGGTTCCAGCCTGTAATACCCTCTCTGCTCTTTAGCACATCTAAATCTGGAACATAATACTTAGTACCTTTGTCGTGGCAATAAATCCACTGTACACTATATTATATTTGTTTAATGTATGCATCTTATTGCTGCTGTTAGATAGTGCTCAAGGCCATACATGATTTACCTTATTCATCTTATGCCAAATCATTTTTCACCTGCTCAGCACCTGAGTGCAAAACTGAATGCACAGTACAAAAATGTGTGTGTGTGTGTGTGTGTGTGTGTGTGTGTGTGTGTGTGTGTGTGTGTGAGTGGTCAGATCCTGATAGAATGTTCTGATGATTACTGAGTCTACATAAGTCACCTAATACTGCTCTCAGCACCTGGTAGCATCTCATCTAGAAATACACCATGCAAAATGTTAATGGCTAACTGTGCTAAGCCATTTCCAAAGAGACATTAAATAAGAGGCTCAATGAAATGAGTCTTCACTCCTAGAATTTTAGAGTTCCTGGACCAAAGGAGAGAGATGTTTGGGGTCAGGGATCCTCTGGCCATTTTAGGTTTTCAGTGCTATCCTCAAGACAGGGATGGCCTTTCTGGCTACCCAGAGACAGCTAATGTCTGTTGAGATTAATACTGTAGAATGAGATGCCCTGTCCACTGATGGAGTCTGGGTTATTAGAGTTGAGGTGGCTGGGTCATTCGTTCATCACAGGGATGGGAAGAATATTGATTGTATGAATGAATAAAAGCACTGGAGTCACTTATGAACAACTGAGAAGTCCAGTGAAGAGACTCTGCCGTGGCCACCTCTCTGGATGTTTCTTTATGAAGAGGAGTGGGATGCTGAGGGATACAGAAAGACCTCTCTCATTTTGATTAGTGAGCAGACACGTCTCAGGGTACGCCCTCTGATAACTGTAAGCGTTCCCATCCCCTTCTCTTGGTACCAGTCCTGGGGAGCTCTGACAATGGCCAGAGATTGTATCTTTATTAGGGACATTAGCCACCAAGAGAGCATGTTCAGGGTTTCACATGGCTCACTGCTGAGCTGCAGGCCAGCAAAGTCACTGGGCTCCACATGATTTAATTAGAGACAAGATTTCAAGCTTTGTTTGTGTCCCCAGGATTTGGCACAATGGCACAGCTGGGACTGGGCATCTTGGCTTCCCCTGTTTAGGTAATTGGTATATCAGGGGGGTGGTGAGAGTTCTTGGACCAATGGTATGATTTCTCGGCTGAAGGTTTTGATGATCCTGAATACATTTCACTGATCATAAATGAGTCATTGGATATAATAGAGCTAAGGACAACACTTGGAAACTCTTTTTATTAAATTATTCTTTAAGACTTGGGTAAGGAAGTCTAGGCACGGGGATGCATAACTTCCAAGAACTCATGGAAGGAAGGATTGCCAAGAAATTGGGGCCAGACTGAGATACACAGAAAGTTCCAGACTAGCTTGGCAAGCAAGTGAGACCCTCTCTTGAGCAAAAAACAAAGCAAACCAGACTTGGGAAAGATAAGACTTGAAACCTGATGTACTCATTCTAACATTTGTGACAGAGGTGAACTCACTTGTGTTTGTACACGTTAGAATGCTGTCATCTTGAACAGGGAGCGTGACACAATAATCCATCATGTCATCAAGGCCCTGGCCATTTGTTTCTATTTCTGTTTTCCGCTATAACCCATTCTTTATGCTGTTCAGTACCTCATATCCAGATGACCAGCGTTGCATCAGGTAGAGACGACCTCTGTGGTGGCCTCGATCATTTTTGAACACAAGGCAGACAGCAGTAGTTGATCTTGACAGACTTTCTCAATGAGCTAGGCTTTGTATGTGGAGTTCTACTCAGGAGAGGCCCAACCAGCCACTTCGGATCAGTACATACAAGTACCTATTTAGAAGTTTCTACTGACTCCCAGTTTCTACTGCCCCCATGATCCTGATGTTCCCATGTTGCTAGCAACTCTCCATCTTTTCAGGCAGTGCTTTGGGTCCCACTCACAGTCACGCAGCTTCTGCCACCCAACTTCTGGGATGACATGTCTGAGCCACTATGATTGCTTAATAGTTTTACATTCATATAATCTACCCTTGCTAGGATGACCTACTTTAGCCTTAACCTCTTTGCCCACTTTATTTTCAGCCACAATATAGTTTTTAAACACTTGAAATGCTACACATTTTTGTTCCTTATCTCCCCCAAACTAGAACTGAAATTTCAGGAAAGAAGGGAATTTATGTGCTGTGTTTAGTGCTGTGATCCTAGTACCTAGACTACTGTGGACCTAGTTATGTAGCTAGTTAGTACCTGCCTGAGTCATGAATAGGATGTGGCCATGTTTCAGATCATAGCGAACTTTTATTGGCAGAACTAGCCCTTAGGACATGAAGAATTTGTAACCCCATGATATGAGTGAACCATCTTACCTTCTGGTTCCTGGAACATGGACAACTTCAAATGAAAGCATTTTTCATACTAGGAGCTCATGAAAAGAAATTGTCTTCATCGTTGATCTAGTCCAACTTCATAAACGAGATCATGCTATGGAAATGGAATCCAGGATGGGATGGGAAAGAGGATGAAGAAGTAAGAAGCTAGAGAACAAGGTTGCTTAGGTGAATCACAGTTTGAGAGATGTGGGATTATGTAGCTCAGAATATAAACCCAATGGAAATGTAGAGAGGGAAGAGCAGAACTTAAGTTACTTCCTTTCAGATGTCCTAACACATGCTTGTGAAATAGTAGTATGCTCATGTGAGATAGACAGCCTGGGTTCTACCCTTTATTACCATTTCCTGACTGTGTGACATTGGATGAGTTAGTCAACCTCCCTCAAAGTTAACTCATATTAGTCATAAAACTGAACTCCCATTGTATAAGATCCATGTTGTCTTGCTCAACCATGCATGCACAAAATGGGAAAAAATGGTCTTGATGTTCTAGGGACAACAAATGTCCTTTTTTCCTTTCTTTTTGAGACAGAGCCTTTACTGTCCCTAATCTCTCAGCAATCCTCCTGCCTTAGCCTCCCAGGTGTAAACCATGATGCTTAATCAATTGTTTTAAGTAATAAAAATAGCTCCTTTCATTATGTCTCATGACAAAAATTCTGACACGACATTATTTCAGGCTAAGTCAGGGGCTCAACAATGTTAATGGTCAAGGCTAGCACCTAGTTTGGGCCTTCTTCCAGGATTTAGGACACCAAAGAGAGTTTGAAAGACACCCTTTCATGACAGAGAGGACAGAGTGTGGAAGAAGGCTTCTTCTCACATTTCTCTTTAAAACAAACAAACAAACAAACAAACAAACAAACAAACAAACAAACCAGAAGGATTTCCCTTCAAAACCTCTCCATCCATTAACATTAGTTTAGTCTTAGCCACAAGGGATCATGGTAAATATTACATGCTATTTCAAGTAATAAATTCAAGTAAACATTTCATGCCCCCATCACGAAGGCAAAGGCTTATCTCTGGGGGAGAGAACTGACTGATGGATAGACAACTATAAAATACCTTAGAATCAGGTGGTTGAGGGAATGTGTTGTTGGTTGGTAGTTTTTGCTCTTTTTTTTTTGTTGTTGTTCATCTATAATGTATAGCCTTGGCTGGTAGATAGCTGAGAAAAAGATTTTCATGTAAACTTGAAGAGCTTCTCTTGATTGCCGAGTAAGAGGCACCATTACACACACACACACACACACACACACACACACACACACACACACACACACATACACACACACACACATACACACACGAACTGATTTACATCTTCTAACACCTTGCGGAGGAGACAGACTTAGTCCACCAGCCAGAAGTGCATAGGAAGTCATCAAAACCCTTTAGAAAGCAACCCAGGTAGAAACACAAACATTTTTCTGACTCCCACTCCTTGTATCATCCACCTGTCCTATCCAGGAGAGCTAGTCTTCATCGAGGCAGGCCAAGTTACTGCCTCTGATGCCTCATGCAACATAGTCACATATGAATGAGCTCATTTGGATGACCTGAGAGATCTTTCTGTTATTTTTATTATTCTTCCATTGACCTGAAATCATTTTTTTTTTTTATAAAAAAGTGTGCTTAGGTATGATCCAGTGATTCTTAATACTGCTTCTCCCCCTCTCCCATGTTTGATTTATTTCCCTCTCTCACTACTGCGCTCTTGTTTGTAGCTCCAGTGGCTGGATAAAAGCCAGGGCAATTTTTTGGTTGTCAATCATTTTGAAAGGCGACTTTCTTGCATGACTTGGTAAGATCTGAAAGGAAGATAGCCACAACGAAGAGACTGTGGCAAGGCGTCCCTAGGCAGCTGGGCGTCTTGGGCATCCACATGTAATTGCTCTATTTTATTCAGCACAGCCTGCCTGCTGGGTTCATCAGACTGCCCAGTGGCACAGAAGGTAATCAGGGCCGAGGCCGTTTCAGAAAGCCAGACACGCGAAACCAAAGTTAAAAATATGTTAAAAATTACTGGGATGTGATTTGCTCTTATAGAACTCAATTTCTGGATAAGAACAAGAGGAAGCAGAGCAAAACTGGGCCACCAGAAATTATCGTTCCCGAAGAAAATGCTGGGAGAGCTGGGAACACTTAATAACTCTGGTGTCCAACTGCCCATAGTAAGTGCTTGCTTAATGCACAGACAAGACAGGGAGATTCAGAAGAGCAGGCAACTCAAGGCATTTCCATTTTATTTAAGGAACTCTTTGATCTGTTTTGAAATTTAGGATTCTGCTTTTGACTTTGCTAGATAAAGTTGGAGTTGAAATGAATTATTCATATGAAATATTGCCTCAATAACACTGCATCAAATAAACATAATGAAAAGCTGCCCATGTTATATAAGGGAAGCTAAGTCACAACTCTTTTGAATTGCAAAGTTAAGCACTTGGGGGCTAGACTCTTCTCCAACATTCCTCTATGGACGAATCCGCTTAGGAGGATGCTATGCTCAGATTCTTTTTTTTTAATTTCTGGCTAGACATGAGTTTGTGGTTTATGAGTTTAAACTACAGTTGTAACCGTGGTATTATTAAATCTCACAGCCCTTGTCCTCATTGCATCCAAGTCATTGGAGACCAGAGAATATTTTCCATGACATTATATCCAATACCATAAGATAAGCAATATTTCCTTGCCCCCTGAACTTTATGTATTATGATATTTTCAAGGATCATTATAGTGTATCCATATGCATGCCAGCGAGAGACAATTGTGAGGAAAGCAATACTCTTACTTATCAGCAATAAGTGTGTGTGTGCACATGCACAAGTTTAACACTGCTGTGGTTAATAGATTAAGAGAGAGAGACTAAGATAAACTCGACTTAAATAAGCAGTGTACGTCAAGGGAATCCAGCTAGGCTGAAATTCAATAGCTAACACTTGAATCCTTGCTGACGATTCAACTTTAAGAAACTGTGGTTCAATAAAGGTAAAGGAAAGAGCTGAGTCAGCCCTGGAGAAGACAGAAGGCAGAATCAGTTTGTGTCTTTTGTCCTCTGAGCACGTGAGGTCCTAGGGGAGCAGGCCTATCTCCTTGAAGTGGATGTTCAATGCTTCTTAACCACTAGCTCAGGAGTCACTAAAGGACTTTGTGAAATTGGTTTCCTGGATCACACTCTAGACCTAGACTGGTCTCTGGGACCCACCCACAGTGAAGGGAGGGAACACGAGTGCCAGCTCTGAACTCCTCTGTGAGGCAGCTTTGGGTGGAATCACCATCATATGCTAGGGACGTCTTTCAGTATGCTGTGAATGTGTTGCTCTGATTGATTGATAAATAAAACGCTGATTGGCCAGTAGCCAGGCAGGAAGTATAGTATAGGCTGGATAAGCAGAGAGGAGAATTCTGGGAGGTGGAAGGCTGAGTCAGGAGACGCTGCCAGCCGCCACCACCATGAGAAGTAAGATGTAAAGTACTGGTAAGCCACAAGCCATTTGGCAGTTTATAGATTAATAGAAATGGGTTAATTTAAGATATAAGAACTAGATAGCAAGAAGCCTGCCACAGCTGTACAGTTTATAAGTAATGTAAGTCTCTGTGTGTTTACTTGGGTCTGAGTGGCTGCAGGAGCTGGGTGGACACAGGAAAACTCCAACTACAATCATATGCTGAATGTTTGTCTTCTCCTGAAATCTGTCATGCCCATGTGCTCAGGCCCCGAAGGTAGATCTTCTTTGTGGGGGTAGTACCTCTGTATGGAAGCAAGAGTGCTCCTCTTCTCTGATTAGAGGCTCCAAGAAAATACATGTGAATAGGCAGTGGGGGAGTGGTTGAGTAGAAGTCAGGAAGTGAACTCTTACCAACTTTGACCTTGGATTCCTTAGTCCCCAGAACTATGAGAAATGAATGTCTGCTGATTAATACAGACAGTCTAAGGAATTTTGTCACAGTGGCCTGGGCTGACTAGGACAGTGGTACACTGCTCTGCCTCAATTTCCACATCTATCCAATGGTAACAGTTGTACCTACCTCTTGTGGTGGTTGTGAGGATATAGTTGGGGGCTGCACAGTGAGCTTGATCCCGTAGGACAGCTGTGCAGAAATTTGGACAGGAGTGAGATGGAATGGGATCTGGACTTAATGGCTCCAGAGTCTATGCTCTTCATGTTTGGGGTAAAAATGTAGATAAGAACAGTGACACACGCTGATTCTGTCCTAGAAGGACACTCTGTGAATGAGTGAGAATATACAAGTAGTTCAAATTACACTTACATGCATTAAATAAATACATGAATAAAAACAGAGGCTACATTTCTGAAACCCCAAAGCCAACTGTCCATAGTGCAGCTTTAACCATAAGCAAAACATGGACGCAAGCTGTCCACCCTTGTCAGTGTGATATGGCGGAGTTAAGCCAATTGGCTTCAAAAGTCCTGCATGCCTTCAGAAGAATGTTATTGCATGATAATCACTCAAGGTGATTATTATGGTCAAGCTAGGCTTTAATCCTAGTCCTCAGTGGGCTGAGTCTGGAGGATGAGGAGCTCCAGGCTAGTGAGTGCGGAGCTACTCAGCAAGACCATGCCCCAGGAAGAAAAAGAGTTCAGAATAGTTCCTCCTCCATGCTGCATAGCATTGTAGACTTGAAGTCACAAGTGACTTTGTAAGTCATTTCTTTTTCTCTTTTTTACTTTCTGGTGATGAGGACGAGACCCAGGGTCTTGTACACACTAGGCTGGTACTCTACCGTGAAGCCATATCCAAGTCCTAAGCTGGGCTTCTTATCACTTCCGATTTGGAGTCTTCTAACTCTTAAGCTCCTCTCTAATAAGCATGGCAAACTTTTAAAAAAATTCAGCTTGGTCTTATTTCATTTTTTGGTGTATTAAATAAGTAAATATAACATGATGTTGATTTTATACATTGTATAGCTATAATATGTAAATATGATAGAACAACAATAATGGTAGCTTATGAAGGAGGCACTATGTTTGACATTTTAAGTTTGTGCTCCTGCTGCTTGCTGAGGCTTTGACTGGCTCAGCACCATGTGAAATGCTCTTTAGGTGCTAAAAACAAACCCTTACAGCACTTGCTGTAAGGCAGGCACAGTTCTGAGTGCTTTGCGTATAGGATCATCGAGCCCCTAGGAATCTATTGTTCTTACTGCCATTTTACAGCTGAGAAGAGTGAGCTCTGGAGGGTTATGGAATCCGCCCAAGGCCACACGTTAAATGCTAGAGCTGGGACTTGAATCTGAGCATTCTGTCTCTGGAGTCAGCTCTGAAACAGAATTCTAAACTGTATCAATGATACAAAATATCTTAAGCAATATTTTTTATTAATTCTTTGAGAATTTCATATAATGTATTTTAAGCACATTTACCCTTTCCCAGACTCCTCCCATCACCACCTCCTCTATCTTCCAATCCTTTCCTACCAAACTCTTGAAGTTTCTTGTGTTTGTATTCCCCCCCCCCCCCCACACACACATGAGACTGGTTTGTGTTCCAGCTACTCTTGGAAGTGGGGCTTACCCTGGCATGTGGTCAACCCGCCAGGAATCAGATCACTAAAGAAAACTGACTTTCCCTTTGCCGGCAGCTTCCAAATGGCAGTAGCTCTTTAGCTAGTGGTGGTATTTCATGTACACCTTCCCTCCCTATATGCTGGGACATTGTCTGGGTAGAGTTTGCACACGTCTTGTGCAAGCAGAATATTTAATGCTTAATACATATTCACCCAGTGCAGGACCGAAACTTCCTTTGGACTGTGTGTTTACTGAAGATGGCAACATGTTACCAAAGAGAAAAGACTGTCTGGCTTGCTTTGTCACTATTGTGTTCGGAGCCCATTGGACGAAGGAGATGACCGCTTCCAGGGATGAGCCCCCTTAACTGGCTATCCAATTTGTAACGGTCAACCTTGAAAACACATACACAACATGAACAAAAATGGACTCAGCATATTGTATATGTATGTATATATAGTATATATGTAGTTTATATATATATATATATATAAATTTGTGCACTCATAGATGTTTATGTAACAAGAATAATCGAAGAAAAGGAGGCTATTAGCTTGAGAGTGGGGAGGCATGGGAAGGGCTTGAGGGATGGTAGCTGGAAGAGGATGAAGGGAAGAAAGGGAGGGGAGAAAGTATAATTCTATTTCAATTAAAACATGATAAATAAAAACGAAAGAAAAGAATACTGTACTTCACTTTGGGGGATGATTTAAACAGCACACAACATTTTAAGGTTCTTTCTCCTCTCTCCTCTTTCGTACTGTGCACCAGGTATTTGGCTCAGTTCTGAGCATTCAGTGGTAAACAAGATGGCATGGGTTTGCCCTTAGAGAGTCAATGGTCTAGTGAGGAGGAGAATAGTAGAATGGGGGAATAATTGTAGGACTCCCTATGAATATCAAAAGTCACAGATGTGCAAGTCTTTTTATAAAATTGAGCCACAGCAGTTTTCTATAACCTATGGACTTGCTCAGCTTCCTCCTGTAGACCCAAGCCACCTCCACATCTATAAAAGCTATGCAAATAGTTGTCAGTCTATATTGTTCAGGGAATAATAACAGAAGAAAAACCTGTGTATGTTCCATGCAGACACAACTTATTACTTTAAAAAAATATTTCAATCCACAGTTCATTAAGTCTATGTATGTACAGGGATGACTGTAATGATTAGCTGTGTGCAGTGTGGACTGGGTCTAGGGGATGCAAGATGCCAAGGGGGAAGTGCATGGCTGGTGTCTTCAGGGTCGGAGACAGTGTACTTGAGAATGTACCATATACACTTAAAGCGTGAGTTAGCTAGGCAGAGTTGGGGGGGTGAAGTTTTAGGAGACTTCCTGGAAGAGAAAGCATGCTGGGCACAAACTTGTTGGTGTGGTGGAGTATGGCTTGTAGAAACTGAGAAACTGAAGTGTCCATGTTTTTCAAGAGAAGATTGGAGAGCAATGGCAGATGAGGAGCTGAGATAAGATTACAGAATTTACACAGAGATGGTAAAGGGTGTGAACACCATACCTGGAGCAATGGAGTCTGTTGTGGTTTCAGAAACATGGTGTGGTTAATAGTTGGAAAGGGCCACTCAAGTAACGATCTACAAGGGAGCAGAGATGGAGTCAGAGATGTCTGAAGGAAATCGGAAGTAGCCGATGACATCTGACTGTGGCTTACCCCATAGTGGGTCTCTAGGATGGAGGGATATGAGCAGAGTATTAGGTGTGAACAGTTAACCTTAGGAAACTCTTACAAGAGAACATGAAGGAGCTGAGCAAGCTTAGGCTGGAGAGGAAGAAAAAGGAGAGGCATGAGCGATACTTCAAATATTTACTATAGCATCGCTTTTCATGCCTAATTTTATTGCCTCTCTTTTAAAAAATGACCATCCAAGAATCCATCTATTCAACTACTGTGTTGACACAACAAAATAAGCTAACTCAAGTTTTTCTATATATAGGTACATTACATGGTAGAGCTGGGAGAAGCCTGAGGCTGTTTCCCAGCTCAATTATTGGCCACAGACCCAGGAGTAAGGAAGAGGAGGAGGGCTGTTGGAGAAAGTTGCATGTGAGCTCCAGCAGCCTGCTGCCTCTGCCAGATACAGGCTGGTGCAGGATGTGTACATTATGAGCTGAAGGGAACCCATGATGCTGCTGAGGTACAAGGGAACAGAGATCAGAAAAGAGCACAAAGATTTTCTGCTGATTATCCGTCAGTTGCTTGTATGGGGTGAGTTTTTCATGTTTGGATATATTCAAGGACTCCTGGTCCTGTATCTGCTAGGCAGAGCTTTCCTGTTGAGGCTACAGCTGTCATCCTTAGGGTCCCCATGCTGTCAGTAAATATAGTATCTAATTGCTTCTAAGGAGTGACATCTCGTTTCCCCCAGAAGAGTTCATATCTTGCATATGCCATGCCATTACAAGCCAGGGTGAGGAACACAGAATTATCTTCACAGGACATTTCAGTCTTTCCAGAGAGTATTGTTTCATTGTTCCAGAATTTTCCATCAGCTTGCTGTCTTACGCTCCAGTCTACAGACAGCATCTTTGCATCTCAAAACAAAATTGGATAAGGAATCCACACTGTCTTAAGCAAAAGCTACCTCATTGAGCATTTTTTTTCCCCCAGAGAATTTTGTTTCACAATTCAATGCATCTTTTCAATTTGGGGGAAGAAAATTCCAGAGGAAAATGTGATCTGAACCTTGCTTCTAGTTTGGCTCTGAGACGATCAAGGGGCTCAATGTGATGACAAGGCTCAGAATGTGCATAAGTTATGAATGTGGGTTGCAATTCCGTCTGAGAACCTTTTTGTGTTCCTTATAATAAGAACAAACGGCCACTAAGGGCCCTCCCAAAGCTGTCACATTCATTTTAGTTACACCCGAGTTTTCACTGAGGTTTGCTAAGTAGAGAGAAGCCTTTTGGGCCACACGTCACCTCCCTTCCTTGGGGTGATGCTTTTTAGAAGCATTCTCAACAGGAAATACATTTCATTAGTGCTCAGAGAAGAAATTGGTGAGATGACAGATCCCATGATTTGATGGAAGCTCGATTATAATTGTATAAAATAATCTAGCAAGTGCAGATGAAATCCTATTAAGGCCTAGAAATCCAATATCTCATCTCTATGACTTTTAATTGATCTTTACACATATTGTCACTGCAGTCAAATAGCCAAGCTGATTCCAGTACACATAAACAAATGTAAGCACATTAACTCTGTTAATAATTTTAACAAGCAATCTGTATTTCCCATTAGACCGTCTCAGGTTTTTGCCTTGGCATAATTAAAGATATCATCAACGATAAGCCTAATGTGTTATTTAAAGGACGCGTGCATTGAAGTCTTGCTTTTATCATTAACTACGTGGTGATGTAATCTGCATAGCCATCATTAAAAAAAAAGAAACAACTAGACTCTCATTCTCAGAAGCAAATGTGTATGATGATGGAGAGAAGGAGCCCTGGGTTGGTGTAAAGACTACAGAGAGAGTCGGAAGTCAGAGTTCCAATCTTGATTTTAGCTCTCATATGGTCAGGCATTACCTTTTAACCTTTTTCTACTTTACGACCTCCCGCAGAGCCACATTGACTTTTGTGGCACAGATTCTAACTCTCTGTAATTATTGACTGTTGGCTATAAAAATCATCACATTCAGGGTGAATTTTTGTGTATATTTCATATAAGTTCAGGTGTGTATGTGTGTCTCTGTGTGTGTGTTTGTGGTAATCAGGAAGTGTTTGTCTCACTCATTCCTGCAACATTAAACCCTGTGTCTGGCATGTGATTCAATAACATTTACTGAATGAATGAATGAATGAATGAATGAATGAATGAATGAATGAATTTTTTGAAGAATGAACTCTCGTCATTCTCCATATGCCATCCATCATGTGGGGAGATGTAAGAGGGGATGTAAGAGATGAACTGGGTTCACCATCATGCCTCATGCTATTATCTTTAAGGGAGAAGAAAACATTGCTAAGGTCCTGTGGAAATACACCTTTGATGACATGATACCAAATGCCTTCTCCCATTCTTAATGAAACAGAAGTGACTCAGAATGTACTGCTGCCTCGGGACTGTTGCCCCGAGCTTGCCCATTAGGCCAAACATAGTACAGAGATACTTCTGTGAGTCAAATGCAGGCAAAGATGTAATTTGTTAGTTTCCAGCTTGATCAAAATGGGAGCGATTCGTGTGTCATACAAATATGACATTTGAGAATGTTCTTTGAGTCCTCAGATAACATTAAACCCTAAACCTTGCTGTAAACAAAAACAACTTTTAATACCAGCCATGACTAATCCTGTGCCTTTGTTCATTAGCTAGAACAAACATTCTGATTTACCATCAAATATCTAAAATTACCATCAAAGCCCTAGAAAATTCCTCCCTTGCATGTGATCTTATCTCAACACACACCACAGATAAGATTCATTCCTTTGATAGACAATCTCCATGCACAGGTGACCTCAGTAAACATTTTCTGAGTGACTTTTAGCAAATGAGGGGCTTATTCTGGGGTTTATCTGTTAAAGCACATCCCTTTTTTAAATCGTCTTTGCATATATCTGTATATTCTTGATTTGTTTTCATGGTTGGTTCTTTGTTTCTTTGGAGGGGGGCTCTTCTCTCTGTTACTCATTTTACTGGGTTTGCTTTTGAAGAGAAACACCTTGGGTGTTTCTTAAAAAGATATGTAATTTAATGTGCATTAAAACATTAAAACAGCAGCGATAGAACAACAAAAAGCTAGCTGGTGGAGGTAAGATGGTACCTTCATAAGGGGCAAGATTCCCACAGAAAGATGATTAGTGCTTGTATTACTCAGGGTCCTCTAGAGGAAGAGAACTGATAAAATGAATCTATCATGTATCTATCTATATCATCTATATCCAGTCTATCTATATTATCTGTTTGTCATCTGTCTATCATCTCTCTATCTGTATATCTATCTGTATGTATGTATGTATGTATGTATGTATGTATGCATCTATCTATCTATCTATCTATCTATCTATCTATCTATCTATCTATCTATCTATCTATCTATCTACCTACCTACCATCTATCTATCTTCAAAAAGGGAATTTACAGGCTGTGTGTGGGCCAGTTAGTCCAACAATGGCTGTCTATCAATGAGTGGTCCAAGAATCCAGTAGTTGTTCGGTCCACAAGGCTGAATGTCTCAGTTGTTCTTCAGTAGACACTGGAATCTTGAAGAAGTAGTTTCTAATGCCAGTGAAGGAATGGACTTGCCAGCAAGAGTGAGAACAAGCAGGCAAAGAGAGCAAACTTCCTTTTTCTGTGTCCTTTCTATAGCCCTCCGTAAGAAGGTATGGCCCAGACTGAAGGTGGATCTTCCCACCTCAAAGAATCAGTTTAAGAAAAGAACAATTCCTCACAGTTGTACCTAGTCACTTGGGTTTTAGTTAATTCCAGGTGTAGTCAAGTTTGACAACCAAGAATAGCCATCACACACTCTTCCTCCTCTGTCACTAAAATGCCTAGGAGAGGATGGGGAGAAGCCACTTGAGAGCATTAAGGATTCCTGAAACAAATGAACTCAACTTCAAGGTGGCAGCACCTTCTTTCTGATCAGTGACCTTTCTCTTAGTTTTTCTTGTTTGCCCAAGCACGAAGATTTTGACATATTCCTCAAGACTCTTAATTCCTCTCCGTCTGGCACATTCCCAGCAATATAAAAAAGAAAGAAAGATGGAAGCTCTTATTTTATCTTCGAGCTTCTTAAATATTTATGTTCTAATTTGTTATTGACTTCATGTGAAGTTTTATCAAAATATAGATGGAAAAGTTTAAAGATTGCTCCTGGGAGAGCACTTAATCCATTTAAAAATAAATTTCTAATGGCCAGATTTTCTGGGCTTAAGCATGAAGCTATGAATGGAAGCAAAACCAAACAGGCCTGGTTTATACTTTGACATTTGTAGACGAGGATAAAGAAAATTTGGTAATGGAAATGCTAATCAAATATCATTGGGAATGCTCAGGTTTTTTTTTCATTTAGGAAAATATTTGATGGAAGCCTCTACTAGATTTCTATTTTAATTGCTTTTTATTGGAAAAAGGAAGAATAAAGCTTAATTAAAAAGCAGCCTAGGTTTAACCCATGGGGCCTTTGCTGCATCTTATTTTCCATTTCTGTCTCATTCTTGGTACTCTTGTGCTTTCGAAGACATTGAATGTTGGTTCTTCAGGACGTAGTGACTTGTTAAATGCAGGGCACAGGCAGTCTGTACAGCAATGAGTATCTAATGGGGACATTTTAAAGAACAAATGGAAAGACAGATTGAGGCAGATCACATACACATATACACTTTCTGGTCCAGCCGTATGACCATCACTTCCTTGACCTTATCTTGAAGATGCACAGGGCGTCTCTACTCACCCTGTCATAGCTGCTTTTGTGACACGTGTGGTGTCTTTCTATCTGCAGACCCTGGTGACTTTGTGACTTTGAACAGAGTTTTTCTAACAGTGAGATTTGGGGGTGGGGCCTTATATCACTGGGGAGACTGCTGGATGGCTGTTTCAAAATTCTGACCCCTGGCAAACTAAAGGTATTGAAATTGTTTTATAAAGATGAGATATTGCATTGTGTGCTTTGACTATAATTTCCAATAGCTTAGGTGAGAATTTCCCATGTCTTCGTCCTCATAGCAGTCCCACTTCACACATGATTGTAATGGGCACTTAAATACAAAATTTTAATTAAAAATTATTTTGAGATTTCATAGATAAGTGTGTTTAAGTCCTTTCCTCTGTCCTCCTCCAGTGCTTTCTCTGATCCTTCAACTCACTCTCAAAATCCTGGTATGGCTTCATTGGGTATGGGGAAAGTTCTTGCTAATGAGCAAGAGGCAACACACCATCCCGACCTCTTCTGCACCCACAGTGTCTTTCTTAACTTGCAGGTCCTGGCTTGGAGCTAGGTCTGCTTCAGCTAGGATAGGCAGCCCCTGTCCTTGATGTCCCATGCTCTGACACATCCCTTCTACAAGTTCCATCTTCCTGACCTATGTACCAAAGGCAGGGTTTGCAATGGAGAACATGAGGTGGCTGTCAGTGTGGGTACTGTTGGGCAAGCTGAGCTTCTAGACCTCTCCCCCGAATTTTAGAGGTGTGCCAATGGTGATTGTTTGAGAGTAGAGCCAAAAGGTACTAGAAAATCTGGACTGGGGACTTTCCAAGTCTCTTGAATCACCTGCATGTCACCCAAATCTAATAGCAAGGTCTAATGCAGCTTCCTAGTGCCTTGCCAGGGCTGTGTTTGAGGTTTTTGTGCAAGCATACACAATATATTAGGATTCACCAAAGAAACAAGACCTTGTGCAAACTAGGGAAGTGATCTACCACTAAGGTATACACCAAATCCTAAGAGTATGTGTATATTTTTTACAAGGATTGGCTCATGCAATTATAGAGGCTGAGAAGTCCCATGGGTCTTCCGTTTGAAATCCAGGTGCCCAAGAAGGTCATTGGTGCAGTTTGAAGGCCTGAGAGCTGGAGAACCGATACTGTAGATTCCTGTCTGGGTTGGAAAGTCTAAGAACCAGGAGTGCCTAGGGCAGAAGAGAATTGGTGCTCCAGATCCAGCAGTCTGGAAGAGGGGAGATAAGAGGGGGGGGAGTATGAGGAGAGTAATAGAGAGAGGAGAGGGGTTGGGGAAGGGAGGAGGGAGATGAGGAAGAAAGAGGGAGAGTAAGCATATTCACCCCACCTTTATGTCCTATTCAGGTTCTCAATGGACTGGATGGTGCCTATCCCTACCATGGAGTATCATGTGATTTACTGAGGCTTCCCATATCCTACTTAAGTTGACAGATAATATTTAGTCATTGATAGTCTTCCTGAACCTGTGGCTCTGGAGAGACTGAGCATGTCAGATCTTGCCCAGGCTACTGCAGTACCCAGTAGTGATCTCAGCAATCCTGGGGGAAAGCAAGGCTAACATGATGTAGTTCGAAACTCCAGGAAGTACTGAAGTACAGGGCGTCCCCTGGTTAGTCGGAGCCACAAGAAGGAACCAAAGTCTATATAGGTCATGCTGTCAGGACAGGGAATCTCTTCTTGCTCTCTGTGAACTCAAAAGTATTTTCCATACACTAGAGCAGAGATTTACAATTCATGATCATTGACAGAAATCTAACTTAGACCCATTACCCACAATGCACACATGTGTTGGCCCACCTTAATGAATGTTATACTTTTTTATTACACACACACACACACACACACACACTATAGCAAATGTCTCACTCTGTAGTGAGGATGGCCTCAAACTTGTGAGATCCTCCTGCCTCAGCTTCTTGAATGATGGGGTTCTAGTCATGCATCATCACACATGACTTTCTTTTATATTCCAAATATGAGGTATATTTAATGTGCATGCATGTGTATGTTTGGGTCGAGGGTGTGAGGTATGTGTGGCGAGGATGGATAGTTTAGGGAGACTGAACTTGATAGCAGAAAGGCTTTACTCCATTTAATAAAAATCACCATTTTTTCCAAAGTAATATTTTTTATTGATTATTTGGGAATTTCATACAATGTGCCTCAATCACACTCAGTATCCATTCCTCTCAGGTCTACTCTCCCATCCTTGTGCCCTCCCCACCAAAAGAAAAAAAAAATACACCAAGTCCAATTTTTGTTGCCCATACGCTCATTGGAGCATGGTCAGACTCCCAGTGGCCGGCCCCTTGTAGATAACTGAGTCCTTCCCCACAGTCCTGCCAGAAGCCATCAACTGTGAAGAGCTACACTCCAGCATCTTTATCACACCTTTTGTGGACTGTCTTTAATGGCTTCTTGTCTGGACTGTTTCTTTGGGGGAGGGTTGTCACAGAAACCTCCACTCTCTCTCATTTCCAATTACGAGTCTGCAGTTATTGACACCACTTCAAAAGAAGCTTCCCTGCTGTAACAGTCAGTGGCAGCGCAGGTCATGGACTTCCACATGGTTTCTGGTGACAGCATTGACCATGGACATCCACACTGCCTCTGGTGGCGGCCCAGAACCCAGACCTCAACATGGTCCCTGGTGGCAGCACAGATCACGGACGTCAACATGACCTCTGGTAGCAGTACAGACCACAGATATCAACTTGGTCTCAGGCGGCAGCATGGACCTCACACATCAACTTGGCCTCTGCTAGCAGTACAGACCACGGACATCAACATGGACCTCAGCAGCAGCACAGACCATGGACACCAACTTGGCCTCAGGAGGTAGCATGGACTACAGACATCAACGTGGCCTCCAGCAGGAATATGGGTCATGGACACCAACATGGCCTCAGGTGGCAGCAGAGACCACAGACATCCACATAGCCTCCAACAATAACACAGACCACAGGCATCAGCAGTGACAGCATGGGCCATGGGGGTCTTTTGAGGAGGCTGAATCCAGAAAATGAGCTGTTCTTCACCTCAGATATCTCCAGGGTGATCATGGACAGTGTATTTGGGAGCAGAGCCTGCATGAGCTCCAGATTGCTGCAAACCACCCTGCTGGCCCTACTAGGCAAGGACATGTTCCTTTGTCCACAGTGGCTGGGCTCCCATATACGTTGTGGCTGCCGAATCCCTAGTTTCTCTTTTCTCTGTTGTGTGTGGCTTTGCCCTGCCATCTTCCTTTCCAATTTCATGAGTCCACTTTTTAAAAGCATCTTACCAACAGGACCTGCCTTTTTGAAAAGTTGTTCCAGGGTTACTTCATGGTCTGCAGACTCATCTGTCTCCCCTCAAAGCCTCTGTGGGTCTCTCAGGCTCCTTGGAGTGACTCTACGGTCCTGTGGGTACTGGTGACTGCTGCCATCTTGAATGCACCTCCTGAAATCACCATTTTAATAAAATTTCTACTTAACGTAGATTTACATGTAAAGATTTATTATGTTCACTTTAATAAGACTATTACCTAACATCTATTTGCTTAAGTCATCTATGTATATATCAATCTCTCTCTCATCTATCTATCATCTATCTATCTATCTATCTATCTATCTATCTATCTATCTATCCATCTATCTATCTATCTATCTATCTATATCTATTTATATCTATCATATATATCTACCATCTATCTATCATCTATATCTATCTATCTATCTATCTATCTATCTATCTATCTATCTATCTATCTATCTATCTATCTCTATCATCTATAATCTTCTATCACCCATTATCTATCTAATCTATCAGTCACCTAATATTCTGACAAGATAGTATTTTCACAGTTGGGATGTAGCTCAGGGAAGAGCAATCCCATGCACTACAGACAAAACAAAACTCCTGGATGGTGTGTAGTACATACTTGTAATCCTAGCACTTGGGAGGTACAGACAGGAGGATGAGGCAAGCCTGTGCTACATATAGTGTATAAGCCCAGCTTGATCTACATTAAACCCCATCTCAGGAAACACAACAAAAAGAGGTAGTAATATTACCAAATGGCCATTGCTGTTTCACTTGGGCAGTCCTACTCTGAGAGTGACAAAGGTACTTCTAGAAGGCCTAAAAGTCAGTTTCCAATAGGGCAAGAATTGGTTCTGAAGATGTCACTCATCTGTCAATGTTAACTGCAAGTACATTAGCCAGATGTTTTGTTGACGATAAGTATCTGTTTATTATCTCAGTATCCATGCCAACTTCTTTCTTTTCATAGAGGTCACATAGCTCATATTTCTGATAGCTAGCAACCATGGTGACCAAATAATACTGACTAATAAGATAGAAACAGGAAGTTCTTTATTACAGTCTTGAGAAGACATTGTTTTCTTGATATAATGGAGTGCACCATCTGTCTTTCTCTTTTTATAATGTAAGATCTTTATTCTTTGAGAAATTCATATAATGTATTTTGATTGTATTCATGCCCTACTCCTCCCCTAACTCCTTCCATATCTATTCCACCTCTCTACCTACTCCTAAATTTCACATCCTCTTGTTTTGTTAGTAATCTACTGAGCCCAATTTGTGTGGTCCAAATAATCTCGGGTATGGGGCCATCTTCTGGAACATGGTTGACCTACTAGAGGCCACTCCCTTAAAAAAAGACTGACCCTTCTTTCCCCAGAAGCTATCCCTTCTCAATAGCTCCTCAGTTAGGGGTGGGGGCTTAGGAAGCTCTTCCCACCTCCACACTAGAATGCTGACTGATTTGACCTTTTGTGGGACTTGTTCTGCAGGCAACTACAGCTGTGAGTTCACAAGTGTAGATGTCCTGGCATGTCCAAAAGACACCGTTTCACTTTGGTCTCCCCTAACCCATGGCTTTTACAGTCTTTCTGCCCCATCTTCAGTGATGATTCCTGAGCCTTGGGGACAGCGTGTGTGATATGGATGTCCCATACCTGGCTGAACCCTGCCTCTGCACTTCGGTCAGTTAGGAATGTCTATTTGACTGATATCCACTGTGAAAAGAAAATCCTCTGCTTCCTTCATAAAGACTGAGCAGCACTAATCTATGGGTTTAGAGTTACTAACTCATAGAGTAGTTTGATACTATGTCCATTTGACAAGATAGCAAAGTTCACCCTTGTGGGGTGTAAGCTCCCCAACCATGGGTTCCTAGCCAGATTTATAGTACCAGTCATCAATTTTCTCCTGTAGAGTGGGCCTTAAATCCAGTTAGAAAGCAGTTGGTTACTCCCCATAACATTTATTCCACTATTACACCAATGGATATATCCTAACATTCTGGTCCTTATTATAGCTCATGGGGTTCACAGTTAAGTAAGACTATTGATGACTTTTCTCCATCAGCCACCTACACAGCACCTTCTAGTACTATGAAAGCTAGCCTCCAGGAAGATGTTTCTTTGTCAGTAATAACTTGATATCTCCATGTATCTCAACAAAAGTGTATGGTGTCTTCAGCAACAGGGTCTTACAATTGAGTTCTGGTGGGCAACCAACAAGAGCAATGACAATAGCCTATATTACCTTGGGAGCCTTTAGGACACTTTTGGCCAACAACTTG
Organism: Peromyscus californicus insignis; assembly: GCF_007827085.1. Lineage (NCBI taxonomy): Eukaryota > Metazoa > Chordata > Mammalia > Rodentia > Cricetidae > Peromyscus > Peromyscus californicus. The sequence continues at coordinate 10,203,092 of NW_026294535.1, forward strand.
AGGGGACATATCCTACACAGGGCACTTGACTTTTCATCTGGCAGTCCTTGGTTTCTGTGATGAGCACCATCCTTTCTGTAGGAGTTTCTTGTTCTTTTCTTTTCTAGTGCACAATACAGATCTTGTAGGTAGAATTTGGTAGCCAGGTCATGACTATGAAGTAAGGTGGAGGGGATTAGACACTGTGACCTAACAGCTGCCGCCGGCTGAATCAACTCTGGAAGCTGCCTCTCAGACTTTGGGTTTAGACTTGTTCAGTATAGTTTCTCCAGCATTCGTAATAGAGTACAGTTCCTGGCAGATACAGGCAGGCAGTCTGGAAGTGGGTAGAAGAGAATTAGGATGGCCTTCCTGATTCATAGTGCTATGTGCAAAGCAACTGTTTTCAGCTTGAGGAGTTTAAGTTGTGTTCACCCCAGACATGCCTGGGGACCCTGTAACACAGAGACCTATGAGACACATCTTGGCTATTAATGCAGAATCAGTGGCAGCTCCAGCATTAATCCTGCAGGCTGGAGATAAATGATGCTCAGCCTCTGCCAGGCTGAATCTGTACCAAAACAACATTAATACCTATTTATATTTTTCTATCAATATTTCATAAATTTGAAGAGAAACAGCTTGAAAGAATTCAAATGATTTTTCTCTGTATGAGTTCCAGAGGCATCAATTATTGCTGTGGGGGCACCTTCAGCATTGCCTAAAGCCGCAATCAATCCCCTAGCCTTAACTTTGAAGATTTGAGAAATGCTAATACTGAGAAGTGTATGAATTATTACTCTCACTCTAACCCAGCAATGTGCCCCCAAAGAGTAAACACAGGCCTCATTTCATTCGGGAGTGGATGAAAACTTGCCCTGCTTGGGTAAAGGGAGATGTGATAGGGCACCAGGGGGCATGGGCAGGCTTCTTAATTGTTTTAAATTCAGTTTTTCATTGGGTGAAGCAGCTGAAGGTTCTCTCGAAGAAGAGCTTTAATCAGTTTTCCTATTTTTCTAAATATTTTGCATTTCCCAAGTTACTCGATTCTTACAAGAATATTATTCAGTAGGTGGGTTAATTGTGATTACTCCCACTTTACAGATGTGGACCCAAAGGAGTAAAACATGATGGACTTAGTTTTGACTTCTTGGTAGCCTAGGGAGATGATACTTTCCACTCTGAATTGGTGGGAAGTTGGAAATCCATCACCCATGCCTACTACCTTGTGGTTCTTGGAATTTGAAGAAAATGAAAGCCCAATGTGACTACCCATCATTTACTCTGCTCTTATCAACAGCTATAACCACTGAAGCATAGACGTGTTTGCAAATACATCTCTGCTTTGTCCAAATTGAAGCATTAGAGGGAAGAAGAGGATGAAGAAGGAGAGAGGGAAGAACTGATGTAGAGGAAGTGTCATATTGCTGTCAATGGCCACGACATAGATAGATAGCTTCAATGACTCTCCAAAAAAATTTCTGTGAGACACATGGTGGCAGATAGCTTCAAGGGGTTGAATTACCTCCTCTGTCATAGAAGAGTAACCATTCAGAGAAGCAAGTATTCCAGGCCAATGATCTTGCTCAAGTTATGGCTTAAAGAAGAATTTGGTCTAAGGGATGATGTAAAAAGGAAAAGAAACAGGTTTGTATGAACCATCATGGTTCCACCTTCTTGATGACTCCCAGATTCCCAGACTAAATTCTTGTTCCACCTACAATAATTCCACGGGGGTCACAGTTTGAAAAATTGAATTATCTTTGTGATTTTCTATTGTTTTCTTACCTTCTTCCATCTCATATGTTATTCATATAAGTTTGCAAGCAACTCCAAACTCAAACTGCTTTCTAGGAAGATGAAAGAATAAGAGATGATTTATGTTTTGAAAAGATACAAAACAGGTGGGTGATAAATGAGATACACAGCTTATTAAAGCGGTTGTGATCAGGATTGCCTGTCTGTGAAAGAGACACACACAATCAGGTGTTAACAAGCTGCTGTTTTGTGTGAAGAAAACAGGAAACTCTGAGCCATATCTAGCTCCATCCCAACAAGGTCCAGTTTTTTACTTCAGTGACATTTTGCTTATATGTGCATTGTCTTTTGTGGTGCATGCTTCTGACATTTAATTTTGTGTCTATAATTAGATTATTGAAGAGTCTCACTCTGTTGAGGTATTGATGTAAAATGGCTTCTATTTTTTTCTTCAATCATGACCCCAAATATGTTTCATCAAAGATTCTTTTCTAGTTCCTTACAAAATGGATGGTTATCAAACCATCCAAATTGCTTTCCTGTGGATTAACATGTGTAGATGTAACCGTCTTATCAAATAAGAAACACAGAGCCAATACAGAGATGAAAGCCAAGAGGTCAGAGCAATAGTTAAGAGCTAAAAACCTTACCCTTCACTGTCGCTGTGGTCCTACCTCTCCGAAAGAGAGTTACTTCCTGTGTGTCAGTCTTTTTATAGTGTTTCTGTTCTGCCTTCTCATTGGTTGTAAACCCAACCACATGACTTCCTAGTCACTGCCTGTCGGTACAGACCTCCAGGTCTTCTATGGTTGGTATTGAGATTAAAGGCGTGTGTCTCTATGCTGGCTGTATCCTTGAACACACAGAGATCCGCTTAGCTCTGCCTCCCAAGAGCTGGGATTAAAGGTGTGCACCACCACCGCCCAGCTTCTGCTAAGGCTTGCTATTAGCTCTGACCCCCAGGCAACTTTATTTACAAATCACATTTTAGTACAAATAAAATATCACCATATTTCCCCTTTTCTATTTTAATAAAAAGAAAAAAGGAAAAAAGTTGTAACTAATGTAAGAAAAACTATATACAAAAGTACAACAACTATATACCATATATATAAGTAATAAATACCTAAACAATGTCTAGTCCATTTGTATTTGACAAATTCAGAGAAAATAATTCCATTATCTCTCCTATTTTGGTACGTCCAAAATGTACCTAATTCACTTTCTATCCTAACTAATCTTTAACTATAACTAACTAATCTTCAACTATAACTAACTAATCTTCAACTCCCTCAGAGACCCAAGAAGGAAATAATATTACCTAAGAAAAATAAAAACAGGAAGTACATGCAAGCAATTCCAAAAAAAATTGTGAGTTGGCAGAAACAGCCAGCTGCCTGGACAGTCACCTGAGGTTTCTCCACAGTGTGGGGGCATCATCTTCAGCCTATAGGCTTAGTGTATCTGACAGACTCATTTGTGAAGTAGGATGTACACAAGGTCAGTAGTTCGACCTCACATTGGGTGAGAGCAGTCCATGTACCAGAAACACCTGTATTCCACTAGTGTCCTGTCATGATTCAGGATTTTAAATTCTGGAAATTGTTGATGTTTTTTTTTAATTCAGCTGTCCATTCTTCTTGGCTATGTGTGTGTGTGTGGCTTCATCTCAGCATCCTGTTCTTCTCCATACCCTTCTATTAAATGCCAGTCTACTATTGAGAGGTGTGAGTTTAGTTTCTCTTCAAGAATAACTGTTTCAGCTGCTGTTCCATTGCACATCAGAAGCCATCGGCCCACTGCCTGTTCAGCTGCCTTTGAAGAAAAGGGCACTGTACCTTTTCTGGATTGTGAAGGCCACTTTAGGGATGGTGCCATATGGTCCTGGCCTCAGAAGATGCCTTTTGATAAAGCCATAACCACACTTGTTTTGGCAAGAATCAGTAGTCCTTTGTTTGGTGTCCTGTCTGTCCATTTTGTCCTGTTGTCAGCAGTTGATTTGAGGATACTTTGTTGTCCAGTGGCTAACTTTTGCCACAATGAAAGTTAACTCCATAACTCCATATGCAGTTTCTTCAATGACCATATTCTCTCTGAAGTAGATTGGTACTGCCAGGAGCCGACATGTCTCAGAGTCGTAACAAAAAGAAAAATTTTCTAAGTTATTAAAATATTTTAAATGCCATTTTCTGTAGATCTCTGAAGGTTTTGAAGATGACCTGTCTATCTAAAATATATCTGCTCAATCTTGAAAACATACCTAATATGACTACAAGTTCTATTATGTTTAACTACTAACTTTCATTTCTTTATATCCTAATAGTTGGTAATAATAACATTCAAGGACCAGAAAATTGCATTACATTGTTAGATGAACGGTATAAGTACAATTAGAAATATACATATAGCATTTTCTAACAATATCAATTTTAATATATATATAATTTGTATATATTATAAAACAATCCAATCCAATGTAAAGTATTTAAAACTAGTAATTGTCTTCTTTTTCTTTTCTTTCTTTCTTTTTTTTATTTAAACAAGAATCTTAAATCTAATCTCCTTTGCTTAGCCCTTTTCCTAACCCTTGACAACAGCTTGCAATATTGACTGTGTATATTGTATATACTTATTGGATATAATTTGTCTTGTATTAGTTATAAGCTTTTTTTAATTTTAGACAAAAAGAGAGGAAATGTGGTGGTATTGTGTTCCCCAAAATATTGTGTACCCTAATAAACTTATCTGGGGTCAGAGACAGAACAGCCACTAGATACAAAGGCTAGAAAATGGTGGTACTCACACTTTTAATCCTAGCATTCCAGAGGCAGAAATCCCTCTAGTTCTCTGTGAGTTCATGGCCACACTGGAAACAGCCAGTGTGACACACGCCTTTAATTCCAGAAAGCGAGCCTTTAATCCCAGGGAGTGGTGGTAGAAAGCAGACAGGTATATAAGAAGGCGTGAGGACCAGAAACTAGCAGCATTTGGCTGGTTAAGCTTTCAGGCTTCTAGCAGCACAGTTCAGCTGAGAGCCATTCGGATATGAGGACACAGAGGCTTCCAGTCTGAGGAAACAAAACCAGCTGAGAAGTTGGCCAGGTGAGGTTAGCTGGGGCTTGTTCTGTCTCTCTGACCATCCAGCATTTCACCCCAATAACTGGCCCCAGGTTTGATTTTATTAATAAGACTCTCTAAGACTCCTGCTGCAAACATGTCTAATGGCAACATTAATTTTGTGATGTAAATATTCTGATGTACGTCCTTTGTAGGAAGACTGAGGCACAGGAAATTTTTCAGCTCATGGGCTAAAAACCCTAGAGTGAACTCAGGGGCTGATGTCTGCGTCGGTCAATTTCATCAAGGTGACAAAGTACTTGACACGACTTAGAAGTAAAGACTTGTTTTGGCTCATGGCTTTAGTTTTAGGTTTCAGTTCATGGTGCTCTGATCCTGTCTGACCCTGCTGCTGTGGCCCTCTGATGAGAGAGACCATCTCTCCAGTGACAAGTGGATGGTGGTGGAAGTCTGTTTACCTCAGTACCTGGGAAGCAGAGAGAGGGGAGGGCTAGGATCCCAATATCCCCTTCAAAGCCACATTGCCAATAACAGTTCCTTTTCACTAAACTCCATTTTCTGAAAGTTCTAGCATTCCCAAAGAGTTGAAAAGGCTGGGGATCAACCCTCGAACACACAGGCCTTTGGGGGACATTTCAGAGCCAAGTTACAGCACTTTGCTACAGTTCCCTTTATTGCGGTACCCGTGTGTCTAGGTATTCTGTATCCTTCAGGGCATTTGCCGTTGTTAGAAAGTGCAGCTCGGTTTAAAGCTCCACTGTCAAAATTGATTTAATTCCAACAGATTTATGTTGAGACATAAATCGCATACTATATAAAGATCACCTATTCAAAATATACACTTCCAGCATTTTTAACTCTGTGTGTGTGTGAATATTTACACGTGGAAGTGTGCCACCACATCCGGGCTCACCAAATTCAGGTCCTCATGGTTACATGGTAATGGCTTCACCTACTGAGCCCTTTCTCTGGTTTCCAGCTGCCAGGGATTTTCAGTATGTAGATGGGGCTGTGTCACCATCACTACTGTGAAGTTTTAGAATCTTTCACCATTACTGTCCCCTCTCACCATTACTTCTTGTTCTCCAGGCACTAACTTAACCCCAGTCACTTACTGTTTCTATTGGCGTAGGTTATTGTCTGAGTTAGGGTTTCTATTGCTGTGAAGAGACACCATGACACTGCAACTCTCATAAAGGACAACGTTTAATTGAGGTGGCAGCTTACAGTTTCAGAGGTTTAGTCCATTATCATCATGGCGGGGAGCATGGCAGCGTGCAGGCAGACATGGTGCTGGAGAAGGAGCTGCTACACTGTTGATATGCAGGTGACAGGAAGTAGACTGAGACACTGAGTGGTATCCTGAGCATATAGGAGACCTCAAACTCCACCTCCACAGTGACACATTTCCTCCAACAAGACTACACCTACTCCAACAAGGCCACACCTCTTAATAATGCCACTCCTTATGAGATTATGGGAGCCAGTTACATTCAAACTACCAAAGATGTTCTGAACATTTCACATAAATGTAATTACAAGTTATGTGCCTTTCATGGCTTTCACTGAACCCATTATCTCCAAGTTTCATCCATTTGGATACTTATATTGGGATTTCATTCTTTCTTAAGGCCAAATTCATTGTATGAAAGACTATATGCATCTCTTTGCTCTTTAGCCCACAGATACCTGGGTTGTCATTGTTTGGCTGTTGATGGATTATGGTGGTTGGGATGAAAAATATCTTCCACATGTGCATGTATTTGAATGCTTGGTTCCCAAGTGGTAGTGGTTTCCAGTCGGGGAGGTTACTGAATGTTTAGAAAGTAATGCCTTGCGAGAGGAAGCTTATTACTAGGTGCAGGCTTTGAGGGTTTAGAGCTTCACTCTATTTCCTGCTCTCTGTCTGCTTCCTCTGTGTGGATAAAAATGTGATCTCCCAGTTTCCTGTTCCTGCTATCGCGTCATGCCTTCTGACTCCAGCCCTCTGAAACTGTGAGCCAAAATGAACTGTTTCTTCCTTAATTGCATTTGGTAATGGTGTTTTATCACAGCAACAGAAAAGTGACTAGTATAGGGATCATGCATGGGCCATTTTTTGTGTGGATACATGCTTTTAAATTCATTTGTTATATGTCCCAAACTGGCACTTCTATATTTAACTAGTAATGATTTGTTTAACTGGTTGATAAGCTGCCGGAATGTGTTCCAAAGTGGTTGTGCTGTTTTGTATTTCCATCAATATTGCAAGGAGGTTTTAATTTTTCAACATCTTTGTTAATGCTTCTTATACCTTCTTGTTAATGGCTGTCTTTTTCTTCCCTCACATCCCTCCTCCCACTCCTCCCCACCTTTCCCTCCCCCACGCCTCATCCCTTCTTCCAACACGGTAATTTCTCCCATGGGAGACCAGCTAAGCCTGGTACATTCAGTTAAGGACCAAAGCCCTCCTCGCTTCATCAGGGATGAGCAAGGTGTAATGACCCTAGGTAATGGGATCCAGAAGGGCTGTCTTAATGGGTGTGATGAAGTATGATGTGGTTTTGATTTACATTCCTCTAGTGGTTAATGATGCCAAGTGTCTCTCATGTACTTACTGAAGATTTGTATAACTCCTTAGGAAAATTGTCTTTAAGATCCTTTCCCATTTCAAATGACTTTTTTAAAATAATTAATATTTATTTTTGTATTTTGGATACCACATCCAATCAGGTATTATATGTAAATATGCTCCTTTCTGTTATTGCTTTCTCACTTTCTTGATGGTATCCACCCTGACTAGCTTTCACCACTCTGATGAAATACCTGATCTTACCAGCTTAGAAAGGAAAGGTTGCTTCAGCTCATTTCAGAACTTCAGCTTTGATGAATATTCACTTGTTTTTACCTTGTTACATTTGGGGAAAGATGAGGGAGGATTGAACTTAGTGCCTGCTAAACATGTGCTCCACCACTGAGCCTCTACCACTGAGCCACAAGTGCTCCACCACTGAGCCACAAGTGCTCCACCACTGAGCCACAAGTGCTCCACCACTGAGCCACAAGTGTTCCACCACTGAGCCACAAGTGTTCCACCACTGAGCCACAAGTGTTCCACCACTGAGCCACAAGTGCTCCACCACTGAGCCACAAGTGTTCCACCACTGAGCCACAAGTGCTCCACCACTGAGCCACAAGTGTTCCACCACTGAGCCACAAGTGCTCCACCACTGAGCCACAAGTATTCCACCACTGAGCCACAAGTGCTCCACCACAGAGCCACAAGTACTCCACCACTGAGCCACAAGTGTTCCACCACTGAGCCACAAGTGCTCCACCACTGAGCCACAAGTGTTCCACCACTGAGCCACAAGTGCTCCACCACTGAGCCACATGTCCTCCACCACTGAGCCACAAGTGCTCCACCACTGAGCCACAAGTGCTCCACCACTAAGCTGCACTCCAGCTCCTCATTTGTGTTTTTGCTAGCTTATTAAGGAAGCATTTTGTCTAAACAAATGCCATGAAGATTTACTTCCCTAATTTCTTCTGACATCAGTTGCAGCTGTTATATTTGGGGTTTTCATCAATTTTTAGTAGATTCTGTGTATAGAACAAGGAAGTGGTCCAACCTTCTTATTTTGCGTGAGAATACAGCTGTGCCATCACAGATTGTTGAGATTTATGAGACCACTGAGTTGTTGTGACTGCCTTGCCAGGAATCAGTTAACCACAGTTTCCAGCGTTTATCATGCTTGCTCGTCCACTCCACTGATGCACACCCTTGTCTTTAAGCTCACACCACCCTGTTTTGCTTGCTACACCTCTGCAATAGATCTCACGTGCTTTCCATTGTTCGCTTGTTTTGGTTGCTTGAGGCAGGGTTTCTCAGTGTTGCCCAAACTGGTCTCCAACTCACAATGCTCCTGCCTCAGCTTCTTGAGTGTTGGACTTGTAGACTTGCACCACCGTGTCTGCCTTGCAGGAGATTTTAAAATTATGAAGTGTGAGTCTGCCAACTTATTCTTTTTAAAGATTGTTTTGTTTTTTCCAGGTCTCTTACAGTATTTTTTTATAAGATTTTAGAAGAGTGTTGTCAAATTTTGCAAGAGAATCCATACAGATTTTGGGTGTGGGTGTGTATGTGCGTGTAAGTGCATATTTGTATGCAGGTGTGTGAATGGTGGTGTGTGTGTGTGTGTGTGTGTGTGTGTGTGTGTGTGTGTGTGTGTGTGCACATGCACGTTTGTCTATGTGGAAGATAGAGGGGAATCTCAGGTGTCATTTCTCAGAAGCTATGCGCCTTGTTTTGTGAGGCAGAGTCCCTCACTGGGACCTGTCAGCCTCAGGAAACTGTCTTTCTTCTCTAGCAATGGGATTTCAAGTGTGCACCACCACACCTGCCTTTTTAGGTGGATTCTGGGATTTGAACTCAAATCCTCATGCTATGTTGCTAACACTTTACTGACTAAGCTATTTCCCAAGCCTCCTGGTTCAGATGTTTTTAAATAGGGGATTGCAATGAATGCATAGATAAATTTTGGAAAAATGTTTGTTTTAATATTATTGTTCATTTTCTAACCCATGTAGCTCTTTTTTTTTAATTTCTTTTTTTTATTTTTATTTTGCAATACAATTCAGTTCTACATATCAGCCACGGATTCCCTTGTTCTCCCCCCCTCCCACCCCCCTCACCTTCCCCCCAGCCCCCCCCATTCCCATCTCCTCCAGGGCAAAGCCTTCCCCACAGACTGAGATCAACCTGGTAGACTCAGTCCAGGTAGGTCCAGTCCCCTCCTCCCAGGCCGAGCCAAGCGATCCTGCATAGGCCCCAGGTTTCAAACAGCCAACTCATGCAATGAGCACAGGACCTGGTTCCACTGCCTGGATGCCTCCCAAACAGATCAAGCCAATCAACTGTCTCACCCACTCAGAGGGCCTGATCCAGTTGGGGGCCCCTCAGCCATTGGTTCATAGTTCATGTTTTTCCATTCATTTGGCTATTTGTCCCTGTGCTTTATCCAACCTTGGTCTCAACAATTCTTGCTCATAGAAACCCTCCTCATTCTCGCTAATTGGACTCCCAGAGATCCACCCGGGGCCTAGTCATGGATCTCTGCATCCAGATTCCTCAGTAGTTGGATGAGGTTTCTAGCACAACAATTAGGGTGTTTGGCCATCCCATCACCAGAGTAGGTCAGTTCGGGTTGTCTCTTGACCATTGCCAGCAGTCTGTTGTGTGGGTATCTTTGTGGATTTCTGTGGGCCTCTCTAGCACTTTGCTTCTTCCTATTCTCATGTGGTCTTTATTTACCATGGTCTCCTATTCCTTGTAATAGCCAGAACATGGAAACAACCTAGATGCCCTTCAACTGAAGAATGGATAAACAAAATGTGGTAGATATACACAATGGAATACTACCCAGCAGAGAAAAACAATGACATCATGAGGTTTGCAGACAAATGGATGGATCTAGAAAAAATCATCCTGAGTGAGGTAACCCAGACTCAGAAAGACAAACATGGTATGTACTCACTCATAGGAGGATACTAGACATGAAACAAGGATGACTTGTCTGCTACTCACATCACCAGGGAGGCTACCTGGAAAACAGGACCCCAAGAAAGACACGGGGATCGCCCAATGACAGAGAAATGGAAGAGATCTACATGAACAGCCTGGACGTGAGTGGGGGTAGTGAAAGGCGAGGGTCAAGGGAAAGAGAGCTTGGGGGAGCGGGAGATCCCAGCTGGATCAACAACAGAGAGGGAGAACAAGGAATAGGAGACCATGTAGCTCTTTTAAATCTGCGTTCTTTGCTTTTAAAGATGTGGTATCTGGTTTTCAATATTTTAATTTATTCTTTGAGAGTTTAATACACACATATCATGTATTTCAATAATATTCACCTCCCATTCCTGCTCTCTAGCTCCTCCTGGATTTTTTTTCTTATCCACCAACTCCAGTTAGTGCTGCTCTACACACATATTTGTGGTGCCATGGACTGGATCATGGTTAACCTCCCAGAGGTCACCCCCCCCCCAAAAAAAACCCTGATTCTCCTTCTAGTAGCTGTCAGTTCTCAATAACTCCCAACGAGGAATGGGTACCCACACATCACTTCCCCAACCATACTGGACGGTGACAGGTTTGATCTCGTGTAGGTCATGGACCACAGTGGCTGTGTGTTCATGGGTGTGATGATCCTGTCATAACAGGAAATGCTGTTTCACCCTCGCTCTCCCCTCTCTGGCTCTCAGAATCTTTTCATCTCTTCTGTGATGTTCCCTGAGCCTCGGGAGAGGGAAGTGTGGTACCGATGTCCTGTTTGTGATGGAGCCACCTACAGACACTTTCTCCTCACTTTAACCAGTTGTGAATCTCTGAGTTACTCACTGTCCGGAGAAGGTTCTCTGATGAGGACTGAGAGCTGCACCTATCTGTGGGTACAGAGATACCTATTTAGAGAGCAGTTTAGTGTTTCTGAGCACAGGTTTGGTGTTCTGTTAAATTCATTCCTAAACGTCAGTTTGAATGGAGTTATTTCTCAAATTCGTTACAGGTTGTTTATTGTTTACAGAAGTAGTATTGGTTTTGCATAGTGATCTTGTGTCCTGAAGCCTTACTGGTTTTGTTTATTATAATTTTTCCAGCAGATTTATTAGAGTTTTTTTTTTCATAAATGATCTCATGTCATCTGCAAGTAGATATATTTTTCTTTTTCTTATTCATCGTATCTTGAAGCTTTCTAGTTTTTTAATCTAATTTGCTGGACTAGAGCTTAAGTTCAATAGTGAACAGAAGTTGTCTGAATAGACACAATGGTCATGGTTCTCTTTTTTCCCTAATTCCCTTCTTCTTCCCTCCTTCCATCTCCTCCCCCTTTATTTTCCTCTTACCCCTCCCTCCTTCCCTCTCTGCCTTTTTTCCTCTCTCCTTTCATTCCTTCCTAGCTTCCTTCATCCAGTATATCTTTATAAGGACCTTAAGCCTCATCACAATCAAACTGTAAGAGAAAAATGCTTTACCCAGGAATCCATATTTATCCACAATTTTGGTAGAAATAACTTACAAAATCTGGGGATCTAGGAACTATAAATATGGAATCTGAGTCCCAGCTTCCGGCTTCCTAGAACACTGAGAAAGATGTTTAGGTTGGTAGGAGTCAGATAAGCCATTTTTGTTTTATAACGGAGTGTTTGCCTCCCAAATGTCAGGCTGAGGTGTAATCCAGTAAATGGACACTGGCCCAGCATGTACAAATTCCTGGGGTTTATCCTCAGTACTGCTCAACACTCTATGTGTGCATCTTTCTCCGTCTCTTCCCAACTCTACGGCTTAGAGAGGGACTCTACTTTGGTGGAAGTTATGCATTCACTGGTATCAGTGTTCCACATTCTGGATTTGGCCCCAATCTCAAGATTTTAATTATTTTAAATTAATAAATGTGATGCACATCACTGACTTTTCTTTTAATGAATTTAAATATTAGTCTAAGGCAGTAACCATGGGACTATGGTGATTACCTTTTCCAAAGAATTTTTTTTTTGTTATAAGACCGTCAGTTGATTGAGTATTTTCTTTTTTTTTTTTTTTTTTTTTTTTTTTTTTGGTTTTTCGAGACAGGGTTTCTCTGTGTAGCTTTGCGCCTGTCCTGGAACTCACTTGGTAGCCCAGGCTGGCCTCGAACTCACAGAGATCCACCTGGCTCTGCCTCCCGAGTGCTGGGATTAAAGGTGTGCGCCACCACCGCCCGGCTGATTGAGTATTTTCTATGCCTAGTTGTAGTGAAATTTCATTTTTATAGGTGTTATGCATCTCATCTCTTAAAGTAGTAATTTGTTTATATTTGTCTCCCAAATTATTTATTATATAACGATTTTGTAATTTTCTTTATTAAAAATAGGTAAAGCAGTTGTTTTGAAACTAGTGGGAGCTGAACCATCTCTAATTCAACATGTTAGTCATACATGCTTGGGGAAATTATTTCAGAATCAAGGTATTAAGAAAAATTATTATCCCTTTAAACAATAGATTTTCATTTGTGTGTCCACATTTCTGTTTAACTCTAGAAATGGGACTATATTTCTAGAAAAGGGCCTCCTATATTCAAGAACATTTTACATGGACACAAAGTCCCCTATAAGCTTTCAATTTACTTAGAGGGTAACTCAGAGTTCAATAAGCTTCCTTCAGAGAGGTTTAAATAAGTTCCAGAGAACAGAACAGGTACAATATGATTAAGGGTGTAGGAAGCATGCAGGCTGTTGATATTGAAAATTATTGTATGTAGAACAATTACTTGCTTGTAGCTGAAGTTTTATCTGGTCCTTCCCAGCCCCACAGACCCTGCAGCCACTTATAAAATAATCACTCAGAAGCTTATATTAATTAAAACTGTTCAGCCATTAGCTCAGACCTACCATTGACTAGCTCCTACACCGAAACTCAGCCCATTTCTGTTAATCTATAAATCACCACACTTTCCGTGGCTTTACCTGTGTGCCATTACATGCTGCTCCCTGGATGGATGGCTGGCGTCTACTGACTCAGCCTTCCTCCTCCCAGAAGTCTCCTCTTCTGCTGGCCCCGCCTATACTTCCTGCCTGACTACTGGCCAATCAGCATTTTATTTATCAACCAACCAGAGCAACACATTCACAGTATACAGAACATCCCACAGCACCTCTCCTTTTCTGTTTAATCAAAAAGGAAGGGTTTTAACTTTAACATAGTAAAATTACATATAACAAACAAGAATTTCAGTTACAGTATCTAGTCTCTTTGCATTTTGTAAAATTAAAGGAAATACAGTTTGTAAATAATATAAGCCTCTGTGTGTTTATTTGGGTCTGAGCGGCTGTGGACTGGGCAGGACACAGGAAAACTTCAGCTACACTTGCTTCTGTCTATATGCTCTTCATACCTTAGCCTATGACACCTTTCTCTCTGATGACACATCGTATATGCTCCAAGTACCACCCTTTCTCATGTATCTTTTGTGCCTAATTTCACGATAGCCACTAAATAAATGTTTGACTGATTTTAGGACTATTAGGAAGAGAAATTCAATCTAGCAGCATTATGCAGAAGCTGTAAGCTCTCATCCATGCAGGGGAAGGTATTCTTGGTCTGTGAGTAGATCAACGTCTTGCTTAGCCATCATCAGAAAAGCTCTCTCCTGCTGTAGATGGAAAACAGGTGGCAGAGAATGAGAGACCTTGGAATACTCGGTCCTAAATGGGATGCCTGCATCAAATCCCTGCCCTCAGAGAGCCCTGCTGAAGAGGAGGCAGAAAGACTGTTGGAGCCAGAAGGGATGAAGGACACAAGGGAAATGAGGCCTTGTAAACACAACAGGGCCGATGCTCATATGAGTCCTAGACACTGTGGCTGCATGCTCTGGGCCTGTGTAGGTCTGAACCTCCGAGGGATCTCACCCTGGAGGAGACTGGCTCTCTCTCTTTCAGTAGCGGTTGACCTTCTGTATCTCTCCCTGGTGGAATTTCTCCCATCCATGTTGACATGCTGGCTAGTGTTGCCGCTGGGCTTGTCTTGTTCGGGCAACCATATTGTTGATGTTTCATTCACTTTTGGCCTTGGGATCCAGGACTCATAGTCCAGTTGTGGGTGCTAAGCCACACACCTCTTTGGGTCTTTTGGGGGGCTAAATTTGGAGATATGAATTGCTGTGTCACCAGCTGGAGCTGTATCCCTCCTTTTATCTGGTCTGGTACCTTCATTTTCTTCTTTATACTCTTCTCAGTCACATCTCCGGACACTTTCCCTGGATCTCTGGCTTCAGGCATCAGCTTGTTTGGGTCTTTCTAACGTCTTTTCCTGAAGACTGAAGTTGTATCCTTGACTCTCAGGGTGCAAGACTGGGGTCAATAAACAATAAATAGATCTCTGGGGACCGCCATTACTGTCCTTTCCTGTGCAATTTGGCTTTCCATCTTCTTTGTGAATTTGCCATTGCTTTGTGATCTGTCAGATTGACTTACTCAGTAGTGTTTTTCTGAATTGTGCAAGGATTCCTTTTCTCCTCTCACTGTAGCTTGTTCTTGACTTCCTCAGTCCAGCTCCATGTGGCTGAAGTCCTGAAGTCTTAGTGGACAATGCCAGGTTCGTCTTTTGTGGGAAATGAGGCTTCTAATCCAGTTAGTTAAGATGAAAATATAAATCAAAGATGGAGCTCTTTCTTCCATCATCTAAAAATCTCTTAGAAAGTGTGAACTATGTGTCCAGGAATAAGCATCTATTTCGATCCATTCATCTATCCATCCAACATGGACTTATTGAGGAACTTCTAAAACAAAGTCATAAAATACAAGCTTAATTGTGATTGGGAAATTTAAGCTACACAAACACGCTGCAGATAAAACACTACTACTTTTAGACCTAAGGTGATAGCATGCATTTTATTTTGCTATAAAATGATGTCATATAGTCTAGCTCATGGAGGTAACTTTAAGGCTAAGCATATTTAAGTTCAAGTAATAAAAGTATAATCTCAACTCTATTACATGAGATTTTTTTTTTAAAGGGAGCTGTCATGTGCTGGGCACTTTACATTCTTTGTGAGAGATTTTATTTTTAACCACAATTTAAGTATGAAAATGAGAAAATGAGGCTCAGGGAACTTAAGTGACTTTTTTCAAAGTCAATTGTCAGAAAGTAGCAGAGAGGGGGTGGGTGGGAGAGAGAGGGATTCTAGTTTAGGTGTGTTTTGGACTAAAGTTCAAACTCTTAAATCTTACTATAGCATGTTTTAAAATATTTAGTAGAGACTAAAAGTAACATTTGAATTTGTCAAATCAGGTCACTCTAAAGTGCCATATAGTCATTTATTTAATGATGACTCTGAAAAAATATCTATTCTAAATTTTTATATTACAAACTGATATTCTATAATCTCTTTCAGTTTTGTCCAGTACTACCCATAACATTTGCTTAGCATCTAAGTTGTAAGAAAAATTGTGGTGATGTATTGTGTCCCCCAATAAAATTCACCTGAGGATCAGAGGAAAAAGCCAGCCACTATATTAACGTAGAAGTCAGGCAATAGTAGCACATGCCTTTAATCCTGGGAGGTAGGGATCTGCCTGGATCTCTGTGAGTACAAGGCCACTCTGGGAATAGAGCCAGGCATGGTGGTGATATACGCTTTTAATCCCAGCACTAACCATAGAGGTCTGGAGGTCTGTACAGACAGACAGGAAGTGACAGAGCTAGGCAGGAAGAGGAAGTGATGTAACTGGGCTGAGAGAGCAAATGAGAGAAGAACGGTGTGGTAGACAGTAAGCAGCTTGCTTTGGAAGCTGTGGAATTGGTGATGTGTGGTGGTATTGTGTTCCCCAAAATATTCTGCAAGCTAATAAATTTATCTGGGGTCAGAGACAGAACAGCCACTATATTAAACATAGAGGTTAGGCAGTGGTAGCACATGCCTTTAATCCTAGCATTCCAGAGGCAGAAATCCCTCTGGATCTCTGTGAGTTCAAGGCCACATTGGAAACAGCCAGGCATGGTGACACATGCCTTTAATCCCAAAAAGTGAGCCTTTAATCCCAGGGAGTGATGGTAGAAAGCAGAAAGATATATAAGGTGTGAGGACCAGAAACTAGAAGCATTTTGGCTGGTTAAGCTTTTAGGCTTTTGAGCAACAGTTCAGCTGAGATTCATTCTGGATGAGGACACAGAGGCTTCCAGTCTGAGGAAACAGGATCAGCTGAGGAACTGCTGAGGTGAGGTAGCTGTGACTTGTTCTGCTTCTCTGATCTTCCAGCATTCACCCCAATATCTGGCTTCAGGTTTGTTTTTATTAATAAGACTCTTCGAGATTCCTGCAACAGTGAGGTGAGGTTAGCTGTGGCTTTTCCTATTCCTCTGATATCTCTCAGGCTTTAACCCCAGTTTCTGGCTTCAAGTGTTTTTTTTTTTTTTTTATTTCATAAGACCATTTAGCCATTTGTCTAAAAATATAGCTTAAAAAGGAAAGGGTTTCTTAGGCAGGAGGATTGCAATTTTGTTGTTAAATTATCAGAGTTCGGTGTTCTCAGCTCCTTACTCAAATGTTAAGTTGGACTGTGAAACTGAACAAAGAATACTGAAAATTGTAATAGAAATTTGGTTGAGTTCTAAAAATACGTGTTGTCTTGCTTCCCAGTCCATGTTAGGAAGAGGTGAGACTGGAGAGGAGAGCAGAGAGGTATGGCTACCATGAGTAAAAGCTACTGTATCTTGATGGGGAAAGGACGAGAAAACTATAAAGGCAGCCAAAGGCACTAAAATCTGGTGTTTGAGAGACCATTTAATGCCTGACACCAGAGTAACTGTGTTGTCTCTAAGGTACTGCCCTGGTATTGCTTCTTTACAGCCATTTTGAAAGATACCTGTGCATAGGTCTAATTTTATTAGGGGGTCAAGTGAAAAATTAAAATAGATCCCAGTATTTTCTTTTAGAAGGTAAGAGAGCATGTGCTACATATGAGAGTACTGAAATCCATTTTTTAAAAAAGAGTTTCCAAGAATAAATTTGTATTTGCCAAAAAACCTACTCATTTGAAATTTACAACCCAGGGTTCCTTCTTAGTTGCTCATTGACCTGGGAAAAGTTGTGCAGTTTTATTTTGTTGTTGTTTGTTTGTTTGTTTTGATTTTTTGAGACAGGGTTTCATGTGTAGCTCTGGCGATCCTGAAATTCACTCAGGCTGGCCTCAAACTCACAGAGATCCACTGCCTCTGTCTCCTGAGCACTGGGATTAAAGACGTGTGCCACAGCCGGGCGGTGGTGGCGCACGCCTTTAATCCCAGCACTCGGGAGGCAGAGCCAGGCGGATCTCTGTGAGTTCGAGGCCAGCCTGGTCTCCAAAGCGAGTTCCAGAAAAGGCGCAAAGCTACACAGAGAAACCCTGTCTCGAAAAAACCAAAAAAAAAAAAAAAAAAAAAAAGACGTGTGCCACCACTGCCCGATGCTGTGCAGTTTCTATGAGTCTAGTCTTTTCCTTATAAGATGTGTCCAATAATATAGCAAAGATTGACTGGCATCCAGATCCCAGCATGGGGTAGGGGGATGGAGTCCTGAGGAACTTTTTTTTACTGTTTTCCACATTTTTACTAAATCTGTGATTTTAATTTTTTTTTGCATTTTATGTCTAGTAAAATTTTATCTGCAGTGATGTTTCTTGAGGGAGTGAGCAGACAGTGCCTTGAGACCCATCCTTGCCTGAATTCATTACTTCGTACAATTCCACGAGAGTCAACCACATTTCTCAGTTCTCCTTCTTGCCCAAGCATTGCATAGGAACCACAAGGCAGCTGTGATCTATCTAATTTAAAGTACAGCTCAGGAGTCCCACAGAACACAATCATTACATAGGAACCACAAAACAGTCGTGATCTATCATCTAATTTAACGTCCAGCTCAGGAGTCCCACAGACCATTTTGTCTGCGGCCAACTCACTGTGCAAAGCAGGCCAAGCAACTCCACTTCTCTGAGCTCTGGTTGGTTTTGTCTTTTTGTGTCCCTCTGTCTGTCCTTCCCTTCTTCCTTCCTTCCCATATTCCTCCCTCTCTCCTTTCTTTTCTCTTTTACATTCCTTTTTTTTGACTTTGGAGACAGTGTCTTACCATGTAGCCCAGGCTAGCCTCAAGCTTGAGATCCCTTTGCCTTTGTCTTCTGAGTGCAGAGAGTAGACGTGTGCACCACCACGCTCAACACTGCCTTAATATTTTTATCACCTGCTCTTACAGAACTTTCTGTTGCCTCTTTGGAACTGTCCAAGTGCGTTTGTTTGGATAGATTTAAGTATGTATTCTGTATAGCATTTAAGTCTATGAACTCTGAGGTCAGCTTGACTTGCTTCAGTACTTCCTAGTTGTGTGAGTACAGAGAAATCATGTTGCTTGTCTGTACTTTCCCTACCTAATTGTAAAGCAGAGCTAAAAGTACCTCCTATCCAAGCTGTTGTGAGCATTATGTAAATGACTAACACACCTGCGGTATCTGAAATCATGCCTAGCGCAGTGTAAGCCTCTTAAGGGACACAGAAATGAATATATTTTCAAAGAGTTGGCAGTTTAGTGGGGTAGATGCAAATAGACGTGCGCAAGAAAGCTGACTCTGGTGGGTGTGCAGGAGAGGAGAAATTGCAGGGCTGGGTTGAGCATGGAGGGAAGAACAATTAATTTTAATTGAAAGGACCAGGCCAGGTCCCATGAATTAAGTTGACTGTGGTTTGGACATTGAGAAATGAGATGGTAGCAAGGGAAGGGATCCTTGATAGAAAAAACAAAACAAAAAAACAAAAGGAACCAGCATGGGAAAGAGGAAACTCCTTAATGAGGTGGCTGTCCTGGAATGTGGAGGAGACACAAGGGTGTGTGTAACAGGGGCAGTGAAAGGGAAAAGAGTGGCCTGGGGTTAAGTCAGGAGCAGTTTCCGATTTGCTAAGGGGTGTGGACTGAAAACCACCAGCCATAGGAAGTGCTGAAGCCTGTTGAAGTGAAGGGACTTGATCCCTCCCTTTGTAGTCTAGGAAGAAAATTGGAGATGCTGTCAAGGAGACATTAGAGAAGCGAGATGAAAATAGAGACATTGTAACTGTCTGGGTTCAGGACTGAAAGGTTTAAAACTGGAGGTGGTTGTGTAGGTGGAGGGAGGGGCCTCCTGCTGAAATCTGGGAAAATAGATGATGTCATAATTTCGGCTACTACCTGTCCAGTGTGCTTTCCCTCTAACGGCTCTTTCTGTTGACCTTCATTTTCCATGGAGTGCTCTCTCTATAGTGATCTACTTGTCTCCTGTCATCTAAGTGTAGCCAGACATGGAAGGGTGAAGTGGAAAGCTTTCCGTGAGTTATAAGCTAGCAGCTTTCATTCTCATTTGTTTAAAGTGGGTGATAGTGTAGAGGCAGAGCAAAGGCACACAGCAAATAGCTTTTGTTTAATGAGAGAAGAGTCTCAAAGCAATAATTGATTGGGGAGACTTCTTACTGGATCCAACAGATTGGGGGTGCATCCAGCTTCTTCAACATACATCTGCAAGAGGTATTGTGTAGAAGGAGTTTGGAGAAGATAATGTTGTGAAGCACCATCTGTGGTAGAGAATGCTGGTTTTCATCACTGTCTGGGTTTTGTTACGGCAAACAGGAAAGGGGTCATCTAGATGAAGAGCAGTAATGATTATAGACAACATCTACGCATTTCAAGGGAGAAAATTCCTGTACACGAGAGGGTGTGTTTTAAGAATTGCAGTTCATGAAGATTCTCCTTAAATTATTGTATCTGCTGGGACAAAAGAAGATTAAGTTCATGAATTCATGTGAAATGCATACTAGAAACCAACCAGTGAATGCTGATGTAATAGAGTAACATTTGGAGATAACTGGAAACAGGAGGAACATTAAGTTAACAGTTTTAGAGTGGCAATGATGTCCTGTGAGTAGAGATTGTTCATGAATCCCAAGGCCACACTTTAACAATTATTATCTAGTGACATAGATGAATAGATGAGTATATATAATCCTGTGAACATATATGATCTATCTATCTATCTATCTATCTATCTATCTATCTATCTATCTATCACATAACACATATATGTTATGAATAATAATTCACTCAATGGTTGCTTGTTAAACACTACTATGTACCAGATACTGTCATAAGTACTGTGGATATAGTAATGAATATAAATAGACTGTTTCTAGGGTAAAGGAGATGGTTCAGTGGGTAAAGTGCTTGCTGTGTGGGCTTGAAGACCTGAGTTAAAGTCCAAAGAACCCACTTAAAGTCAGGCAGAGAGGTGTGTGTCTGTGATCCCACTGTTTCGATGGTAAGATGGGAAGTAGAGACAAGAGAATCCCTGGAAGCCCAGAAGTCACATATAACCTGGTGTACAGGCTAGTGAAAAGCAAGAGACCCTGAATCAAACAAGGTAGAAGGTGATGACTGACAAAATGCATAAGGTTGTCCTCTTATTCTGCATGCATGGCCACCATAAATCTTTCTCTCTTTCTCTCTCTCCCTCTCTCTCTCTCTCTCTCTCTCTCTCTCTCTCTCTCCCCTCTCCCTCTCCCTCTCCCTCTCCCTCTCCCTCTCCCCCCCCCCACACACACACCATTTCTAAAGACTTTAAATTCTAGTAGAAGAAACAGACAAATGTCTATCAAATCAGATAAGTATAAGCTCTCACCATAAAAATAAAAAAAATGTTAAGGGGATGGAGAATGAGAAGAGGAGAGAGGATTGTGTTCCTCACAGGATGCTTAAGAGGGGTCTCTCTAGTCAGGTGCTATGTAAGCTAAGACTCAAGGGAATGCACAGCTTCCTGTCTTCTTAGAATTGTCATAGGGCATAGCATATAGTAAGTAGTAATGGATTTAACTAGAAAGGTGAAGTAGGGATGATGTAGGGGATGCCCTCCAAGTTTTGGGGTATAATGTCATTTTATTTACTAAGCTCAACCTAATTTCTTTCTGGGGAGAGTTAACCTTGTTCTCCAGAAAGAAAATCACTTTTGTCTTCATAATGGCCCTGGCACACTTTAAAAAGGATTATTTATTATATTTTTTTAAGTGGAGAATGAAATGGCTTATGCTACTGAGGCTTCTGATTCCAAAGACAATACGCATTAAATTATTTCTTTCACCAAATATTGCAAACAAGTTTAGGACATTCTCTTGTAAATCCTTAATAAATTTTCTCTGATACTTTTGGTGGGCAAACTTTGAGTATAGCTTTTGTGATAGATTTTTTTCTTTCTTTTATTTTTAAATTATTTTTCTTTTTTTAATTAAGAATTTTTTTTATTCATTTTACATACCAACCACAGATCCCCCTCTCATCCCTCCTCCCACTCCCCCTCAGCCTTCTCCCCAAGCCCACGCCCCATCCCCTCCTCTAAAAAGGGAAGGCCTCCCATGGGGAGTCAGCAAAGCCTGGTACATTCAGTAGAGGCAGGTCCAAGCCTTTCCCCCTGCATCAAGGCTGTGCAAGGTGTCCCACCATAGGTAGCAGACTCCAAAAAGCCAGCTCATGTACCAGGGATAGCTTCTATTCCCACTGCCAGGGGCCCCTCAAACAGACCAAGCTACACAACTGACTGTCTTTCTTACTCAGAGAGCCTAGTCCAGTCCCACAGAGGCTCCACAGCTATTGATCTAAAGTTCATGAGTTCCTACTAGTTTGGTTCGGTTGTATTTGTAAGTTTCCCCATCGTGATTTTGACGCCCCTTGCTCATAGAATCCCTCTTCCCTCTCTTCAGCTGGACTTCTGGAGCTCGGCCTGGTGCTTGACTGTGGATCTCTGTATCTGCTTCCATCAGTTACTAGATGAAGGCTCTATGATGATAGTTAGGGCAGTCACTAATCTGATTACAAAGGGAGGCCATTTCAGGTACCCTTTCCACTATTGCTAGTAATCTAAGCTGGGGTCATTCTTGTGGATTCTTGGGAACTTCCCTGGCATCAGGTTTCTCCCTATCCCCATGATGTCTCCCTCTATCAAGATATCTCTTTCATTGCTCTCCCACTCCATCCCTGTTCCAGCTCGACCATCCTGTTCCTTTATGTTCTCATCCCTCATCCCCTACCCTTTGTTGCCCCCCCAACCCAGGTTTACTTAGGAGATCTTATCTATTTCCCCTTCCCAAGGTGGTCCATATGCCTCTCTGAGGGTCTTCCTTGTTACCTAGTTTCTCTGGAGCTGTGGGTTGTCGTCTGATTATCCTTTGCCTTACATTTAGTATCCACTTATGAGTGAGTACATACCATGTTTGTCCTTCTGAGTCTGGGTTACCTCACTCAGGATGATATTTTCTAGTTCTATCCATTTGCCTGCAAATTTCATAATGTCATTGTTTTCTCTGCTGAGTAGTACTCCATTATGTATATGTACCACATTTTCTTTATCCATTCTTCGGTTGAGGGGCATCTAGGTTGTTTCCAGGTTCTGGCTATTACGAATAATGCTGCTGTGAACATAGTTGAGCATGTGTCTTTGTGGTATGATTGGGCATTCCTTGTGTATATGCCCAAGAGTGGTATAGCTGGGTCTTGAGGTAGATTGATTCCCAATTTTCTGAGAAACCGCCATACTGATTTTCAAAGTGGCTGTACAAGTTTGCACTCTGTCAGATCCTCCTCCTCTTTCTTTATTCAGGTCCCCTGTGGGGTGACACTCTAAGAAGCTTCAGAATGGAATCTATTTCTTTATCCCTTGAATTTGAGCTTCAGCATGCATCATGCCTTGGCCACCATGCATTAGTATGTGATGTAAACAGAGCCTTGAATAGTACTTATGATAGTAATCTTGACTATCCATTTCTGCATGCACATGTATGTGTGATGTTCGTGTGTATATGCATGTGTGTGTGTGTGTGTGTGTGTGTGTGTGTGTGTGTGTGTGTGTGTGTGTATGCATATGTTTTTGAAAGCCAGAGGTTGAGAGCAGGTGTCTTCTCTGCGACGGGATTTGTTACTTGAACACCGGGCTCATTAATTCAGCTAGACTAGCTAGCTAGTTTGCTCTAGGAGTTCTTGTGAAGACAGGGATTACAAACAGCTGCAAGGCTCTCTGGAGGTCAAAACTCTGTTCCTCCCATTTGCATGGCAAGAACTTTGCCTACTGAGCCATCTTCCCGCCATCTCTTATGAGTAGCTCTTGGTAACCCCATAAGCACTGTTGTGTCTGGCTTACCTGCTGTGTGGTCAGCAATGCATACTCAGTTACTATTACTTCTTACCATAGCCAGCCAATTACAAGACACAAGAATGAGGGCATTGTCAACCAACTAGCCATAAACACAAAATGGAACCTGGTAACATCATACAGATAAGAGATGAGCCAGCCCAGCTATGACCACCCCAAATTGTTAATCTTCAGGGTTGTTTGCCTAACTGGTGCAGCTCATATCCCGTTAGTTATGTATATTTTGAGAAACCCAAAGTACATTTTCTTTTTCCTCCATAACTTAACTGTTAGAGACAGTGGGTCTATCCTCTCCTCTTTAGTTTTATGAACAGATTTCACTACTCTCATATTTTAGCTTCATCTGGGCATGTAGCTGTCCAGTTTGACATGAAATTTCCCAGATTCTCTTGTGGCTAAGTTATGGTCATGTGACCTGACCAATAAGATATGAGCAGAATGCAAACTAGGAAACCCTTTTGACTTTCGCTTTCTCCCCTTCTTTTTTTTCTCCTTGCCACTTTCCCCAGATGGTAAATGGCACCCCTTAGACCCAAAGATGGAATTCCTATGTTGAAGATGGCAGAGTCAACATACCAGCTTTGATTCTATGTTGACTTCACAGAGCAGACTCATTTACCTACCTCGGACTATCACCTGCCTGCTACTGGCCTATTGTGTAAGAGGAAAGTTAACTTTTACTTTAAGAATCCCAAAGTGCCTTCGGGTGTCTTTGTTGAAGCAGCGTATGCTGACCCTGCTTAGCAAGTACCCATGGATATAAGCACACAAGCACACGGTCTAATACAGTCTTCAGAACTCAGCAACTCAGTAAATGTTAGATGTGTGCCTTTTTTTTTTTTTTTTTTTTTTTTTTGGTAATCAATGAAGTACCTGCTATATTATTTGTTGGGCAGTAGGTTGCATAGAAAATTACATATTCGTTTTCCACATTTTCCCCCCGGGAACTAGCAAACTGGTAAAGGAAGATAGAAAAGAACCAATATAACACAGAAATTGAAGGTAAGGAGTCCTGTAACAGGCTCTGTCAGGGGTGGAAGCCGGAGAAAATGAAAGGATTTGGACATTTCTTAAAGTCACTGTGGTGGATGAAACACAAACCAGGGAATGAAGCAAATGCTCAGTGCACCGGGACAACCGCTTTGACGGAATTTCGAGGTCTCCTTTCACTTGTGTTTTGGGGTCACTAACCTTGAGCTTGGGTGGGGGCAGAGGGTGGCCACTTGGCTTTCTCTTTTCTTGCTTCAGACCCCCAACACTAGCTTTTCAAAGGTTTTTGTGTGTGTCTGGTATGGGGGTGGCGGTAGGGACGGAGGTGAGGTTTAGGAGGATTACTGACAATCCTGTAATAACTTTTGAAATAGCTTTTCAGATCAATTCCCATTCATTTCCCACTTTACAGAGACGAGAGGACCAGGGAAGGATCAACAGTTATGAGAAAAACGACAAGGGAAAGAAACTTCACTCACCACACTTAGAAATGGAAGCTACCTCTTCCCACCCTTCCCATGTCCCCTTTTCTCTTTCCCCAATTCCTCCCGTGTCTTGCTGATATATGCCTCCTCTCATCCACAACGGATTTTATTTCATATGGAGAATATCCCCAGAAGCTAATAAGTGAGAAATCACTGCAAAAATGCATGAATGGAGCATATAAAGCATCCTGGGCGTTCTTCCGCCAAGATGCAAAGCATGAAGTAGCTTGTTCAGCAGTTCAGCTGCCTTGTCTATTTCATCTGTCGACACCAAACCTCCCACCGCACCACGTTTATTGGCTAACTTGCACCATTGCTGTGAGTCCCATGACCTCGCTCCCTGTCATTGTCCTGGTCTGAGGTGCTCCCTGTCTCCAGTGTTCATTCATACTCAGGCTTGGGGCATATGCTTCGTGAAAACTTCCATGTTTGCGTGCATTTTCCCTGTCTGTAAAATGGCTAGGTGATTTTCGAAATCTCCTTCAGATCTCCAATTCTACAATCTGTATTTCATTCTCGGCATATTGATTAAAGTATGGTGACGACCGTAACCATGATGACAGCAGGATGATGAAGCGTATTACCATTAGTGTTAATGCAACAATCAGCTGTGTTTGGTTCCATATGGCAATTTATCCCAACAATTAAACCCAACTCCATCTGTTTGGGAATCAACAATATTCAGATGGGTTCCTGCACCACATCTTTAGAAATTATTTTATGTTTTTCAAGTTACGGCACCATCAATAACGGCTGTGTGGAGTCCTGATTAGAAAGACACCATTCAGTCCAAAGCCCGTTTTATTTGATAAAGGAATTGTTTTGCTGTGTGACCTTACAGGCGTGTTACGCAGGCTAATCGATAGTCTCAGAAAAGGAAACGTAAATCTTGGTTTTGGTATGGAGAGTGGGCATGAAGGGCGTGGTTTGTGGGACAAGCTAAGCAAAGCCCTGTGGCTGTCAGGGGTGTATTCTACTTCTCTGACCTGGGGATCTTGGTGGGACAAGATGTGCTTCTGCCTGCAATGGAGATAAGACAAATGTTGCCTTTCCGGCAGGGGTGTCCTTCTTCAGCTTGGGTTGAGCTGCATTGACAGAATAGCAATAGGGGACATTTGTCTTGATCTTTATAACACCTGGCAAGAGGCATGATTACTGCTGTGAAAGTATCAAAATAAAGAAAAGAATGGGCTGTCTGAGAGCCCTGTTATTTATCACATTCGGAAACTCTAACCCAGACTAGCAGGGTAGAAATTCCTTGTCAAATTGCCTCTAAAAATCATTATTTTTCTCCCTGAGACCATATGGGAAGCAGGAGGAATCACCTGTGCTGTGCTGTCTTTCCTCTCCTTGATTTTCAAGTTGGGGAGACTGTCTTCTCTTGAAACAGGGCTGAGTCTACACAGGTAGAATTGTTCCATGTGACCCTGTGCATGTGCCTGCCCAACAATCCACATGTCAGTCTCTGTGTGTGAAGGAAATCCAGAAAATCACTGGCTGACAGTTTATTAACAGATATTGACGGATACAGGAACAATTCGATTTATTTTGAAGCAAGTGTGGGGATTTCTCCAGGCAAATTGGAGTCAGAACTGACTTTGTTCAACCTTTTATCTTCCCATTCCTTGTTTTCTAATTGGGAAAGCTTTTTTCTGGCTCTCTAAACATCTCTCCATCGAATTCATTGCATGGCTGTTGGATCCTGAACAAAATAGGCTTATGCCATTATTTTTAACACATTAATATTATGATGGAGACATGTGACCTACCCCTTTGCAAGTACACTCCCAGTCTCTGCAAGAATGATGCCCACTGCCTTTCTGAGACAGGACTGCAGGATTGGCACAGTCTAGAAGCAATTATTATTTTTTTTTCTGGAGGGAATCATGAACAGTAGATAGGTCTAAGTCATGTTTGTTTTAAAGGGCCACTCCTTCAGCTCAGTGTATGCTTTAAAATAGGGTCCCCCCCACCACTTTGTTGCAAAGTGTTCTTTTAGCAGATCTTTGAAAAAGAAGGCACTTGCTCACAGTTCCTCATGAAGAGCAATTCAGAAACTGGATCAATAGCCATGTTCTAAAACTTGCTCAGAATTCAACCTTTATTTGGACTTGACATTCTTCTATATGGTTTAAAGCCGTGATTCTCAACCTTGGCTTTCCATTAGGATCATCTGGGGGCCTTTTAAAAAATATTGATGTCTAAGCCCCTTTCCAGATTAATTAAATCAGAATCTCTTGGGGAGAGAGCAGGGCACTGGTATTTTTAAAAAGCTCTTCAGACGATTCTCATGGAGAGTGGGGGTTAGAAGTCTGTGGCTCAGAGAGTTTTATCACCAGCATATAATCAAAGATCTCTCTTTTCAGTTATTCACTCTATAAATTCTTGAGAGAACACTACTCATCAAGAAAGGAGACTATGCACCGTAGGGAAATCTGAACATATATTAAGGAATTCCTGCATTCTCATCGGAGAGACCATGAGGTTTACATTCATGCCATATACTGGTTAAGCCCTACAATGGGGGGGCTGTGAACATTGAGGAGTTAGTTTTGAGCAAGATAATTCAAACTCTGTCTTCAGTTGTCTTTATATCCAAGAAAGTCAACTTAAAAATTCGATATTGATGATGACACCCATCAAGAAATAAAAACAAAACATTGGGGTAGTGTTTGAGCCTAAACAGTGGATCTTAATGATAGAAAGGAAGCAGTTAAGTAGAGATTTGGCGAGAGCAAGTCCCAGGCAGAAGAATGGTGAAGGAATGTCAGAAAAGGCAAGAAGTCAGAGAGGTTGTAGGAACCTTGATGGACAGAAGAAAACAGGTAGAAGTTGGCGATGTATGTGCAAGTGCTCTGAGCACTTGAAGATACAAGACGTTGCTTTTATGGACATTTGGTTTCATAAAAATGATGCTATGAAGTGTGCCTTGGAAAAGAACACTCAAGCAACTGCCCATGAAGAGGTCATGGGATTATCTTCTGGAAAACAAAAAGTGTCTCCCACCAAGTTCAATACTATTTGGTGAATTACCAAAGGGAAATGCCATCTGATGTGCTGATAGATAGCTATTTCAGAGATTCATGCAAGGTCACTCATTAGCTGCTGAGTGAAAGAAGTTTCTGAAGGTGAGACCTTTTATATTGACCTTGGAATACTTACCAGGTTTTCATAGCAAAAAAAGGATGGAACCGATTTCATGGTCAAGGTGCAGCAAGAGTACTTGACAGGAGCAGGAGGCCCAGGAGAATGCAGGTCCTGGAGGCAGTGAGAGGAGCCCCTGACAAGGACTTGAGGCAGCTGAGTGTAAATGAGCCTTAAGAAACATTTCTGGGTGATTGTGTTTTGGAAAATGTATCAAATGATGCAACAGTGTAGAGAGCCCAGTGGGGTTGCTAAAGAATCTGGCATATCATGGGTTGATGTAAATGAACGTTCAACTTAAAGGGGATTTTTAGAGAAGTCAGGCCACTGCCAACAGACATGGCAAGAATAAAGACAGAAGAGACCACAGCAGCCTTAAAGTGGTCCTGGAAAAGACAGAAAGGGGTTGAAATTAGAGAGCAGAGGAAGGGAGAATTGGCCCCAAGGAGAACTTCTTCCTTAAAGACTATAAGAGGATGGGCAGCATGGCACATGTGTGGATCCCAATACTGCCTCATCCAGCAGACCATCACAGGGACTGGGGAGATGGCTCGGAGGGTAAGACCACTTACTCTCCAAGCGTGAGGACCAGCTTGGGAGCTTGAATCTTCAGAACTCATATAAAAATCCTGGTGTGGCTGCATGGCTCTATAACCCCCAGTATTGGTGGCAGAGACAGGTGGATCCTGAGACCTCACTGGCCGGCCAGCCTGGCAGAAACAACAAAACCAAAAGAACTCCAACTGCCTTTTAGTTCATGGATGAGAGACCCTTCAAGGCAATAGGGTAGAGAGGGACAAAAAAAGACATCTGGTGCTCTGGACTCTGCATGCACACAAATGGGCATACTTGTATGTACCACACACCACACACATGCATGCACAGAATTATGCGTTCCAGTAAATAGCAGGGTTTTTTTTTTTGTTTTAAAATCACTCCTCAGATCAGGCATTAGCAAAAGTCTTTTGTGAGTTGAGGAAGTTGGTGATGTAGCTTTTGTTTAATTGTGACTTTCCTTACACCTAAAAAGCAACTCCTGCCTTTTGTTATCAAACTGGGGCTTTTAACTTGTGTATTGGGTTGGTAATCTTTCTATCCTGCCTTGAGCCTAAGCAGTGGGCTGTTTCTGAATGTAACTGTTATATTACCAGTCATAATAGTTTCCTCTTCCAGGGCACTCTTAAACCCATGATTTCAAAATCAATAAACACCGCCACAGCCTTCTGTTTCAGAATTTACTTATTCATGAGATGTTTATCTCTGTAAATTCCCAGGAAGAATTCATATTGCTTAATCCCATCATATTGGATTGAATACTTATCAGTTTGAAATTAGTTCTGATTAAATTTTCTTGGCAACTTTGTAACTGTTGCCAAGGTTTCTCTCCTACGGAGTTGTTTTTACTTTCAAATCTTAAAATAAGAAGAAACTCATTTTAACATCCTGAGATTCACCGAGACCGGCCTGCCCGCTTGCAGCATGCCCTATTTTAGTGTTCATTAAGGTGAAGACCACATGCCCACAAACAATGCCTTCTGAAGAGCATTTTGCAAGGCTATGGGTTTCATTATTTGACACAAGCAGACTCCATCTTTGACACGTAGTGACAAACTGAAAGCTGAATGACGTGTAGCAGAGCTGGTTTTCCAGAAGGCTGCTTCTGACGGCCTTTTGTTTGGTCACATGGTCAGTGGAAGCTTCCCTTCTAATCTAGAATGTGATCTGGCATCTAAAGAATTATTTTGCACTCAGGTGACCGGGTGAGGAAGAGTCCTGTCCTGCCCCCATTGCCTGACTGTGGGGGAAGCAGCCTGCTCATGATGGCCAGTGCCTAGGGAATAATGCTGTGCTGTGGGCTCATTTGAATAATCTCCCCACTCATTAAACACAGCTGCAAGGCAAGAGGCAGAAGAGTTCAAAAGGCAAGCCAAGGGAATATATTAGTAATAGAATTATCGTTTCGGCCTGTAGGCATGTTTTCCCAATATTTTTGTACTTCATTAATTACAACAAGAACACTTTTGTCACTTACTAAAGAAAAAAAAAGCTGGAAAAAAAGGAGTTTGGAAGGATATTTTGACTAAGAGTCGTTAAGTACAACGTATACACGTTAAGGAAGTGTTAGGTATACTGCAATTAAATTTTAAGAAAATCTTTGGATGTTATCCAACAAGTCATTTCTTCATTGTATAATTTAAATCCCTGGTGAGCTGGGATTAGAAGCCGTTGGAGAAAATCAGCTTCATGAGTCATTCTATCCTTAGTACCATGTGTGAATGTCTCTACACAATTCCCAGAGCAGTGTGTGTGTGTGTGTGTGTGTGTGTGTGTGTGTGTGTGTGTGTGTGTGTACCCACTTGCATATGCACTCTGCTGAGTTTTTTTTTTCTGGTCTAAATCTCAGCAAACCTCTCACCCACACCCACACCAAGCAACAGATTTATTACAGAAAATATTGAACGAGAAAGAGAAAACAGCAGAAACAAAGGCACAAAGAGAAAGCAGCCATGCCCTCCTTTCTGCCTTTGAGAAAGGATGCAATGGATTTCTCTGGAGTTTCAGATGCCAGGGTCATGATTTCACTCTTGCTCCATCTTCATCCATTAATCTTGTCTAGCGCGGCATCTTGGGAAGATGACTCACCAGCACACTTCAAGATATTGAAATACATTTAGATTTCCAACGGTTTAACTCTGAATTTCATTCTCTGTCCCTTCCTGGGTTGTGGATGGTATCAGGTTTTGTCACCCCAGAGACTCATGTCCTCTTCTAAACTGAAGCCAATGATAGTCACTCCGTCACATGCTTTCTGTGGGGGATTTGATAATGTCCTGCCTGGACGGGCTGGACAGTTCGTTTGTTTTTCTTCTTTTCACACACTGCCTAAATTCACAGAAAGTGAGGGTTGATGTATCAGAATCCCATTTTCTGTTCTCACATTAAATTCTTCCCAAGACATGAAGCAAAATGGTGGTTTTTTTAAAAAAAGAAAAATGCATTAAATAATGATTGAAGTTATTTTGTTAACTTTCTGAACACCTGCCCACCGTCATTGTATGAGAGCAGCTCTTCTTAAGTATACCCAGGTAAAGTGCACATAAGCTCCCATCCCTAACCCAGAAGCTACCTCTAATTGATGACCACTCACAAAGAAGAAATTAGTTTTCTCCAACAGAATCTCATTGGGGCTACAGACCACTCTTAAGGACAGGCCCCAGCAGTAGATGGCCAACACAAAATGACCTCAATAGCATTTTTGGAGGCTGTCTCATAATGCTTTGTTAGAGCTTTGAGTCTATCTATCAACTATCTATCTATCTATCTATCTATCTATCTATCTATCTATCTATCTATCTATCAATCATCTATCTTCTATCTGTCTATCTATCTATCTATCTATCTATCTATCTATCTATCATCTGTCTATCTACCTTACAGGTCCTTTGCATATGTATTATGGTTTCTGATTTTGTGTTTTTATGGGATTTTGTGTATGTCTCTGTGTCTTTATGTGCATTTTGTGTTTTCTCTTTGGCTCTTTCTTCTGTTTGTCTGTTTTTGTTTGATCTTATTTTATTATTGGTTTATATGCCTTTTTAATTTTCTAATGAGAGAGAGAAAGAGACAGACAGACAGACACACACACACACACACACACACACACACACACACACACACAGAGAGAGAGAGAGAGAGAGAGAGAGAGAGAGAGAGAGAGAGAGAGAGAGAGAAAAGAGAGAGAGAAAGAGAAAAGATTTGGATGAGAGAGGAGGTCGGGAGGATACGGGAAGAGTTAGGGGAGGTGAAACTCCATTCAGAATATATTGTGAATTTCAATAAAAGAAAAATGGAAAAAAGTGTATCCCCAAGAAAAGCATAGTGCTACTTGCATTGCAGAGCTTGAAGAACAGAGCAATAGCTTGCCTCTGAGCTTTTGAGTTGATCCCATCTCTTCTATGTGAAATTGTTCCTGTTGGTTGAGAGGTAAGAAATGAGCACAATAGGCTGAAAAATGTGCACTGCAAATAGTTGAGCCTTAGGTCTCTTAATGTGTCTCTTGTATGGCAAAAGTCCATCAGGATTGGGAGCTTATCTTGTTGGGATGAAGACTCTTCTATGTGGTCGGTCATATGTATTTTTGTAATGGGAAGGCAGATTTGGTACCCAACAGAGGTGTTGTAAAGATATAATAAGGAAAGATTTTAAGATATTGGCCTCTAATAGTAAAGTTCTCTAGGCCACTGGTGGACAGATGAAATGCCTTCATTATCTCAGTTTAGCTTAGATTAGAACATGCTAGTATCTTTCACAACTCACTGCATTTGAGAGCACTACTGGCCCTGAGTGACGTCAGCTCCCCCCGCCCCACCCCCCAACACCCTGAAAGATTTGAGTTTCCTTCTGTCTGCCAGTCATGAGGACTCACAATTCTGAAACCACTTTATAAGAAATCTTCTGCTTGAGGGTTGTCATGGCCACATGGAGGTAGGGAGTGTGTAAATTGATGACATGATTGCTTGTGGTACTGAAGGTTTTCTTCTGTAGATGGGAGTGGGCAGACACGCGCGCGTGTGCACACACACACACACACACACACACAGAGACACAGAGAGAGAGAGAGAGAGAGAGAGACAGAGACAGAGAGAGACAGAGGGAGAAGGAGAGGGAAAGGAAGAGGGATGGAGAGAGGAGAGAGAGATTCGAGGAATGGAGTTTCCTTCAGACCTGACAGTGAACTCAGACCCAAGCCTGTGCTGTGGCTCTTCCACTTAGAAGAAAAATTTAAGCTCCTGCTCGCCTAGCACCAAGGTTGAGTCCTCTATTCCTCATTGTCCCGTGTAAATGGAGACATTTCCTGTTACACGGAGGTGCAAACTCTTCATTACGCACCTTTAGGGAGGGTGGTTCTCCTCCCATAGATAGGATTAGGGCGTGTTCAAAGAGGATAGGATAATAGTTCAGTATTGCGCCTGAAGCTTCTCCAGCATGTACGCTTCATCCCACCCCCTTTCACCTTGGCATCGTGTATCTGTGGCAGACAGCCTCACTTCCCCAACTCTCCCTTCACCTCGGCATTCTGTATCTGTGGCGGGCAGCCCTCCTACCTACCCCAGCACCTTCTCAGCCTTTCCTTTATGGTAAAAAGAAAAACTGACCTGAAATTGGCTCCATGTCCATGCTTGCTTTCTTAAACCCATCAGCATGGTGACTGGGCCAACCGGAAATGAGTGTGATTCATATTGAAAGTTATTAAAGTATACAGTTTGGTGTTTATTGCAACTATCCTTCACTTTCCCTGATCACACTTGCACTGTGTTCCTGGAGTCCCTCGCTGACGGGCTGTCAAGGACACACGGCCATCCCCATGGCCGCCATTCTCTGCTTCTGACTTTGTCTCTCCTGAGGACATGATACTTCATCCTAAGATCTATCAGTTTCCCGTCTTTGAACTCAGCTAGTTAACTTGGGAACTCTTCTGCTGCACACAGCAGGTTGACTCTGAGTGTCTTCTCTCATTAGCCCACCTCACAGAACTCGCATCAGAATGCTGCCGACACATCCTTCACTCGTTCCTTGCCTTCCTGCACTCAGGCTGCTAGAGCAAAATACCATGCCAGGCAGCTTATAAACCACAGAAAAATGTGTTCCCTGTAGTTACTGGGGATGAGACAAGACATATTCCTATACCTTCTCCTAGGTAGAGGTGTCTTAATGTATTTTTACATGCTAAAAGGGGCAGGGTAGTCATTTGGGGCTCCTTTTACAGGGCACTTACTTCATACGTGGGCTTCAACCTTATGACTTCAACACCCTAGGTCTTAGTACCACCATCACCTTGGCTCTGTCTCCTAACACTACCCATCGCCTTGGAGCTTAGGATTTCAGGGTATGAATTTTAGAAGATGCAAGCATTCTCATCACAGCATGCTGACCATGCCCCACCCAAATTAATTTCCTATGTATATCTAAAATGTGTTCATTTCCTTCCAGTAGCCCCAAAGCCTTAACTTGTCCTAGCCTTAACTCAAAAACCCCAAATCCAGTATCACCTAAATATCATCTAAACTGGATTTAGCAAAGCTTCAAGGTATAATGGCAAATTGTTGTTAGACAAATTATTTCCAAGCTCTCAAACTATGAGATGAAATATGTTATATGCATCCAAACTACAGCAGTGAGGCAGGCACAGTATCAGCATTGACATCCCAAAAGGAAGAAACAGGAAGGAAAAGGGAAGTGGCAGCTCCTAAGCACGTCCAAAACCCAATCGGGCAAATACCTCTTAAGCCTTCAGGTTAGTATTTTTGACTGGACATGCTATTTGCTGGAGACATTGCTGTTTGGACCTCCAGTGTTTCAGGTGGTGCCACTCCCATAGCTCTGGTGAGTACAGCCTCTACTGTAGTTCACTGATTAGTTACAAATCTGAAGGTCCTTAGGTTGGAATGGGGGTGAGGGTGATAACATTATTGGTCTGAAGTCTCAGAGCTGGCCCCACCTTTGTGGCTCCATTAGACATTGCTCTATGGACAACTCTGGTGGCCTACCATTGAGGTAGCTTCCTGCCTGAGTGGTATTTCAAAGGTTCTTAGTGGCTTTGACCTTCACAATCTAGCTTCAGTTAACTATGTCTCATCACTTGTCCACTTTGTAGGCTAGAGGGTAGGTACTGCCTGGTTGACATCAAAGTTTATCATTTGTTCATTCCAGATGAGCAGCTAGCTTGGTTCATACTGTAGTTAGATCCTCCAGGGATCACCAGGCCAGGATGGAGGGAAGAGAGCCTTGTAGGTATGTTGCTTGTATGATCCTCACACTCTGAGCTTATTACGAAAGAAGAAGACCTTGAGATCTCCAAAATGCTCTGTGTGGGGATAATTTTTCATTGCTTTGGTAACAATATTTGGGTTCCCTATACATATGTATTTTCTTTTCAAAATTCTTTTCAGAATGTTGCTTGACTTCATCCTTGGCTTTCTGTTTCCTTTTCAAATACATCTCTTTCTTATGATATGGTTGGGCTGAGAAATTTTATCTTCTGCTTCATGTAAAAATATTTACTTTATTATTTATATGTATGTGTGTGTATCTGCGTGTGAGTATGTGCATACTAGTATGTGGATGTCCTCAGAGGCCAAAAGAAGGTGCTGAGTTCCCTAGAACTGTAGTTGTAGGAAGTTGTACATGTGAGCCTTTTATATGTGAGGCAAGTGTCCTACCACTGAGTTACACCCCAAGTCTCAGAAATTTGTTTCTCAAGAGTTTAAGCCCATGATCAAGAAACCAGTAAATTCAGTGCTTGATAAGGGCTCATTTTCTCATAGATGGCAGTTTTTCACTTTGTTCCCATATAGTTAAGGGGCAAGAAATGATTTTCCTCCTTTATTTTATGTGTATGGATATTTTCCCTGAATGTATCACTGTACACCATGTGCATACAATACCCACTGAGACCAGAAGAGGAGGGCATCATATCTCCTGGGACTAGAATTACAGATGGCCGTGAACTGCCATGTGGGTGTTGGGAATTGAACCCAGAGCTTCTGGAAAAACAGTCAGTTCTTTTAATCTCTGAGCCATCTCTCTAGTCCCAAATGCATAAAATTTTATAGGACAAATTTTAGAAGGGCATTCATCACAATTTTGAGGGTTTCACTCTCATAATCCAGTCACTTGGTGAAGGCTTTACCTCCTAATGTTATCATGTAGGCTAGGATTTCTGATCATAGCACCTCACTTCTTCAATGCCATGCTTTCCAGGTCTTTTTCCTAGTGTTCTGACTTCATCTGATCTTTGCATGTTAACTTCTCATGATTCTTCATTAAGTCCCTTCCTGGG
Source organism: Peromyscus californicus insignis (assembly GCF_007827085.1). Lineage (NCBI taxonomy): Eukaryota > Metazoa > Chordata > Mammalia > Rodentia > Cricetidae > Peromyscus > Peromyscus californicus. The sequence continues at coordinate 10,239,062 of NW_026294535.1, forward strand.
GAGTCACTCAGCACATTCTCTCTATTCCTATCTATCTGGATTGTCACAGCTTAAATGGTGGCTGTTAGGATTATGACTCCACAGCCTTTATCTCCAGTTCAGTTCCTGTGCTGAGATCTAAGCATACCTGCCCAGCCACCCTCAGACACTATCTACAGATACCTGATACTTCATAAGTTTACAGAACAGCCCAGCAGTTCTTCCACAAATGTATCTCTTGTATTTCCAGGTCTTGTTGGGGTATCATGTTTTCAGCCCTTGGCTCTTCCAAACCTCAATGTCATCTTTGATCCACCAACTACTTGTTTTACAAGCTAACTTGTTGATTTCTTTAACCATCAAATCTCGTTTTATTCAGTTATAAAAACATTAATACTTACTTCACTGACATATGAGGATTTTACAGATGCATGCATTAGTTAGTGTTATGAGTAATATATAATAAGCAATGTTGCTTCTTATACTTGATTCCTTCCTTCCTAACAGCTCTATACTCCATGTCCCGTCAACTACTATATCTTTTGTCTATATCTTTACCCTCATCTACTATAAATGCATTTCCAATTTACTCACTTTTCAGATTTTAGTTCTTTCAATGTCCCCCTAGGCAAATTATTTCAACTGACTTTCTTAACTTCTACCCTTTCCACTGTCAATCATTTTCCACCACTTACCCAGAATCTTCTTCCTAAATGATACTTCTGATTATATAATCCGTTTCCCTGGACCTTCACCACATTCCTTTGTCTTACTATAGCATTGGAATGCCTTCACAGGGTTGCTGTGATCTGGAATCTGCTCGTCTCTCCTAGATCACCGCAGGCCCATTCATTTTTGAGCAGCAGTGACAGGTATGTGTCAATCTCTTTCTCTCCCCATGGACTTTGCACTTGTTCCCTCATGAAATACTCTACTTCTTTGTGTTTCCTAACTTAACTCTGACTCGTCTTTCAGATTGTGAACCCCAAGTACGGTTTAACTCTACCACCTTATGCACTATGCACTTTCCTTTCCCCTTTTTTGAGTTTTAATTGACAAATAACACACACACACACACATATATATTCAAGTTATGCAATGTGGTGTTTGATTTCCATTATGTAATGGTTACCACATCAAATCCATCATCACAATCTTCACCACATATGGCTATCATTCTGGCTCTCTGTGTGTATGCATGTGAATGTGGTAAGGCCAGCGAAAGTCTGCTTTCAGCAAATTTCAAACGAACAGTATGGCCTTAGAGGCTGTTGCCACCATGTCATACATTAGATATTCAGAGGTTACACAACTTATACCTGAAAGTTTGTGGGCTGGTTTTGTACATTTTGAGTTGCAATAAAAAGGCATCCAAGACTGGATAGTTTATAAAGAAAAGAGGTTTATTTTGTTCACAGTTCTGGAGGCTAAGAAGTACATGGAACATCTTCTGAAGATACCGATTTCATTTCCTTTGGATTGATACTCAGATATAGGGTTTACTCAGTCACACAGTAGATCTATTTTCAATTTAATGGAATATATTGAGCAGGTGCCACACCTGGGAAGTACCACATGCTGCTTTGACTAACGGAAGAAAGTGGAGGGGAAAACAGATTCATGGGGTAAAACTCAAGGCTGCTGAGCCTGTATTATAAAAACTGGATCTTCAGCTAACTAATCCAGTCCTGAGAAGAGAGAGCTCAAAAATGCTGGAAAAGGGCATTTTCGATTTCTGAGGACTTCCATTCATCTCTAACACCATGTCCCAAGCATTTCCCAGAAGACCCCATATCCTACAACACTGAAGAACTAAGATTCAACTTGAGTTTTGTTGGGGGCAAATGCTTTTAAGTTGCAGCACACTCTTTGATAAACATCTACCCATTTCTTTCTTCTCCCAGCCTCTGACAGCTACAATTCTATTTTATGCTCTTACAATTTTGAGTGTTTGAAATGACACACATAATCAATGTCATGCAGTATGGGTCTCCCTGTGTCTGGCATTTTGAAATTGAACCTCTAGGTTCATTCATGTTATTGCAAGATTATGGCATAATTATCTTCTTTTTTTATGACTGAATGGTGCTCAATTGTCTATATCTGAAAATTTGTACCCAGGTTCTGTCATTTTGAGTTGCAATAACAGAACCTTTGAGACTGGGTAATTTATGAAGAAGAGATTTATTTTGGTTCATATTTTTTTTCATTCATCTGTTGGTGTACACTTAGACTGTTCCTATCTTATGAATATTACTGCAATGGACAGAGCAACAATTTTTGTTTTGAAATGGTTATGAAATTCACAGGCAACCACTGCACAGATAGATAATAAGAGGGACTACACAAAACTTCAAGCTTCTGAATAGGCAAGAAACAATCAACAAATTGGAAAGACAACCTGCAGATTCAAAAAAATTACCTGCATTTGTATAGTGGATTCAGTGTTGCTCTCCAGAACATATGAGAAAATCATACAAATAAAACAAAAAACAAGGCACATGACTGAAAAAAAATAGTGAATGACCAGAATAGACATTTTATCAAAGCAGATATCCAGAAGGCTTCAGCATAATGAAACATCAAGGAGGTATGAATCAAAAGCACAGTGAGATGTCAGCACACACCTGTAAGCAAAGAACCCTTTGGGGATGTGACTGTTAGCACCATCACACTGAAATGGAACCACTGTGTGACTGAGCAAACCCTGTTTCTGTGTATCAATAGGAATGAAATGAGTGTCTTCAGGAGATATCCCATGCACTTCTTCAGCACCCAGGTATTGTACTCATTGCACATGATCTGGAGTCTGCCTACTTCTCTTCTTACGGGACTCGTAAGTCTGGTGGTTTGAATAAGAAATGACCCCCATAGGCTCGTGTATTTAAACACTTGGTCCCAGATGGTGGCACTGTTTGGTGAAGGTTAAGAGCCTTTAAGCAGTAGAGCCTTGCTATAAGAAGTATGTCACTGGGGACAGACTTTAAGATGTGTATAGCCTGGCCCTACTTCCTGGTCTTCTTCTGCTTACTGTGTATGGTGGTTTGAATGAAAATGTCTCCTACAGGCTCACAGGGTGTGGTCTTGTTGGAGTAGGTGTTGCTTTGTTGAAGGAAGTGTGTTACTGGGGGTGGGCTTTGAGGTTTCAGAAGCCCAAGCCAGGCCCAGTGGCTCACTCTCTCTTCCTGCTACCTGCCAAATGTAGAACTCTCAGCTGCTATATCTGACTGCATGTGGTTACACTTCCTGCCATGATGATAATAGACTATACCTCTGAATGTAATCAAGCCCCAATCAAATACTTTCATTAATAAGAGTTGCTGTGGTCATGGTGTCTCTTCACAGCGATAGAAACCCTAACTAAGACACTGTGTACAGATGACATGTGATCACTCTGCTTCCTGACTGCCGGGCTGGCCTCAGCTGCTGCTGCCTCACCTTCCCAGTCACATGGATCTCATTGTCTCCGGAGCTGTAAGCTGAAATAACCCCTTTCTCCTGTAGGTTGTTTTTGTCAGGGTATTCTGTCACAGGGACAGAACAGTAATGAATACAGTAAGCTTGTGAATAGCACAGCCAGTTAAACTGACATTTCTGATAAACTCTGAATACTTTTCAGTACAAATATGTCCCGTGGAATCTTGTCTTCAGAGACTGTTCTCACTCGAGGCAATGATTCCCATTGGTTTCCACTACCTAGAACTTGGTCTGATCCACTGTACAAGAACTTGGTCTGATCCACCTTCCACACTTCACTCGCTGTTTAGCAAATGCACACACCATGTTACTAGTCCACATGTGCATTTGTGCTTGTAGACTATGTGTTGGCAGGCTTCTGGGCTGTCCTGTTGGACCACTCTGATAATAAAACATGCTCAGTTTCATTACACACACCTCATGTGTGTTTTAAAGCAAGCAGAGACCCTAGCTGCAGCTCCCACCACAGTTCACGTTTTAATAATTCTTTTGTAAAGCCTGTGTTTAGAATCTTCACTGTGTCAGAGTAAAGCATGACCTTCAACCACAACAGACGCAAACACGTAAGTGGCACACTTTGGCTATATTTAGATTGTCTGAAGGGCCTTTGTTCTCTCTAGTATAAGTGTTTTCTCCTTTGGCTTAGGACAGACATCATCTAATCCCAAGGGTTTATTTGCCTGAAGAAGAGAATCATTAGATGTGGAAAGGAGCAAGGGCTTGACTTTTCATTAATTTGGGATGCAAGTTCACTTGAGAATTGATATGGAGATGCCGTCTCCTAGGAACCTTTTCAAAACAGAAGTAAAAGCAAGGGATAGTTCACAGACACTCTCCATTCAGTGAACACACAGTGTTCAGGTGGCCAGCGGAGAGGCTCTCTTTGTGCAGACTGAAGGGAACAGAAATAAACAAGTTTCAAGGTGAATGCCTAATGGTCTGAACCACCTAATGCCTTCCCTCCAGAAATAAAAGCAAAAGCTCTCAGCCCTTTTGTAAAATCTGAGAAAAGGAAAATGCCATACCACCTGAGCACTCCATTTGGCGACTTCCTCCTTTAATTGTGCTGGCTCTGGGATGTAGTGCTATGTTGCTTTCAGACTTGGGACAAAACATCATACTGTGTTTTTCAGCATACTGTTCCCAAGGCAAGTGACCCTGGGGATAAAGATCTTGACTGTTTCTCGAGTGAAATGAAACAAAACCTTCCATCCACTTTTAATCTTTAAAATTTAGTTTGGGGTTAACAGTAATAGCAACAGATTTTAGCCTTTTGAGTGACTGTGTGTAATTTATACAAGTCTGAAACAAAAAGAAAATTCTACAAGAAAAGAAGAGCATACACAGTTCTGCTTCCCAGGGGATTAAACACATTAAAATCAAGAGGCGCCCTCCTTGCAGGATTTAATTGAACTATTTCTCAGTAGCTGGTATTTAGTTTGTGTTATTTATATTTAATGTAGCTGTAACTAGGAACACTGTGAATTGGGTCTCTGGGCTAATCATGCTGACGTGTTTTGGATAAAACGCTAGGGCTTTGTGTAGCAGACTCCTGTGCTTGGGCCAGTGGGCTGTTATTTCGTTACTAAGGACGAGGATGGGCCCTGATAGCCCATGCTCTTCCAGATAAGGAAAAGGAAATTGAACCTAGAGGCAACAAGAGTCAAGAGCAATGTGCAGGGAGCTAGCAAAATGGAATCCTTAAGGAAGTCAAGTTGGCTCTAACCAGGAGGCGTTGCCATAGTCAACTCACGTTATTGGTGACGGGTCAAGGAGGTAGCTGCAAGTGCTCCTGGATAACAAGCAACAAGCTGTGCCATGCCTGTCCCTGGTATCTTTCTTCCTTTTTCATTGTAACTTTACAGTATGGTCCCCATTTCTATTATGTGGATTAGGCATGTTAAAACACTCATTACTGTCACCAGTGGTAGGAAGAATGGAGAGCAATATATATAGTTTCGGGGTTACCAGCTCAGATACACTTAACAAAACAAACAAACAAACAAACAAACAAACACTTTTCCTTCCTTTTTGGACTTAGTGTTCCTAGACTAATGCCATTTCAATAGCATCAGGTTGTGAGGATTGATGGTTGAACACCTCCATTCTTCAAGATCCCTAAGGTTGCTCATAACAGGCAAGGGAGAAAGACCTGTTTAGTTTTTAAGGGCAGCCTTGGACTCACTGGAGACAGTCTTTGTTTTTGTTCAGAGTCCAAAGTCCAAGAGTATGGGCAGAGACTCCCTGAATCTCTGAAATCCAGCTGAGTCCTCTCCTCAGGTAAATGGTTTACTCTGAGAAAGCCTCAGTTTCCATCTGTCAGGTGAGGATAATGATGTCACCTGTGCTGTGGGGTGTTCTGTATGGCAAATGTGTTGCTCTGATTGGTTAGTAAATAAAACACTGATTGGCCAGTGGCTAGGTAGGAAGCATAGGCAGGACAAGGAGGAGAATAAAGCTGGGAAGTGGAAGGCTGAGTGAGAGAGACACTGCCAGCCGCCACAATGACAAACAGCATGTGAAGATGCCGGTAAGCCACGAGCCACGTGGCAAGGTAGAGATTTATAGAAATGGATTAATTTAAGCTGTAAGAACAGTTAGCAAGAAGCCTGCCATGGCCATAGAGTTTGTAACCAATATAAGCCTCTGTGTTTACTTGGTCGGGTCTGAGTGGCTGTGGGACTGGCAGGTGAGAGAGATTTGTCCTGACTGTGGGCCAGGCAGGGAAACTCTAGCTACACACCTGCTCTTCATAGCACACTTAGAAGACTGAGAGAAAGTGAGATCACACAGGCAAAGCCCTTGACATTATGCTTCTTAAGCTCCAAGCTTACTAGTCAACTGAATGCACCAGGCATGTCAAACTATAGGCAGCGAGTAACGAGAGCTAGCTTCTCTGTTGACTGTTCATACAGACATCTTGACAATGGAGAATGCAGGGAAGGGTTGAGAGTTGCACTGTCCTTCCAGCTTCCATGACCCATGTCATAGTCCCTCTGGTACTTGAAACAAGGCCTATGTCCCTGTTTAGCTTGACATACTCATGCCTGGCCTGTTCTCAGTCTAAGTCTGGACTTCCCATGCACTGACGTTACTTCTTGAGATAGTTCCTCTTGTTAAATGAAGTATTTTTAGTCATTCCTCTCCCATCTCAGCAGGGCCAAGTTCTTTACTTTCTTCAAGCTCCAGATCAATGTTTATCATCCCTGCTCAGCCTGTATGGGTCGCCATCTTTCTTTGGCAGCGTTTCTGAACCATTCACACTGTGTTTTACAAACTGGATTACTATTATTGCTTTTTTTTTTTCTGTCCTCCGAGTAGCACTAGGTATGTAAGCTCTATTTCCTCACACAGATTTTTGTTTCTCAAGGGTCTGAAAGATATTCTGTGTTCCCTTTATTCCCCATTGCACCAACTTGGTTCTGAGAACGCAGGCAGGATAGAATACATTTATTTCTGTCACTAGCTTATTTATGGGGAGTTCAGAAGGTCAGGAAAGTGTGTGGAGACAAACACAAGCAAGTAATTTTGAAACTAAGTAAGATGAAGAAATTCAGTGGGGGCTCAGGGTTGAAGGTGGAGAAGGAAGACAGGGAAGTCAGAGGGGCCAAGTTCGGCTGTGCGATGCAGGGAGAAAAGTGAGTGTCAGTCTGGAATTATAATTGATGGACCACCGCTTAGCCCCATGTGAAGGAGTCAGACGACTCTCCAGGAAAAAACGCTGTAGCCTTGGATGTGACACTACTCCATCAGTCACTGCTGTGTGCTCTTATAAGCACCATGAAACCCCTTTGGCCCCATGTTTCTTTGATTATGCTTGCCTCAGAAAACATCTAAGGCCCTAGTTCAGCGGCTCTCAACCTTCCTAATGCTGCAACCCACCCACCCCCGCCTTTTTTTTTTTTTTGGTTTTTCAAGACAGGGTTTCCCCGTGTAGCTTTACGCCTTTCCTGGAACTCACTTGGTAGCCCAGGCTGGCCTTGAACTCATGGAGATCCGCCTGGCTCTGCCTCCCGAGTGCTGGGATTAAAGGCGTGTGCCACCACCGCCCGGTGTTGCAGACCTTTAATACAGTTCCTCACGTTTCGGTGACACCCAACTATAAAATTATTTTTGTTGCTATTTCATAACTATAATTTTGCTACTGTTATGATTCATAATGTAAGCATCTGTGTTTTCTGATGGTCTTAGAAGACCCCTGTGAAAGGGTCATTCACTCCAAGGGATTGTAACCAACATGTTGAGAACCACTTCCCTAGTTGATTCTAAACCCTGTTTCTTGCCAGACGTGCTGGTGCAGGCCTGCAATACTAGCTAATTGGGAAGCTGAGGCAGGAGAATCGTAAGTTCAAAGCCAGTCTGGATTTTAGAATGAGTTCAAGACCAGCCTGGGCAACCTTGTGAGCATCTGTCTTGAAATAAAAAGTGAAATTATAGTTCAGTAGCAAAACACTTGCATAGCATGCCCAGGATAGTGGGTTCAATCCTCAATACTGAATGAATGAGTGTATTAATTCATTAATATGTATGAAAACACAGGTGTATTTTAAGGTGGGAAAGAAGTAAACACAATCAGATACAGAAAACAGAGTACCAGGGGTTCCTTCTAGTAACCTCAAAGTGTACAACATAGTGTGGAGCACTGGTTTCAATCTGCCTTTGACTCCCTGTTTGCCACAGCCTCCCAGCATAGGTTGATGAAGTATTATATGGTAGGTACTGGTTAGTATTGGCAACAAGTTTCTAGATAAAGTGGGCATGCTCCTGCCTCTTGGAATTTTCAGCCTGTTAGAGGCACAGAACTGTGAGTCTACAGTGGTGATGAGTACCGCGCCTGGCATGAACATGCTAGCCCATGTTGGGTGAGAGAGATCTAGCTTGGACTGGAGTCTGGGTAAGCTTTCGTTGGGAAACCATCTCAGACAACAGCAAGTAGAGGACAAGAACGTATATGCCACGATCCTTTGGTGGGAGGGAGAATGGTAACTTGAGAAAACACAGCGGTGTAGGGGGAACTTAGAGAATGAAAGGAGAAGGTGACTTAGGAAGTTTGGGAGGGAGAGGGGACAGATTGTGGAAAGTCCTTTTAACACGACAAGGGTACTACTTTCTGCTCCAAGAACAGTAAGGAACCCTGGGTAGGAAGGCAGGGGAGTCTGCTTGGTACAAAGTGAGTTTGAAGGGGGTGCAAGAGAGTCAGCTGGAGACACACTAGCTGGTGAGTGACTTGGCTGCAGCTTGGAGTAGGCAGACAATGATGAAAAGTGAATGCTTTAGCTTTGCAGGACTTCCTTATGTGCACAGTGATAGGCTGGACTAAACACTAGAATCATTTGTGGTGATTCCTGTGGTTTGATGGAATGGTAATACTTTGGGAGATGGTGTATTCCCATGCAACCCTGTGGCTTAGATACACAGACTGGATTCTCACTTGCTGCCTTTCGGGGGAATTTTTCTTGTACCGAGGGGCTTCTCACAGAATTTCTCACATGGAATATTCACGATAACATTGCAGACCTATTTATGGGACTTCTGACAGATGTTGCTTAAAATTTTTATTTTGAGTCAAATTAGGCTCAGAATATAAGCTAGGGAGAAGGGCTACAAAATGTCATCTCCTAGACAAGACACAACATTGTAATCAGGCACTCATCGCAGCTGAGGATGTCTGCACTGAGTTTTCCCAGGCCTGCCCACAGTTAGGCCAGGATAGAGGAGGAGGAGCTCAGAGGACCCCACCCCTCACTGCTGAACTTCTTGTTATTGATTCAAAGAAAGGAGGACTATGGCCTACTGACGATGTCACCAGGTTCCAGTGTACAGTTTCAGTCCAATGCTCACCCAGATGGCCCTGATTAAACTATGTGAGTCACCCTGAATCATGAATCTAGAAAGGGACTGGTATGTGTGGGATGTTGATAGTATGGGAGGGAGGTGAGAAAGGGTGAGGGTAGAGAGTAACAAGAATATATTGTATACAATGTAGGATTATTTAAAATTTTCTTTTGACTGAAGTTTCTCTCTCTCTCTCTCTCTCTCTCTCTCTCTCTCTCTCGCTCTCTCTCTCTTTCTGTACATGAAGCTTTGGATTTAAGAAAACAAACAGCTTCAAACCAGGATCCACTAGAAGAAAACATGGGGACATTTGGAAATATTTTTCTACAGCAGGAATAAATTCCATGCAAATCTCAAGAATTTTATGACAAGTCATAGGCTTCCTCATATAATCAGAGGGGTTGGCTATTGTAAATCTTACTGCTTCTCCACTGCCTATAAAAAATGTCTGTTAATTGCAGAAAAACAAATGGAGAAAAGTATAAAAGGGAAAATGTAAATTATAATTCCACCATCTAGAGCTGAGTATAACAATGTTTTTATTTATTTATGATCATGATACTCTTTGTTTTTCTAAATTACTCTTTTTTTTAAAGATTTATTTATTTATTACATATATATTGTTCTACCTGCATGTATTCCTGCAGGCCAGAAGAGGGCATCAGATCTCACTATATATGGTTGTGAGCCACCATGTGGTTGCTGGGAATTGAACTCAGGACCTCTGGAAGAGCAGCCAGTGCTCTTAACCTCTGAGCCATCTCTCCAGTCCTGATCATGATACTCTTAAGTGTAAATGAGTATGATATCATATTTGAATGTATAAATCTATATTTCTTATGTTGGTTTTGTAGGGAGGCATGGTGTTTAGAGGGTCTTTCACCAGTTAGGCTGTGTCTTAGTTAGGGCTGTGAAGAGACACTATGACCATGGCAACTCTTCTAAAAGAAAACATTTAACTGGGGCTGCCTTATAGTTTCAGAGGTTTAACCCATTTATCATCATCGTTGGAAACATGTTGATTTGCAAACAGACACAGTGCTGAAGAAGGAGCTGAGAGTTCTACATCTTGATCCACAGGCAGCAGAGGTAGACTGTGTCCCACACTGGGTGTGGCTTGAGCATATGAGACCTCAAAGCCTGCCTCCACAGTGACACACTTCCTCCAACAAGGCCACATCTTTTAAGAGTGCCACTCCCTATAGGCCAAGCATTCAAACACATGAGTCTATGGGGGCCATACACATTCAAACCACCACAGGCTGTTAATTCAATTTACTACTACAGTTCTTGGGTTAAATTCTAGAACTGTCTATTTTCCAGTTTACTCACCTATAAAACAAATATCCTAATAGCATAGGATCAAATGAGATAGAGTGTGCAAAAAGCTATTGCACTAATACTTTTATCTCTATAAATAAAAAATGGGATAATTTTGCTGTGTGATTTTGTCTTAGTTTCTGTGATCTTGGGTCTTTTTTTTTCCTCCCCTTGTTTTTTGTGACTTGTAGATTCTTCTCTGATCTGAAAGGCAGATAATTCTCTATTTTTAGTGGATATCTTTGAGGCTTTTTTTTAAAGCTTTGCTTAGTCTGTATTTATCCAATTATGGAAGTTCAGAAGGATGTTCTGTGGCCTTCCTCTACCACAAAATAAGAATGTCTAGATCTGTGGCTCCTCTGGGTAGTTGGCTCATTCATCGCATGCATATACTCTTTGAGTTTTCAAACAGGTAGGTTAGTCACCTTCTTGCAAGATGGGGAAATGGGCTTTGTGAAGTTAAGTGTGGGACCTGTGATCATTCTGTTTCAAGGTGTGGAGCTTAGAATGTTACCAGTTCTTTAAGACTTCAAACTTTTTAACTCTTGGCTCTTCTCACTACTAATGGTCCCTGACTTGCTTTTTGGACAACCAGAAACCAAAAGAATTACCCACCTTCCCTTTTCCTTTGTATAAGCCCAATTCACCATGGGCAACACTGTAAGAAAGCATGAGTTTATACTGATTTTGTCCTCCCTACCACCTCCTCCAAAGTTAACACCCCATTTCCTGGAAGACACCACTAATCAGCTTTGATGTGCTTTGGTTTCAAGAAGTGCCGTGGGGATTAAAACACGACCTTTGCTCTTGAGTAGGTTTCTGATGATGCAGTATATTGTGAGTAATACATGAAAACGTGATTAGAAACCAATATGAAGCAGCAAAGAATGTGTGTAAAATTATATTGAGCAAGTATGAACTTCTGAAGGTTTAACATGAGGAGATTCGGAGTACTGGATATGGTTTCCATGGGGGTTTACCTCTATCCTGGCTTCTATTCCATCTGAAATTCTATAATTATAATTGTGAAGGGGATTCAAAGTGCATTATTAGAGCTAAATGGTAATGCAATAGCAAAAGAAACTTCTGCAGGGGTCCTTGGATATTTGATGTAAATGTAAAACAGATTCCACTAAAATAATACATGTCAAATATAAAATCCATTGTTTCCAATTACTGCCACTTCACAGACTTTAACTACCTAATTTAGCCAAAGCATGAGGGGAAAATATTTTGCGCTTGAAAATGTAAATTAAAACATTTTCCGATGCAGCCACTACGGCATATTATTGAGCTTGGCAGACCCCTGCTCTGTCTCCCATGGTCCATTACCCTGGCCCGGTGCCTTGGAGCTTATCAAGGCTGCAAGACATTCCTTGCTTCAGACTCTGCCTGTTTGATAAGGACTACCACCTTGTGAGGTGAAGAAGACTCAGGTGTGCCGACCTGGAACTCTGACCAGAAATGCATGCTAGGGAAGGTTATATGCTGATGTTGTTTACTCAGAGTTTCATTTTTCTTTTCTCTCTTTGGAAAAAAATATTGGGATAATGATCTCCATGAAGACTTTGTGGACTTCCTAGATGTAAAAACACAATTCTTCTACTTGTTCTTCTCCATCTTTTACTAGAATTGAGGTTTCATGTTTTAAAAAATAATTTAATTTTATGTATACAGGTGTTTTGCTTGCAGGTATCTCTGTGTATCACATGCATGCCTGATCCCCATAGGGACCAGAAGAGGGCCTCATACATCCTGGAACTAGAATTGCAATGGCTGTGAGCTGCCATGTGGATACTGGGAATCAAATCCAGGTCCTCTGGAAGAAAAGCCAGTGCTCATAACCACAGGCTGAGATAACTCCACAGGCTGAATTTAGGTTCTTAATATAGTCCAGTTCTGAGAGCAGGAAGGTTGAACCACCCTGCAGGAAGTTTATGTGAAGGAACTTGGATCTAGGTGAACTTGAAGCCACAGCATATTCTATGTGTCACACTTATGTGTTAACAGCCCTGTCTAACAAGATTTATAGCTTCTTCTGGACCATGATTGTCCTTACATCTTCCTAGACTCTCATTCTTTGTTACTCCTCATAGCTGTCTGCCCAGGCTGTGGGGCTTGCCTTGGCCCCCAGATCTTGGACCTATATGACATGAGGCAAACTATGTGGTATCCAGAGTCCTCATATGTTTGACTTGTGTTAGTCGTATTTTTCTCTCCTATCCAAATATTAACCAAGCTCCAAACTGCTTAGCTTTTGTGATTAGGCGAGATCTGTGCATTTAGGGTTGTACGGCTGTAGACCAGTTTTATATGACTACAATAAATACCTGAACAATCAAAATGAATGCAAAATAAACTTAAAAACCACCACCACCACCACCACCACCACCACCACCACCACCACCACCACCACCACCATCACCAAAACCCCACAAACTTAAAGAAGGAAGGGTTTACTTTGGCTGATAATTTTATAGGTTTCTGTCCATGGTTTCCTGGTTCTGTTGCTGGGGACCTGAAGTGAGACTGAACATCATGTCAGGGCACAAGGCATAACAAATCAGTTCACCTTGTCGGGGACAGGGAGAGAGGGAAGCAGGAACAGGGAGGAAGAATAAGAGGATGAGAAGAAAGAGAAGAGATGAGGCCATGAGGACAGAGTATGTCCACGGCACACTCCCGGTAACCCACTTCCCCTAAGTGGGCCTCACCTGCCATGATTTCACCACTTTCTAATAATCTGTTCAAAATTTGAATCTCTCAATGGACTAATCCATTTATGAAGTCAAAATCTCATGGTCCAATCACTTCCCCTAAGCCCCACCCCTACACATTATGATTTAAAGACACGAGCCTCTGTGGTAGATACTTCATTTCCAAACCACAGCACTCGAGCTTGGTGCACAGGTATCTGTCTGCCAGTGTGAGCTATTACTGTATTTTCTTCTCATCATCTAGGTTTTTGGGAAAGCAGTCTTCAAAGTGTTTTCTAATTTGGGGCTGCTTTAAATTAGCTGTCTTTTCTTATTCTCTTTCTCTTTGGAAAATGAGATTGATTTTCCCTGGAACCATAGTCGGTATGGTCTCCTGGCTAGAGATAAGCTTTGCTTTGGGTCCAGATCATAACATGACTCATGAAAGCAATGATGTCGAGTTCGTACTTAGACTGGCACAAAACAACCCCTTGAACGTGAATGCATTCGTGGCATACTCATGCTCCTATACTCACACATGGAGGGCAGTGAACCTCTTGATTTCATCCCAGGAAACTGCCTGGTCCACTCTGCTTCTAAGAAATGTTGCCTTTCTCAGTGTATTAATGTGGCTTGGATGGAAACAGACATCATTTTATCATTCCCATTCACATGACCTCCACTGATCAGTTTAGGATAGACAATCAGTGTTAATTAGAACACTTTCTAGATGCTTAGAACTTGGGATGATCAGAAGTGAAGTACAATACCAATAGTGTGGTTGGTCCTATTTCTTGGCAGGTGGAGAAAGATTGCATTAATTTGGCACATGCAACAAGAAATGGAGATGGAAGTTAAAAAAAAGTGGGGGGGGGGGCGCTGACATTTTAGGGACTTCGGACTGATTCTGCTCTCTGAAGTCATGTGTCCCAGATCTTCCTGCAATTCAATAGGTTCAAAGGTACCACTCTGCTTACGGCCAGTTAAAATTGCAATTGTACGTATTGCCGCCTGTGTTATCATTTATAGTGTGTAGTTAAAATACCACTAAGCTCAGAGGCTTATGACAACAATGCCCACTTACTATTTCTTACTTCTGTGGGTCACAGCTGTAGGAGCTCCCCAATGAAGTGGTCTTGACTTGTGATTTCGCATATTTACTTGGATATCGGCTGGAGCTAAAGCTACCTGGGGCCTTGACTGGGGCTGGAGGATCTGATTCCAAGGTGGCTTAGTCATGTGGGGTTTGGAACGGTTGGTGGTGGGTAGTTTCAGTTCCTCTGTAGAACAGTCTATGTTCGTGTGGTATGGTGGACGTCTTTCTCTACTTTGAGTGCTCCTGCTTCCACCAACGTGGAAGATGCAAATGATTCTTATGATCTATCCTTAAAAAAGACACAGCATCACACTGTTGGTATCCCATTGTTTATACCATCAGTCCACATTCGCAAGGACGTGCTTACCAAATGGTGAGCACTCCTGGAGGCCATGTTGGAGGCTGGCTGTAGTGGCTCCAAAATGATACACTGTGGGGACAGGTTTCTCTACATCACACAGGGATTCTGATCACTATGATAAGCAACATTGGCTCACAAGCTAACCGCCATTATTAATAACATCACTTATCTTTTTGGATTTTAAATTCATACAAACGCATCCTTCCCTTTCACTGCCTACATAATATATGAGTGATTCATGAATAGAGAAGTTCCCTTTTTGTCCACATAAATCTTTCATTGGCCAAAGTTCTCCACTGAGTGTGTGTGTAGAGAGAGTGTGAGAAAATGGCATGCATTGCCAAAATGGTTGCCTCTGCTCTTCACATTCCGGCTTCTTCACCATTTTTAAGTAGATAGTCAGAATAAGAAGACCGGAAAAAAAAATCTGGCTTTTAGATCCAAATTGCCATGTACCAACTCTATGATTTTGGCTAAGTCATTTAGCCTTAATGAGTGTCCTTCTTCATGTTGAAAAAGTGCTAAATATTTTTATTTTACAATGAAGCAAGAGGATTCTATGGTGTAGTTACCTTTAAACTACAGATGGTCTCTGAATTATGATGGTTTGATTTAACTTTTAAGAAAATATGAAATTATGAAAGCAATACCCTTTGTGTAGAAACTGCACTTCAGTTTTGAATTTTGATCTTTTCCTCTTGCAATTCAGGGACTATAAGCCACAGGTGAGTCAGCCCTTGATCCACCAACACTCTGTAGCATGCCATCTTATTAAACTATGATGCATGATAGTTGGAGTATGTTAAACTACTCTTCCAACTTACGGCATTTTCAGGATAGATATTTCAATAAACATGGGTATTTAAATAGGTTTGGATGTGCTTAGTGGAGTGCAACTCCATTGTAAGTTGAAGAATGCTTGTACAATGCAACACAATGTAAGTTCAGAAAGGTATCACGGTACTGATGCAGAGTCAGAAACCAGAGTCCCAGCAAATGGTACCTTCAGCGCTATACAGCTGATTATCTCCTGTGAGTGTCAGTTCCTTCCTTTATAGACTGGATTAATAATAATTGGAATTTTATGCAAATACGGAGTTTAGGTAGAATGTTCTGTACAAAACCAATAGGTAGGAAAGAAATTATAGAGCATTGTGGTAGTGTGGGGGGCAGGTAGGCATCATGGGAGCATCCAGTAGCGGTGCCTATACCAGACTTTAGGGTTACAGAAGATTTTCACAAAGAAATAAAATCTTGAAGGGAACCTGAAAATTGAGTTAGTTAGGCTAAAGTTGGTGGGAGACAGTTTGGGCAAGGAGTGTCCTAGACAGGAGAAACGGCCTTAGTAAAGAATGAGAGGCACGAGAGGATACGGAACACTTGAAACTTATTCAGTGTGCCAGGAGCCAAGGGATGGAGACTGAGAAGTGAGACATGAGCTAAAAGAGATGGTCAATTAGAAGGAACATTCTTGCAAGCACGAAGGAAAGAGTTTCTCTGGGTCGTTATCTTAAGGACAATGAGAATTTCCTAAAGGATTGCAAAATAGGAAGAAGATACCATCAGATTTTCATTTTAGAAGAATTATCCACTCAGGACTTCTCAAAGGGCTGTTGTTGGCTTTTTGGGTGGGATAATTCTTCATTGTGAAGATTTATCATCTTACTTAGAGTTGGCAGACTAACACCCTCCTCAAGATGTCCGTGTCCTCATTCTTGGAACTGGTGAGCATGCTGTGTTATTTGACAAAAGGGACTTTATAGACAGAATTAAAGTTATGGACCTCAATCAAAAACTACATTGAGATTCTCTATACCCCAGCCAAAATGGCTCATAAACAAAATGAAGAACAAATACTTGTGAGAATGGGGGGAATGGATTCATAAACTACTGGGGACAGTTGAGGTACCATGGGAATGGGTATGGTGGTTCCTAAAAATGATCAAACTAAAACTTCTAGGGGCCGGAGAGATGATTTAGTGGTTGAAAGGGCTTGCTACTTGTCTTAGTCAGGGTTTCTATTGCTAAGACAAAAACCCATGACTGAAAAGCAAGCAGGGTAGGACAGGGTTTATTTGACTTACACTTTCATATTTCTGCTCATCATTGAAGGAAGTCAGGACAGGAACTCAAACAGGGTAGGAACTCAGAGGCAGGAGATGATTCAAAGGCCATGGAAGCGTGCTACTGACTGGCTTGCTTCCCATGGCTTGCTCAGCCTGCTTTCTTATAGAACCTAGGACTACCAGCCCAGGGATGGGACTACCCATTTGGGACTAGCCCTCTCCCATCAATAACTAACACAATGTCTTATAGCCAGATCTTATGGAGGCACTTTCTTAATTAAACTTCCTTCCTTTCTGATAACTCTAGTTTGTATATCAAGTTGATATAAGACTAGCCAGCACACTGCTCTTCTAGAGGACCAGAATTTGGTTCCCAGGTCCTAAGTTAGGCAGGCAGTTCACAGGGCCTGTTATTCCAGCTCCAGGGGATCTGATGCCCTCCACTGGCCTCCATAGATACTGCACATATCACACACACACACACACACACACACACACACACACACACACACACACACACACATATACACATAAACAAAGAATAGATCTACATATGATCTAGCTATCCTACTCCTGGGTATATATCTGAGGGAATATAAGTTGGTATACTGCAGAGATACTGGCATATCCTTATTTACTGTTGCACTAATAAAAATAGCTGCAATATGAAATGAGTATAGACCTACATAATCAGATGAATGCATAAAATAAGTTGGATATATACTCAATGGAGTTTTATTTAGCTGTAAGAAAGAATTAAAATTATGTCATTTAGAAATGATCATATTAAGCAAAATAAGCCAAACCCACAAAGTCATTTTTTCTCTCATATGCAGAATCTAAATGATATCTACGTTTATCTCTCTCTCTCTCTATGTATATGTCATAAAAATAGAAGTGTAACTTTGTGGAAAAGAAAAGGATTATTATGGGGGGGAGAGGGCATAGGTCAGTAATGGGAGTGAAAAGTCAAGTACATAATATATTTACGTGAACAAGTTTTCATGAAATCAATCACTTTGTACAATGTATTTATGTTACTAATTTTTAAAGAGTTATATAGACTTCACATAGGGCATTGATTGCCTAGACTTGGTGAATTTAATCTAATCACTTGGCCCCTTCAAAGTGGGAGAGGAAGGCAGAAGATTGAGAAAAAGATACGTCTGGAGAGAAGGAAAAGAGACAGGGAGACGGGAGGAGTCAGCCTCCCATCCCTGCCTTTGAGGGCGAGAGGAGCTAGGAGTCAGGGATGAAGAAGGTCCCTAAGAGCTGAAAATGATCCCTGATGACATTCAGAGACCCAGAGTCTCAGTTCTGCAGCCACAGGGGACTGGATTCTGCCCACACCTGAATGGCTTCAAAGGGTGTTCTCTCTGGACTTCCAGTTAGGGAATGTAGACTTTCTGAAGCTTTGGGTTTTAGACCAGTTAGATCATTGTCAAACTCTGACCTACTGAACTGAGGTATTAGGTGAGTGTTGTTTTAAAATTCTAGATTTGCGGGTACTTGTTTAAGACAGCAGTGGGAAATGTATATGCCAAGCATTTCAGGATCTCTGTTTCTTTCCCTTCAATGTCAGCATCTCCTTTCTCTGTAAACCCTGGACACTCTCCGGTTTTCTCACATCTGCTGCTGAGCACCAGGAAGGTGTACAGGGAAGGCAGTGTGCTCCAGGGTATAGGAAGAGGGCTGGGTAGAAGGCAGAGGAACAACTTAGGGGGCTGTTGGCTCTTTAAACTGAGAGAGAGGATGGCCTGGAGGAACACAGTAGCCTTGGGAAAAGAGAAGAGGATGAATCTGAGAAATAATTAGGAGGCTGAATCCAGGGGACACATCAGCGCTGTTTTATTAGTATTGGGGTGAACAATCTCCCCTGCCTTGTCCTCCCCTGCGACCTCTACCTCTTTGCTTCTACCGTCTAAGAGTAAACTGTTTTTGCAGGCACCATACTTCCCTCTAGTAAACAAGAGGACCACACTCTGGAAGCCATTAACAGTTTCTACCAGGGGCAGCCAAAGACAGGAAATGACAGCCGAGCCGCAGCAAACCTTAAAGGCCCCCTATGGACAGTGGCACCCAGATGGTGCAACACAGTAATTGCTAGAACAACTTCACTCACTCCACACTGCAATTGATGGCAGGAAATGAGGAGAGATTTTATACTCCCTAATATCAGTAAGTCGGGAGATCCAAATATCCGAAATGAAATTTGAACCAGGGTGTTTGGCTGAGTGTCCCAAACTCTTGCCTATAGTTGGAGATCATTTCACCCTAGAGAGTTTTACTTATACAGTCACACACCACATAATGCTGTTGAGGTCAATGATAGATCATAACCTACATAGACCATGTATGTGTAATAGATAAAGTGGTGGCCTGTAAGTTCATAACAGAGCTTAAACTCTCCTATAATCTTAGTGACATTGCCACCACTGGACACAAATAGGACACTGCTCATATATTTGCTATAATGCAGGTAAGCATACCTGTATGCTGCCAGTTGTGTAAGAGCATAGCACATGCAGTTACCTATAGTATGTGATATCTGATAACAGCAATAAGTAGCTATGTTACTTGTTTGGTTATTGTGGTGGTTTGAAAGAAAATGGCCCCCAAAGGGAGTGGCACTATTAGGAGGTGTGGCCTTGTTGGAGTAGGTGTGGTTTTGTTGGAGGAAGTGTGTCACTGTGGGGGTGGGCTTTGAGGTCTCTTTTGCTCAAGCTTCCCTCGGGGGTGGCAGAGAGTCCACTTCCTGTTGCCTTGTGATCAAGATACAGCCAGCACCATGTCTACCTGCATGCCACCATGCTCTCTGCCATGATGATAATGGACTGAATCTCTGAACTGTAAGCCATCACCCCAGTTAAATGTTTTTCCTTTATAAGAGTTGCCATGGTCATGGTGTCTCTTCACAGCCACAGAAACCCTGACTAAGACATGTATTTACTGCACTGTACTTATATTGTTAGTTTTGAATGTAGTATTTCTATATGTTAAAATTTGCTTACTGGAAAATAGTTTCTCTCATTACAACAGCAGCTACTTTGTATATCTGCTTACTGTATGTTTTGGTTGAGTCAAGCATTTAGGTGGAGTGACTAACTTGAACATTTTGGGTGTATGTAAGCATACTCCATGATGTTTGCACAATGGTAAAATGATCTGATGACCAAGTTTCCAGACCACATCTGCGTTGTAAAGAAATGAATGACTATACTTCATACTAACAGATTTGTTTATGGTCCTGTAACCAGATCCTTGTATTAAATTCTTTCTGTGTAAAATGCTTAGTGAGTATTCCATCATCTTGCCTGGAATGTGATGGAACTAGGTCATGCCAACTTCAGGCCAATTTAATTCAGTTTGTTCTTCCTTGGTATGTCACAGACATCCCATTTACCTTGACTCCTAGTCTTGCCCAGTCTGGGTTCCCTTGCCAGTAACTGGGAGAACCAACCCCACACAATTAACCCCTAGCCTTGAGGAGATGCATGAAGCAGAACATGGGACCAGTCACCTGAGACTTAGTCATGACAAGTGTCATGGAACCTTCTCAAGTTGATCCTAGGTGAGAGAATAAAATTCTTCTTCCATTTGTACTTTTCTTATATTTAAAAAATGATTTTTTTATTTAAGTGTGTGTGTGTTTTTGTGTTAATGTATGCCACATGAGTATAGATGCCTGTGGAAGTCAGAAGACAGTATTAGATGCCCTGGAGCTAGAGTCACACAGTGTGAGTGCTCAGGATTTAACTCAGATCTTCTACCAGAGCATCAAGCACTCCTTTTTTTTTTTTAAAGTTAAAGATAGATTTTTTTTTTTTTTCGAGACAGGGTTTCTCTGTGTAGCTTTGCGCCTTTCCTGGAACTCACTTGGTAGTCCAGGCTGGCCTCGAACTCACAGAGATCCGCCTGGCTCTGCCTCCCGAGTGCTGGGATTAAAGGCGTGTGCCACCACCGCCCGGCCCGGATTTTTTTTTCATACAATATATTCCAACCACAGTTTCTCCTTCCTCCACTTCTCCTAGGTCCCTCCCCACTCTCCCACTACCCCAGATCTTCTCTCCTCCTGTTTCTTCTTCAGAAAAGAACATATCTCCAAGAGATGACAGCCAGACAGGGCAAAACAAGATACAATAAGACAAGGCAAAAGTCCTCATATCAAGGCTGGACAAGGCAACCCAATAGGAGGAAAAGAGTCCCAAGAGCAGGCAAAAGAGTCAGAGACACACCCGCTCCCACTGTTAGGAGTGCCACAAAAACACCATGTTAACAGCCGTAACACATATGCACAGGACTTGGTGGAGGCCCATGCAGGCCCTGTGCTTGCTACTTAAGTCTCTGTGAGCTCACATGATCCCTGCTCAGTTGATTCGGTGGGCCATGTTCTCCTGGTATTCTCCATCTCTTCTGACTCCTACAGTCTTTCCTCCCCCTCTTCTGCCTGGTTCCCCAATCTCTGAAGGGAGGGACCGGATGGAGACCTCCAATTTAGATTCTCTCTCTCTTTGCATAGTGTCTGGCTGTGGGTCTCTGCACTTGCTCCCATCTGCTGCCTGAGAAGCTTCTCTGGTGATGACTGGACAAGGCACCAGGCATATGGGTATAGTAGGATATCATTAAGGGTCATTTCATTGATTTTTTTTTTTTTTTTTGCTTCCTAGTCATGTTTGGTTCTATGCTAGGTCTCTGGGCTATCTAGTCACTGTGCCTGGCCATCCAGGTGGTGTAGGGCCTGGGCTCCCTCTCATGGGGTGGACCTCAAATGAAACCATACATTGGCTGGCCACTCCCCCAAGTTCTGTACCACCATTGACCCAGCACATCTAGCAGAGAGAACAGATTGTAGGTTGAGGGTTTCGTGGCTGGGTTGGTGTCCAGGCTTCTCTTTCTGTAGCCTGTAGAGTACCTTCTCATGCCAAAGCGACTCAAACACAGGGGTGAAGGCTCCGTGCAGTCACCAACTTGACCTCTCTACATTCAGTGAGCTGAGTAGAAGTTGTCCATGGCAATGGGGTCCCGCTGTCAGTTTTCAGAGGGCGACCTTCTGTCCCAGCATCAGTCTGGGTTGTTCAGAGATCTCCACATGACCTCCTCAGCCAACAACTCAACAGAATGTAACCCCATCGCACCACTGGAAGCCTCAGCAAGCACTCTTGAGAGTCATATCTCTATCCTCATTTTCTTTACTTTTTTAAAAAAAATTTCATTTTTGAGATTATACTATAATTACATCATTTCCCCCCTCTCTTTCCTCCCTCCAAACCTCTACTTGCTCTCTTTCAAAATTCATGGCCTATTTTTTATTAATTGTTGTTACATGTATATATGTATATGTATAGAAATACACATATTATACATTTCTATGTATAACCTCAGTCTGTATAATGTTATCTGTATATATGTTTTCAAGGCTGACCATTTGGTATTGGATATCCAATTGGTGTGCTTGTAACACAAATTGCTAAACAGTCTTATTAATAAAAAAACCCAGAGCCAGATACTGGGGTAAATTCTGAAAGATCAGAGAGACAGAACAAGCCACAGCTAACCTCACCTCGACAACTCCTCGTTGGACCCTGTTTCCACGAATCTTCAGACTGAAAGCTTCTGAGTCCTCATCTGAATGGATCTCAGCTGAACTGCTGCTAAAAGCCTGAAAGCTGAAAAGCCTCTAGTTCCTGGTCCTCACGCCTTATATACTTTTCTGCTTCCTACCATCACTTCCTGGGATTAAAGGTATGTGTCTTTCCCAAGCAAGACATGAGATCAAGTCCTCGGATTAAAGGTGTGTGTCACCATGCCTGGCTCTGTTTCCAGTGTGGCCTTGAACTCACAGAGATCCAGATGGATCTCTTCTTCTGGAATGCTAGGATTTAAGGCATGTGCTACCACTGCCTAAACTCTATGTTTATTATAGTGGCTGTTCTGTTCTCTGAACCCCAGGTAAGTTTATTCGGGTACACATGTGCTTTTACCTGGGGAAGACAATTTTTTCCGTGTGTGTGTGTGTGTGTGTGTGTGTGTGTGTGTGTGTGTGTGTGTTATTTCAGGTGTAGTGACTGATGACTCTTGCATGTTATCCAGGCATTGGCATTTCAGGTGATATGTACAGTGCGTGATACTCAGGCTAATTGGCAGACTTGGAGTTTATGGAAAAGTTCCACCTTACAAGCTCTGATTAAAATTTGCCGCTCTTCATCCCCAGTAGAACTGAAATTGGTTGTGGTGAGAGTAGCTTGCTCAGGGTCTGATGAAGTGTGGTTCTTCCTTTTCTACTGTTGGCTGAAGTCTATTAAAGTGGTGTTATTTCTGTGTCCAGGGATGATGCTTCTGGGTACCCCTGTGTTGTGGAATATTATTTTAAGGTGTGCTACTTTTGTTTATGTTGCATTTAACTCTGTGAAGCTGTGTTACTGTGCCTGTCTAAAACACCTGATGGTCTAATAAAGAACTGAACGGCCAATAGCAAGGCAGGAGAAATGATAGGTGGAGCTGGCAGGCAGGGAGAATATATAGAAGAAAAATCTGGGGGAGAGGAGATCTAGCAGCCAGACAAGGAGGAGGGTTCCAAGAGCCAGCTACCTAGATATGCTGCAAGCCATGGAGTAAGAGTAAGAGAATGGGGAGAGTCCAGAGGGAAAAGGTAGATGGAATAAGTTAATTTAAGGAAAGCTGACAAGAAACTAAGCCAAGCTAAGGCCAGGCATTCATAAGTAATAATACACTTCCACATATGGATTTATTAGGGAGCTGGGTGGCGGGCCCCCAAAAGAGAAAAGATTAAAAACAACACCCCTGTCCACTCATCTATATCTCTTAGGAGTTGTTTTCACCTCTACACATCCTCTGTTTTTCACGTAGGCACTGGGGAAACACCAAGGACATATGAAGCAGATCATCCTGCCCAGCTTGCTGGTGCCATTCTCTGGATGTTATGTCTCAAGATTTGCCTGATTGTATAATTCATCCCGGATGGTTAAATCTTCCAGGAAACTCTAGGGATCTGTTAAGATGCTGTGAGTTTGGCAACTATCTTCTGAATATTTAGGAACTGTGACATCTATCTCTCTGCTCTTGAATATATTTCTGACATGGTCAGACCTCCAGCCCCAGAAATAGAAGCAGAAGGGCCTAGCATAAGGTGAAGTAGCTAATAAAACTATAGGTTAGGACTTTCTCTTCTATGAAGGGAAAATATATAAGTGACAAGATATCTCACGAAATCATTTTTCTTCCCCTGTCTTGCACAGCCCTTGTGCTCCGCACATGCACAGATTAGGTTTACAGATCCTGTAAGGCAATTCATTCTGCCCTGAATCTAATGCCAGTACATTTTGAAGGCAGTCAGCACAATGTGTTCCAGGCAGGAAAAATATTGTCATTATTTTTTTAACCCCCCCTATTGTTTTTATTCAATCTGCTGTGAAACTGTGACTAAATCTCTTTACATTTAATTTTTAATTGTGTGGTATCTTTCCTTCAGAACAAGGTTGAGTACTCAACCCTTGTCCCCTAACATCCCAACTGTACAGTTGTATAAGGGGTTTGTTTCAGTAAAAATGATTACTGGTATCTATAATGGAATTGTAATAACTCAATACTGTTTTATAAATTTTTGATTCACTCTGCATTTTTTATTTGACAGCTTGCCAAGTTCTGGTTTTTATCTGATCATCTTTGCATCAATAATGCATGAGGTTGAGATCTTCTGAAGACGGACACTTTCCCCCCCCTTTGCTCAATGCTTTGCTTTTGCCAGCAAAAAATATTGATTTGGATTTAATAATCTGTAGTCCGTTTGGTTTGATCACACTTAGCAGGACACCCTAATAAGAGCTATGGCCACATATCCGCCAACATAGAATCAATTACTCTTCCTTAATAAATGCAATCATTGAACACCTGATCCATACTATTGCTTGCTATGTGTAATTGATTACAGGGTTGACACAGTCGAGACATGAATGGCCCCAGGTTTCCCTATTCAGAGCCTTTCAACAACAACAACAAAAGATAATCAAAAGAACCCAGTGCTATATAGAAAGATGATGCTTCTGATTGTAATTTGTCACCTCCATCAACATACATTTTGTCAACATTCTGCTCTTACCAGATTGAAACAACGCTGCTGAAGTCAGGCTGTGCTTGCTCCTAGCTGTTCCTGTTAAGGATGATGGCATGAGTAACAAGCCCATCCTATCACCTGCCTCCAGCATTGTTATAAATAATCAGCATCAAGAAAATGAACTGACTAGAATTCAGGAGGGCCCGCCAATAACACATCTTCATCCATTGTCTTATTTCCATGCAACACAACCAAGGATATCCTTTAAAATTCAGTGTTCCCATCTGAAATAAATGACAAGATGCTGATAAGTTGCTTGCCCAGTGGTAGAGAAATAATGAAATAAGCATCTCTGGGATACAATGTACACATTAGGGCATTTTAAAGCTCTCCGTGTCATTTGAATGTGTAGCTGAGGGTGAGACCCAGTGGAGCTGAGGAGCAGCAATCATGGGCTCCGTAGACGTGTGGGAACTTCGGGACCCCTTCCACGTCTACTGAGTCAGAATCTGCCTTCTAGCAGTCCCCTCCCAAATGACTTTTAGGCACAATAAAACTTGAGAAGCATTGATTTAAAGTCCCGTCACATAAAATACTCTCAAGTCAGAGAAACTGAGTGCTAAAAGATCAGTGTATTCAAATGTTTCTAGGGGAAGTGGGATATGGCTGTGGACTTGGCTTTGAGAGGTTCCAACTAACTCCGGTTATGGTAGCTGCCGGCTGTGTGAAGCTGGGTGAGTCTCCTGTGGTAGTTCAGATACTGGCTACCCTCCCGAAGGCTCCTACACCAGACACTTGGTCTTCAGTGTGACAATGGGAGACAACAGACTTTGAAAAGGGGCATCCTGAGGGCAGTGGGGATGTGCTACTACTGTGGGTCCTAAACCTCTTTGGCTTCTTGCCTTGTTGTGTGGTCCCTTCTTTATGGACAAATTCCCACTAGGACATGATGTAGCCATAGACCCTTCCCTGTACAAAGCTAGTGTCAGTACCATCATTGGAAGCCCACAGCATTGTAAGCTTTCTTTTTTCTGTAATAATTTTTAATTAAAATATAATTATTTCCCCTTTCCTTTCTTCCTTCCAACCTCTCCTGTCTTCTCCATTGCCTCTTGAATTCATTTTTCTTTGATTATTAGTTACACACACACACACACACACACACACACACACACACACACACATACACACGCACACACGTGCACACACACACGGTATAAATATCTGAATACAATCTACTGAGACCGTTGAGTGTTGCTTGTAT
The DNA here is from genome assembly GCF_007827085.1 of Peromyscus californicus insignis. Taxonomy (NCBI): domain Eukaryota; kingdom Metazoa; phylum Chordata; class Mammalia; order Rodentia; family Cricetidae; genus Peromyscus; species Peromyscus californicus. Next base: position 10,265,227 of record NW_026294535.1, read on the forward strand.
GTATATGATTTCAGGGCTGTATTGTATAACCATTTAGTGGGCTCATCTCTGGGGAAGAGAAATTTTCCTTCCCCCAGCAACCATTAGTTATCTTAGTTTATTTTAGGGGTGGGGCTCCTTAACATTTCCCCCTTCCCAATTAGCATGTTGCCACTGTTAGGTTCTTGCTTAGGTAGCCATAATGTTGTGATCTTGTGGGTATAGTTTCCCTTCCACTTTTAGGGAGACACACTGTCACAGAAAACTCCCTGGTCCTCTGGATCTTACATTGGTTCTGCCCCTGACTCTTCTGTGATGTTTTTGGAACCTTAGGTTCAGGAGTTGTATGTAGATGCATTCTCTGGGTCTGGGCTCGCCAGATCAGCTGTTCTCTGTATTTTGACCAATCCGTGATGGTCTTTGTCTGATCTAAAGATTTGGAACCGCAGATAAGAAAGAACATGTAGTTTGCCCTTCTGGGTCTGGGTTAGCTCACTCAATATATTTTCTAGCTCCATTCATCAACTGCAAAATTTTATGGACCACATTTTCATTATTTGTCAACCAAAGGACATGTAGGTTGTCTCTATTTCCTAGCCATTGTGAATAGAGCAGCAATGAACATGGTTCAACAACTATCTGTAGAATAGACAGTTGAATCCTTTGGGCATATGGCAAAGAGTGAGTGCAGCTAGGTCAGATGGCAGATTGTTTCTAATAAGCTTAAAAAATGGAGTTAGCTGGTCTTAGGTATTTTTATAGAAAAAAGTAGATTAACATATTATTCTAAGTTTCAGTTCACTCATCTGTACAGGGTTATGAATAGCACCCATCTCCCTAGAACTACTGCAAAATTTCATCAAAACATTGCGTGCAAATGCTTAATACAAATGTCAGATTCATTACAAGCAAACGATACCTTCTTTTTTTGGCAATCTTAATGTTTAGGTTATCTTCCTTGGGAGGGAAATGCGATTTTTTGCTCAGATGTCTAAAATGCTGGTAATAATTTTAATTTAAAATGTATCTGTTGATCCATGAAGCTAGTTCAAGCTCCTGCTGAAGTCAGCCGCAATGTCAGCCTGGTGTTCTCAGCTCACACTTGATGCTGTGCCTCATTTACAGGAGGCACAACATAAAGGTTAATAGCAGCCCACAAAACCAGTACAGCGGCAAGGAAGCTCAGCCATAATGCTTCCCTAGCTCTCTAGTCTGGGTGACTGCAGCTTCATTTTCTTTGGGGGCCACTCATCATTTTGTATAAAAGGACTCACAAAGCTGGCTTCCATGTGGGACTAACTCTGTTCACCTAAATTTGGCCTGATTTGGAAAGCTGTCTTGGCTCTTTCCCACCAAATCCAAACAGGGATGGGAGATTTTATTAAAATGACTTGGGCCCAGCCTGCTCTGTGCTCTGAACCATTGACGGGAGCCAAAAATGTCCCCTGGTGTCCATAGAAACATTGTTCTTATTTTTCAAAATTAATCTAGCTGGATTTGCAAGGCTGCGTCACCTCCATCAGGGATGCAGACAGCCAGGACAAAGAGCTGTTTGGATGTTCCCAGCTGGGAGCCCTGCCCTCAGCAAATACAGTTGATATAAATAAATGGTCTCTTGCCTGCCTACATTCATGCCCATCTGTTTGGAGGGCATGGTGCCCAATCAAAAGTTGCCTAGACGCTCGCCATGGGCACCAGAGCCAAGGAACAACGATTTCATGGCAGCCTGCCTAAGGCTGTGAATGCCATCTTTTCAGTGGTGGGTTCTCATCCTGGACCAGAATGGGAGTGCTGGCACTGTATGCTTCCTTACTGTTGATCACACCTGTTGACAAGGGCGTGCCAAACTATGAGAAACGGGAGAGAAAGAAAAGTGCCGTGTAGGAGCATCCCTGGGCTCCCAGGGCCTAATGAGCTCACTGAGACAAATTCTAATTAAGTAGAGAAAATCTTTGCCTGTGGATGTTCTTCTGGGACAGAAGATTGGTGGGTCAGACTTGCCGGGCTTCACTGAATGGGTGGATCACAATCTGTTCCTAGCTGGCCACGATGCCCCTGTCCAATACAGGAAATACAATAGAACACTGGTCTTTGATGACATTGGGAACCAAAGGAACTTATCCCCTGGCTCCCAGTTTTCACCCACCTACTGAAAACAATAAAGCCTGATGTGCACAAGTCACAGGTTGCAATATCCAGGAGCTGAGTGTACTCTGGGTTGGTTGAACTTGAGAAAGGAAATAAAGCCACCCAGGAGAAAGCAATGACCCAGGGCATAGCTATGCTCATCAAAGTGAGTAAGTTTCCTCAGAGATTGGTAAGCACAATCAGAAACGAATTCATATACTCAGATCACTAGGGGACCCAGAGAGCATCCTCGCAGCAAAAGATAGTAAATTACTAATCCCCAGGCACCATGGACCTTTAGAGGGCTAAAGGCTGTGGTCTAAGTGATGAAATGAATTCCATGGTGACAGGTAGTGAGCAATCTGTGTTGTTAAGAAATTCAAAAATTCAGGCATGCTACCTTATACCCTGTGGAGGAAAAATAGGTTGAGCAGCTGCTGACAGGAAGCAGCATGCCTTGTTTTTACATAAATGACCATGTTGTTAGTGCAACATTCAGTTTTGATCCTGAGTTTCCATTGCTTGCTTAGCTCTGAGTATCCTGTCAACTAAAGTTGTGGTTAAATCCATGTAGAAGCAAGAAAATATCTTCCCAAGGGGTCTAAGAGCTAATCACTGGTACTTTTGAATATGTGTAGAGTCCCTTGCAGAGCAGAAGAGACCCCTACAGCTGGAATGAGCCAAGGCTTTTGAAAGGTAGACATTATCCTGGAGTATCTTAGGGCATCTGCTGCCATTACAAGGACTTTTATCAGAGCACACGGCAACTCAGTGAAGGAAGCTGAGTCAACGGTGCATTCTGAAGATAGAAGAAGAGGCTCCAAGCTGCTAGAAGCTGAAAAGACAATGGAATGGCTTCCCACCTCTGAGCCCTCGGAAAGAACCAGCCCTGCTGGTGCCTTGACTTTAGTCAAGAGTCTGATTTTGGAGTTTCTATAATCACTCCAGAATTTGCAAGGACAGTTGTTTTTAGGTGTGTGTGTGTGTGTGTGTGTACACGTGCACCTGCAGGTAGTTGTAGTTCCCCAGGAGTCCTCCACCTTGGTTTTTGAGGTAGGATCTCTCACTGAACCTGCAGCTTTATCAACAGGTTAGACTGGCTGGTCAGCAAGTCCCATTGTCTGGCCTTTGTCCACCTCCCTCGCTTCACGATTACAAGTACAAATCAATACCCTGGCTTTTTAAATTTGGGTTTAGATATTGAACTTGGGTCCTCATAGCAGAGGTAGTCATGATGGGCTACCTCTTCAGCCTATGTTTTGTTTAAAGTTTCTAATGTGGATTTGCTACAGTAACGACAGGAATGAATTTTTTTATTGTTGTGTAGTAGATGCAGTATGGCCATGACATTAGAGCTACAAGATAGTAGAAAGTTAGGAAGAATATAATACATTGACGTGTGGATAAAAGTAACAGCATTTGACCTGTGAATGATAGTGGTAGCAGGCACAGTGAGCCTCCTACCCAGCCACAGCTGAAAATCTGAGCAGAGTTCCCCTGAACTTACGTGCTGGTGGCCAGGAGTTGGGTACTCAGTCAGTACACCTTTTGTGTGTTACAGGTTATGTGTTTTATGCATTATGAAAAAATATTAAGAACCCATAGATCTTTTCACTCACATCTGTAATTTACCAGAGGCCCAAGTGACTCAATGAAGATGATCAATATTATGGGGCAGATATTCACAACACTTGTTAAAAGGGGCTGATTCCACATTTATGGCAGAAGGACAGTGCCCCATAGCTAATTCTAGGCAGTTAAAATTTAAAACTTCATCTTTAATTTTGTTTGTGTTTCTCTCAGCTGCATTTGGTGACATGCGGGATCTGAGTCTGTGTTTTTGTCCCCATGGTGAAAATACATTTTACTTTTTAATAGTAGATTTGTGGGTAGAATTTTTGTAGCAATGATATAACTGACTGTTATATGTGTGTTTATAACTCACAACTTGCACATTTTTCTTCATATTATTGTTTTACCATTTTTAGGATATGTGGTTCATCTGTAATTACTGCTTAAATTGTCAGAGGCCCAATAAAAAATCCACATATGAGTTGGGTACATGCTGATAAAATCCACACGCTCAAGAGTTAGCTGTCATTGAGTTACCTGTCTTTTTCCCTCAACACACTGACGGGTTGTGTTTTTTTTTTTCTCTTAGGTCCAAAGGATCATGATAGAATCCAATGTCTTTTTTTTCCTCTCAGTTTTCCTCCCTAACATTGTGCAAGTGTAGGCTTTTAGAAAAGGACTCTTTATATCAGGACTCATCATTCTGCTTACAATGCTTAGCCTGTCAGGCAGAATTCCATGTGAATTATTGAAAACACAGCCATCCCTGCTCCAGTGGCAAGCATTCAGGTCACAGAGGCAGGGTGTAGGTTTGGAGCACATGTTTAGATTCATGAGCAACTCATTGTCAATTACTGTCTCCCTACTGTGTGCTGGACACTGAGCCTCACATGTTTAACATTACGAGTATCTCAAGCAACCTAGTGGATTATCTGAGACGTGGTGGGATAGATACACAGACCATGTGAAATAGCTTGGGCTGTTAGTGGTTAGTTCTTAGTTTATTCTTATGAGCAACTAACCTGTTAGGGCCGCCTCTGCTGCTGAGAAGCGCTATCAGCACATGCCTGTCCATATAGTTGTCTCTCACTCCATCTCAGCAGCTAGATCATTCTTCTTGTTCATCACTTGCCTGCTTTCAGCAGCCTTGGCCGGCAAAGCAAACACCTCAGTCAGGTTTAATACTTTCATGCCTACAGTTGACTTCCTGTGGCTCATTCCTTCACTGCCATGCCCCCCACCCCGAGAGAGAGAAAACAATAAGTCTGCACATTAAGTTCAAATAATTGAATTAAGCTGTCTCCTATACTTATACACGCGCCCCAAAATGACAAAGAGTCTGCAAAAGGAAGAAGGGTAAATGCACTATTTTACTGTTTTTGTTAAAGAAATCAAATATTTAAAAATCATCATAAAAGCTTAATAAACTGAGAATTTTATAATTCTCACATTGCTCACCCCTGTCCAATCAAATTAAATGATGTCTCTTCTAAATTGATTGCGTTTTTCCCATTTCCTAGGAACTGACGTATTTCGGGGAACATTTCATGTGCCTTGCATTCTGAAAGGAAGAATCACCTCATTATTTTTTCATCTAGTAGCTGGACTTCCTTCTTCCAAAGCTTTCTTTTAGTGATAAAAGTAAATAAAAATATAGTTTTTTTATTGGTGAGGCATTTCCTGAAAGCAATTTTCATTTTTTGCTGGCAACCTGAGTTAGCGGTAATTCAGACCTCGGTTATGCAGCTAGCCTTGGTATTTTAAGATGCCTATCACTGTGAAATGAAAGCATTGCAGTAGCACCCAATAGACCAGAGAAGGAAATAATCAAAATACTATTCACTCTTTCACTTATCAACAAACATTTATTGGACATTAAGTTGCTCTGCCAGACTGCCTTTTCCTTCTGCTCCTTCTCTTCCTTCCGGTCTCCAATGAAACTGCCACCACATCTAAGAAACAAAGACATCAAAGATGTTAAGTTCAACCTCATCCTGAGAACACAGTCAAACGGGGCCAGTGATGTGCAGCTAGTTCTGTTAAGGAAAGCTGCAGGATGGGTGAATAGGGCATCAGGAGTCAGGGACCATCTGGGTGTGAGCACATAAGTGTGGGCCTGATATTAGAAGGTAACTCTAAGAAGAGAGTCCAGGAGGACTTCACCAAGTGCATGGTGTGGGTCTGGCACCCCACTCTGCAGAATTTCATGCTAAAGTTAGACTGCTGTTGTGGGACAAGGCCTTTAGGAGTGGTGGGTTGTTAAAAGAGGTTGACGATTTCTCTTGGGTCTAGGTTAGTTCACATGAAGACAAGTTGTCATGAATCCAGTCTCTCTTGCACATGAACCTGCTCTGAGACAGGAGGGTGCTCCCAACATGTCAAGCAGGCTGCACTTTTATCTGGAGGTTTGAGTATGATAGAATATATTCAAGTTATTGACAACTTTTGTTTACTTGTGGTTGTATGAGTGAGGACCCCAGACTTGTTCTGGCTTTACAGTGGTATCCATTCTCAGTTCCTATAGGATTCCCAATGTTTCTGGCCATGTGCTCTTTGCTCAAGCATGGCCTCTGGCTTTATGGGGGCCATCCACCAAAACAAAGTCTTGTACTCTGTAGCAAAATCACAGGAGTTGCTTGTTGCCTTTAACATGTTCTATTGATAAAAGCAAGTAATGGGCCTTACCTGTACCCCAGGAGAGGGGACCACAAAGAGTGAGCACCAGAGTGAAGGACAGAGTTGAGTTCACGCCAAGAGCTGGTCACCACTTGAGATACTGAGAGTAACAGGAATGGATAAAGAGAGCATGGTGGTAACAAGCGATGGTTCTGTGTCGTTGGGGTGAGATGAAGGCGTTGTGTTGGAAGGATGAGAAAACTGGGCAGGCATCACCTTTGCTAACATTCATAGAATGCCTACTCCATGCCGAAGAAGTACTCCATACACATATAAAACATTCCATCCTTGAAAACCCTCCCATAACGTGTGCATTGCCACCACGAACGGAGTGAAGGAGTCCAGGCGCCAAGATTAAGTAGCTGGTAAATAATGACTCTGAGTTCACACTGTGTGGCTTCTGGGTCTGTCTCTAGCAGTCAGGCAACACTCTCCCTAGGCAAATGTCTAGGTCTGTGTGAACAGATGATACAGGGTCTTGCTAAGGAATTTGGATCAGGAGGCAGTGAGGGCATACTAGAGAGGCTACAACCGGATCCAGGTGCTCAGACTGCCACACTTGCCAGAGCCATGGAGCGTCCACCAGCCCAGGGACACTAGTGTCAGTGGGGCATATGCAGGGATCGTGGGGGTGCAGAGGGAGGGAGCAGAATTACATAATGTGACTCAGTGGCTGTCTGAGGGCTGATAGTACAGAGGTAGAACTGAAAAACAGGGATGCATTTAGAACTTGGTTTAATGGTGAATGGAGGAGGAAAGGCATCTATCAGGACTCAAGTCACTAGAAGCAAGGACTACCTCTTGCTTTTTTCTGGATCCTTTACGTCTGGCCCAGCAATTTGCTTGTAGCCATCCAAGCAAGTGAATGCAGGAATGCGTTCCTCGTATCTACTTTGAACCTTGTCCTGCTTCAGCAAGCTCTTCCCATTTCTCCTCCCCAGGGCCTTCCCTTGTCTCCAGTAACTGCTGTTCTTTCACCTTCTAAGATAGGGTTGTGGACCCCACATGTGTGAGATTATACAGCATTTGTCTCTCTGTGCCTGGCTTTTGCACAGTGGGGTGACAATGGTTAATAAAATTGTGTTATAGACTTCAAAATCAGAATAGGGTTTTCACAGTCCCCCCACCCCAAGAAAGACCAAAGGTGTATGATGATGGATTAACTTATTATCCTGATTTTCTCATTCTAAAATACATTGAAGTATTACATTGTATTTCCTGAATTGAATAATTGGGGGGGGGCGCTAATTAAAACTTAAAAATAAGATAGCAAACAGTTGTACTTACCACACACGTAATACTGTTCAAAAGATTTCATTTGTATTAATTGTTTATACTCCACTTGTTATACTCCCATGGCATAGGTATTTGCATTTTCTAGACGAGGCAATTGTAGGTACAGTATGACTAAGTAATTCATGTTGCCACTCACAGCTAATGTCAGAGTTAAGATCTGAACTCAGCCAAGCCAGCTCCAGGGTCCACATGCTTACCCACTATACATTAAACACACAGGCACACAGACACACACACACACACACACACACACACACACACACACACACACACACACGCACACACACACACACACACACACACGCACACACTAGTATTTCAGAATACCATTGTGTGATTTTACTAAAACAGAATGGCTATTTTTGATACAATGTGAGGAATTTATTAATAGCCTCAATGGCTTTTGTCCCTAATTTGCAGTGTCACATTCTGGGACACTGTATTTTAAGGCTGTGTCTTGCTTTCCAACTCATTTGAGGCACTCAAGTTTAAGGAATAAGTTCTAGTCTTTTTGTTCCTACTGTGTTTTGAGTAGTATACTGGGTGACCATGTTTGCAATGAATTGTTTTCTCATATATTTTATATGAATAATTGATACATTTAAAATTGCCTCAACAAGTTTCCCTCCTTAGATAACAGCTGGAAATGATAGGGTGGTGGGTCCTTGCTATTTCCATTTTATAACAAGGAGCATAAAGAGGCAGAGGAGATTGGTCAAATTGAACCCAAAAGTTCAGTTGAAAGGGCTATTGTAACAACTGAAAATATGTTTGGCCTGTTTGTTTTTTCCACTTGGAGTAAGAGGTAGTGATGGGACTGCAGGGTAACATATTTAATAAAATGGTGGTGACTCTTTTATCAGTCATTACTAGTATGATTATTACCTTTTACAGTCATAATGGGAAAGAACAAGGACATGAAACACACAGGGTACATTAACATCAGAAAATGTCATAGTGAAGCCCATTTTATGTGTAATTAACATACACTAACAATAACACAATATCTTCCAGATACAATAGGTGTTCTGCACTATGAACTCACAAAGACTCCGACAGCGTGCACAAGATCCATGTACGTTTAAACCAGACAAAATCCCAGCATGGGGAAGGAGAAGAGGACACCAAGTCCTAGACATAACCAAGAAGTCACTTGTAAGAGTTATCTGCTAAGGGAGGAAAATGGGTGTCACTAGGTGCATCAGCCCCGTGCCCAGAAATAGATGGCTTACAAAGACTAGATACTTTCTTGTATACTGTTTGGTAGTTTTTGTCTTACTGAGTTTGTTTCCTTTGATTTTAGTTGTTTTTTTTTTTTTTTTTAGAGAGAGAGAGAATGAAGTTGGGTGGGTAGAGGGGTGGGAAAGATCTGGGAGGAGCTGGGGGCAGGGAAAGAATATAGTCAAACTATACTGTATAGAAAATTTAAGTGAAGAAGAAAAGGCGCATTACAACTAAAAGGGACAGGAAGTTGCAAACTCTGACACTGAGCAATTGCTTAATTAAGTAATGAAATGACCATCATGTAGCCTTAAAGGGAGGGTCTGTTAAGTGAAAAATAAACGAAAAGGAAAATGCCAGGGTAACAGACCGTGCCACAGGGTTTCAGCTGTCAACCCCCAAGCATTGCTTATCTTTGTCAGTCTGACCTCTCATCCACTCCCCAATTCAAAGTGAATTTAGGAAAATAACCCTCATCAGCAGTGTGGCTGTCAAACCACTCTCCAGGCACAGCTTGATGGGCTTTGTTTTTCCCTGTGAAAATCACCTCGATGATACCTTAATCTCTATCAATTTTCTCATTTCTTCCCATTACTTGAAGCCCATCTTCTCTCCCCTCTTCTTTCCGTAAGAGACAGCACGCCTTGAGAAACAAGGCAGCTGTGTGTCTCCTCTTCGCTTCTTTCTTTCTTGCCCTGTCTTCTCGACGTCCGCTGCCTGTGTCCCAGAAGACTGGTACTATCTTCTGCTTTAAGGATCAGATCAGGGTCTTGAGGGGGAATGAATGACTTCTAAGATGGCCCTCTTCATCCCTGCTTCCTATTGTCCACATCTTCTCATAATTTCCTTTTGAGAATGAGCCAGATTTAGCGATCTGCCAAGCATTGGCAAGAGTCACTTCCACTATAAAGATAGGTAGTAGTTAATGTTCTCCTTGCATGACCTAATACCTGACAAGACACCATTTAAGGGGGGAGAGATTTACTCGGGCTCGCAGTTGGACAGTATAGGCAGGCAGTCATGACACAGAAGGCATGTGGCAGAAGTAGATCAGCAGGAGTGGCAGCAGTGTGAAGCTGCTTGCTCATGCCTCACATCTGGGAGGGGGATCAGGAAGCAGAGAGCTGAGAAAGAGGAGCTCCAGGGCTCCGCTTTTCCTTTCTCTTTCATTTTACTCAGTCCAAAACCCCAGCCCAGAAGTCGGTGCCCCTCACATTCAGGGTATATCTTCTCCCTCAGTTAATCCTTTCTAGACATGACTTCTAAGGCACACCAGAGGCCTGTCTCCCTAACGCCCTTGGCATTTCTTAGTCTAGTCAATCTAATGAAGATTAATTCTTGCTGGTTGCAAACCATTGAGATGCCTGTCTTGCGAGCAGGCACTAACTCCTGTTTTCTCAGCTAGCATGCTGTGATGAGGCAAATTTCCAGGATGCAGAAGCCCTTGTATAAGCGACATGAAAGCTGGGCAAGTGAGACTTCAAACCCAGTAGTATGTACCATGACGTGATTTTCCAGAAACCCTAAGTGCCCATAGGGACACATCTCCAGCATAACTTTTAGAAGACACCAAATACATGGGCCACTACCTTAGTCATGCCATTCCAAGAAGCTGTAATAGAAGACCCCTGCTGAGCCACTCGAAGATTTTGCCCCATAGAAACAGTGAAGTTCTCAGCATGTGATGCATGTAACTACCAAGTTTCACAGAGATTTCTTACATAGCAATAGTTTCCTAAGCCTTTTCGTTATTTTCTTTTGAGACACAGAGTTTCTCTGTGTAGCTCTGGCTGTCCTGGAACTCGCTCTGTAGACCAGGGTTGTCTTGAATTCAGCGATCCATCTATCTCTAGCAATACATTACTAATATATTTTCCTGCTAAGCAGCTTTCCCACATTGAAGGTACCTCTTCCTTTGGTAGCTCTATTCTTGATTTCTTAGTCTAACACAGTATTGTAATTGTTTGCCTTGCTTCTCTGCACTAAGCTCCTCAAGGGCAGTGACCCGATTCATCTCCCAGCACAACACCTGGCTTTGCAATGGTTGTGTGTGAAGCAGCAAACACGGGCTTGGCGGCCCTCCCTGTAGCCACGGCTCAGCCACCCATCACTTACAACCGGCCCTGATCCTTCAGTGGTCCGTGCCTTCGTCAGCCGTTAGAGCAGCCCCTCCGTGGCAAAAGGGAGAAAAGCAAATTTTCGTCTTCTTTCATCTTTCCAGTCAGGCTCAAGAACTAAGTTTTAGAATCCAACAGATAAATGAGGACACTCGTGTCTTGGGTGGAGTTGCCCAACTGATAAATAGCAGAGCCAAAGGCAGCATCTGAGAATGCGGGATTTCTCCTCCCCTGCTGCCTGATCATGGACAAGGTTCCCTGAACTCTAGGGCAAACTGTCAAAATGAGAATAATAGTAAAGATTATCCCCATGAGAAACGTATGCTGAGTTCACACTTCAGGGCAAGCATTGGTTCTACACCCTCCAGATGAATTTACTCAGGAAATTCTCATAAAAAGCCCCATAAGGTGGCGCTACCAATTCTCTCCAGTCTACAGATCAGAAAACTGAGGCCAAGTTCAGCTTGTCCAAGGTTCTTGAAGTGGAGCAGGGTGGGCACTCACCGGAGGTGGACTCGGATAAAACATTAGCTTAGACTTAGGGAAAATGACTTCTCTTGGGACTTTTTTTTCCCCTTCTATCGGAGAGTAAAATGACAGCTCAGTGTTCACACGCATTTGAATCTGGGGTTCCTGAAGTTAAATTAATCCATTTTCCTTTGTTAATGAGCATCAGATTTTTCTCTGGAGAGAGACCCCCTTCTGCTCTGGATCCCTACTGCTGTGCAGGAGCTCTAATTAAACCTATGCAAAATACCTTTTTAAAAGGGAAATAATGAGAATCTGGAATCAGAGAGACACGACTCTGAGAGCAACCTTGCTCACAATTTGGCCAGGTTTACTCTCTGTCTCTCAGCGTCCTATGGCTGTGAGCAATGGGAAGGAGCTGCGAAATGTAAATTAATTTTGGGGCAAAGAATGATTAATTGGAATATTTTTCTCAAGCAGGAGGATAAGGCATTATGCTGTTCAATCCGTTTGTCAAGAAACTAGAAATTCATTTCTTTTTCTTTCTCCATCAGTGGTAAGGATCACGTAGAACAGGCAAAGAGTCACATGTGATTTCTGAAGAAGAGTGACTCCTTGCACTGTCCCGCAAAGGCTGCAAAAAGCTCTTCCATTGTTTCTTTTGATATTTGCATCCATATTCCTGAATTGTTTGTTCACACTACCACCTTCTGCTTATTCTGGTTTCAGGCAGCTTCTGGGGAGAATTTTATATGTCAACCTAACATCTCCTTGTCAGGCATTTCCTCAAGAATGAAGAAAAGGAGGCGGAGGGTTAATCCACATAGAGATTGCAGCTATATTTACACAGGCACTTTGAGGCAGATGGGCAAGGGAGGGAACAGCTGGATGAGACAATGTAAGGGCAGTACCACGTAGATAGGGGACACCTATTGTTACTTTGGAGTAAAACATGCAGACCAAAGCAAACTTGCAGGGTCACTTAAAATCAAATGAAGCAGAAAAAAAAAAAAAGCTTAAGAACACATCTAATGTTGGCATGTTTGTTATGAGTATAAACATGAGTAGTAGTCTTCCAATGGGATGCTTCTGAAAATCTGTGACAAATGTGCCTGGTGTTGCAATATTACAGAAAAGAACACATTCTTGACCTTGGAGTCTATTGCTGGAAAGGAGTCCTAAGGAAATAGAACCACAGAAGCAAAACATCCTCTGTGAACCAATAAGGTCATTACAGCATTAGCTCTGAATAAGGAAGTGTGAGTATGAAATATGAGGTGCTTAAATATAGTGCTTAATAAATTAATACCAATCTGTAGATATTTATTCAGCTATTAAAGGCGATAAGTGCAAAAAAAAATAAAAGTATGAAAAATAAGGCTTTCTGTTAGATGAAGAAAGCGAAGCCAAAACCAATTTGTATTGTTCCATGTCGGCCATAACAAATGAGTGTGTGCACCCATAAGCATGGCTACGGTGCTGAGAGTGTGGATATTTGAAGAGAACAAACCAATTTGAGTCTGTGTCTTTTGTTTACAAGCTCTGTTTCTTGGACTATCAAAATAATACTTCTTTGAGTCTTGTTTATTGCCTCTATAAAACTGGAAGAAAATCTCAGCCTTTTAGAGTTGTAACAAACATTAGCAAAATATACAATCAGAGGCTAATACCCAACATATTGCAGTAAGGACCTAGCACACAGTGACAGTATTGCTCATATATAGGCCAGAACTGGAAGGCGATGCTCTGAGACGTAAGAGAAAAACTTCATGACGATGGAATTATTATGGGTGCCGCTTTCCCCCTAAGAATTATATTTATATATAAATTACTACATAAGCTCATATGTAGTCTTATCACATATAGCATATTTTTAGGAGAAAAATATAATCCCCCAATTCTACCCTTTAGCTTACTTTAGCTCCCCCAGTTACATAGCCAGCTAACTAGAATAAGTGTTTGACTTCAGTGCAATCATACCAAGGGGGTCTTTTTAGTTAAGGCTTATATCTATAAGAGTGCCATGAAGGAATAAGCCTGGAGTCTGAAGAGAAAGGGAGGTTAAGAGCCTTGCTCTCTCAGGAACTTCTGTTCTCTCTTCATCGCCCTTGGCTCTCCCAGTTCTTTGTTCTCCTCTGGACAATTGCTACTGGAGCTGGTACATTCCTGCTAAATGGCATTTTAACCCCAGTATTCCCTCAACTCCATGCTATTTCTTAAATGGGCATTTGCATGGCAGATGGCACAAATGGCCTAGCAAATACATCCTGGGTCAACGTTAAAGAACTGCCAGATTGACGGCTTTGCTGGCGGCGTGCCTCCAAGCACACACATGACTGGAAACTGCACAGGGGCTCAATTGTCCAGACCATGCTGTGGACTTTCTTTGCCTCCCTTGCTAGGAGTGATCAGCAGGACAGGTGAGGATGGGGCTGGTGTGTGGTTGGCTTCACTTTTAAATAGACGTTCATGTGGGCAGATGGGTTGACACACAGCGTGCAGAACTGGGAACTGAACCTTTCTACCCCTAATCCTGTTCGCATTAGATTGGCTCAGGAATGGAAGCCAAAATGTTAACCTGTTCATTTCCAGAATGTTCTATTGGATAAAGGCGATCTTCTTTCAGGAAGTACCATGACAGCCGATTTAGAAAAGTTGCAGGACGTTTTATGTGCGTGGTCCAGGAAGACTGTTTCACTTATTGTTTCTTTGTGCCCAGTAACGTCTACAGAAGGGCTAACCTTTGCTTTGGCTTCCATTTCTTTCTTGTCTCTGCAGCTTTCATCTCTGTAGCCCACTTCTCACGGTGGTCTTCCCAACGAGGCTATAAACTCTTGGGAGCAGGGAACAAATCTGTAGATGTTGGCTTCCTTATGATACTTGATAGAACATCTTCCCCGTCTTCTCTGTTGACACATAGCACACGCTCATGCGACAGGTACATCTTGGTCTGGTTTATAATGCTATGGTAAGAGCCTGTCTTGCCCTTCGAGGTACCCCTGCCCTGGCCTATAAATGGCTACAATCTTACTATTAGAGTGAAGAGTCTCAAGGTTTAATAAACTAATAGATGACTCTGAATATGACACGGCGCAGGTAAACATCTCTAAGAGCATCTCCCTGGTCAATACCCTCTAAATCATATTCCTCCAGATGGTGACCTTGGAATCTCCCACCCCGAGTCCACTTACAAATCCTGAATGGGCTTCCTCTGGGAGAAGGGCTCCATTCCTGTTCTTGCAAAGGAAGATTACAAATGGGGGAATTCTGTCCTTGGAGTTTGAGGGAGGTAAAGGAACAACTTTTTCAATGGAAGAGTAGAGCTTGAGTTGGGACATGCGAACCTGGGACCTGGGATGTAGCTAAGGGGTAGGGTATTTGCCTAGCGTGTGCAAGGTCCTGGGTTCAATCCCCAGCATGGGAGCGGGAGGGTGACAAGTCATCTTGAAAATGTGAGCCTAGAAATTTGTGTACCATGAATGCCAGATGATCGTCACCGTTTCGGGCGAGGCTGGTATCAGAAGAGAAGGTGGGTCTACAGGAGGCTGAATGCTAATGTGCTCTGTGCAGCCATTCTTCAGGGACAGCCTTCTGATGAGACTCAGGTTCTAAATTTAAATGCAGCCTTCAATCTTCTGGACCAAGGCGAGGACTATGCAATCAAACTTATTTTTTCACATCACCTACAACTGTAAAAGATAGGGACACTTAGGAGGTAGGCTTCTATTTGGAGTCTCACTCTTGAGTCCTGCAAACTTTAAAAGTGGGCTGATGTCTACGTATTCAACTTGTTTGTAGGACAGGGCTGGGGCACAAAGTTGGTATCTGTGCCTACATTTTGTTATCTGATTGAACCTTTCTATGGACAGATGCCTTTAAATACAGTAAATGTCTGTGAGGGGAGATGGGAAGCCCAGTCTCTGTTTGACTTCCCAGGGATACTTATGTAAACCAAAAGCCACATTGCGTCCATCTTCACTCTACCCATATTGGAAGCCCTCCCAAAGTTAGGGAAGACTCTGAATTACAGTCATTTTTAATAGGACATAATTTCATTACATGTTATCCCCAAGCTGATGAGCAACGGAGTACTGCTAAGTTGAAGTCCTCTGGGCCTCCTTCCGCGAAAAGATAATTAGCTCATTAATGGTTCTGCGCGAAATGCAGCAAAAAGCCCATACAGCCCCTGAAAATGATGTTTGGCGTAAGAGGCGAGCATTTCATAAGCGTTCTTGTATACAGCTTGCTCGCTCAGGTCATCTTGTCCTCGGACCTTATGAACTTTAATCTAGTCTCTAGGTAAGAATGAGCAGGACCCAGCTCGCCAGGCTTGGCAGTGTTGACTCCTGTTGTGGACAGGGCAGGTAAGAATCCTGACCCATTGTCCAAATGTCCAGTCTCCCCTCTATGATACCTTGAGGCGAGATGGACCATCAAGACGATGATCGTTACAATTTATAGAAACATTTCATTGTCTCTTTTCAAATGATTTTCTTAATCCCACTATAAGCAGGAAGAAATTAAATTCGGAGGGAAAACAAGAGCTTTAGAGACCATCTGCTCAGACTTTCAAATTTAAATTTTATACATAAGAGCACATTAGCTGTGGGGGGAAAAATGCGATCACATTTTTTTTAGCTGTCTGAGCAATGGAGAAATTTCCCTCGTTGGACCTTCTGCATGGAAGTAAAAGCGCCGTTTTGCTGAGGAAAATGAAATGGCTTCGGTATGGGGGAAATTTGCTATTCACCATCTCATATTTATGGAATGCTGAACTTACACAGCTCTTCATAAAATATGAAATAACAGCCCACGCCTCAGGAGTTCGCAGGAGACGTTAGACAAACAGTGTTCCCGGGCACCTCGGAAAAAAGCAGAGGCCGTGACAGCCTGCAGGTGGCGGTGGTGAAGACAGAGGGTGACCAGGGCAAGGCAGAAGGAGCCACACATGTTGGGAGGGGGCTAAGGGAGCAATTTCTGTACGCTTTTCTAATCCTGGCTCCTAACACGGAGTCTGGTCCATACAGTGTGGACCGCTAGGATCTGAATCTGCTTTCTTGTCTGGGGATAGAGAGGAACGCAGTAGCTCTAACAGCTAAGAGGAATCCAGGGCCATATAGAGCCAAGAAGAAAGGGTGACAGAGATAAGACTCATACTGGCCCCTGACCCCCAACCAGCGGCAGTTGGTGACTTTCCTCGAAATGTTCCAGACAGCGCAGCGCTTGATTAGGTCAGCCTGCTCCTGCTGGCTCAAACCTACCTGCCTGACGCTCCGTGACAGCAAGAAAGGTCACAGCGAACACGGAGACAATTAATGCCCAGGCCCTTGCCTTTCTCCACTGCCAGCCTCCCTCCCAGGCTGCAACATCACAGGAACTTCCATCTTCGCTTGCTTAAGGAAGTCTGGCCAAGAAGCCAAGCCTCCTGCTCTCCGTCTCCTGTTTTGCTGTGAGACGATAAAGGAGGCGCAGTGAGCCCAGAATGATGATGGAATGGACGCAGACCCCGGCAGACAACAGCCCTTTATAGCTGCCCTAAGATCTCATGCCTTAAGCAAGTAGTTCAGAGAGGAATGCCAACCATCACTTAGAAAAATCGGGTTGGAAAAAAAAAAAAAAAAGAACAGTTAAAGGGAAAGCTGTGAACTGAGGTTCATAGAAAACAGATCCAATCCATTCCACTGGCTGCTGTCACAGAAAAGCTAAAATCAACTGGATAGGAAGCGAAGGATGGGGAACACAGAAGCCTACCAGAACTCTGAGTGCTGCAAGCCAGATTCCATCTAATCATCAGATCCCGCCAAATAAAACTGCAGAGTGCTGCAGATGCAGCAATCAGACCGCGTGTGTTTGAACCTCAGGTCTTCTGTTTTCCCGCTGCATGACCTTGAGGAGATCCGGGGCTTCCTTTCTCTCCTAGTGATGGAAGCAGTACTTCCTTCTTAAGGTTCTAAGGATTAAATGAGATAGACACTTGAACAGTAATTAGCAATGTCTGGCCCTAGATGTTGGGTATCCTGGGTCTAGTGATTTTTAAACTATGCCTCAAGGAGTCCTAGGCTTTTTTCTAGATCACATGAGAACTGGCCAGGACCTGCTTGGGTACTTGTGCTACAACAGCAGCTGCTGTAGTTGCTCAACCTTCAGGTGTTCTATTTTTAGTTCAAATTTTACTTGAGAGAAGCCTTTCTTTATTTTAAAGTATTATAAAGAATTCAACCCAGTATGTTTCCCAGCCAGATCCTGTTGGTGTTGGCTGGTCATTGTGCTCCTATGAGAACTTATATACTGAGCATTGACTCATCCAGTCCTTTACAATCCCGGCATGCTCAGGGTGTTAGAAAGTTTTTTAACCACGTTGACTGGAAATCCTGATTTTCATCTTTGGGTCTTAGTTTGGCTCTCTGAGTATAACCACATTCTCCTCAGGAAAAAAAAAATCCCTTAAGATATTGCCCCAAAGCTGTGGAATCACTTGAGATTTCCTTGATGCAAGCTACAGAAATTGACTCTGGCAACCTAAGAAGAAAAGGAATGCCTTGCTGAGGCAAAGTCTGCTTACAGAACTGTGAAGGAGTTGGGAGAGCAGGGTTCAGAGGAGAAGGCAGTCATCAGGACTGTGGTTTCCATCCTGACTTTCTGATTTGGAAGGGCTTCCAGGTCACCAGTGCCCTCCCAAGAGTGGGGCTGGACAGGCACAATGTCACCAGAACATCCTCCGGGGAGCGAGCTTGCTGAATCATGGGAGTCTTTTTCTTCCCCCTATGTGACTGTCCTCCAGTGAGTCACTGAAAGAATAGTCTTTTGCAGGTGACTCACTGAAGCCTGCCTCCAGTCCATCCTTGCATTTCTATGCTGCAAAACAGAGTTACTTCCAAGTCTACAATGTCATAAAGTCCCTAACCCAGTGTTCGGGCAATTAGAACGTCAACAACCGAACTGCTAGACTTACTAATAAATGAAGAGCAAACAGCGCAGCTAAAACTTTAGACAAATGGTGAACAGGCCGAGTAAGACCTGTGCATTCGATTAGGCAAGCCTACTTTCAAAGTTTTGTTTGGAATAGAATCTGCCATAAGACTGTGTTGATCCATCTTTGTGCTTCATTTTTCAAACCTAAGCTCGGGAATTAAAATGGTTCTACGTTAAATCTGATCCCAGTGGTTTCAGCTGGTCCTGACGTGCAGGAAGTTCTGCACTCTTGGCTTTACCAAGTTGGTGTGGTGCTTTTTCCACCTTACAACCATACTTTAATTTTATGAGCAGATAGGGAGGAAGAGTAGGTCAGGAGGATAGTCAATGGGAAGTGAAAAGAATGGTGTCTACCAAGGTTCTAATTTCAGGAAACAGAATGTTCTCAGGTTAAAAAAAATCAACCAATCATCAATCAATCAATCAATCAATCAATCAAACCAACAATCAAACAAACTAAAGTAATTATATGATGCTGTGGGATGGTCTGTATGTCAAGTGTGTTGCTGATTGGTCAATAAATAAATCACTGATTGGCCAGTGGCCAGGCAGGAAGTATAGGCGGGACAAGGAGGAGAATAAAGCTGGAAAGTGGAAGGCTGAGTCAGAGAGACACTGCCAGCCGCCACAATGACAAACAGCATGTGAAGATGCCGGTAAGCCGCGAGCCATGTGGCAAGGTATAGATTAATGGAAATGGATTAATTTAAGCTGTAAGAACAGTTAGCAAGAAGCCTGCCACAGCCATACAGTTTGTAAGCAATATAAGTCTCTGTGTTTACTTGGTTGGGTCTGAGTGGCTGTGGGACTAGCAGGTGAGAGAGATTTGCCCTGACTGTGGGCCAGGCAGGAAAACTCTAGCTACAATATGAGGACATGCAAGGTTCCCGGATGGCATGCTGGATTTAGATAACAGCAGGATCTGACATCTAGGCAGGAGGAACTACAGCACAGGCTGCTAAGTAGGGTCAGGCTGGACTGAAGGTCAAGGGGGGCTGATGCTTAGCTGCAGCGTGATCTCTCTCTGCCCCATTGGCAGCCTGTGGTCATAGATAAGTTCTAGGCAAGGAGTAGCCCAGGCTTTCAGCTGAGGGGAATTTTGGTCCAGCCCTTTGGTCTCCAAACTGGGAGACTCAATGCGGTTCTGAAAAACAGATGGGGCTGCAATTAGAGAGGCTTGTCTATAAACAAAATAAACAAGTAAACAAATAACTTTCCCATGGAGACATTAAGAGAACAGCCACTTGCCGGTAACACACCGCAGCCAGCCTCCAGTCCAGGCCTCTCAAGTCTCCTATTCACTTGGCTGTTCAGTGTCTCTAGTAAAATGTGTCAAAGCAGTGTCACAAAAACATATCTAGAATCAAACTCACGCTCTATCCCCACCTCATTTCAGCCCATCTTCCAACAGAATGTCCAAAGCTATTCCCATTCTGACACGGCCTTTGGAGTTTATTTCTTAATATCACTTGACTCTGATTCTTGCCATTTTTGCCACCTCTACTGCCCCAGTCCATGGTGTTCCTACCTCTCCCCTTTGCTACCACAATGATGGCAGAATCCCTGTTGAGAACCTTGTCACTCAAAGTATGGCGCACGGACCAAAGCATCTGCATTTCCTCGGGTTGGATTGAAATGTAGAATGTCAGGCTCTCTCCCAGACTTTCTGAAGAAGAACCCCCATTTTAAGAATACCTCTAAATAATCTGCTTGCCAATGAATTCGAGGGGCCCCTTTAACACCACCTTGGTCCTTGGTCCACTTCTGACACCCTTCCTTTGGCCTTTTCTGATCTGAGCTGACCTTTACACTGAGAAAGCAGAAACAGATTGCTCAGACATGCTTCCAGTCTCCAGGTTTCCCACCCAACCCACTTGCTGCCGATACTCAGTCTTCCTTCTAGATCTCATTGAGTGGTTTGGGCTCACATTGAAGTTCATGCCCTTCTTCTCCTGAACAAACATCACATCCATTTCCACACCCTGGAGGTCATTGCTCCAGCCACGAGCTGCTTCCTCTTGGCTTCACTGTTTCCTCATTTTTAGTAGATAGTTTCTACCACTCTACAAACTATCTGCTTTGTTTTACCTCCAAGAAGAAGGCCCAAGGAAACAAAACAACTCTCTCTTGAGTCAGCTTGCACCCCAGCTTCCACTGTTTATTTCTCTGTTCCCTTTTGCACAACAATTTCTTGAGAAAATTAATTACGTTCTTTTGTCCAGCTTCTCTCCTCCCAGTTCCATTTGATTCTAATGGGGAGTGCTTTGCTTTCCCCAGCCACCGTAGCTACCAGGCTCAGAATTACCAGCGAAGACGAGTGTTCTCGGTCATTTATCATCCTGCTCGACTCTTATCATCATTTGACAAACATACAGCATCATTTTCTCCACTTAGGTTTCAAGACCCGTCTCCCCTGCTTATCGTACTGTACTGACCACCTCTGTTCAGTCTTGTTTTCTGTCTCCTTTGTTTCTACGGCCTACTGAAAGGTGAGTACTCTCTGGCTCACTCCAGATCCACCCTCATGCAACACCAAGCACTCTTTGCCACCAGCAGTGTTTGCTAACATCAGGTCTCAGGCCCTAGCCCAAACCTACTGAATCAGAGACCAGATTTTAACAAGATCCTCCCAGGTAATTCACATGTACTAACGTAGACCGCTAATCACTAACCTCAGTCACACCTCAGGAATACCAAGAGAGATTTTAAAAATTGTCATGTCCAGGTCTTATCCAAAATCAATTAAATAAGAATCCCTAGTGAGTAAACCTAGGTGTCAGGATGTTAAAAAAATAAATCTCTAAGTGATTCCAAGATGGAATGTGACACACTATGTTCCCTCACTTTCTGACATTTACATCCTGTCTTAGTGTAGGACATACCTGTAACTTACTTCGAAGCCATAGGGTAAGGGTGGTGAGATATCACCCCCTGATTTGATTGTACTAGGATGGAAAAGATGCCCTGATGGCCTCCCTGTGGCTGTACTGTGGTGCATGGCACTTGGGAAACTGGACTAAGAAGTGCGTGAAGTAAGTAGGCTTGCTAAAGCAGTCCAGTGAGCTTGAGGTGGCATTACGGTTTGAGCTTAATGTGCCCCAAAGGTCTGAATGCTTGGTCACTAGTTGGTCATAGTGCTAGTAGAAGTTTTAGGAAACATGGCCTAGCAGAAGCTAGGTTATTGGGAAGTGTGACCTTGAGACCTCCAACTCTTTCCTTTCTCACTGCTTCCTGGCCTCCATGAGATGAGCAGCTTTTCTCTACCATATACTCCTTGTCGTGATAATCTGCCTTACCAGAGGTCTCCAAACAAAGGAGCCAATTGATGACAGGAGGCAACTTCTGAAATAATAATTTAAAATCATATTTTTCTCCTTGTAGGTTGTTTTTCTCTCTGGTCCCTGTCACAGCGACAGAAAGCTAATTAACACTCATGGCCCTCAGGGACTGTGGGTGGTTCCTGGAAACTGAAGGTAACCTTGAAGACTTCAGGGAAGCCTTTAGCTCAGTGGTTCTCAACCTTCCTAATGCTGAGACCCTTTAATACAGTTCCTCATGTTGTGGTGACCCCCCCAGCCCTAAAATAATTTCATTGCTACTTCATAACTATAATTTCTACTATTATAAGTATCTGATATGTGACACCCAAAGGTATCATGACCTGCAGGTTGAGAACCACTGCTTAGCTGAAAGGCCACAAAGGGTTAAGGCCTGCAGTCATGCAACCACAAAGAAATGCACTCTGCTAGCAGCTAAATGAGCTTGAGAGTGTATTCTTTCCCAGTTGAGGCTCCAGACGAGAATAAAGGTCAGACAATTAAAGAGTCACCTTGATTATGTATAGTCTCATGAAATTCTGTGCAAATTCTAGCTAACCGTGCTTCTAACTCATAGAAATAACGAGATTGTAAGTATGTATTTTTTTAAGTCACCCTATTTGAATTTTTAAAGACACTATAGTAGCCAAAATGGACAACCACTTGTCTGGTGTATTTCATTCATTTCTATATCAGTTATTGATGGCTAGTCATAAAAGCAACTTCCATGTTTAATGGTTGAAAATAACAACAAGAAGCTGCCCTCACCCAGGCTTCCTTTCCCTCGACTTTTGATTGGATGTGGGCACTGAGAGACAATGAGGGGAGGCTGAAGGCAGAGGGGTTAGATTCTCTTCTGTATCCTCTCTGAATTGCTGTGGGTGCAGCAATGTTAGACTCCCCTGTCGCCAACCTGCTGTCTCGGACTGTTTTACCACCTTTTGTTGGGCATCTTACTCTTCTCACACCTTTGGCAATAGCCCCTTTCATTAAACCCTAGCTGGTTAAACATCTCGAGTGAGTCATCTGTTCCCTACTAGAGATCGACTGATGTACATCCCATAAATATATGCTTTTACCCATCTGTTTGTTTCACTACAACATAAGCATCATGGGGATGGACACCACCTCATGTCGTCATTGCTCTATTCCCAGTTAGAATGGAGGTCAATATAAAATAGATCTTAATAAAGGCTTGGTAAGGGGAACAAAGGACTTATTCCCTATGAGATGCTGACCTGACTGAGTGATGCTATTTGTGCTATGGCGCTGCCAAAGGAAAAGTCTTAATTGTTCATCAGGGAAAAGGAAGAGCACATTTGGACGTAAGGGCTCATGGGGATCCATAGTGGCAGGACACAGAAACAAAGGGGAATTGTATGATAAGCATTAAATTAGCTCCTCTTTCCATGTCATGAAAGAATGCTATCTCCCTCAATCCCAGAGCAAATGACTTGGGAGTATTGCAGAATCAGGAAGTCATAAGTTCAAATCCTGTGTCCTCTTCTTATTGATAGGGGTACATTTTAGTAATTTGCAAAACACGTCAGAAATTAATTTTCCACATGTATAATGGAATTATTAATCTGTAGCATCTAAATTCACTGTAATGAATACTGACAGATGAGGCACCTGAAAATTCCAGGTACATTCCCCAGGGATGCATGCTCCTTTGTATTAAGCATTACACGCATCATCTAATTTAATCTGCATCATGTCACTATGAAGTCACACCATTATTTTGGGAATTGTGATGCAGAGCCTTGAAAATTGTTCTATGCTAGTCAATGCAAAGTCAGGACATGAATGTCTTCCTGGATTATCTTCATAAGCTTTGTATTTGTCATAAGATGCTCATCTACTGTCTGGATATAGATCTGGGTCTGGATATTGGAAGTTACAAGAGCCCAACATAATGACATTTGAAGAATACATAGCCCAAGAGATTGGGAAACATTGCACTGGCCACAGGACACACTCCATCTTAGCCTGAACCAAGACATCTTGCTTAAGATTCAACAGTACGGAAATGTGTATTCCACACTTCGGGAACTTCACCAATCCACTCTTGTCTTTTTCCCTAATTGGCTAAGAAATAACAACCTTTCAGACTTTTCTGCTTTTCATTTATCAAATCCCATCAAAACATGTAGATTCCTTAAATCACTTAATGGCTTATTAGTTAATTGGAACCTTATTGGTCATATAATTAACATACCTCTAGCCAATTTTCAAGGCTAGGCAGATATGTGTAAAATCTTTCGGAAGAGCATTTCCTTCCAATAAGGGCCTCTAGCATCTTGCTTGCTTCATGCCAGCAAGCTGGAATTTCATACCAGATTTTGCTTTTCAATATCTGATTCAGTTTTCATTGTGTGTTCAAGCCTCATTCATACCAGCTAGGTGTCTGTTCTGGATCTTCATTGGGTCAGAGCTATGGTAGTGGTTAGTAAGTTGGTGAAAACCTACCATGAAGCCACTGAACCATAATGAAGACCATCATAATGCATGGACTCAGATACACTTTGATGTAGTCCAGAATGTCTGATTTTCATTTCTATAATGAAATACCCAAAACTGTTCATTCATAAAAAAAAAAAGTCACAGTAGTTACTTTTCCCATTGAAATATGAAATAAATATATAGAGATAAAAAATATCCAACAACAGTAAGTTAAGGAAAAGGGGGCTTACTTTGGATACAGTTCATTATGGTAATGATGTCACAGCAGGAAGCACTTGAGATGGCTGGTCACATTGGATCTGCAGTCAGGAATCAAAAAGATCAATGTTAGCACTCAACTTCCCGTATTCTTTTCATTCATTCCAGGACTCCTGCCATGAAATAGTCTCCCCCACATTTAAGGTGGGTTATGTTAATCTGGATAATCCTTTACAGGCATGCTCAGAATTGAACATAATCCAGAAGATCCCTCACAGGCGTGCCCAGAGGTCTGTCTCCCTGGTGAGTCTAGAGCCTGTTAAGTTGATAATCAATATTAACTATAACACAAATTTGTTTAGCTTGCAGTTTGGTGACTGAAACACTTAAGGACATAATTATGGCTCTGGAGAGGGCTTTATTGGTTACATCACTTCAGATCATGTTGTAGTGATTAGGAATCCATGGAAGAGTGATAGATTTTGCCACTAGACAGGAAACCCAGAGACAGAGGAGTAGTCCGGCTCATTTTATAGCAGCAGTTTTGAGAGGATTGATTCATGGTTCCCATAAGGACCTCCTTAATTCCTTGTGAGGGCATAGCACACCAGTCCAAAAATCATCCTAATGTATCATACTATTATCACTTGGGAGACAAAACTGCCAAATTATGAAACCCTGGAGACACACTCAAAACCATATCCGAATGATCAACCCCTCCTTACTGTGATCAACCTGGACAAGAGAATGGGTCTGGGGAGCTTCAAGAGGTGGAGTTCACACAGAGTAGGATGGTAGCATCTACTCATTAGCTTTTGTAAAATGCTCTCTGAGTTATAGGCTTCATTTTTACACCCACTGAGGCATGATGTCGTAATGAAACATTCAGTAACTCTCTCAGTGTTCCCAAGAAGTACAATAACATTGTATTGCTCACCTTATAGACACACACACACACACACACACAGAGAGAGAGAGAGAGAGAGAGAGAGAGAGAGAGAGAGAGAGAGAGAGAGAGAGAGAGAGAGAGAGAGAGATTAAATACATAGTCAGGAAATGGCAGCAACTGGTTTCAGACTCTGCCAGATGAGCTGCAGAATCCTGGGTCTTCGTTGTTAGGAATAATGCTGAGCGAGCATTTGCAAGAAGTCAGTGATGCTGCTGTCATCAACATTACTGTATTATCATTCTCATGTACCTCCTTTCTCAGCTTCTCTGTACCATTCAGAAGGATATTAAGCATGCTCCTTTTTCCTTCACTTAACAAGTTTGTCTAGTAACCGGTTAAATGCCAGGCAGAATCCTCATGTAAGACAAATACGCAGGACTGCTTCCGTCCCAGAACCTGATATCCAAGTGCAGAAAACTCAGTTGGGGATGTGGCATAAGGGAAGGCCTACTGTGAGAGTTGCTAGCAAGGCACTGTGATCCTCTAGGCTGGATGTTGTGTTACGGAGCAGGATGGCCTCCCCTGTGACAATCACTCTTTCCTCTTCTCAGGAAGCTTGTAGATAGATCACAGGCCATTTTCCTTAGGGGATTCTGTACAGACTATCCAATTTTTTTTTTTAATCCTAAGGTCTTATTTTTAAAAAGGAACAAACAAGTCATGAAGTTTAGAAGCTATTATTAAAATAGAATTGGTAGAATGAGTTAAATATAAGACTATGATACAATTTCTGCTTTCTTTGGGGGTTTTCTTATGAATCAGAAATGCTGGTCTTTCTCCACTCATGTCCAAGCCACCTCTTGGCTCTCAGGCCCTTAGAGGTTTTAGTGGTGGTGAACACATTCTATTTTATCCATAGGGCTTTCTGCATCTACATACTTTTGGATTCTTGATCATTCATTGCTTCAAAATAGAAATTTCATATCCACAAGGGCATCCGACCAACATACAACTATGCCAGAATATTGCAAATCTGCTTTGAAATTTGCATTTGCTTAAAATATTTAATTTAGGGGAAATCAGCTGCTTTCTCACAAAATGTTGTGGTTCTGGATATTATATTTGTACTAAAATATATAGGAGGGTATGTGAAATATTTAGAGTAGGAGGCCTCAGAATAAACCTAATTTATCTACATTATAAATAATAATGAAGCTGTTTCCTAATTAGAAGCTGTTTCCCCAAACAAAGGTACTACAGCCATTTATTTTTGTAGCTCCTTAAAAAAAATCAGTTCATCAGCATATCTGAAATCCATATACCAAAACTGGCAGAAAATCAAGATATTAATTTTATATGTGAGGAGAAAGTCCCTAGAGCATTCCATTTAAATATCTACATCTTGGATTCATTTCAGGTCCTGATTTAAAATCGGGGATTCAATATTTTACAGCAGATTATAAGGTGGAAGGCAGAGAATTAGATGAGACATTTTCTGACTTGTATATTATATCCTTGATGAACTAAAGGCTTGCTTGTCGATTCATTTCCAACATGATTTCCCCACTGGATTTGTCTCAGCTACCACAGTGAGAAAGCCAGCGGTATGACCCCAGGGATGAGGTCAGAGAGCGTGCTGTCAGAGGGAGAAACAGCAGAGGAATGGGATTGAGAATTGGAAATGATGAAGGAAATGAAAGAAGCAGAGGGAGGGTAAAAGTGGGATGGAGGGGGAGTGAGGGAAGTAGAGAGTGAGAAAGAACGGAGACAGAGAGAGAGAGAGAGAGATTTCCCATTCAAGGGGGTATACTGTAAGAAATAACACACTGAGTATTGCCGCCAACATGATCACGTTGGCTTTTCACTTGTAATTAATAATAACTGCTACTTAAGAATTTTCAGAAGGACTTCTGCTAAGCATTGAGACATAAAAGAAAAATATTGCCCTTTCATCATCTGCTAAAGGGGAAAAAAAACCCCACGATTTATGTGTATACTTTAGAATCAAAGCCCTCTTTTGAGTCTCTGGGGAACTGATCATAAATAGAACCTAAGACTGATCTCTTCAAATAATAAAATAGTGGGGAGAAAAAGAGATAATGCATCCTACCCATTGAAGCACTTGGACCACATTGTTAAGAGTGGCTTGTGTAAGTGCTGCTAAATTAGTTCTAACAACGCAAGGCATTAGCATTTGTGCAGTGAGGTTTTCCTGTGTAGATGCCGCTGCTGATGCAGCAATAAAAGGAAAATCTTCAAGAGTTGTTTCCCAAGGCCAGTGGTCATGTGCCTTGGGGTCACTTCTCACCCTTCTTATCTTGGTATCCCTTGGAACTGATGGTGTGAGACCCTCCACTCGAGGAACTCACAACTTCCTGTACTTCCCAATGGAGAGAAGATGAATTATTTATGCATCAGTGATGGCTGTTTCCTGGAGTGTAGAGTTTTGATGGACATTCACATAGAGATAAGCAGCATCCACCTAAGGCCAGGGAAGCATCCATAGAGACAACAGATAAACAGGAAACAGAAAGGCTATGTGTACAGCTACTGTCTACATGAATTCTTCTCATTGTTGTCTGGGACTTTGGAAGACAGACTCGAGAGATGGAAGGTAATAGCTGTCTGAACAGATGTCAGCAGTTTAGGATTTGGAGTTCTAGCGTAAAGGCCGGTAACTGGGGACTTTGATGTAGGTGGAGTTTTAAGCCTCTTTGTGGTTATTTTGGAATAGCTGCCAAGGCACAGAGAAACTCTGCCTACACTTTTACCTAGAGATGGAGTAAAGAGGGGCACGTGAATGGCCTCTAAATTTAACTGGTGTGTTCCAGGCTTATGCCATAGCTTCCTCCTCTTTTCTCTATGCGTGAACTCACCAGGTCCTGACTATTTAAATGTAATCTATGCTGATGTGGTGGCTGCAAGGGGCGTAGAGACCTGCTTGGTTCATGGTAAAAGCCATAGAACTGTCCACTGTGTTATTTATTATAGTTAATTACTAGCAAATGTTTACACTAGAATGTGTGGTCGTTACTTCCAAATTAAATCCAAAATGGAGTTGCGGGTTTATGGCTCCCACAAGCCAATGACCCTTGTGCTCTTTCTCTATCTTTATAATTGCAACCTAACTGAGTGACTCAGGCCAAAAGCTTCGACATCACTGCCGTCTCTCCTTGGCTTCTGTCGCTCTTCACAAGGAGTTCATCAGCGGGTCATTTGGGCCTAACTTGTAAAATAGAAAAGAAATCCGTATGCCCTACCACCTCCCACAGTCTCTCTTCCTTCTCCACTTCATCGCCTTCCTGCTTCCTTCTCCTCCACTATTTCTTTTCATCCTCCTCCTTATCATCATCTATGTGTTTGTAGATGTACACACAGGTATGTTGCATATGTAGAAGCCAAAGGATACCTTGGGTCATTCTTCTTAAAACCCCCACCATGTCTAATTTTGAACACGTCTCTCTCATCTCTGACTCGAAGGGGGCCACTGTGGTCTTTTATACATTCTTCTTGCTTTGGTTCTTTGACTTGTGTGCTCCATTCTCCAACCATATGATAATTTAAAAATAACAATCAGGGTTAAGTTTACACTGAAGGCCCTTTCTGCAGAATACAAAGGCCAAAACTTTTGAAATCTGACGTCTTCCAGTACCACTGCCTTTCTTGTTTATTATATCCCACTCAATCTGGACTATTTGTCTGTTCATTTGATCCCCCTGTATTACCTACCACAATGGGCTTCCTCTCAGAATTCAGCTAGCAGGGGCTGAAGCAGTAATTCAATGGTAGAGTGCTTGCCTAGCAAGCTGATTACTCCGGGTTTCATCCCCATGACAGAAAAAAATGCACTCAGTTTGTGATTCCAGTGTTTAGGTCTCACCCTTGCTTGTCAGCCGACTCTGCATGAGCCGGGCTGCCTCCCTTCACGGAGGCTGTCACTGCCTTCATCACCACCTGAGACAGCCTCCTCTGTAAGCATGTCTTTCTGGCTGTTGGGTATCTTCTCCTCACATTATTGGAGGCTTTGAGCTGTGAAAGTTGCTGATGCTGAGATGATCCTGTTCTTGTCAGACCGAGGTGAAATTAGAGCTAGGAGATTACGGAGGAGGAGCATTCATGCCTGTGTGTTTTAGATAAAGACTGTTTAAAGAACCTCCTAAAATCCATCCTTTTTCTGCATGTATCCAGTGCTTTGCACACCTCACATCTATGTAGTGATTTCCGGTACACAGCTTATCCTTAAAGAATATCACAAATGAGACAAGATATGTCTCATCAGGCAACAGTACCTTTACAAATGAGCTCACAACTCCTATCTTGGGTCTTCAAAATCAACAAACTTTGTATCCAGCTCACTTGTGTCAATTTTCCTCTTGTCCCAGCCTTCTTGAATATATTTATAGTTTGTTTTGCCACACATTCTTGCATTGTAAGACTTGGCTATTCCCTCACCCAGTGTTCCTCCTCCTCCTCCTCCTCCTCCTCCTCCTCCTCCTCCTCCTCCTCCTCTTCTTTCTTTTCTTCTCTCATTTCTCCTCCTCCTCCTCTTCCTTCTTTACCTTCTCTATCTCTCTGATTGTTATTTAGACTAATAAGAATGCAGAAGAATTTTCTGCTCAGGACACTCCTGAAACAATGAAGGCGTTCCATAAATACAAAGTTTGCAAACTTATCAAAATGTAGTTTACCTAATTGCATGGACAGACATAACAAGCATGGGAGGAAGCTCAGGATAAACTTTGAACATTACTTATGGGTAGCAGCAACACATACGGCATTAAAGAGAAAAGAAAACGCAAAAGGAGGGACCTGGTCGTATACTTAGGAAAAATGGGGCACAGGCAAGAACACACACAGACACACATAGACATGAAAAGTCAAGCCTCCAACTACTTACAAGATCCCTTTACCCCTGTAGAAAACATTCCTGAACATTCTCTGTTTGTTCCTAAAGTCATCCAGTTTCCATACTCTCCTGGATAATTCCAGTCATCATGAAGTGATATTGTGATCCCCTCCCCCCCCCCCCGCTTCATTAAAGAAACAAAAGTTGACCTTAACCTTATATGTCTCTCATTATTGCTATACTTTCTTTTAGAACAAAATTTATAAAAGGAGAAGTCTGTTCTTGCTGACACAACCCCTCCCTTCCCAATTCTTCTTTGGACTACATAATTTGTTATTGTGTAACCTCATCAAAACTGCTTGAGGAACGTACTCTACCTAGTGACTCTTTAGTCCCTGTCTGACTCTGACTCTTCTTAGCAATGTCTCTTGATCATTTTCTGTCCTTTTTATGTTCTCTCTGTCTCTGTCTCTCTGTTGCCCCTCATTTGCTTTAACTCAAAGTAGTCAAGGGCATAAGACTCTGAGCTTAGAACTCTCTCTCTCTCTCTCTCTCTCTCTCTCTCTCTCTCTCTCTCTCTCTCTCTCTCTTATCTTCTGTCATTTCTCTGGTGACATCATGAAGCGTCATAGCTTTAACTTTAATCTGTATAATCTACATATTTTTGTTTTCATCCCTGACTTTCCCTGCCATGTCTATTCGTCATCTCTGCACTTGGATGTATAATAAATCTCTCAGCGTTGTAACTTCCACAATAAAAGTTCTGAACTTTGTCCAATCAAGTGCTCTCCCCCACTGTTTGCAGGTAAGTAGAAATGTCGACTCTTCAATCGGAAGTTCAAGGCATTTGAAACCTTGGATCCATTCTGAGTTCCCCTTTCAACACCTATCCTGTGGTGGCTCTACTTTTAAAACATCCCGTCAATATGATGTGTCTCCTTGGCTTGACCACTGTCCTTTTCCTGGGATGTTTAAGTGTCCTCGTAATCCTTGCTCCTTTCCATTCTGTCCGGTGAGGCTATATTTCGCAAGGTATCCAGAGTGAACCTTTGAAAGCTGAGTCAATCCAGTCACTACTTGTCTCAAAACAATGTTCATCCTTC
The DNA here is from genome assembly GCF_007827085.1 of Peromyscus californicus insignis. NCBI lineage: Eukaryota > Metazoa > Chordata > Mammalia > Rodentia > Cricetidae > Peromyscus > Peromyscus californicus. The sequence continues at coordinate 10,296,471 of NW_026294535.1, forward strand.
TTGTTGCAGGGTAAAATGGAAGTCCCTACAAAGAACTCTAAAACTTTTATTTCCCAGAAGAGTGAAGGTTCTTGAGAATTTTACTCATTGCTCACAATGTCCCTTGGCACCTTGTAGATACTGAACAAAAGTTTTCTATATCTAGAAACTAAAAAGCCAAACAAACCAATCTCCAGATAGCTTAGAAAGGGAGACAGAGTATTACTGTATACCAGTATATCAAGTTTCTCAGAAACTCCCAGTGAAGCAAAGTCCACACAGACCTTCTCGATAATTGATTCTTTCTATTTCAGTGTCTCACTCATTACTGTCTGTTCTCATGACTAGTTCCCTTGTCCTTTCATTCAATTCCAGCCATACTGTCCTTAGCATTTGCTAAACTTTCCCAACACATTCCTGCTGTGAGGCTTTGGTACTTGTTGCTCCACTTGTATGAAACCCACTAACCCCAGATATCTACATAATTTGCTTCTTCGCCTCCATCAGTGACTCTTTCGTCTCCCAGTAGTTCCTTCCTGAACCCCCTTTAAAACCGTTTAATCCACAGTTATATCAGCTTCTCTTATATCTTTCCCTAAAGTGCTGGTTTCTATCTAGCTGGTAACACTGACCTCTATCACACTGTTGTTATTTGAGTAGAGGTAAATCCCTTTAGGTGCTTTTGTCTAGCTGGGTCTCCACTAACACTGTAGCATTCTCACCAGCGCCTGGCGCATATGAGGCTGTAAACAGACACATGAGGTGATGAGTAAAGGAACTCCAAGAGCAGCAGTCTCAGCCTCATTTGAAGAAGGCTTTGGAAGGCAGACATCTTGGGTATTGTTGATGGCTATTTACGCATCTCTTGCATGTTTTGGTTGTGAGCCTGTCCTTTAATGGCTGAGCCATCTCTCTAGTCCTATTCATGTATCTCTTTATGTATGTATTTGTTGGTACATGAGAATTGGCAGGTCAAGTTTCTGAGTCGCTATTAACTATTGTTGAAGAATCAGAGGGAAGGTATTCCAGAATACGCTGTTGTTGTTGTTTGTTTGTTTTTGTTGTTTTTAAGGCAGGACATAACAAGACTCAGAAAAACCTTACATTGGCTGACTTACTACTAAACAAGAGTTTAGAATCGATCATTTTCATCTATGTCTGTCTAGCAGGTGAAGTTTGTCACTAAGATTAAATCTGAGCTCAGATGATCCTAGACTCAAGATGGGGCTGTGTCCCAGTAGAATCACTGTAAACAGACAATATTGTGAATCAAATGCTTTTAATGTTCCTACCCTACCGAAAGCCAAAATTTGGCTACAATTACCTTAAATATGCCCATAATACATCAGCCCATAGCTAGACAAGGCCATTCAAAACAAAGCCTATTTTAAATGAAGTGTTGAATATTTCAGATAATTCATTGAATAATGTATTGTGAGTGAAAAATAGAATGGTTGCATGGCAAGATTTTGTACCTCATAGAGTAGAAAAATGGAAGTTTTTTATTGTAAAGTTGGGGACCAGAGAAATATTAAGAACAAGTTGGGTTAGACTACATTAATTTCTTATTTGCTTTACTGAAAGCTAGAATGTCAGAGAAATATGAGAGACAGAGTCTATTTGCATTTTAGCAAGCCACTGATGAAAAATTTTGCATTATTGTCTTATGGATAAGATGAGGAAAAATAAGCTAGACTTCGCATAATTACATGGATTAATGGTTTGTTTAACAATTAAAATGATTGCTATCATCTTAGATAGAAATTCTACTCAAAAAGTCTTAATCAGTTCTCCATGTTTGGTAAGCATTTTCTCTTCTTTCAATTTCTTCTCAAAGTAGCAATCTCTAACATCTCAGAGCTCTCTCTCCTTGGTCCCAATCAATTTATTAACTAATGATTTTTATCAATATTTAAAATTTCAGGGCAAATGTATTAAATGATTGAATCAAAATAAAATGTTATCAGGCTGGTTTGCACTATTAGCTGCTGCTATCAAGGCGAGATATGAGGCCCCACCCAATTTAAACAGTTTTATGCCTGGGTTCAATGGGGACAGATGTAGCTCAGTGGTAGTCTACCTGTCAAGACTTTGACATTTGATTAGGAGAGGTGGAATTGATGGTTTATAAAAGTTGGAACTCAGAGATAGAAGTCTAGACTGTATTGGACAGATGTGTTTCATGTGCCTTTGCTTGGCTATCTTCTAGATTGGCATTCTCCTCTGCCTAGTCATATGTTAGTGTCCTGTAATGTCTAAGGAAAGTGATTTTCCTTTTACTTTTATACAAGTATTCTTAATTTTCATGTTGTAAAATTGCTTTCCCTTGGAAGAATGTCACTGTATGAGTTTTAACACATGCCTAACTTTTGAATGAGTCACACTTGGTTCTGTGGTCAGGGATGTTAGACTTATCTCTTAAACTTGCTTTGTGCAGTTCTGTTCTGGATTGCTACCTTAGCATGTATCACCCAAGAGGTATCAGAAGTACCACCCAACCAACAAATAAGTAATGGTGCTGAGTTGCTGTCCAGTTAAACATTTCCTTCTTGGTTCTCCTGTCTCTTACTCTTAGTCACTTTTCAGAGACCTTTGATAGTTACTTATGTATTATTCCAAGGATTCTGATTTATAATGACTAGGAAGGAAAATATGGGATGTGCTTGACTTCAACACTTTCCAGAGACCTTTGATAGTTGCTTATGTATTATTCTAAGGATTTTGATTTATAATGACTAGGAAGGAAAATGTGGGATGTGCTTGACTTCAACTGCAATTGAGGTCACAATGATTTCCTCCTTAAAGCTTGCAAAGGTACTCCTTAATTATGTTCAATTCTATTGGTGAGAACTTTATGTCAGAGTTACCCTCCCCTGCAAAGGAAGCCAAAAAAATGCACTCCCTGGGTACTGGTAATCAGACAAAGTGAAACTTCCTTTATTAAGAAGAGCATATCTTCGTGTCTTGGAGAATAGTGTTGTCTCCCATAGGGATGCTAGTGAACAGTATGATCAAGGAGGCTGGAGAGATGGCTCAGTGATTAGGAGCACTGGTTGCTCTTCTAGAAGGCTCAGGTTCTATTCCCAGTACCCACAGGGCAGCTCACAACTGTCCGTAACTCCAGTTCTAGGTGATCCAAAGCCCTCTTCTGGCCTCTGAGGGCAGTGCACACATACATATTACAGGGACACACAGGCAGGTAATACCCATGCATGTAAGATAAACAATAAATAGGTCTTTAAAAAATAATAGGATCAATTTGGTTAAAAAAAGAAACAGCTAATAAGAGTCCATGTTTTATGTCTCTGAGTCTAAAACAGCAGTCTAGAATGAGCAGAAAAGACCAGATGGGGCAGACATTAAGCCTTACAGTTTCATGTCCAGCATCAGGTCATGTGGCGCATGATCTCTTTCAATGCACTTGAGTTGCAATGCTTCCTTTTGCAACCTGCTATCTGCAACACATGTGCTCTCTCTTTTGGGTTGGTTTCCCTTCGTACCTGAAGGTTCCTATGACTAATGAATGGCTCATGTTCTTTGCATCTTCAGTATCCTGGGGTCTTCGCTGCTATGCAAACTTCATCTTCAGAATTCTGTGTATTGGTTTCTCAGGGTCTCCTAGTAGGCAACTGATCCTGCTCATATTGCCCAACTTCATCAGTTTTTTTTTCATCTTGGTACACGCTTCCATAATCCAGGAACTCTTGCTGTCTGAATGCCTCCAAAACTAGTGGACAATACAAAGCTCTGCTGCCAGCTTGATTCGTAGCTAGGCTTCCCTGTTTCCCATGATGCTCTTTGTTCAGATATCCTCTCCCTCCCTGCCCCCCAACAGGCATTATCATTTCAAATGAAAATCTGCCAAATGAGTTTGCATTTTAAACCCTGGGCCTTTAGTAGGTAGAGTCTTGCCCCGAGGGCTACATTTTCTGTAGTCTAGTGCCAAGTTACCAGCTTCTCCTTAATGGGACTAGTCTCGTTAACAGTTTTGCTTTGTCCACATTTTTAGCTGCTTTCAGGCTCCTTTCCTAGGCAAAGGGTGTGTTTGCATGTCTTCCTGTTCTGCTTCTTGTTTTGTGTTCTCACCATAGCTGTGGATAAATGCAGCAAGCAACAACCATGTCTTTGGGAGGATGTCTACCCTGAATATTATGTTTTGAAATTCCTTCTGATAGATAAATTATTCTACTCATTTTTGAGTTGAGACTTACTCAGATTTTCAGGACATGAGTAGAACGTAGACAGATTCTGTACTCGAGCACAATAGAAATGCCTCTGGTCCAGTGTCTGATAATGTTTGTATCCACCTGAAACCCTGTCAACTCTATTGGCATTCTGGCCTTCTAGAATTCCACTGGAATGGTCCATTAAACTGCTTACAACATTCTAGGGCTTCCACAGTCCATGTATCCAAACTTTTTGATATCCCTCCATCAATTCGGTCACAAAGGCCTATAAAGTACATGGTTAAATTCAACTGCACAACGAGTCCACTTCTCAGCACCAGTTTCCTTTATTAGTTACTTCTTACAGCCTCTCGAGAAAATATCTGGCAGAACACTTTGTGGAGTAAAGGTTTATTTCGGCTCATGGTTTTAAAGGGTTGAAATCTATCCTTGCATAGAGGACATGATGAAGGAGTGGCTTAGTCTAAGGGGGAAGGGGTGTGTGGCAGGGCGCTTGCTCACACTTGATTATCACACGTTCAATGGGGAACACAGGCTGGAGCCAGAAGTGAGATTCAATGCTTCTCTCTTAGTGACTGACTCCTCCCAGCCAAGCCCCACTTCTGAAAGGCTCCGCAGCCTTCAAAATAGTGGCAGAATCTGGAGCTCAGGGATTTAAAGCATGAGCCTGTGAGGACAGTTCGGATTTCAGTGACAACACACATGCCCCAGACACTGAGATCAAAGGGGAGGAAGACACAGCACTGCACAGACACAAAGGAGGCAACGTCTCCTCAGAGCAGAGTGTAGGAGGTGGAAATTAGGTCGGGAATTTCTTTGGAAAATATAATATAACTTTCCTTTGTAGCATGGGGGAAGGTTCTCGATACAGTGAATTTTCATTGCAATTGAGAATCAGGAACACTGATACCTAACTCCTCACAACTAAAGTGAAAAGGATTTCAATAAGATCGGCTGATAAACTGAAAGTCATTGAGATAATGGGTGTTCATACAGGAGTGGCGGGGAAGAAAATATTGAATTCCAAGGAGTAAGGAAGGGTCTCAAATAAAGACTTACATTAAGCTGAAGTAAGAATATGTATTAGGATTAACACACATAGACATCTGTACACACACACACACAGGCTCAGAAAATGATAAAAAAGAATGTTAAACTTCTTCCAAATCCAGGTTTTTATTCAAACCCTTTTATAACTCTGAAAAGGTAAAAAGTTGGTTGGCAAGCAAATAAAAAGGTGAGACGCTATCATATCCCACCCCAGCTTCCATCTGTACATACCCTTTTCTTACTGTAGGCTTCAGCCCCAGCTGAGGAAGAGGGGCAGCTGTTGTTAGATAAAATCGGCAGTTTTGATTAATATCTTGAGCTGGGCATTTTAATTACTGAGCAGAGTCTATTTTTGTGACTTAAAGTGACCTTAGGAATGCCAATTATCTAAGACTGAGAAAAACATCCTGGTTGGTTTCGTTATGGAGAGAGGCGCTTTCTCCTCTCTAATCACATTTTAATGGGACGATAGGAAACAAAATACTGTTGCATTTTAATTGCACCACAAATCATAGTTCATCGATACAACAATTACAGGTGTGCAGTATTTTAGAGGCAGGAAGAGAAAAATGCTCTCTTACTCACTCACATGGGAAATGTTGCCATTCATAGGTGTCCTGCACACAAATAATACAGAAAGGACCTAATTATATTAGTGTGAGCATAAGGGGGTCCAGAAGGATTGTGTGATTGTGTTCCCAGAGTGAAGGGCTATCCCAAGGAAGAAGCCTGAACTTGTGTAACTGATCTTGTGGGCAGAGGTGTCAAAACATCACATTTAATATGAAGGTTTCTTTGATAGTGATGACTCCCGATAGGTTGTGCTGCCTTGGACAACGGTAAACATTGCACTATTGGAGATACTTGGGTTCATGAGTGTGGTGGTTTGAAAGAAAATGGCCCCCAAAGAGAGTGCCACTATTAGGAGGTGTGGCCTTGTTGGAGGAAGTGTGTCACTGAGAGGGTGGGCTTTGAGGTCTCTTTTGCTCAAACTAACCCTCAGTGTGACTTTCAGTCGATTTCTTGTTGTCTCTGAGTCAGTACCATGTCTGTCTGCATGCTGCCATGCTTCTCACAAGGATGGACTGAACCTCTGAAACTGTAAATGAGCCCTCTCAATAAGCGTTGCCATGGTCATGGTGTCTCTTCACAGCAATAAAAATCTAAGACAATGAGTGATATGGTGAGGTTGTTTGTAGAGGGATCCAAACAGTGCAAGAATGACTGGAGTCAGTATCTTTAAGGGCTCTTCAAACTTAAGATTATAGGTTTCCATATAATTTATTTATTTTTATGTCTCTATTATCCTTCTATCATTATCTGTATATTTATCTGTCCTATCTATCTATCTATCTATCTATCTATCTATCTATCTATCTATCTTCTATCTGTCCATCCATCATCTATCTATCTATCTATCTATCTATCTATCTATCTATCTATCTATCATCTATCCATCTACCATCTATTACTTATCTATCTACTATCTATCTGTGTATCTATCTATCTATCTATCTATCTATCTATCTATCTATTATATCAATCATCTATCTATCTATCTATCTATCTATCTATCTATCTATTTCTCTATCATCTATCCATCTACCATCTATTACTTATCCATCTACTATCTATCTGTGTGTCTATCTATCAAATCTTCAATCATCTATCTATCTATCTATCTATCTATCTATCTATCTATCTATCCATCTATTTCTCTATCATCTATCCATCTACCATCTATTACTTATCCATCTACTATCTATCTGTGTGTCTATCTATCAAATCTTCAATCATCTATCTATCTATCTATCTATCTATCTATCTATCTATCATCTATCATCTGTAATCTATCATTTATCACCTATCTAAATATCTATATAACCTCTGTATGCAGGTGCACTTATGCAGCATATAAACTATCAAGTTTCAAAGACTTTGTTAAATTTAAAAGTGCATGCAGTCTTTTACTTAATAAGCATCCACCCTACCTCATCACATCTATTTAAATCTCATAGGAATGGTCTGATTGGGTAGAAATCCAGCAGTTTTTCTTTAAAATATAAAATCTATAATTTAGAAAATCCTTTGAATAGTTACAGTTGAGCTAAGTCTGTGCTGATGACATTTATTACTTGTTTTATGTTGAAAAAAGGAAACCTCCCACCTTCTCTATTGTCCCTGCTCTCCCATAGCGCATAGTGGCTCTGTCTGTCACTCTCCCTCTCTTGATTACCCACAAGGTCATGACAGCTCCTTCTACTATAGACAGGCCAGCCTTTATTACAGTGTAGAGGCCATTGTGTGGACACATCTTTCTGGGAGCAGTGGTAGAGGCACAGCTGCTCCTGCCTAAGGATGCCACATGGGGTCCTCTTGCACATGGCTGTTCTTTTAATGACTTGTTTATGCTCCTTCCATTTTTTCTTAGGTTTCACAATAAAAGGGAGCACATGGTGGGTGCTCAGTGGAGAAATAGCAGCCTCTTCTTTTCATCTCTCATTTTGGGAAGCTCCTGAGAGGAAATCACATTGGTCTTACAAAGCAAGCCACACAGCATCTAAGGCATTGGGCATTGCTTTCATTCTTGTGTCTTTAATGACTATGTGGAATGCAGATACAAACCGTGCAAGATCTCTGTTAGTAATATCCTAGAAATCTGGGAGATTTTGTGTGGAAGAATAGCCATGATATTAAAAAGAAATATACAAGTGTGGGAAAAGCTGTGAGTAGTAGATTTGGGTCTCAGAATTGGGAGAACCCTCCAAGAGTAGTGAAGGTTAAGTAAACTGAGGCCATTTCAAGACTCAGGTGAGCATTCAAGACTCATCTTGTCTCCAAATGTTTGTGTAGGCCCCCCAGCCAAAGGTTAGAGTCCTGATTGGCTTAATCAAGGTTAGAAACCTGATTGACACAGTTATCTCAGTCTTTTTTGTGAATGTTGACATAGGGAAGAGAGTGTGATGATTGGATTTAAGAGAGGTCAGGGGAAGGTTTCTGAGAAGCTTTTCCTTCCTGTCTTGACAAAGACAGGGCAGGGGATGGAGCTCTGTGGGTGGGGTGCTTGCCTAGCATGCACCAAACTGTGGGTGCATGTTCCTAGCACCACATAAAATCAGGACTGGTGGTGAACCGTTGTAATCCCAGTGTTTGGGAGGTAGAGGCAGGAGCATCAGGGGTTCCAAGTCATCCTTGGCTACATATTAAGTCAAGAGCAGCCTGGGCTCCTTGAGACCTGTCTCAAAAATCCCAACACAATCCAAATAAACACACACACACACACACACACACACACACACACACACACACACACACGATGTATGGGAGTGAAGGTAATTTTTTTCTTCCCCCTTTATTTCAAAGGTGAGTGCAGATTTCCGAGGAGGTGACACTTGAGGTTGAGACAGATGTGTCTGTACTATACCATGATGGCGGACATTGCAGATACCATGGTGAGTGACAGATCAGTGGACTCAAAGGAATCTAGGGTCAGCTTGTGTCTAGAGGTCTTATGCTGGTGACACTTCCCAGTTTTGTCTTAATGGTGCACATACTTTCTGTAACTTGCAGCCATGAATGTGGCTTCTGTCTTCTGAAATTCTTCTCCCTACCGCCACCTCCCCTTCTCACTCACTGGCCGGCAGCTGTAATGAAGGTAATTCTGAAGCCGTCACAATCACTGCCATTTCTTCGCCTCACCCAAACCCTAGCTGTTCTTGTAGGACATGGATTCTGTTGTGACCCTCTAGAAAATGCCATTCTCTGTTTTTCAAATGTCACAAGCTCCAAAGGTAAGGGTGACATTCTAGACACCTGTTGCCTGGTAAATCATTAATTTTCTACTATTATGGGAAGGAAAAAAAAATCTCTCCTCTGAGAAGGCTCTAGGAACCAGATTGTAATTATACCTGATTATGCCTAATAATAATGACCATATGGCTAAGATATCCTCTACCCTTGAGTATTGTTACTGAGTTCTCTGCCCTTCTGGGTAACTCCTTCACATCTTCTTCTGAAGTCTTTGGCAAATGATCCCCATGCTCCCCTCCTTTCCAATTACTTCCATCACCATGGATGAGTTCTGCATCCATGGAGATGACTGTCCAGGACCCGAGTGCTGGAAAGGGGAACTCAGCCTGTTTATTGCATTAGTCCTTTCAGCGTGAACAATCTTGTTAGCAAGCCATCTTGGGTGGTTCTGTGTTTTCAGATGATTCCACCCCCAGTCACTGAGTGACTCCTACATTTGCCAGCTCAGGCCCTAGTAATCAAGGATCAGAGGCAAGCTGTGCCCTGCCTAAGTGCCTGACATAGGATTTGTGAGTTTAAAATGGTCATTCTAAGGCTGTAGAAATGGCTCAGCAATTAAAGGCACTTATTGCTCTTCCAGAGGACCCAGGTTCAGGTCCTGCACTCCCATGATAGCTCACACTCAAGTGCAACTCCGTAGTTGCTGCCACTTAATTGCCTTCTTGCTTTAGAGATGAACTTGGTCGGGTAGTCCAGAATGAACAGAAAGGTGGAACCCCAATCAGGGAGGCTGGCTGAGGTCTTTCACTTCTGAAATTCTGGAGCGATAACGAGGCCATGATTCACAGGTAGGCAGAAGGCGGGGTTGTGGTGAGATGTCCTCTTGAGGACAAACAGACGAGGTCTTGGTCTTCTGGAACACTTACAGTGAAATTCCACTCTCCAGCCCCCAATATTTTACCATTAATTACTGTTTTTTTTTGGCTTGGACTAAAAATAACATTAACAAAGTGTGACTACTAAGCAAGTTACGCTAAGATGTGTGAGCAATTTTGTCAGAAATATAAATTCTACATATTGCAGTAAAGGAAACATGGAATGTTTGCCAAGTTCATGTGAGAAATCTCTGTCTAAAAATTGTGCCAGCTTGCTAAATATAGAGTCCTTATGAAGAGCAAGGCAACCGTCCCATTAAACCCACCTCAAATGAGATAATAGGACCAAACTGCCTCCTAAGCTGTTTCCTACTTCTCCCCAAGGGGATTAGAATGGGTTAAGGAACTTTCTTCCCCTGATCCATGATCTTTCAGTATCTAGGGCTGCTGTACCACACACAAAAAAGTGCTAGGAAATAACCATATGGCCTCCCACACCTGAGAAAAGAAAAAAAGCACACAGGCACATGGCTCAAACAGGGCTCTCTACTGTTTGCATTTTGTTTAATATTTTTTTCTAATTAAAGAATTCAAAGAGGGCACTAGAAGCTCACTTGGCATGCTCTCAGAATGCTCCAGGACTCCTGGCTCATTGCTTCCTTTTAAAGAACAAAAGGGTTACAGGAAGAATCACACCCATGTTAGAAAGTACGCAGAAGTGTCAGTGATTGACATGGGGAAACCCATATGTCTTCAGCTATTAGAGCTATAGTCAAGGTAGGAGTTAGGGCAGGGAAAAGAGATTTGTATATAGTTTGAGATAATGTGGAGCTAAACATGCCAGTTGCTGTTTGGGAAAGTGGCTTGTGTTCCCAGTTAAACATGAATCTATATGCTGTACTAGACGTGAAAGAGAGTGTGCTTGTGGAAGAAGGTGCTGGAAAAACCACTGAGAGAGGATTCTGACCTCTGAAAGACAAGTCCAAATTCTAATCTCAAATACCCGTGAATGTGAATTTGTAGATCACAACTGTTGCAGATGTGATGAGGCTAAGCTCATAGTAAATTAATTGTAGGAAGACGGGAGTCCCTCAGTCTAAGGTTAGTGTACCTGTAAGAGAAATATGAGAGATTTGAGACATTGAGACAAAGGTACAGAAAAGCAGGCAGTGGAAGACAGGCAGAATGGAAGACGATTGTCTGCAAGCCAAGGAACATGTAGGCTTACCAGCTCACCTTCAGTCTCCCCAGAAAAGACCAACCCTGATGACTGGTTGTGGATTCCTGGCTTTTACAAGGATGAGAGAAATCATTTTTTTGTTGTTTTGTGCCTCCTACTTTGTGCTCTGAAATGAATACAACCACACACATCTGAGATAGATGGATGATAGCTAGGCAGATAGATATATAGTTATAGATTGATAGACAATAAATAGATAACAAGCAGATATAGATTAGATATAGAGATAGATAGATGATAGATAGATGATATAGATTGATAGATAGACAATAGATAGATGATAGGCAGATATAGATAGATTAAGAGATAGATTGATAGATAATAGATAAATGGATAATAGAGTATATATATATATATATATATATATATATATATATATATATATATATATATATATATAGGCTGTTATATGAAAGGGGACCTCAGTAGGTCTAGAAGATGGCATCATCAGCCACATATTTAGTCCAATAAACTAGACTTAAATAAAATAAAAAGCCCCAGTTTCTCAGTTGTGGCAGGCCCAATTTCAAGGGCCAGTAGCCATCTGTAGCACACCACTACTAAATAGGGCATGAAACAGAGAACATTTCCATCATCAGGTACTTCTACCGGGCTGTGCTCCTGGAGATGGTAATTGCCGTTAAGAGCTACAAATCAGGACTCCATGTTTATGAGCAGACAGGGTGTGTGGGACATCATTGGCTTCAAATCTGTCTGTTCTCTCATACCTGGCCCAGAAGATAGCAGCTATCACTGGTAGTATTGTTGATTATGAAGGGAGAAACACAGGAAAGTGTAAATATAGTGCAACCACCTGTCTCAGAGTTCCTAGCATAGACTCTCTTTCAAAACAACAGACATATTAAGTGATAGTATTGATAGGCACTGCTTTCCCAAGAAGGCACACCAAATCACTAGGATGGGGATCATCAAACATGCCACTTTTATCTATATACTCTGTGAGTCATGCCGGGGGGGTGGGGATGCATTTGCCCAATCACCCTCCTTGTATATTGTTGTATATTGCTAATGCCTCTTCTGTTTTAAGGGCATTTTCCTCTTTTAATGACTTACCCTCAGGGGGTGGGGGGTGAGGGCTACATGATTGCAAGGAGCAGCAGGGCCTCATGATGACCTTGGGAAACTAAAGACAGAAATTAATAGGGGGTGATGTGATAGACAATTTCCCCTCAAAGATGAACCTGGCAGTAGGTGGTGCATTGATTCGAAGGGATAAAGATGGGCAGCTGGGTGGTCTTGACAAAAATGGGAAAGGAGTTATGCTCTGAGTTGCAAAAGCTGGCGTCACAGAGCCCCACCTGTTCAGAGCTATCTTTAGCTGCACTTGGGAACAATTTATCTGCAGAACCTTTCTCTCCCTCATTTTTCTTTCCTGCAGGTAGAGGGGGAGGATTTGCAACTTGAAGGTAGAAAATGGCATTACAGAATTGTGCATATGAGGAGCATGCTGGGGTAGCAAGGGAAAATGGGAGAGAAGGAGTTGAACAGCTCCCTACTAGATATGCTGAGAGATATGATGTGTGTATCTGATGCAATAATCTTGGCCCCAATCATGCTAATTTAATGCCACTGAATGGATCCTTAGAACCTGATGATGTGTTCATCACTCTTTCTACCCTAGCCCTCTCCCTGTTAGAACCCACAGAAATCACCGCCAGTATGTTGTAGAGCATCGTGTTCCCATCTCCTGTCTGCAGTCTTTATAGTGTTTGGAACATTATGTTTCATCTTCTCCCTGTGGTAAACTCCTACTCACTTTCAATTCAGCACATCTGTCACGAATGCACAAATCTTCCCCCCATACTCATCTCCTGTTTTGTCCTCACCTAACCAAACATGCACCATGCAGAATTTGAGTCCTCTCCTTTGTTTTCACTTTCTCTATAAGCTGCTAGAAGAATCTACCCCAGAACTGCCCTGAGTGGATACTCCGGGAAAACATTCGGAATGGTGGTAAAGGTTAGGTGGATCGACTTGGAAGCCACACAGGACATTAATATCACAGGGATTTTCTCAGCCACATTCCTCTCTCCTGGTTGGTACATGTCTCTGTGACCTGTTCTCATTACAAAAATTTCATAGTCTACAACTTAGAGGTGACACCTCATTTTACATGCAAGTAAATTAACCATCAGGGGTACCAGATTCCTTGTTCCACCTACATCATTCTCCATTTCTCATTTCCCTGTCACATCTCAGTGAATGTTTCTTCCCTCTACTTAGCTGTCTAAGTGGCAAGGCTGGCCCTCAACCTTGATTTCATTCCTTTCCCTTTGTATTTCTTCCCTGTCTCAGTCAGGGCTTCTATTGCTGTGAAGAGACACCATGACCACGGCAGCTCACACAAAGAAAACATTTAATTGAGGTGATGGCTTACAGTTTCAGAGGTTCAGCCCATTGTTATCATGATGGGGAGCATGGCAGCAGGCAGGCAGATGTGGTGCTGGCTACATCTTGACCAGAAGGCAGCAGGAAGTTGACTGACTGTCATGTTGAGTGAAGCTTAAGACAAATACCTCAAAGCCCACCCTCGAGTAGCACACTTCCTCCAACAAGACCACACCTATTCCAACAAGGACACACCTTCTAATAGTGCCACTCCCTTTGGGGGAACATTTTCTTTCAAACCACCACACTCCCTCATATCCAGTTTGCCAGCATAAACCCCCAACCCTCTTCTCAAAATTCCTCCTCTATCAATCTCACCATCTTCAAAACCATCACCCTGGTCCACTTTCAGTATCTTTGACTTGGCTTACAGTCTGTGACCTATTACAGTGCCACTATATCTACTCTCTATGTAGTGGCCAGACTCATAGTTTGAAAATATGTGGGGAAGTTCTATTCCTCTGGTAAGACATTCTATTGGCTTCTAATTGTCACTTGAATATAGCAGAAAAATTTAAATCTAAGACCCATGAGAAGAAACATGATCTTTTGTCTTCCTTTTGTGTACATGAATGGAAGGGGTATTCAGTTGCATGTGAGTCCAGGTGCACGTGCATTCAGACACATGCTTGCATGGGAAATGTTTTATAGCCAGAGCTTTATCTCCAGGCTCCAATCTTAGAGTCTCCCACTTGGCCTCAAAATCACCAGGTAGTCTAAAACAGGTGGCCGGAATCCCTGGGGGATTTGCCTGCCTCTGCCTTCAGAAGTGAGGTTACAGGCATGTGCCACCTGGCATTTTAATGTGGGTTCTGGGACCAAACTGAGGTCCTAATGTTTTCATGGCAAGTGCTTTACCAACTAAACTGACTCTCCAGCTTGATATTTATCTTTTTGAGTACAGAACACTTCATTTAAGATAACAATTTCCAGTTTGCTCATCATCCTGTAAGTGTTATGATTTTGATTTTCTTTACATCTGAATAAAATTCCATTGTGTGTATGTATTATATTTTCTTTATTCACTCATTTTTTGGTTAACATCTAGGCTCAGTTCATTATCTAAATATTTTGAAAGGAAATCTCAAGTGATGTGACTGAAAACCTTTGATGTATGTGAACAAGATCAAAAGCAGCTTGGTACTGGAGACTAGACCAAGTTCTGAAGTCATGGAATCCTGACATCACCATCTGGCTTTCTAACCAACCGGCTGTGACCTTGAGTGCCTTTCTTATCTTCTTGCAATTTAGTTTTCTGAAATAATAGGCGTGATACTGTCACAGTAAAGATGTCACGAGGATTCCATAAGGTGTGCTCTACGGTCAACGAACAACATCCTAGCCACAGCTGTATAAAATACTTTTAAACACTATCTCAGTGAAACAGGACAGAAATTCGGTCATGGCAAATATGGTCAAATCTGACATGCCTAATGACGCTGGTGGAACTCTTGACAATGTCTTAAAGCAACCAAACTGCTAATAATCTGACAAAAAGGAGTGTCCTGAGGTTGATGAACCCAGTGGAAAGGTCTGGGTCTTTCTCTGTGGCCTGCCCATCTTTTCTGGGTTGTGGCCGCAGTCACTCATGCAGCAGCCCTGGGTTACAGGTGAACTCTGGATGGGGAGGATTAGCACTAACCTGCTGTGTGCTTTGACAGGTCTTGATTCACCTGTAGACTTGTCTTGTTGGATAGACGTCTGAGAAATCTGAAGACATCAGAACCCAAAGTCTTAAGAAAGGAAACAATAAATAGTTGACTTGTCTAAAGAATTGGTGTTCAAACTTTGTTAGTGTTCAGTTCATGCAAAGAAGAGAGAATGAGAAATATTAACACATTTTTAGCATATTTCTGAAGAAGAGGACCTGGACTGTCCTCTTCCGTATCCTGGACTGTATCCTAGCTTGAATAGTGTCCCTCTGTTAGCCATGTGTACCTACCCGAAACTAGCAAATACAGCCTTACCTATATATGAGGTCTTTGAAGACGAAACCAAGTTAAGACCAGCTCATATTGGATCCTAAGTCTGAGATGACTGGCGTCTTTATAAGAAATGGGGAGTCTGAAGAGAGATATATGAATATAAAGAAAGACACTCACTTGAAGATAGAGACCAAGGCCGAGATGTTGCCGCGAGCCAAGGAAGTGAAGAAGAGTACTAAAGGTCCTCTCCTAGGGGTTCAGAGGGACTATGAACTTGCTGGTGCTTTTCATCCTCTGTAACTGTGAGATAGGACATTTCTATTGTTTTAAGTTACTCAGCGTGGTGACTTACAACAGCGGCACGAGAAGACTAATACAGGTTGGAATCAGAGTTCACAGATACTATGTGTCTTTGGGTAATCTCCCAAAGGTTCAGTTTTATTGTAGAAAAGCTGCTATCAAGCCAGATAGATAATACCAATGAAGGACTTTTCCTTCAACAAAACACTAGCAAGCCAAACTCAGAAAGAACACATTAAAAGGATCATATGCCAGGACCAATTGGGATTTACGTCAGATTTACAAGGATTGTTGGGCATATGCAAATCAATGAGCTCAAGTGTCACATTAACAGAATGAAGGGTTGAGTAAAATCATAGAATGGGCCTAGGGATACAGCTCTGTGAGACAACACTAGTGTGGGCTCCATCCCCAACACAGCAAACACAAAGTCAAGATCTTGAAGAGATATTTTCACTCCCATGACCATTGAGGCATTAAATACAATGTCAAGAATTGAAACAACCCAAATGTCCACCAACATAAATGAAGAAGACAATGTGATAGATACACACAGGAGAATATCCACCTTTAAAAAATGCATGAATAACCCATAAGGACATTTACTTAGTGAAATAAGTCACTCACAAAATAACTATAGTCTATTTATTTGCAATATCACAAAATACTCAAACTTTTAGGAGCATAAAAATAGAAGATGTAGGAAAAAAGGTAACTGTTACATAAGATGAATGAGTTCTTGAATTTTATTGTACAGCACGATACCTTTAGTTAACAATCTGGTGTTTTTCACTTATAAAGTTAAGAGGACTATCTCAAGCTAAGTGTCCCTAATACACACTACACCACACTCACACACAACCAACCACACCCACACCCACACACCCACTCAAACCCACCCACACCAACCACAATCTTCACTACATACACGTGGAAGGATATGAAGAGACTTTTGGAGACGAGACTATTTATCAACTCAGTTATTGGGATGATAGCATGCCTTTGTACACATGTCTCAAACTTACAAAAATGTGTACATTATATACATTTAAAAATATCATTTATGTTTCAATAAGGCTGTCAGATGCTGGTGAGTTAAAGGTATAGTGATGTTAAAAAGAAAAGAAAAGCAGGAAGTATAGGATGTCTCTTAGATGGAGTTGATGACAGTCCTCTGTGGTTGTCACTTGCATGTCTCACTTTCCGCCTCAAGGACTCCCTGCTCCAGCTATGTGGGTCACCTTCAGGGCTCACTATGGTGGGCATGACAATTCCGGAAGGGCTATGTTGGAAGCAACCTATGCAAAAACTCTTGGCCAAGACAGACAGGATCCAGGGGGAAATTCCCCTCCCTTCTGAGTCTTAGACGTGATTCTGGGACATTTTCTTTACAACATTCCATTGCTGTCATTGGCAGCAGAACCCCAGTTGCTCCTGACCTGATCTGTTGCTGGTACCTTGCTGTGGGATAATGCTTTTGTACACTGGTTTAATAAAATGCTGATTGCCAGCAGCCAGGCAGGAAGTATAGGCGGGATAAGCAGACGAGAATTTTGAGAAGAGGAAGGCTGAGTCAGGAGACACCAGCCTGCCGTCCAGGGAGCAGCATGTAATGGCACACAGGTAAAGCTACATGGCAACATATAAATTAACAGAAATGGATTGAGTTTAAGTGTAAGAACTGGTTAGTACTAAGCCTGAGCTAATAACCGAGCAGTTTTAATTAATATAAACCTCTATGTGTTTACTTGGGGGACTGGCAGGTGAGAGAGATTTATCCTGACCGTGGGGCTACAGGAGCCAGGTGGGCACAGGAAAACTTCCAGCTACAGTACCTCCCTGTTTCAAATTTCCTATTCCTTACCCCTTTTCCTTACACTCATGTATCAAAATAAACCACCTGGACACAGGCTCTGCTTCTTAGGCCCCTGGGTGCACACAGGGGTCATCACAGGCTTGCTCTGTGGAGAAACATTGAAATGTGTGCAAAGTGCTTAGTCTGGTGCCCGGCACACAGAAAGCCCCCACTAAATATTGCCTGTTTTCTCCGTCTGAGATGAACTACTCTGGAAGATGTTCTCATCAATCTCTCTTGCTAAGTGTGGAGCGGATGCAGAACAGAAGTTGTTTGAGGTTTTTACAGCCTCAGCACTGGTCTTCATTAACACAAGTGGGGCAGTAATGGTCGAAACAAGATATCAAATTACACTACCCTTTATGACACCCACTCCAAGCTCTGGACTTAAGAACTAAAAAAAACGAAATCAAACTATTTACCAGCCAGAGGGAAGAAGAGAATAACAGCATGCGGCTTGTAAACTTAACAAATGTAATCACAGTAATTGAGCAGCCCAGGAAATAATTTGACCAGCATAATTATATTACAAATTGCATACTGCACAATTAAACAATTGCGTTTTGGCCACAAATGAAGCTCTAAATGTACAGTTTATAGTGAAGTGGAGAGGTAGTTTAAAATGGGAAGAGCTAAACAAAGACACAGTTATGAGTGCATTTACGTCTATGTAGATACTGGAGAGTATGTGGAGTAATAAAGGTTAGCATTCAGGGGGAAAAGCAACTGATTTGATTGCCTTTTCCAAATATGAGTTGACTTTGTGTAAAACCTTGAAGTCTCATCCTTCTTAAAGTAACTATTTACATACCAAGAGTTCTTATTTTAGGTCGATTGTAGTTTGAATGTGAAGTGTCTCCCACAAGCTCATGTATTTGATCACTAGGTCCCTAACAGAGTGCAATTGTGAAAGGTTATGGGGTCATTAGGAAGTGGAGTCTCACTGGAGACAGTGAGTCACGGCAGGTGTGCCTTTTTCTTTAATTATCTGGTTCCATTTCCTGTCCGATATTTGACACCTGACTCTAGATGCAATGTGACCAGAGACCTCACACTCCTACCATGTCATACCCATCGTGGTGGCTATATCCATTCTTAAAGTGTAAGCCCAAATGATCTCTTCCACCTTTAAGTTGATTGTCAGGTATTTGGTTACGGTCTTAAGGAAAGTAAGTAATACAAGGCTTTAAACCAGATCAACTTAACGAACTTCTGAATTTGGTGGGAACGTCAAATACTCAATCATCAGAAACATATGGAGGTGTCCTCTCATTCTTTTCTTTTCTTTTCAAATTCTGGAAACATACTAGGTGCTGTATGCACAAGAAAGGTAAATTTCTTTCCTCCCCCTGCTCTTTAGAATCTCTGGGAATGTGGTCAGCTTCTCTTACCCTCAAATATTTACTGTGAGCATCAGCACTTCAGGTTCAGTTCTTAGTGGTATGGGGGAGCTTAGGAATCATAGTCTTGCCTAGAAAAGAGTGTTAGATGAGTGAGAGAGAATAGACATTAACCGAATTATTACAAATAATTTTTGAAATCATTGCAAATGTACAAGTTATCTGGAGGTAAGAGCAAAAGGTTCAGCATATGCCCATGGCCTGCTGGGAGTGTCATATCTCTGGGATAAAGACCCTGAGGGAACGGACATACAACTGTGATCTGAATATGCCTATCTACAGACTGACTTGACTTTGCAATTAATGATGGATGAGGAAACTTCTTCACTGACCCTTGGGTTGGTTTATTTGACTCAGAGCACCTGCCTTTTAGAAGCACCTTCAGTAAGAATCCTCCCTTCCTTACTTAAAGGTTCTAGCTTTTCAATACTCAAATGTATGTATAGTAATTGGAGTACATGTCAGATGCATGATTCCTATGTGAAAACCTGTTGGGATCCTGGAGAGGGTAGACTTTTAATGAAAGAATTTTCTCTGTGAGAACAATGGTGACCAATACCACAGGCAGGAAGTTAGCAGTATAGACAAAGGAGGTAAAGTGGCAATGAAAGAAATGGCATGTGAGCTTAGGGCTTCATCCCAGCGAGATGGGAGTCACTCAGCAAGTGACATGTCCTGAGTCATGCTTCAATCAGTTTTTGTCTTTCTCTTTCAGGTAAACATTGACCCAAGACCCAGTTTTACAGGACCCAGGGGACATACCAAGGAAAAAGAATGATCAGAGATGTGTTCGCTGGGTCATCTAGCATGATACAAGGTCTACAAGACAGTCATCAAATGTATTTAGAGTGTGTTGTATGCTTACTCTTTATCTTGGGCTGTCAGTGTACATTGGCCATTCTGAGAAATCCCTTAGAACAGAAGCTTGGTTTCAATCAGTGTTTCCCAATCTTATTTGGCTTTAGAACCATTTAACAACATCTGTAAGTGTCCCAGGGACATGCTACTCTGATATCTTTGACACTGGAGTTTCCTCTAGTGCATGGAGGAAGACACCTGACATTGAGCTCTGGCTTCTATTTATGTGAACATGTGTGCATACTGCACACGCTCATGGTTTTTTGAAATTGCATCACCTTTTGCTTTCCCCTTTCTCTTTCCAACCCCTTCCCACACACTCTCCTAGTTTTCTCTCAAATTCAAGGCCACTATTTCTTTATTAGTTGTTACATATATATTTACACACACACACACTCCTAAATACATAAATACAACCTACTTAGTCTATATAATAATGTTACTTTAAGTATATGACTTCAGGGATGACCACATGGTGTTGGGTAAGCAGCTGGCGTGGTCTTCCCCTAGGAAGACTATTTTTACCCCTCCCAGCATTCATTAGTTGCCTGTAGTTCTTTGTCCACATGTTGAGACCCCACGAGGTTTCTCCCTTCCATATTAGCATGTCTGCTGGTGTCATCCTTGTTCAGGCAGCCATGTTGATAAGACTTCATGGGTATAGCTTCTCCAATATTCCTAGGAGACAGTCTCACCACAAACTTCATGTTTTTGTGGCTCTTATAATCTTTCTGTCCCTCTTCTACTACTATGACCGATGAGCCTATCGGGGACTCCGGGGGTCCAGCCCCTCGATAGTTCCCTCCCAGGGTCCGGGAAGAATCTACAACCAGCTGATAATTAATCTTTGATGAGAAGAAATGAATCTATGTACACGAAACTCCTTAGTCCATATACTTTATTATTCTGTGTCAGTTACAAGCTTATATTCTGCTCTCATATTTAGGTCTTTCCTTGCCTGATTTCTCTCTACACTTGTCTGCGGTCCCCTCTGGGTTCTATCTTAATTCCTTCATCTTGTTCTGCCCCTTCTAGGTTCTCATCCATCTTGTTCCTTCCCGTATCATCTTTTCTTCCATCTCCTTCTCTCTCCTCATCTTGTTCTTCCTCATCTTGTTCTTCCTCATCTTGTTGTTCCCCATCTGGCTCATCCTCATCTTCCATCTCGTTCCTCTGGTACTCTCTTCTAGTCCTTCAATCTAGTTCTTCCCCATCTCAGTTTGTTCCTCTCAAGTTCTTACCCGTCTAGTTCTTCCATTCTCTTTTCTCTTCTCTGACCCCCTGTGCCCTGGAAGTCCTGGTATATAAAGCCAGGCTTCCAGGGTCAAATGGAAGGGTGATAAGAATCACATAGGGAGGCAATAACCGTTAATTATCATTTGCAACCCCAAAGGGAAGTGACCAATGGGGAAATGAATTAACTAAAGGCTGAATTCAGGTAATATCTAAGAAGAGGGCTCTTATGTGCTCAACTATAATCTTAAACGTGATTGGTAGAAAATGTTAAGAATCTATAAGTTGCTAGGTCAATGGGAGAAAGTAAAACTGCCTTCTTTTTTCCTGTGGCTCCTATCTGTCCAAGCTATCTGCCGTTTTTCTGCAGGGTGGGGGAAAGTGTGCTCAGTCGCTAGGCAACCTGTGTACAGCTGGATGCCTCTGGTGATAGTTAAAGGGAGATCTGGAACTGGAGGTAAGGTTTGGGAAAGGAGGAAGTAAGACTTAATTGGCACATCCGCCAGGCCTTCTCAAACAGGTAGCCTGGATGGTTAAGTCTGTTCTTAGAGAATACAGAGGTATCTCTGATAAAGTACTCTCCTCCATCTGGGGATGGACCTGGCCGGATGCTGCTAATGATGATAATTACAGGGAGGCTTGAACTGGGGTTCTGGCTGAGCATAGCTGTCAGTGCAGGAGGTTATCTAAATATTCCTAGAAGTGGTTAGGTAAGGAGTTAGCGGTCTATAAAGTTAGTAAGGCTGTAAGAAAGAGGGGTCCGAGCTGAATTGTGTAAAGCTATTACTTAATGTCCACCTGACCTAGGTGGTGTCTTCTTGTGGAATTTACCTTAAATCAGGAGACTTGCATGTGGACTGTTATTACTGCTGCTAGTCCTTGAAAGTGGCCAAGGGAGATATCTGATTCCAGAGAAAGCCTTTCCCGAGGCTGTTCTCCAAATACCTGGAATGTGTATGTCCAGAGAGTGATCAGTCCACACTGTTAGCCCTTCTTAGGGAAAAGTCAATTGGGGAAAACTATGAAGGCACACATGATTTTCATAACAGAATACAGCTGATATATAACAAGCCAAGTAACACCAAAAACTCCTTGGGATTTGGCTTCCTCTGGAGGAATTCCCTGATTCCTCCAGGTAGTGACTTTGCCATAACCAGCTGAGTTCTTATGATATATTCCTGCGACCTGCAGCATGAGCCTTAGGTGCAGACGTTGTGCTGTACATGGAACAATTGGGAGTGGACACCATACAGCCACTTGTTCTCTCTACTTTTATCAGTTACGTTTTTCTGTAATTGTCTTTCTTTGTTGCAAGGAGATGTTTCTTTAATGAGGGGTGAGACCTATGCTTACCTGTGGGTATAAGGATAAGTATTTTGGATGTAGTTAGGAATTATGCTGGTTGAGTAAAGTGATGGTTATAGGTCTTCTCCAGGATCCATGACTTTATTGGCGTTGGACAGTTGTCTAATTTTCCAGTACCAGGAATGATATTCCTCTTCTTGAGTGGGTCTTAGGTCCAGCTGGAGGGCTGTTGCTTATCATCAAGGTATGTGTGCCACTATTACATTCTTAGGGAGCTCACATACCTGCAGGGATATTGCACTGTGCTGGTCATTGTTTTAGTCTGTAGGCATCCTAGTTGGGTAAGACTGTGGATTGCTTCCTTCCCTGGAAAGCCTGCATGGCATCTTTTGGCACCATGAAAGCAAGTCTGCAAAAGAAGAATTTCAGGTCAGAAACGGCTGGGATCCTCTGGATCCTGTGTCCAAAGTATATAGTGTCTTCAGTAATCATTCTTTTTCTTATATTTTTATGCTGAGTTGAAAGTCTGTCCACTGGACACTTTTGCTGGATGAACCTTCCATAAGCAGTTTTCATGATCCATGTTGGAAAACCTTTCATAATTGGCACCTTGTATTAGATGTCCTCTGTTGCAGTGCCTAAATTGGAAATGTAGGTAAGAATCTTAATCTCAACCACAGAGATTTCTGGGCATGTTATTGCCTGGGATAGCAAACAGGTCTAGGAGAACAGTAACATTAACTTGAGTCCCAGGGCCTTGACTCAGACCTCCAGCCACAATCTCTATGTCACTCCTTTATTGAGAGACTTGCTAAAATGCTTTTGACACTGACTTGTGAGATCCTGTGTAGAGAGACCTCTGCTTACTGCTCTGTCTTCTCACCACCCACCCTCCCCCACACCATGTAATATTTTCAATTCTATAAATACCATTTCCCTTCTCCCTCCAATGGACCACATTGTTCCTTCTCTAAACATTTTCTTTTCATCTTTCCCTAGCTAAACTCCATTCTCCTAAGCATTTCAATTTTGCATTGTCTCCTCTGGGAGGCCTTTCCTATTTGTTGGAGTTTTTTAGTTGTCAGTGGTAGAAACCAAATCTGGCTTATTAAGCTGAAAAAGGATATTACATGGTTCATAAAATTTTGGAGCATGCTGGTTAATCAAGTTCAAGGCTCACATCCAAGGACTGAGCCCCTAAGCCAATACTGAAGAACCCATCCAATGAGGGAACTGCAACCAGTGACATCACCTAGCCTTGGGTTCTAGTTCTGGACAACAGCCAGGAGCCTGACTGACTAGAGCTGCGATTGCCACCAGCGTCGACACACAGCCTGAGCCAAGAATAAGCTTCTCCAGCTACTGCTGCAGCTAAAAACTGGGTGCAACGAAGGCCAAATGGTTCCGTGTGGAGCCTTTGGGTTTAACTCCCTTAGTTCTAAAGCAATGGCTCTCACCAGCAAGTCTGAATGGCATGGTTTAAGAAATAAACAAGGGAAGTTTTCTGTTGCTACATTGAAGAGTTAGGATGTACAAGTCTGGACATTTCCTGTTGCTTCATAAGGATCTCAGATAACAGTCATCATTTATTATCCCAGCCCACTGGAGTCCCCATCTTATCATCCTACCCCTCCTCATGGGAATGTTGGCTCTTTCTGTTTTGGATTCACCAAGATTGTTTGAAGAAAAGATTATTAGGTAGGAATGAGTTCCTTTTTATTCACAGTTGTATCCCTAGCCTCGAGCTTATTGTTGCTCTATACACAGTAAATAGCCAACAAAGCTATTTTGATAGAATAAAATTGATTCAGTTAATCTAGATTTCATAAAGTTGCCATGGTATCTAAGGAAGTTTTGTCTCATATCTTCTACTTTTGTCTTAGATTCTGTCTCAATCCTAGATTTGCATTAGTCTATCAACTTGCAATAAATTCTATCATCAAATCTAAGAAAACTACTTTGGGTTCTACCCCTTTTACTGCAGCCCTGACAAGTGTTTATGAATTTTGTATTCTTGGGAGCTCTAATTGTGTCCCCAACTATGGATTAGAGCCCATTCCCACCAGGAGAATGACTTGGGAAGGATCAACATACTCTCAGCTGCCTAAGTTTCACAGCATTTCAGCCTCTGAATACTGCTCTTACTGTTAGTTTTTCTTATAACTGCCTTTCAAATGCTGATTGGCCTTATACACTTGAGTAGGCTCAATGATTTGCTCCAAGAGGTCTAGATCTTTGAGTTCCAATTCTCTCCTTGCTTGCTGGGCCAGCAAGGGGTGGGGTTTAAAATTGTTCAAGATTAAATGAGTGTTGGGAGCATGGAAAAGGACAACATTTCATTAAAGGTTGTAACAATTCATTTCACTGGATTTGAATTATGGGTGGAATATGAGAAAACTCCAAGCAGTCAGCAACGGGAAAATTGATCTTTAATTCACACATGAAATTATAGAGAGGGCTAAAAATGTAAGTGAGCAAAGCAGAGTAAAAGACAATTCCACAGAGAGTCATGGAACAAATGTCAACCTGTTTGTAAACCAACAGAATGCGCCATTTCAGAGGAAGTAAAGAACATAAAAGACAAAGGAAATAAATGATTGAGTGAAGTTATAGGGAAGTAAAGAGTATGAGATAAAAGCTAGAATGGAAGAGCTTTGACTTAGAAAGAACAGGGAACAGACTCTTGACACAAGAGAGAGCATGAACAGGAAGTAAAGACCCAAGAGAGGATGAGGTTGGGGCAGTGCTCTGTGGAGCATCATGGCTGACGTGTTCATGTGTTTAGATATTCTCTTGCTAGTTATGAGACTGAAATATATTTGAGTCCTCAGAGATAATGGTGAAGATGAGGATGAGTGTCTGAAAGGAGTGAAGAAAGGTTATTTAGGGATGGAGGAAAGCATCAGGCTCTAACAGAAGAGGCATTTAAATTTATATGGTGTCTGCTATCACTACTGTCATGTGAGGGAAGAGTGAATTATTTAGACTTTGAATTCTTCTGAAATTAAATATTATTTGAGATGTGGTTGCAGTTTAAAAATAGAAAAACACGCCATGCTTAATAAGATCTACCAGATTAATTTCCAATGACTCACATCCCAAACTTCCTCAGGAAAAGCTTAAGTGTGATATTTCTCAAAATAGCAGAGCCGAAAGATCTGGTACTAATTGAGTGTCTATGGAACACCGGACACCACAGGTGCTCCACACACACGTCATCCCATTGAACCTCCACAAAATTCCCAAGAGGCAGCGGCTGACATCACCAGTCACCAGGATAAAATTATAGAAAATAAGGCTTATATAAGTACTTATTCGGTGCCAAGCATCTAGTTAGAGAAAAAGAGGAGACTTCAACTGAGAATTGTCACTTCTTAGTGATTTTCAATAAGGCCTGGAGATCATTTTACAGATTTCAATTTTTATTAATTTTTATCTCTATCCATGCAATTATTTATTTAGGTTTTTTTCTTTTCTTCTTAAAAATGTTTGAAGACATGGCTTTAGTCTTTTAGTACTCAGAATTTAGGGATAAGAGACAAAAAGAGGGAGACAGAGAATTTTGGAATAATTTCAGCATAAGCCATTTGATAACTTTACTTTGCTCTAGAATATTCTAGAGGTTCTCAAGAATCAATGAGGTTTGTAATGAGAAATGAGCACGGCAAGACTAGAAGATGAAAACTCAGTTGGACTTCCTTTGCTTGGTTTTCTGTGTAGACCCAGAGTGACTCTTTGTTTAGATGACATCCTCCCATCACACCTCTTTCTCCTTAGCCAATCAAAAGTAGCAATATTAGCAATATACTGGAGATCAACTCACAGAAGCAATGATTAAAAAGCCCAAAGCCTTACACCAACACTACTAAATGGGTATCAATCACATTAATGTACAAAACCAACTGCATTTTTATTTGAGAGCAATAAACAATATCAGTAAACCTAAAATTTACTATCTACATTAGCTTTCAAAAGCATCAAATGTGTAAGAACTCTTTTTTTTCCAAAAATACAAGACATATGCAATGTATCCTTAGAAACTACCACACTGCTGAAATGAAAGATGCTTTAAATACATGGACTTTTGTTAATAACAGTGTTGTTCGACTGTCACCTACCTTCAAGTTGATTTATAGATTTAGTGGACTTCCAGTTAAAATGTATCAGTTTTAAAGAATGGAAGTGAGCCTGCTTACCTTGATATTTATATAATAATGCAAAGAACTGAGTATAGTCAAGAACAAAGTTAGAACTGGGTGTGGTCTTCTATGGCCATAATCTCAGCACAGGGGAAGTACTGACAGGAGGACTGTGAGTTCAAGGCCAGCCTGGGCTACATAGTGACTTCTAGCTGGGTTATACAGAGAGACCTTCCCTAAAGAAACCAAAGCCAAATAAAACCAAACGAAGTCAAAGTAAAATAGTTGGAGTTGTATACTACCAAACCCCCAAACAAAAAATGCATGAACATTTTTGATTGCTCTAGTGTAGTTCACTAGGAGTAGAAGAGTTTTCCAATGGTAGTGTTGGAATTATTGGATATTCTGAAGGAAAAAAACTAAATCTTGTCAAAGGATTACCATCTAAAATTTAATAGAGACATGCCCTAAATCTAAAAGGAGAAACAAGGTACGTGTAATTATTTTCAGTTTTCAGTTACATTTATTACTTTTATTTATTTGTTGCTATAAAAGGTGAGTGATATGCACTGAATGCTACCTGGCACGTGTAGAGGTCAGAGGATAACTTGTGGGAGTTGATTTTCTCCCTCCATCATGTGGGTCCTGGAATCCTCAGGTCCTAAGGTTTGGCATCAAGGGTCTCTATTGGCTGAGACACCTCAACAGTTGGAGCGTATATATCTACCTAAGGACACATGCAAGAATATCTCCTGACTGTAGGGCATGGAAATATTTCTGAAATAAGAGGGTAAAAAAAAAAGCACTAACAACAACAACAACAAAAACCTGTATTTTGCCAAGTTCAACCATTGAAAATATGAAAAAGCCTGCCAGACTGGGATTAAAATGTTCACAATGCATTCCTCTGATAAAGTACTTACAACAAGAGCTAGGAACTTTATAAATCAAAAATCAAAATACGATTAAAAATGGGCCACGGTTTTTCAACTTGATAAAAGAATCTGTTAGAACTAAAATTCCCTGTTTAACATATGAAAAGGTGTTTAGTGTCATTAATCATCAGGAAAATGACAGGTAATACCAAGCATAGTGAGACACCACTGTCCGGAATGGCTGCAATTAAAATAAAATTGACACCCACAAATGTTAGTGAGCTCGTGGAGCAGAGTGTGCCACACATGCTGGAGAGCTGTGAAGCTATAATAACACTGGAATACTGCCTGTTCCCAGGGATGGCAAATGCATGCCAATTTAGGATTCAGAAAACTGGTGCACATATTTACAAAATCATGGTCAGAGGTCTTCACAGCAGTTTATTCATAGCTTTATTAATATAAATAAGACCTTATGTCACACTAAAAGTTAATTCAAAATGCACTAAAGACCTAAGAATTACACTAAAAGTATAAAACTTGAAGAAAACAATAAATCTTAATGAGTATCAGTTAGAAAATGGTTTCCTAGACATGTCAAAGAAAATCACCACATGAAAGAAAAAAAAAGCAAGTATAACTTACTTAATCAAGGCTCAAAGTCTTTTTTACTTTGAAGGAGTTTACCAAGAAACTGAAAGGGCGGTCTTACAGAATTAACAAATCATGTATTGATTTGATATGGGCTGAGTATTCATAATATATGAAGAGCTCTTATAATTCAACAACAGAAAATGAAAGTTTAAAATGGACAAATAATTTGGAGAGGTTTTCCCTAAGGAAGATATAAAAGTGCCAATGGGTGCATAAATTGTGTTATCTTCCGTTCTCATCAAACAGGAATGAGATGCATTTCAAACCCTCCAGGACAATGTTGAAGAGAGAGATACAGCAAACCATGGCAAAGAGACAGGAAGACTGGGACTCTCATATACTACTAGCATGGATATTAAAGGGTCCCATCACTTTGTGAAACAGCGGCAACACACTGAGCAGGGCCTCAGATGGGATGAGCCTGGATAGTTTAAGGAGTGACAAAGGAACCAGTGGAGCAGGGACCAAACGGGAAGTCAGAATGTTAACAGAGACAGATCAAAGAGAGCACTGGACATCAGGAAGGCACCGACCTCTGCTTTAGAACAATGATGTTCTCATCTCAAGACTCACACTGCTCCCTTTCTACCCATAGACTCTGTTATTGGCAACTGAGGTTGCCAGCTGTGGAACCTCAGCCCCGGATCAATGCTTCTATGAGTCGGATCACTTCCTCTGGCCACCTGCCCAAGTTGTGGTGGATTCCTGAGAAAAGAGCACATGCTAAGAGCTTAAGAGTCCCATGACCATGGTGGTACCCTGGCAAATGATGTGGGTGAAGAGGGGCAGGAGAGGCTTCTTCAGTGTGATGTAAGTACCTGAAATCTATATTTGGCTACATCTCTTGGGCTGCAAAGCTTAAAATATTTACTTCCTTGCTACACTGTCAACTTTACAGAACCTAGAATTGCCTAGGACATAGAACTCTGGTTGCATATGCAAGGAATTTTCTAGACAGGCCAACTGAGGTGGGAAGGATGTAGTAGGTACCTGTACCACCCCTAGGGACTGGTACCTTAAGGTCATAGGAGGAACAGGGACCCACTACAGGAAGACTACTCTAAATGTGAGTGGCAACATTCCACGGGCCTGGGTCATGAACTAAGTCAAAAGGAAGTCCACTGAGCGCCAGCCTTCATTGTTTTCAGCCCCATGACGGATAATCCAGGGCGACTAGTCACCTAGAGATGCTGCCTCCAGAACTTCCCCGTCAAGGTGGGCTGCACCTTCAAACTGTCAGTCAAAATAAATCCTTTCCCCTCTTAACTCACGTGTGTCAGGTATTTCATCCCAGCAGTGAGAAAGGTAGCTGACACACTTGTTAAGTTTTGACCTGAAGAAGTCACCAAGAATCATGACAAAGTTGTGTTTGAGTGGATGAGAGTGAGATACGACAGGACATCTTCAGTAACTCGTGAAATCACATTGAGAATAAGTCCTAAATTATGAGAAAGAGCCGTGGATAGAACAGCTCTGTCTGCCCCCCCCTTTCATGTCACAGTTTTCAATATTTTCAGAAATCTTGGAAGGAGAATGACCTAGGGCTGGCAAAGGTTATTGCTAAGAATAAAATAGGATTCCAACATGCTTCTAAAAATTATTGCCTTGCCATTATCATTATGGAGGTATAAATGGTTATTGTGCTGAAGTAGAATTTAATAGACACTTGAAAACTATAAAAAGATTAAGCACATAATCAATAGTGTGCCATCAATGTTGAATTTTTAGCAAGTTTAATACAGTTCTGAGACCAGCTTCTCCTATGAAGCTATTCCAAGTGTCCTTGGTTTCAACTCGAACGTCTTGCTCAGAAGTAAACTTTCCATGCAAATTATTCATTGCCCGAAGAAACTGAGTTCACAGGATGCTAAAATTAGAACTACCATCCAAGGGATTGTTATTGAATATTTCAAACAACTGATGCTTGCCTCCATCGCAGTCATGACAAGAAACAGGAGATGACAAAGGAATAATTTTTAATAGATGGCTATTTTTTTCTGCATCATTTTTACTTTGAAAATGATCTCCAAGGGCAGAGTCCTGTCAAGGGGAGGCTGCATGAAATGATGAGGAGCAGTGAAGTTCAGTCCAAAATACCCATTCATCCTTTTCTGACAATGTGACATTAGGTAAGTTACTATCCTTCTTTTGAAGCAAAGTTTCCCAAACCACACAACGAGGATGATATTACTAACATGTGCTGGGTCATTGTAGAGAGTAGAGGTCATGTGTGCCAAAGTTCTCAGCACCGTGTCTGGTTCACTGAGGCTCGTACACCATTCTTCCAGGGCTATGCCTGTTGTGGGTCCATTTACAGATGAATGAGAAAGAAATATTATACAAAAATGTCTCAAATGGAAATTATGGATTGTTTAACCAATAGGTAGCAAAAGCAAACTATTCCTTATAAGAAGAATTCAAAATGGTGCAGAGAGAAACTTGTCTGTTTGTGCTCATCTATTCTGTGTATTAGGTCAATGAAGCAAAATCCCAATAAAGAGCACCAGTATCTAATTCACATTGCAGAGGTAACATTCTTCTTTAAAGTATTGAAATGCTTTTAAAACAATGTTCTTATCTCTCCTCTAGATAACTAAATTGAACTAGGAGGCCAACAGTTCATGACTGAACATAGAGAGATTTGATCATATTTATAGAAATGTTCAGATCTCCATAAGTATCTCTTTAATACTCTTAAGATTCATGAGGCTCCTAGGGAGCTGTGTGGTGTGGAATAAGAATGGCCCCTATAGGCTCATATATTTGAATGTCTAGTCACCAGGAAGTGGCACTATTTGAAAGAATTAGAAGGATTAGGAGGTGTGACCTTGTTGGAGCTAGTGTGGCTTTGCTGGAGAAAGTATGCCACTGAGGAAAGGTTTTGAAGTTTTAAAGCCCATGCCTGGCCCAACTTCTCTATCTCTGTCTCTGTTTCTGTCTGTCTGTCTCTCTCTCTATGGACCAGGATGTCACTCTCAGCTACTTTTCCAGTGCCATGTGTCATGTATATTACTCTCCACCATGTTGACGATAGACCAAGCCTCTAAAACTGTAAGCAAGCCTCCAATTAAATGTTATCTTTTGTAAGAATTGGCATGGTCACGGTGTCCCTTCACAGCAATAGAATAGTCACTAAGACAAGTTGTGCTCCTGATAGCTACAGCAATCGTTAACTTTCACTAAAAGTTGATCTTTCACTGTAGGCCCATTAGTCATGAAACAAAGCTTTTATTAGCTCCTAAGATTTCTGCATAGTTTGATAATGAGCTGAGAACAGCAAATGTCCACTGAAATACGATTCCTTATGGAGGCAGCCTTCCTACCTGCTTTGTCTGATCTCAAAAGCTAGCTTCACAATTCTCCTTTTCACTCTGTGTGTGGAACGTGGGATCCTACACATTAAAGATGGTGGTATTACAAGAACTAGATCTCTAAGACATTATTGAGAGAACAGTCACCCAACAAGGACCATAATTTTTCATTTTGTTGAGTCAGATATTGGAGATGGTTGTCACAGCATCCAGTAGTAATTACCATGATCAATATTCTTGCTATTTCTCTGTTGGACAAATAAAAATTCACCTCTTCTCACAGGTACACTATAACCGTTCTCTTACCATTTTATATAAATGAGGAATCTGAGGCATGGAGCAGTTGATAATTTCCCAGGGCTACACAGCAGTACATGGCAGAGCCAGAAATTGAAGACTAGCTGACTGGCTCTGAATTCTTGTCATTGAGCCTATTAGATCTCTACAAACTTCCACTGGACATGTGTCCTTGCAGGAAGTCAGGCTGTAAGGATGTAGGACTAATAAACAAAATCACTCTCACTTTTAGGACATTTACAGAATAACAGTGGAAATAATCTCATAAATGAATTTAGTGGCTCTCTCTCTCTCTCTCTCTCTCTCTCTCTCTCTATATATATATATATATATATATATATATGATTGCAAATTATTTGTAACATAATTTTGCATGGAAGATGGTCAACCATTGTGAAAGGCAATAAAGGGAAAGTCAGGACAGAGACACGGGGGAAGGAAACCACTTGATTCAGGGAAAGCAGGGAATGATTCCCATGGGAGAAAGTGGTCCATGGCTTCTGAGGGCTGCTTAAGCTTCTGTCAGCATCAGAACATTCCTGGGGACTCTTTAGGGATGCCCCGTTTTTCCTCAAGTATGCATACTCCGAAACCTTTATCCCTCTGACTTGAGTCTCTTCTATTTCTGCTGAAGTGATAATCACTGTTTGGTTATTTTAGGAGTAGGGGGGACAGAGAGAACAATTAAAAACACATCAATTACTGTAAATAAACTTGACAGTCAATATCCCTTATGATACCATAAACCCTCGAAACTATCGACTCACTAACAAGTGAATAATTCTCGAGGATCGATGATGACAATAATGCTTTGCTATATTTAGAATCATCAAAATAAACATGCCGGTCCATAGGGTCAAATCCATTTCTCACATTCACAGGGGAGATTCTCATCAAGTCAATGTGCAAAGACGAAGAAAAGAAGAGTGGAAAAATAATCCAGTTTTACTTGAAATGTACAGTTTTTTTTTCTAGAATTTTAGAAGTGTGTTCTTTGTTCCCAGGCTTTATGATATTTTGTGCAACAATAATATTAGCTGTGAAAAAAGTGGTGATGAGTCAGCATGGAAACATAGCCACTCTTTTTAAGTGGTTTGTGCAGGAACTGTATAACCTTTAACAGCCCCTGACTTCTGCCTGGTTATTGCAGCAATTATTTTTATTTCTGGGTTTGGCTATTTTCCTTTTGTTACAGGTTATGGCAGCATTTGGATATTCTAACCCCTAAGTTGAGAGTGTTTTAACATTCCTTCTGTAATAGTAGTGTATACAGTAGGCTGGAATGTTGTCTGACCTTATGCAAACATGTATATCTACACTCTCCCTCTAAAAGAGCAACAGGACTTCTGTAGTTTACTGAACTTAGGTAGTTTCACAGACACCAAACAAGGCAATAAATACCTAGATACAGCACAGATATGTGCTTACTTCTCAGTGGCACTGAGTTTCTTAAAGTCAATCACGCATCAAGAAACGACTGCAGTGGGATATGGATGAGAGTGATGGCATTGCAAAATTTAATTATGACAGAATGTATGGCACTGAGGAGATTAAAAACTCCACTCAGCATAACATTACAACTTGTCTAGCAAGTGTGTATGCGTGTGTGGCAGGGGCGGGGGGGGGGGGGGGGGAGGGTGGAGTGGGCTTCAGAATTCAGCATAGAAGGCTTTTCATTTGCGTGAGACCAGGGACTTAGTCCCAGAGATTGCCTCTTCCATCTTGCTCTACAACCTAGGTTGCCTTAAGACTCCTGATCCTCCTGCTCTACCTCCTAAATTCTGGAATCAAGGGTATGTGTCAGCACGTCTGGGTCAAGCTTTCTGTCACCCGAACTCTTCATTAAAGAACTCCTTAAGTCTAGCCAGACATCCCTTCCTAACCTAGACACAGTAAACATGGCTCACCATGATCTTTTAGAAAAGCAAGTGTCTCCACTGTTCAGGGCAACAGCTTCTCCATCCATTATGTTACTGCTGCCCGTCATGCTGTTTAGGAGCTGCAGACATCTGTACTTCAAGTCCTTTTTTAACATCCTTTTGGCTGAGTACAAACCATCTATGAAATGTACTGACCAATGCTTAATGGGATAGTCAATTCACCTTCTCATTCTGACATCTAAAGGTTTCCATTTTAGTATTTATAGAAATTACTGTGATAAATCACGTCTCGTCTCAGTTCCATTTCACTTCCTATTAGACACTGTGCCAGATCTTGTTGGACCTGCATTCAATCTGCTTCCATATAATAGAAACCTTGGGCATCTGCAGGAGGAAGGCAACCTTTATTTTTCTGGTGTTAATAAAAGAAAAAAAGAATGGCTCCTCTTTGCACATGCGTCGGGGAGGAAGCTTCCCTTGCACAACCTGTAAGTGCTTGGAAAGACGGTGGTTTATGTTTCCACTCCTAAAGTGGCAAAGCAGATGTGATACCACAGCCATGGCATTAGAAAGTTACTGGACAATGATTCTGAATATTTTTGCAGAGCTACAGAATATACATTAAAAAATAATATATTAAAGAAATGTATCTTGCTTATTAAGTCCCAAGCAGGTGCAAGTAATAGGCTCAATACTTTCAAGATTTATCTAAGTTAATATTCCTACCTTTATAAGGTGGCAGTATCAATATTAAGTAACTTCTTTAAATCCATACATATACTAAGTAGTATAGATGGCTTTGCGTCCAGGTGAGCAAGATTCCCTAGACCAAATTATTTTTACTTATCTCCTCCAATGCACTTCAACTATAAAAACTTGTAGAATTAGCTTTGTACTGGAAACTTCTCTATCTGTCCAAGTTTTTCTTTCCTGCATGACTCTATTTTTTAATTATAAAACAACTTGATAATTTATGGCGCATGGGTAGATAACACCAGCCAGATTTCTAAATTCAAGCTCAGTAGCATGCTAAGTGTGTGACCTCAATCAAACATCTTAGAGACTCGATTCCTCAGTTTTCTTCTCTGTGAAGTAGGAATAATGATATCCACATTACGGGATTGTGAATTTTTAAATAGATGCAATGCTTTCAGAAGAATGTCTGGCGAATTGTTGAACAAGGGGCAAATGTTCTCCTTGGCATATTAAGTAGATATTTACCTGGTGACATTGCAGTTACTCCAATTGATGCTAATGAACTGAATCAGAAAATTAGAACGTCTCCTTCATCAACGATCAGGGGAAAGGAATGGGTAAGAAATGGTTTCTTCCCACACATAACTACCAGCAGTTTTAGTGGATGTTGAAGAGTTACTGATGCAACATGCAGGGCAGATAGGTCTCTAAAAAGTTGAAAAAATAAATGCATATCCTTTCTTTCTCCAGCCAAAAATGCTTAGGCTGAAAACAAATGTGGAGTGTTTCATTGGGCCTGCTTTTTTTTCATTCTTTTTTTCTAAAGTCATGCCACATGTTTAACAAGCCCTAAACTATAAGATAGAATAACTTAAAAAGGAGTAGCCCAAATGATATGCATGCCATCTAGTAACATTTTTCTGAAAACACTAATATTGCTATTATATAATGCCAAAGTGGAGGAATTTCTGAAAATGCAAAACAGATATATTACAAGCATTTTGTGATCAAATTTTACAGTTCTCTGGCGGAAAACCCTCAAGTTGAGTTTTTTTTATTTTCTGGATAATAAGAAGAAATGTAAGTAAACAAACATCACCCTGCAGATAGCTTTTCTCATTCCTCTTACTCTGTAGTAGCTGTAAATATGCAGAAAACACTGAAAATTTTAACCACAGGCTTTTTTTTTTGACGTTTAAAACATGCAAGTGATTGTGCCCAGTGAAAACCATTGCACCATCCATCCATCTACACAAATCAATAGCACCCAGTGGTCTGACCTTGAATCTCAGAACCTCTGTCACCCACAGGAGAATGCTGCTTTGCATTGTCCTGTAACAGCACAATGGAACACTTTTGGGAGGTGAGCAGAGAATAGCAATTGCTCCCAGGTATCTGTGATTGTAATTTCAAGTCCAGCACAATAGTCTAGAGTAGATGCTGATGTTTTACTCACCCTCTTTGTTAAATTTTCATAGACAACATGTGTGCAGTGTCTCACTGGGTAACAGGCTCTCGTGCCAGCTGCAATATTTGTCAAAATACCCGAGCAGATTAAACTTCACATGTGCGTTTGAAACTCCTATCGGTGACTTCCAAAGTGCTCCAGCCTTGAAGATAGAGCAGAACTCAAATCAAGTCTGCTGACCATCCATGAGAACCTGAAATGAGAGCCCTTTAGTAAGAGGACAAGTAGAAAGAGCATGCATGCTGGATCCCGCTTGAGAAAACAACAGACTGCGGTTAGTCCATGCATGCTCCAGTTTAGCCTGAGTAGCTTACACTCTGGGCACATGGGACTCAAGGTCTGCTGTCTGTAGAGAGGAGCCCAACTGGGATGAGGAGGTTTCTACTCCTGTGTTTAGGAGAAGCTGAATATACCCCATAGGACACAGATGCTCCTAGTGATTTGTACCTGTGATAACAGTACTCTGTCACAAGACTCTCGCCGAGCGGTGGTGGCGCACGCCTTTAATCCCAGCACTCAGGAGGCAGAGGCAGGCAGATCTCTGTGAGTTCAAGGCCAGCCTGGGCTACCAAGTGAGTTCCAGGAAAGGCGCAAAGCTACACAGAGAAACACTGTCTCGAAAAAAAAAAAAGACTCTAAGGGTTGGTTGACCCACATAAAGTATATATAACAGGACCTAGCATGGTAAGACAAAACAAATCAGGTACTACAATCCTTACTATACATATAATGAATCTATAAATCCATACCTTTACAATATGAATGCATATTTCCACTGTTAAAGACTTGGAATTTTTTTTTGTAAGACCAATTTGTCTTTATTTTATGGGTGTGGGGGTGTTTTGCCTTAATGTCTGTCTGTGTACCATGTGCATGCAGTACCCACAGTGATCAGAAGAGGACAGCAGATCTCCTGGAAGTGGAGTTAAAGAGGGTTGTGAGCCACCATGTGGGTGCTGGGAACTCAACCCAGGTCCTCTGTAAGAGCAGCCAGTGCTCTTAACCACTGAGCCATCTCTTCAGCCTTCAACTTGGAAAGCACTATTTAAAAATGCTTATACAAATCTGTGATTCACACATGTAAACTAATCTTGTTAAAAGGGGGCATTGTTAACATCCATTTTTATAAAGATGTAATAAAGCTTTCCCAGTCACAATTGCCGAGAAAGAAGAATTCCGTGTTAAGAAAACCCTTAAGCTATACTACTTCCTCATGTTGCTTCCCAAATGGAAGTAGGAACCAAATATACTTAAAATCCCACCACACACAGGTTAGTGTGGCTTCCATATTCATTTACTTCCATCTCTCCAATGGTATCTTATTCCAAAGACAGTTATTTAAATAATTAGATTACTTATTTATGTTTGAAACAGGTCTCATGCAACCCAAGCTAGCCTCGAGCTCTTCATGCAGCTGAGGATGAACCTGAACTCCTGATCTCCTGCCTCCACCTCCCAAGTCATCACGACCAGTTTACGAAGTGCTAAGAACCAAATCCAGGGCTTTGTGCATGCTAGGCCAACACTACCCACTGAGCGACATCCTCGGCCCGCTTATTATTTTCCCTCTGATTATTTTCACAGAGAAGACTACACAGTGTGCTTTCAGGTCGGGAAAGCACAAGCAGTCCCTCTTGTCTTTGCGTCTCCCTGTCTAGACATTTTGCAGTGATCCATGTGGACGTTTTCAGTTTGATCTACCTAGTAACCCTGGCAGGTGGGTATTATCTCTCTCATCCTACAGTTGAAATGAAAAGAACATCTCTTTAAAAAGTACCATTCTTTAAGGCATATCATTCAAAATTAGCCATGTAGCAGAGATTAACATCAATTTAGAAGCAATAAGGATGCTTAAATTGGCTTTGGGTAATTTTAAAGATAAAAAAAATAAACATACATCAGGTTATAAACCTAAGGCTAGAACTACAAGCCTCTTAATTCCAGTTCAGTGCTCTTCAGTCCACTCCATATTTCATTGTCCAGTCACTTCTCACATTTGCATAATATTTTAAATCAGCACTTGGTTTAATTGGTTCCTTTCTGGCCATTCATCACCCCTGCGTAGTAAAAATGACAGAGAGTCAATGTTTCTGAACAGATTCGCTGCTTAGCATCTTGCCTTGCAGTGCGCGCAACTGTCTATTTGTCTGCAAGAGATTTCATAACCCTGCTGATCCTCATGACTGCTTCCATCTCCATGAAATCACTCAAGATTTCAACACATTTCTCTGGTGGGACTCACTTTGTTATGCAGAGGGAACTTAGCCTGGTGCTGAACAAATTGGATTTGGGAACACATCCCTAATACAGTGTAAGCTAATGGAGACTTAAACAAAATAAAGACAATACAGCGTGCCTGAGCACCGATAATGCGAAGGGAAATAGTTAGAAATTTATCAGATATAGTATAGAAACTACAGCAGAAAATCACCCTGGGACATCTCACTGGTAAGTGTGAGGAGGCAGGAAAGGCATTTTAAAAATAATATCCATATGGTCATTGAAAATAGTCACTGAGAAATAAAAATAATGGGAATAATAAATCTCACTTATATGGAGGGGCAGCTGTGTGTTAGGTAAACCTTTTGTTTTTTTTGCTAAACACTCTAGCTATCTTACCCCCTTCAGCCTTTGTAATGACTTTACACATACTCACAGCTCAGGTAAGGAAGCCGAGCATTCATAGAACATATGTATATGTGATTTACAGACACAGTTTATAAGTGACAGGGTTGAGGACAATTTTTAATTGACACATTTTTCATTGTTCTCCTCTGGAATCTATGCTAGATGAGGGTAGAGAGTCTTTTTTTTTTTCTGATTTGCTCACAGCTGTGTTTTGGAGTGACGAGGGTCCAGCATAGATTTCTAGTTAACACACTCTTAGACACGTTCAGAATGTACGTTCGGTCACTTAAGGGACTGAAGTGGGTCAAGCCATATGATTTTTATTTGCTCTCTAGAGTAAGATATGGTATAGTTACCAGGCTTTCAAATCAAAATTATCTACTACTAAAAGCAGTAACAAGTCTTGGAAGGAAGGATTTAAAAAAAAAAAAAAAAGCTTAACTAGAATGAGTATTTCAGACAGACCAAACAGCCAGAGCATCTGTGAGCCTCTCTCGTGTCGCTCATGTTAGTGAGGAAGACAGAATGTAGTAGAGGGAGGTCAGTAAGAATGGGGGTCAGTGGCCACCACATCACAGAGGCACGAGGCAGTGATGCGCTCACAGTGTGTGGTCTTATCAAATGACAACCCTGCATAAAAGTACTTCTATGCAGATAATAAGGATAATGGGGGGAATCATCCCCTTTCCCACTACTGTTCCCATAATTTAAGGTAATAGTAATTGCATGCAAAGCATTTTGGAAGGCTGCCTATTGCTCTCCTACCAAATAGGATTCCTCTGCTCTCTGACCCCGACGGCTTATCTAAGGGGACCCAGATTATGACCTGTGGTGAAAACCACGATTGAATGTTTCATGAATCAGCTCAGGCTTTTGGACCTTGAGCTTGAAATAGGTAGCAATCTGGAGGTTTTTCTGTTGAAGTATAAAATCATGGTTGTTAGTAACGTGAGTCCACAGGAGAAAGCACACACTAAGGATTGAACAGGTAAAGAATGGTCTTTGGCCAACGATCAAGGACAGAATTTGGCTCTGACTGTATGAAATTTCATGATCTTTTTTTTTTTCTTGGCTGTAGAATTTGTTGACTCTTATAGTGGAATAAATTTAAATTCATATGTAAGTGCTTATGGTATACTACAAGACCAATGAATGTAAGAGTAAGAACAAAAATACAGTCCATTTTAACCATCTCAAAGGCCAGAGTCTTGTGTCACCTGGCAGAAGGCTATAACCTAGCTTGAGGACATCCCAGAGACAAAGCCACATTAGCAAATTAAACTTTCATAAAGCTGGAGCAAAGCTTACTTTTGCAAAAATACCTTCAGCTTCCCCCATGAGAGAGACCCTGGCCTGACCTGGCTGAATACACACATGGAAGTGAGAGGGAAGTCTCTGCACAGACCCTCCTGCACTCTGTCTGGTCCTGACACATCTGTGTACCTTCCACTCCTGTAAGAGCACCAAGAGAATAAACGGAATATCACATCAGATGTTGGCTGCAGCTCATTTTTGTCACAAACTGACCCTGAGAAGAATGGTTAGCTGGGACTTCCTGAAACCACTGGATATGACAGTGAGTCATTATTTATATTTGACATAAAATTAGAGTGACACCAGAAAATAGCAATAACACCCTGAACTTTTTCTTCTTTCACAGTAAGACAGATAAGGACTCTGGTTAGAATCCATCTCCTTAATCCACTTCCTGTGCAGACCGCAGGATGACTTCAATTAGCTCAGTTTCCTCAAGGGTCACTTGGAAGCTCTGACGCTGGGACCTGGCGTATGCTGACAGTGTGGTTATAAATGCATATGTTCTTTGGGGTTTCTCAAGGATTAGGGAGAAATGCATATAAAGTATATAACCTATTATAGACCTAGATGATATTGTCTCAACACCTACTATGTGTAAGGAACTTTAAGGGAAACATAGTTCCATCAAAGGTAGCATTGAATTTGTGTCTCAGAATAAGAAATTACTGAAAATGAATGTTTAAATAGACAAAGACTATTAATAGGCAAGTCATAAGTCATGTAAAGGGACAACACTCTTAGAAAAAGGTTCAACTTGTCTGAGAGGCAAAAAAAAATCAAAAACTCAAAATACCATTTTTCATAAAACACGAGAAAAAGAGAAAAGCTTGATTATTTCTCACAGCAAAGACAATGTAGTCACATAGCACTGTAATTGCGTGTTTTAAGGAATGGCATTAGGCACTATCATCAAAGACAAAACAGATACGATTGAAAGGCGCTTTGTTTGGTGGTGCACATCTGCAAAGCCAGCACTTGGGGGGCTGATAAAGGAAGGCCACTAAGCTTGAACTTTGCAGAGACTCTGTGTTTAAAAAAAAAGAAATAGAAAAAAAGCAGAATAAAGTAAATGTTAATCTCAATAAATAAACAAACGTGCTTGGAAAAAATTGAGTAGATACTCATGAACTTGGTTTAAATATTACAAAAAAACTAGAAATCATAAAAAAAATTATTAGCCTAATAAAAACATATGCAAAAAGCCTGCAAACAGCTTTGTATTTGCTGATGGAAGACTCTGCAAGATGGAAAATTCTCTGTAAGATAAAAAAGATCAAGAAGATAACTAATGTTCTACTTATATAGAAAAATCTTAACCTATAGAATCTTAACCATGTATCGTAGTGTGCTTCTCTTTTGCTGCGATGAACACTATGACCACAAGTATCTTGGGAAACAAAGGATTCTTTTGGCTTATACTTCCAGTCAACAAGCCATCACTGATTGAGTCAGGGCAGGAACTCAGGGCAGAGACTTGGAAGAAGGAACTGAAGCAGGGACCATGGAGGAACGCTGCTTACTGGCTTGCTTCCCACAGCCTACTCGGCTTTCTTTCTTGTACAGTCCAGGATCACCCTCCCAGAAGTGGCACTGTCTATAGTAGGATGAGCCTTCATACAACAATCAGCAACCAAGAAAACGCTTCAGAGACACGACCATGGACTCGTTTAACGGACGCCATTTCTCCATTAAGATTCACTCTCCCACATACGTTGTTTGTGCCAAGTTGACAGAAACTCTGATACTGAAGCTTCATGATTATAAAATACAAGGTCAATATAAAAAATTCAGTTCTATACAGTTGTACAAAAAAAATTAAAAGCAACAGGTAACTAGATAGTAAATTGTGAAGTGATTCATAGTAACAGAACTAACATGAAATACTTCTTAGGTTTGGCAAGATATGTGTCAAATATGCACATTAAAAGTATAAAACTTTGCTAAAGGAATGTAAAGATCATTTTATGGATGGGAAGACTTAGGAGATCAAAATTGGGCCCCTGATACCACCCAATTTCAAGGTTCCACACAGTTGAGACAGAATAGATTCAGCATAAGTCCAAAAGACAGACCCGTATGTGTATATTAGTTTCAACAAAAATAGAAATAAGATAGACAATAAGTTTGACAATCCTTATTTCATTAATATCATAAAATTTTTCTCTTCAAAGACACAGAAAAGTGAAAAACCAAGCTACAGAATAGGAGATTTTTGGAAAACATGCAGTGTGCAGTTTCTAAAATAGAAGTAAGTGTAGGAAGCTGTAGAAGGAAATTATGAACTGAATGACGGGGTTAACTTGAAGCATCAGGTATGGTCCAAAATAAAAGCAGGACAGTGGTGGTGAGGGTCTGGGTGCAAAAGAGCAACTGCATGATTCGATGTCTTTTGTAAACATTCTTAAAACATACCAAACTCAGAACTTACGATGGCTATAATGGTGATTTTCATTGGCTAAAAACCACATCTCTATAAAAGACTCAAAGAAGCAAATGAAAAACATTTTTATCTAATGAAAGATATATTGTGCTCTAAAGAGAAAAATAAAACAAAAATCAAAAGCAACTGTGGTTGTCCCCTGATTTAGTGCTTACGACGGATCACTGATTGTCACATAGTACTTAAGCCATAATGCATTATACACATTGTATGATCCAGAGGTTATATCCACACTGGCTGTTCAGAGATGCACTAATGATGCTTATCTTTTAGTCTGTGTGTGTGTGTGTGTGTGTGTGTGTGTGTGTGTGTGTGATTTAAAGACTTACGCACATGTACACTTCTTGTGGTTAGGAAAAAATAAATCCTACCCAAAGAAACATAATTTTATCATTTTAAGGTAATGACATGAAAGGTAATGAACAGGGGTGTTGTTTTACTTTTCAAACTTTATCCATACGATAGTTGCAAAATTATATATTTCTTCAATCTAAAAAAAAAAGCCTAATAAAATTTAGGAAAGAAAAATAAGTGCTAAACCTACCTTTATCTAAAGTGCTTCTCTTTTCAACTTTACCATGACAGGTAGTGATTTTTGTATCCACCAGGTTCTTCATATCCATTCATATTAATTGTTGCTTTGCATGGCTGACTCTTACTGATTATAAACCACTAGCTCTTCCTCTTAGACTGTGGAACCATTCCTTTGTCAGTACTTTATCAAGCACCAGCCGTATATTACTCATTGGCCAAGTTGTGCAGTATTTTTCAGTGTGTATGGAGCCTTGATGTTTCTCAGTTGCTGGGTACATTCAGACACAGTATTCCACATGGGCAGAAGAAGGGGTGTGTGGGAGGGGGCGTGGAAGAGATGTGCTATCCTTTGCCCTCTAACAAATCTTTTTAAAAATGTGATATATGTCCACTCATAATCCAGTTTAAAGCAAAATTTGGCTCTAAAATGTAAGTGCGAAAAAGGAATTTGAGAAATGAAAAATTACATAAAATGTCCAACTTAAATTGTTTTTTAAAAGAAGCCATATGTTCTATATCTGCTGTTCACTGCTCTTCCCACACCCCTAAGACTATAATCTAAGTGCATAAATCATAAACTTAGTAAAAATTATGATTACCTGCTTTCAGTAGAGTTCATATTTGCCAAGGTTGATGTGTATGAACCTATCTGTTTCCCGGTATGGAAAGTCTGATCCTTATTATTTAGTGTAAAATAGTCATGTAACCCTTGAGACTGGATACCAATTCACATTCGTAGGTCAAGCAACACCAAAACTCAGTCATATTCACAGTAGAGGCCTGAACTTCTGACTTCAGCTGCATAAATGCCACCTAGGCACCAAGCACAAAGTGGCACCCTGACTGATGGCCCAGTGTGCACAAGTGTGAGATCCTGAGTTTGAATCTCCAGAAGCCTTGTGCAATCTGGGCTTGGTATGGTACAAAATAAAAGCAGGACAGTGGTGGCGAGGGTCTGGGTGCAAAAGAGCAACTGCATGGTTTCTAATGTGCCTCTAACTCCAGAATTCCTAAAGGGAAGGCGAGAGGTTGAGACTGGGAGAATTCCTGGAGACTCACAGGCCGGGTAGCCTGGTGGATGGAGTGGTGAAGAAGAGACCCCCGTTTCAAGCCAGATGGAAGGTGAGAACTGAACCTGGGGTTGCCCTCTGACTTTCATTTACATTTGTGCTTGAAAACACACACACACACACACACACACACACACACACACACACACACACACACACACACACACACACACAGAGTTTAAGAAGAGGCTTGAAAACTCTTGCTTTTGTGGCGCCAACTCCCCCATTGCCACCTTACACTCTACCCATCTCTCCGTTAATGTTATCTAACTTTCCTTATCTGTACATAGATATTACTCAAAGCGTCTTCCTCATAGACGTCTATAAGGGTTAGTGATTTAACAGCTGTGAATTCCCTCAAAGTAGTCTTGGCCCCGAGAAGCAGCTGATGGAGAAAAACGTGCCACGTGGCCTGGCGGGCCAGCTGTACTTGCTTGCTTTCTCTCTCTGCTACCGAGCATCTTGGAAAGCCTGGCACGTGGGAGGGGCTCGAAGCCAAGCGAGCGTCTGCTCTACTTTGCCTTGGTATTTTTACTTCCTGACTTGTAATCAGAGGTGCCTGTACACCAGAAACACAGACCAGAGAAAACTTCGAAGTGAAAATGTTCAGAAGAAGAAAATGTAAACGCCGTCTACCCCATGCCAAATTTCTTCATTCTAGGATTCCCGGGCTGGGACTCTGTCACAGATTTTGAGCAATGGTGTTATAAAACAGGGTGACAAGGCTGTGAATTCCAACACTACATCAAGCTGGGAGCTGGGGTCCTAATCTGGTAGACATTTTTTACTTTATTATTTTTTCTCTCTCTCTTTTTTTTTGTGTGTGTGCTTTGGGTCCCCCCTGCCACCCCTTTTGCCTAGTATTTCTGGAGACATACTTACAATGAAATTGGGATGTCTGTTTCCCAGGGGACAGAGTTACTGGGGTTTAAATCAGTCAGGATATTGCTGTGTAAGGGTAAGGGAATTCTGACATTTGAGAAGTAGTAGGGGGAGAGTCCTGGGAGGAAAATGTGTATGCGTTTCTTTATGCCCTGTTCCCTTCAGAATCTGCCTGTGGCGGCATCATTCATAACTGTCTCAGCTTTTCCATGATGTTGTGAGCATTCCGAGAAAAGAACTATGCCTTGT
This sequence comes from Peromyscus californicus insignis, assembly GCF_007827085.1. Classification (NCBI taxonomy): domain Eukaryota; kingdom Metazoa; phylum Chordata; class Mammalia; order Rodentia; family Cricetidae; genus Peromyscus; species Peromyscus californicus. The sequence continues at coordinate 10,341,277 of NW_026294535.1, forward strand.
GTATTTTCCAGCAATAAATGGCATCGGCAGTAAGGACAACAGATAATCTTTAGCACATGCCAACTGTTGTGCTGAGCCCTTTACAGGTGTTGTCTTAATAGTCAGAGTGATACTAGACGTTACTTTACACTGGGGTTACTTCAGAGTTTCACTGGGCTGAGTAATACAGTCAGGGTTGGGGCCAGGAGTTGCTCAGCTTCAGGGCTAATGTCTTTGGTGGGTAGATTGTCCATGGTTCTTCTGTAGCCGGAAGTTTTCCTGTGTTCTGCAGCCGCTCAGTTCCAAGTAAACACACAGAGGTTTATATTATTTACAAATTGTTTGGTCTATGGCTCAGGCTTCTTGCTAGCTAGCTCTTTCATCTTAAATCAACCCACTTCTATTTCTCTATATTTAGCCATGTGACTTGGCACCTTTTCTCAGTCCAGCGTTCTCATCTTGCTTCCTCTGTGTCTGGCTGGCAATTCCGTTTCTGTCTTTCCTCTTCCAAGGCTTCTCTTAGTCTTGTCACAGCACCTACACTTCCTGCCTGGCTGCTGGCCAATCAGCGTTTTATTAAACCAGTAGGAGTGACAAACCTTTACATTGTACAAGAGCGTTCTCCCACAGCAGGCTTCCATGTTAGTGTCAGGAACCAGCTGGGCTCTAAGCATCATGAACCACCCTTCCTAGGAGACAGCTGGGTATAGAAAAGGTGTTGCACTTTCGCATGATGGTGACCAAAACACCCAATAAAGCTTAAAATGAGGAATTTCCTATTTGGGCTCCTGTTTCATGAGCTTCAACCCACCATGGCTGAGAGTCTGTGTTAGAAGAAAACGGTCCACGTCATGAAAACCAAGAATGAGAGGGGTGGTGGTGCCTGTACTATTCTGGGTCAGTCCTTTCTTATCTTTTATTCTGTTTGGACCCCGATCCCAGGAGATGATGCCACACATTCAGAGGAAGTCTTCTTCCATTAGTACACCTCCCTCACCGACCTATCTGCAGGTGTGCCTTACCAATCTCCTATGTGACTTTCAAAGTAGTCAACTAGTAAAGACGAATTTCATTGATATGATTGAAGGAAGAGTGTTCGTTACACTTCAGAAGTACCTACAGGCATGCATTTCTTTCTGTCATCTTCAAAGGAGTGAGGAAACTTCACTGTGTACCTTTTCAGGGGAGTGTGCCTCCTTCTCACCATTGTGCAAGTCTGGCATTCTTCTCACCTTCCCCCTTTGGCCTATTGAGGACAGGAATCCATATTGTTCATAATGCCTTAGAACCTGGAGATAAAGGGAGAGGGGACTTATGGTTAAATTCACCAGGATTATGTTAAAAAAATCATTGCATGATAAGGGGCCAGAGAAACGTTATTGAACCATAATTGGAAATACTGTGAAGAAAAGATTTGTAACATGTTGGGCAGGGCTTAGAGACAAAATGCTATTCTATGATGGATAACTGTGGTGTCCTTAAAACCAGAAATCAGGGTCATGGGTTGATCCTCCATCGGCTGCTTATCTTTTATTCAATTTTGTTATATACTGTCTGACTCAATGGATTTGATCTTAACTTCCATATCATTAAAATGGAGGTAACAAATTAACAGTTGCCTATAAAAGTGAGGATCAGGGTGGGTAGATGGGTAAAGGCTCTTGAGCCAATCCTTAGAACCCACAAGGTGGAGTAGGGGAATTGATTCCCACGAGTTGTCTCTGACTTTTGCACATGTGCTGAGATGTATACAAATGAGCGCACGCACGCGCACACACACACACACACACAAAACACCACCAGAGAGAGAGGGGGGGGGAGGGACTGAGATTGAGACAGGACAGAGAATAAATGTTTTTTTAGAAAAGGTGAGTATCACCCCAGTTTACATGTGGGGAATCACTGTAAATCATGAGGCTCTTTATTGTAATAAACCTAAACTAGATCACCTCTCCCCTTGTTTCCAGTTTCTAAAGCATTAGGAACAGTGTGGATTCCTGAAGTTGATATGCCAAAAAGGAAAGAGGAGAGAAATTCCAGGCATGCACAGTGGAAAGGAGGAGGCACATTTCCCTGAAAAGGTACACAGTACAGCAGCATCACTTTTTTGAAGTCACACAATGTGCATTTTCTACCTGGGCAATGTGAGAATTTGGAAAATGGGAATGTGAGGGTGTGAGATAAGAGTGAGACCAATGTGGCTGGGAGGAACAGGAGGAGGTTCAGCTCTCATGATGAAGGAGGCTGGCTTCTGAAGCATTCCCAACAATCTGAAAGAAAAAAAAAAAACAAGCTTTGCTTAGGCATAGGGCTTGCTGAGTATTATTTGCCCTTTAGTTAAGCTCTGCCACCGTTCTCTGTTATGGGCTGAGTGCTGTGTCCCTTCACAGTCAAGCTGAAGTATGTGACTTTAGTGTGATGTTGTATGGAGAAACTGCCTTTGGGACATTGCTAGGGTTGGATAAAGTCATGAGGGTGGGGGCCTTCATATGAGGTTAGTAGTTTTATAGCAAGACATTAAAATCTCTCTCTTTCTCTCCCTCATCCACCTTTTCTCTCTGTGAAGAAGGCAGAGGTCTATAAGGCAAGAAGAGAGGCATTAATAGAAAGTAAGCATACTGGACCCTGATTTGAATTACAGCTTCCAGAACTGTGAGGAAATGAATTTTGTGGCTTAATCCAACTACTGTATGATAGTTTTGCTTTGTCAGCCTCAGTGGATCAAGACACTGTCAAAAAGTTAGATAAATCTTGAGGAATATCTAAACTAAACACAGTATTTCTAAATAAGGCAGCCACTCAGTAGAAATCAACTTCATGCAAAAATTTGACAAACATGGATTTATATCCTTTGCGTCTCTCTCATTGTCCAGTTCCTTTTGTCTTATCTTTTCCATTGTAGATTTAATTCACTCTATATAGTTGCTAATGTTGGATTTTTCAGTATGAAAGGGTTGTTTTAGACACTAGACCTGCTAAGTCTAACTACCCAGTCCCCCCTAACCCTCACAGGAGAGGCTTTGCTGCGCACCCATGGGGATTAGATGTTGAAGGGGTGACTTTTATTTTGAATCAAAATGATGGTGAGAATTGAGCCATTTCTTCATTGGGACTAATAATGGGAGACTCTTTCTCTACCTTGAAAACACAGTGATCAGCGAGTTTCGTATTCTAGTGACCCTCACTCTTCTTAGCTCTAGAGAAACAAAGATGTGGGGAATTGCTGGTAAGGTTGGGGAGATGAGACATCAACAATGATAGTTATGAAATGGCATTTCATTGTGTGGAGATCCACTGTATCTTTCCTTCCATGAATTTAAAAAAAAAAGTGACTGGATGTCAGAATCTAAAGAGTGAGAAAAACAGAACTTCGGTGGAAACGTCTATTGCCTCTTGTGATAAGTTACTTCTGGCAGGTTGACATGGTTGATTGATCATGGCTTCAGAATGACCTTCTTCTTGCCTGGAAACTTAACCTTCAGAGTTTGGTAGCAACAAAGATTAACTTTGTGCTTCTCATAGTATAGTCGGAGTAATTCAGAGAGGAGAATTACAAATCTCACCCCATTGTGCTGGTAAGGAAACTGATTTAGAAACCTGTTTGCAGAAAGCCATTTTAACTGCATTATGGTCCAAAATTGGACACCCTTTTGGAGACAGGAGGAAATTTGATCCCTTTGTCAATGACAGGAGAGGGTTCATTGCCCACACAATAGAAGCTTGTATGAGGTAGGTGATTCCTCAAAATTTCTCCGAAGTTATAAAGCAAACAGAATCAACTCTGGGGTAATGTAATTGTGAGGAAACTCAAGACCATGTGCAATGCAGACCTCTGCCTTCAGCAAAGAGACTGACTTGACCATCACAAAAATACACCTTTCCTCTGATGGCTCTAATAAGACAGTTTCCAATATTGTGTAGGTCAAGTCATCTACCAAGGGGCTGCAGAAAGCCTTCAGAGGCTATCTGGTTGACCACCCCAACTCTCAGTGGGGCTACCCATTTATCTTTGTACAATTGAAGCCTGGTTTCCTTTTGTGTATCCTCAGTGTGGAAAAGACAAATAACCTTTTCTATATTATAAATCCGTTTGACTAGAAGGCAATTCTGAAAGCAGCTTTGTTGTTTTATCTTTTTTTTTTTTCATGCTGAGGAGTCTTAAATTCTGCTAGCTTTCTTCTCAGGGGTCCTGCATTTTACCTCATAATTCACCATTATTAGCTGGAGCTTCCCAATATCTTTCCACAGTTTTTGGTTGGGCCTAACCAGAGACAATCATGATGAATGAGTCTCCACAATGAATGTAAGCATTGCTGGCCCACAAGGCTCTCTGTCTAAGTAGATTGCATAGGCCTGGTGCTCCCTAAATCATTAAACTTACTCATTATCCCTGTCTCCCAAAGCAACCTGTGTTGCAATGCATAAAGAAGCAGATGATAAGGGAGCATATGGTTCTTGAGGATCTATGTTGCAGAGGAGCTTTCTTTTAACCGGCTGAGGGTAAGTGGTTGGAGGAGAAATCATGGGTCCTTTCCAAAATTAATAACACAAAGCTAGCAGGTAAAAGGGAATTGTGTTTGCCAAAGGAAGATATGGGGCTGGCTGCAGTAGAGAAGAACTGTGGATATTAGGTTGTAGAATGAAGGCTTTCTAAGACTAGTAGCTGAGGTGTGGTAAAAGTAGGTTCTCCTTTTTCCGGGCTTCAATCAGAGTTGAATATGATACCTGAGCCTTTCTGTGTTTCCTTACATAAGCCCTGCTATGCTGAAACAGATCTCAATGATACTGAGGACATTCAGTGTTTACCTAATATATACCTTCGAGGACAATATTATTTGTCACAGGCAAAGTATCTCCTTCTCTAGAGTTGCCAAGATGATAAATTTCCTGGCTGAGAAGTTTATGACTCTCTGTTGAGTTCTACAGTAAACCCAAGAGACAGCCAGAATTTATCTTTCCTTTAATTTCAGAACATCTCACTCCAAAGAGTTGACTTTGGTCTTTTAAGTCAGCAGTATCAAGAAGTGAAGGAGGAGCCGCAAATGAAATTGGCAGACAAAGAGTGCCCTTGAACCTTAAACCAACTGTGTTTGCATACAGCATGAGGTTAGTGGTGTGTATTAGGGACTCTCCTAATTTTGTATAGGAGCCCAGATTCACCCATTTAGTAGGTGTATGACCTTGAGCAAACAGAGGCGTTCCAGTTTCTGTTCTCCATGTCTTTTATGTGGAGGTTATAATAAAATCTATCTCCTATGGTTGTGATAGGTTAGATAAAAAAGGGCTTTAGTCTGATGCCCAATATCATCAAAAGAAACAGCGCTCTCTTCAAAGGAATAGATGACATGGTTTATTCTGAAGCCATAATTTTAAGTGACCATGGCCTAGAAACATATATTCAGATTTCCCCAAATACAACATTCTAGTAAGGAAGAAGACTGATGAAATCTTTGCACTAACAGAACAAAAGAAGTTGTAAGTCCAGGCATTTTAAGAATACATTGGTTGCCGGGCAGTGGTGGCGCACGCCTTTAATCCCAGCACTCGGGAGGCAGAGCCAGGCGGATCTCTGTGAGTTCGAGGCCAGCCTGGGCTACCAAGCGAGTTCCAGGAAAAGGCGCAAAGCTACACAGAGAAACCCTGTCTCGAAAAACAACAACAACAACAAAAAAGAATACATTGGTGGAACAATCAGAGAGGCAAGTTACAGAGCAAGTTGGTGGACTGCTAAGTTAATAAATTCTTTAGAGTATTTTTTTCTATTAATCAAAGGATGTTGGGTTTGACACAGAGGTGTGTAGGGAAGGGCTATTTAGGAGGCCAGAACTAGTCCAAGATTAATGTATAATTAGACTCTGGACTGGAAACAGTCCAACCTTGCCATATCACTGCAGCTGTAACCAGTCAATTAGTCTTTCCTTACAGAGCTTCTTTCTAGGAATTCTCATCCATACTAGAATATGGTAAGTACCCTAAATGATGGTGGCTGTGCCACTAACACATTCAAAACTGCCTCCAGGAAGCAATGCAATCCCACAGTAATGCTTCTCATTCCTGACTGCTGGACATGGCTCTTAAAAATAACTTAGAATGTGGCAATACAAATCTCACAGACACAGGTAGACAACGACTTGGAGCTGGATTTCTGAACCAGGCCAGTATCTGATATTAAAGTTTCCTTGCAGTTATATTGAAGTCTTATTACTATATATTGCTTTGAAAACAGAATCTGAGACAATTGTCCTCAAAGCACCCCAGGCATTGATGATTGATCCAAATGGTCTTCTCATTTTCTGATAGAATCATTCTTTTGGTGACTTGAGGCAAAGGGTTGATTCTTCTGTTAACTAATGTTTGTTTTTTCTTCATTTTCTTATAGATACCAATGGGGGTGGAAAAACAAATTTAAATTTCACTGCAGCTATGGATATAATGCTCTGTAAATGAAGTCCTTATAATTACAAATGATGACGAGAAAAATAAGCAATATTGCATTTAATATGCACACATCAAAAAAGTGTCTCATGTAATGAAAGCAGGGAATAAGATGAACTATGATATGGTTGAGTTAAAGATGAATATGTAAAAATTGAACATGGCTTTACATTCTTAACTATAAATTTTCTGTTAACTCAAAAAATTCTTATTCGTATTTTTATTTTTTTAAATTTTGTGTACTTAAACAAGTCCAAGCTGCAAAAATGACATCTGTGTTTGTATAAGACAACAGACATCATTTGAATTTATTAATATAAAGCATTTTACACCTACTAGAGATTCAAATAACCATTGCAGTAAGCAGATGGGAAATATAATAAATAATCTGTCTTTCAATGACATTTATATCTTTTTCTCACTCAGCAATGGGAACCTAAATAAGCAAATGGATTTTTTTATAGTTATATTCCCAAGAAACCTTCTTAGAAATGGCTCTTATCAGAAACTTGTTTTAAATGTGGTGCATTGGATATCATCTAACCAAGGGATCTGCATTTTATGATACAAAAGTTTTAAGCTATTTGAGGGAAAAATACTTAATTTACAAGGGTGTTCAAATATAAATAAAAACCTAAAGTGTTTTTTGAAATGGAAAACATTTTAGTAAAACTGCTTCAACCTAAGGGCATTTAAATGTGGATTTTTTGCTTCCAAACACTTATTCTAATATACAAAGAAAATACCTAAGAAGAGAAAAATAAAGACATTTAAAGTCTTCAGCTGGAAGGAGAGAAAGATCTCTGGTTTTCAGGTCTGTGGAATGGGATGTTTTGAGGACCTGTCACGAGCTGACATGCACTTGCTGGAAGGAGAACTTGAGAGACTATGAAGGTCTGGGTCATCATGGTGGTACAGCCCCAGGCATTAACCAGTTAGCTCCATCCCTCCCTCCCTGGATCCTGCTTTTAGATCTAACTCCATTAAAATTAAGCCCATTCTCAAACAAAGGCACAACCATTCTGCCACTCCTGGAACACAGGCCCTGTTCTGGTCTGTTTGGGGGTTCTTCTCCCGCCAGTGGCTATAGTCCCAGCCATGGCTCCCTCCTCTTCCCTGGTCAGAGTTTTGGAGAAACACAGAAGAGAGGAAGTAGCTTCTCCTTTCTACCTGGGCCTTCAGTTGTAGAAATGTGGGGCTCTGAGGCTTTCCTCGTGGGGCCATCTCTGATTTGCTGTGTTCTTTGGTTGCTGAGATTTCCAGAAGCCACTGGGGCCACCGGCTAGTTCTGTGTGCTGTTATGGATCTGGTGGTGTGTGTTATTTTGTAATCTGTTAGCTACTTGTATCTTGAAACTGAGAATCATGTCACATAGAATTATCACTATTTATTGAGAGAAGACAATGACCTAGAAGCAGCCTACTCTTGAGTTCTTGCCTTGTTGTTATTGAACACTGACCTTTAATTTATCAAATAATTGTTGGTGCTCCAATCACTGAAGTTATTGATTTATTCCATTTTCAGAAACAAGTAACATGTATTTATCTTGTGAGGTCTGGAAGTGGGACAGCAAACATGCTCAAGTGAGTCACGTTTTTGCTGTCTTTACAAGTGGCACAAGCTAAGAGCTTGCAGGGCCTTTTTTTTTAACTATGGTGTATAAGCAAGACAGTAAGTTGCTTTATAAATAAAAAAGAAAAGGTCTGAAGAGGTGGCTCAGCAAATAAGAGCATGTGCTTTTATCGCAGAGGACCTGAGTTAAAATCCCACCACCCAAGACAGATGGCTTATAACCACCTGTAACTCCAGCTCTTTGGGATCTGACAGTCTCTTCTGGTCTCCATATGTATTAGGAATCAGGCAATAAAGTGACTCATAGACATATATGCAGGTAAAATACCCATACAGATAAAATAGAATTTGAAAAGATAGAATAATATAATTGTAGAGTTCTGCACCAGAGAATAGAAACAGCTTTTCATGTCTTCATTTACTTCCAAAATACTTTAAAATTTAAGAATATAAAGAGACCACAAAGCTAAGGAAGGTGGTCCACATTGGTAATTCCAACATTTGAAATGCAGAGACACTGAAAAACCAGGAGTCCAAAGTCTTCATGGCTATATATCAAATTTGAGGACAGCCTGGGTACCTGGACCCTTCTCTCAAATAAACAACCAAAAGAAAAGAGTTTATCTAATTATATGGAGGTGTTCATTGGAGCTAAAGAACCATTTAGTACTGGTGAGATTTTTAACATGGGCTAGAGTCTGTAAGAATTTGAAATCTTTCTGTGAGATCTTTCAAGATGTGACAGATTCCCCCCCCCCCAAGTGGATGTGAGCTGCTTAAATTTATTCCCACTCTCTTCAGATTGTTATGGCTCAAACTGCTATTTGACAAAGTATATGAATTTCTCCAAAAGTGGTTTCATCTGAATGCTTGGGGATGATGATTACTTAAAATGTAAATCTTCCTAATTCTTATATTATGATGGCCCAAGCATACCCTACTGTCCCACCAAAGACTACCCCAATGAAGAAGACATTCTGGAAAAGGATTTCCAGATAATTTGCATTGTACAGATTTGGGGGGGCACATTCCATGAAGAGTTATTTTAATACTCGTGACCCCCCCTCCCTGAGTCTATAGACAAATCCATGTGAAGAATTATCACCGAGAGCTTGGGACAATATATAACCCTGGAACCTTGGGGAGTAGACCCAACAACTTAGCCAGAATGTGTGGACAGTCACGATCCACACACCATTGTTTCATCCAGCTATCAGTGTAGAGAGGTGTGTATGAGTTTTCAAGATCTTACTTATTCAAAGTAGAAGGCTGCATACATTTGACTGGGCTTCCCTTTGTAAGGGGTAATGCAGTCACTGAATGTCCAGCTCAAACACTTGGCCTTTGTTTTTCCCAGTCCTTTTCTCTTTCAAGATGATCCCAGGTATTTTGCATAACTACCATTGGGTTGCAGGGATTATGAATCTTTGAATTCTTCTTTTGGAGACTTTTTTTCCCAAATAGGGATTAAAAAAAAAAAGAAGAAGGAGAAGAAGTAAGAAAGAGGCAAAGAGGATATTGGAGAAGGATCTGTTTTCACCAGAAAGCTATGAATCAGGGGATTGCTCAGGACTCTGGTGGAGACAGAATTGGCCCTGGACATGGGTCTCAAAACAACTGTTCTAAGCTTCATAAAGTCACAATTCGAGTGGTCATGGAAAATAGAAAAAAAGGGACACAATAACTTCATAAATTCATGGAGGGCATGAGGGCTTTGGGGTTTAAAATAAGACTTCAGCATTTACTTATCAAGTTATTTAACCTTTGTATACTTCAATTCTTTACAGGTAAAATGAAGAGCATGCTGGTGTTTACTCATGGGTTTGGTGGGAAGATTGAAAGCCATAGTGTGCATAGACACTTCATATAACATAATAAACAGAGTAAAGCGATTATACCAAGGAGCATTTAGTGAAGAAGGAATTGCAGATAGAAACTAAAAGCAGGGTGTTTGTGATGACTCATAAAATATGGATAAAACACCAAGATAATCTCATTATAAAGGGAGCTGTGCTATCACTTTGTTTTAGTGAAGGTAAAACTGTCCATTAAAGTATTTGTGAGCTATTTTATGAGTTCACCTAAGTTCACTGCCAGTGTTTATCCATTAGTACTATGCTGGTAGAGCTACATATCACAATTTGCACATGTTTTGAAATATAGATGCTTATTCATATATCTAAGCTTATCACTGAGAATTTGGGGATCCTAACTTAAAAGCTGGAGTAAAAAAACTCACACATTTGGAGGACTTAACTGTGCTCTATTTCAGGTACTAGCTTCAACCCTCAGTGCTTAAAACAATGAAAGAACAAAATGGTCAAATTCCACCTTCTGAAAAGGTCCCCTAGGACCCTGAGAATTAAAATAAGCAACAGAGTTCCAGTCATCCACTACGTGTGTGTTTCTGTGTATGTGTATGAATTGGGAGTGTGGGGGAGTGTTTTAGTTTCATTTCCTGTTGCTGTGATAAAATATCCTGACCAAGGTAACTTAAAGGAGAAAGGCTTTATTTGACTAACAGTTCCAATTACAGTCTATCATTGTGGGGAAGCCAAGGTAGATAAAACTTGAAACAAATAGTCACATTATATACACAGGCAAGAGCAGAGAGATGCCAAGTAATGTAGTCAAGAAAATCTCCCACAAACACGTTCACAGGCTAACCTGACCTAGACAGTCCCTTAACTAGCTCCCTTCCCAGGTTATTCTAGATTGTGTCCAACTGATGAGTAAAACTAACCAATAGATAAGTTTATACAGATGTAGAGTAGAATTTATGTATCAGGGGCAAACTTGGAACAGATGTATTAACTAGGTTACCATTATTTCCTACCATATTCTTGACGAAATATATTTAAAAGCTCTTCTACACACTTAATTACTTAATAGAAATTTTCATTTTGAATTTTGCTTCAGCATCAACTAAAAATATATTGAATTCCAAGTGACGTCCAGCTCTCAAGCAAGCTCCCTTAAAAATATAAATGATTGCCTAACTTCTATGACAACCAACTTACATTCTTTTCTATTTCCTGAGAAACTTGAAATGACAGTGACCCAAATCATTGCCAACTTTAACACTAATTTAAGCTGCTCTGACTCTCCTAGGCAGTTTTTGTCTTAATCTATGCCTAAAAATGAAAAACTTCATAAGCTGAGAGCACTAAGTTATATAGACCAAAAGTTTGGCAGGCAGACATTCCAGTTTTATTGGACTTTATCCAAGGCCTTTTCTCCATGCCAGTCTGTCCCTCCATTCTTCTTGGCCACTCCTCATCTGCATTCTCAATGGTCAGTGTTGCTTTGAGTTGTGGTGTCAGAATTAAAGTCGCCACATTCATGGTTCCTGCTCTCAAGCACTTTGGTGAAGATCGCTAAAGAAGATGTTGTGTTATCATGAGAAAGTGTCCTGACAGGTACAATTACAGTTCCACAACAGAGCCACTGAAGCCACTGATGATCTTATGTTTGTATGTGTGGAGAGGGTGGGTGACTCAGGGAGGCATGGACAGTGTCAGGAAGCCGTCTTGGCTTCTTCAATGAAGACTATGCCACCTATCAAACAGTATGACACTCTCTTCCATAAAAGAAGGTGCCATTTTAAAAAATCCTGCTTACAGGCATTTGCTGGGTTGGAACATGTGAAGAAGAGAAAATTGAGTTTGACTCAACCTCATACAGCAGTAATAATGTTATCCAAAGTCTATAACACTTAGCTATTATGAAGGGAACAGGAAAATGGATCTCTCTCTCTCTCTCTCCTTTAATATGATCCTAGTGAAGTATAAAGTAATCAGATAATACAGATAAACCTGGGATTTAACTGATGGCTGCATTTGAAAAAAGTTCCACGTGACTGGGGAGGCAGCTCAGTAGAGCATTTGTCTAATGTATACCAGGCAGTGTGTTTGATCCTACACTGAAATAAAACTGTTATGTATTTGTCGGCATTATTTACCAGGCATGAGAACACACGAGGTACAACAGAACCCACTATAAGAGTTTTTATTAGGGAGAGGAAAGGGTGGAGGTGGATAGGCCTACCAAAAAGAAAGGTGCAGGGGTGGGGTGAGGTGGGGTGGGGTGGGGTGGGGTGGGGTGGGTGTGGGTGGGTGACAGAGAGAGAGGTTTGAGATATGTCTGGTGAGAGGGAGAGAGACTGGGGAGCAGGTAGAACTTGCTTTTATAGGTCCCCTTGAGCATGCGTATATGGACTTACTTAGCTATGCCACGGATGCGCATTGATTACGTGATCACGATTTGTGACCAGGTTGTGCACAGATTAAGTGGGACATAAGGCCCTGCCTGGAGTGACCAAGCATTCTGCCTGACTACTGACATGCACATGCTCAGTCATGTGACTCCAGAAGTGGCTAGGAAGAACAACAAAAACACAACCTGTAAATGCACATATGTGATAGGCAGTAAGTAAAGAGCACAACTGATAAGCTGTTGTGTCAGTAGAAAGATGCCTAGAACAAGCCAGACTCAAGAGTGAGTAAGGGACAATTGGAAGTTTTTTTGGCCACAGTTCATCAATTCACAAACTCTGGATTTCTTGGCCTTGCATTTCTCCTGCGCTTTCTACAGTTCTTGTTCGTTGTCTCTGTTCAGATTATACAAGAGTTTGTAACCACTTACATACCACAGTTCCCTCATTCACAACTCTGTCTGTGGAAAACCAATAAGAAGAATCAAGCAGCCTGGCAAAGTGCTTCCCCTGAAACCCGGTAGGACATAAACGCCGAAGGTTCGGTCTTTATGGACAGTTAATGACTTTGTGTCCTGGCATAAGTATTACCTTTTTGCTCATATACACAGGAACATCTGAGATAACCACTTTTGTTTTCCTTATAGGACTTTTTTGTCATTCAAATTCCCGAATCCCATTTCTTCCATTTCATCTTTCATAATTTTCCTGTTGCCTTTATGTAGTTTTGATTTGTTTGTTTTGTTTTTCAAGATAAGGTTCCTCTGGGTGCCCCTGGCCAACCTGGAACTTGCTCTGTAAACCAGGCTAACCTCGAACTCAGAGATCCGCCTGCTTCTGCCTCCGGAGTGCTGGGATTAAAGGCGTGCGCCACCATACCGAGCTTGTCGTTTTTTGTATTTTCAGTTTAGTATGGTAGGGATTGAGTAAGGGTCACTTAGCAAGACAAAGAGGCACTTAGCAAAAGCCCTAACAGCAGAGGCTGCTGGCTACCCTACACCATTCATATTCTTCTCCCATGTTTTAACCAGACATATGGTTACTTGACATCAAGACAACATCTCTGTGTTCCTTTTAGATCTTTCTGTATCTGTAAGATTTGTTTATGTTATTTAAAACCACAGAACATTTTCTTAACGCCCAAAGCAATGATTCAAAGTCTAAAGATAGGTTTGAGTATTAGAAGTTGTTGACATGTTTGACAGGATCGAATAACTCCAAGTGTAATTAAGAAGATCAAGCATAATGACAAAAGAGTGACTATCCAAGTAGACGCTATCTCACAGTAGATTAAAAACTAGACCCATTAAAGCCAGGTGGTGGTGGTGCACGCCTTTAATCCCGGCACTCAGGAGGCAGAGGCAGGTGGAGCTCTATTAGTTCCAGGCCAGACTGGTCACAAAACAAATTGCAGAACAGCTAGAGCTGTTACACAGATAACCCTGTCTCCAAAACAAAAACAAAAACAAAAACAGACAAAAAACAAACAAACAAAACAAAAACAAACAAACAAACAAACCAAACAAACAAAAGATAGATACATTTCCCATTCAAGCTTTTCATAATTTTCTCAAAATAGAATTTTTCACTCTCCATACTGTATACTGCCACAATGCTTATAGGTCTCGGTAAACACACAATCATTCTTTATGACCAGCATTGTGTCACCAAATTACATTACACTTGGAACACTTGTATTATCTCACACATTTCTTCTAATTCAACATTTTATGAAATTCATGACCCTAACACCCTTAGTGTTGACAAATACAAGGTCTATGCTAGGCCTTCAAATTTGATATTTTTGATGTACAATGTTGCTGACCCAACATTCTGAATTATTATACTGGCCGTGGTTTAGTAGCTAAGATCCCTTGACAAATCAGAACCCAGGGGCAAAGGGTATGTGTCCTCTGTGACTTGGCTTTCTTGATTGTGATTCCTTTTTCTTTCCTTTATCATAACATTACCACGCAGAAACAGGAACATGCTTACTGTTCTTTTATACTCAACCTTCCTTGTTGGACATTAGCTCCTGCTACCCTATAGACCATAATGACAACCCCTTGCCCATACATTTCCAGCTTAACTCCTGAATTTTCTATGCATCATTCAAATGCAGCTCACATGTGACCTCTTCCAGGCCCTTCTTTTATTGGTTTTATTACTTTTAGTTGATTAAATGTTGACCCCTAATACATATGGCCACACCCTAGCACTTGTGAGTGTGACCTAAGTTGGAAAGAGACCTTGCAGATGCAAGATCCAACTTATGGATCTTGATATGCAATCACCCTGGCTTATCTGGATGGGTACCCATGCCAAGAGTCTAGACTCACACACAGAGGGAGACAGATGGAGGCAAGGGAAAGGCCATATGTAGGAGAAGTCAGAGACTGGACTAAGGCCACCAGAAGCCAAGAAATGATAGAGCCACCAGAAGCTGGAAAAGGAAAACATCTCCTCTAGAGCCTTTGGCAAAAGTTTACCCCTGTTGGCATCTTGATTTCAGACATTATCCAAACTCCGGACCTAAGAGAAAATAAACTTATGTTGATTCCAGATGGCAGAGATGTGGTTGGTTATTTGTGATAAAACCCAAGAAGACTTTTAGAACTACCCAAGAAACACCATCTTTCAATCCAATCATTTGTAACTGTTGTGGTCCATCCAGGCTGCTATCCCAGAATTCTATAAACAACAGAAACGAATGCCTCACAGTTATAGAGGCTGGGAAATCAGAAGTCAAGGTGCTGATGGATTCAGTAACTAGGAAAGGCTTTCCGAAGTGGAGGTGGTGTTTTCATGGACTCCTTCACATGGTAAAAAGAAAAGGGCAGCTCTCTGTGACCTCTTTGATGGGGACACAGCTCCATGCACAAGGGCTTCACCTTCATGGCCCAATCACCCCCAAGGCTCCATCTTGTAAGACTGTCTCTTCACAGGGCAAGATTTTACCATAGAAATGCAGGGAATCAGATGTTCTGAGGCTGCTGTTTTAACAAGAGGGGGTCAGATCCCTGGGAAATTACATTTTAGCTGTCTTTTACATCCATCCAGTACCTAGTCTGGCGCACGGGATGTGGCATGCCTTTGTGAAATCCATAAAAGAACGGGTAAATAAAAACTAAACATTTCAAAGTCTCGACTACAAAGTGTTAAAGGAAAAAGATTTACCAATGTTGGCTTTGCACACTCCCCACATAAGCACCCTGCCCCCATGCTGTCTCTATGAGTCTTGAGTTTTCTGGGCTCTTGCTGAGTTTTATTTAGCATCATACCAAATCAAAGGAAATTAGATGTTCATGCCTTTCCTTGCTTCCTGGGGTTCAACCTTCCTTTTGCCTGAGTTCTTCCTGACTCTCACAGCAAGGCAGTCCCTAAAAGTGTTGTAGTCTCACCATGGGAGACCAACATTTACCCAGCTATTCTGGACCCCTCTCTTCTTCCCCAGCTTTCTTTGCCTTTTTATTTTATTATTATTATTATTTTTTTAAAAGCTGAATGCAACTGTTCAGCTCTACACAAACTCAGCGTGGAGATGGGTGTGGACTCATTCTGTTGTGATTTTCTGGTAGTGTGACAACTTCACTGTATGAGGAAAGGAACCTTGAATCTGTTCCTCAAAAGCCTAGCCACCCAGGCTTGGCAATTAGGTCCCTCACCTGTCTTCTTATATTGGCTCAGACTGACTCTGTGACTATGGCGTTGGCTTAGGTTTGACAGTCTCTGAAACCTCAGCTTCACTGATTCTGAAGGCCAGACACAAATATGTGGACAAATGAGCACCATGTTCATGTGAAGGAAGGGGTTCATTGCTCATCAGAAGAACCACACAGGAGGTAGGAGTTGGGTGGCTATGATGTATGTCAGCTCTGACCTGTGCTGCCTGTGGCTGGTCACATTGCTTGCTGTGAGCTATGGTCTGACTTCCTCTCATCTTTGTGTTGATCTTGGGGAAAGTGAGGTGTCTTTGAGAGCAACAGGAGCTTTCTTACTTCAAGTGTGTCTATGTTGGAGAGCTGAAGCATTATACAAGGCAATGGCCATCAGAGCTACCTAAGCCAGTGGTTTCTGGGTCCTTTGTTCCCTGGGACCAGGAGAGTGAATTTTTGCAGACAATGGGGAAGGCAAGATTTAGAAAGTAATTTATTAAAAGTTCATAGGTTAGAGTTCATAGGTTAGTGCTTAAGAGATAGAAGGCAGAGGTCTGTATAGTTGGAATGGTTCCAGAAAATGGGGTATAATCAAATGGCTAGTCTGGGGTCATTTTATAAGACTTAAAGTGGAAGCTGGGGTGAGCCATTGGGATGAGGAGGAGCCCAAAAGTCCAGTTGACCCAATTCTGGGGTGACTAGATGCCTCTTCTTAGGAGGGTCTATGTGTGCTCATTTAGAGGGGAGAGAAATAACAAAAATACAGTCTTTTCTTCTGGCATCTCTGGTGTCTGGTCAGGTCAAAACCAAAGGCATTTGGGCTTAAACACCCTTGGCAATTCTGGCCATTTGAAAGGACAGAATTCAAATAGGGTCAAGGCCACTTCTGGATTTTAGTTAAGGAAAAACCATTCACTTTGGAAGGGTCTTTTTATCTTAAAATTGCTTGACCAATTTCAGTCCTTGGCCTCATCAGTAGATCAGCTGGGAAGAGCATCTGTGGTGGTCATCGTTTGGTCAAGTATTGACTCTACACTTGCCAGGTGACTGGGCTGTGGACCAAGTGCTGTTGCTATGGCAGCAAGCAAAACCAGCAGTTTCTGCTCTTCCAGAATTTGCTTCTAGTGGGAGAGTGGGAAAGAGACCCAGTGAGTACCAGGTGGACACACAACTGTATGTCTGTCCTTCCAGTTGCAGCTCGGCTGTAAAAGGATGTGTGTGGAGGTGCTTTGTGAAGTGTAGAAATATTTTGATAACAGTGACTACTTTCTCACCCCGTGTTAGGTACTGGAAGTCTACTGAGGTGTCCTTGTTGCTGTCAGTGAGATGGATTACTGCCCAGTGGCTTCCATTGTGTCATAAAGGGCAGAGGAGGAAAGTCCCAAGCAACACCTGCTTTTCCTCCTTGGTGATTTCACTTTGGCTTTCTGGCCCTGCTGCTTGTAATAGCAGGGTGTATTTGGCACCCGCGGGTTTGATGGCTGAGACCCTGTAATAAAGACCTGTATCCTAGGCTCTCATTTTATATCTGCTTACCTTAGTCACAGCATGACACATGGGAGACACAGGATTAGAAATGTCACTGGGAGGATGGCTGTTTGTTTTTGGTGCTGTGCACTTGTCCTAAGCTTACTAAAAAATCACACACACACACACACACACACACACACACACACACACACACACACACAACAAAACTTAATAGGCAAACTCTGGCAACTTCTTACTTATTCATGACAGATAAAGGGAGAGAAACAGCATGGGTTTGATTCTCACACCTGTAACACTGACAATTTTTGACAGGAGGTTATTTTGAGTAATTGTATTTGAGGGATCACTGACCACACGTGAAATAAGCAGAAAAAAGTGTGGTTAGTAGCTAGTTACAGATTAGCAGGCTTACGGTAGTTGAGGATGGATCCCTCCCTCGAAATTAGCTTCTAGTAACATCTCCTTTGTTCTACAACGTACTTTGTTTGAGTGTGTACGTGTGTGTGTACAAGTGTGTGTGTGTACAAGTGTGTGTGTGTGTGTGTGTGTGTGTGTGTGTGTGTTGCATACATGTGTGTGTACATGTTTGTGCATACACGGGCACAGGTGCATATAGGTAGGTGAAGGGCAGAGGTCAATGTCAGAGGTCTCTCTCTATTGCTTCCCACCTTATTTATCGTGATAGGATCTTACCCAGTGAACCTAGAGCTCACAGATTCAGCAGGACTACCTGGCCCAAAGCCCAGGGATACTCTTGTCTCTGCCAGGATTACAAGTGCCTGGTGCCAATATGTTGGGTTTTTCACATGGGTGCTAGGAATCCAAAATCAGGTCTTTGTGTTTACAAGGCAAGCCCTGTACCAACTGAATCGCCCTCTCAGCTCCAAACACAGATTTAAAGGAAAGGAAGGGCCTGACTGCCCTTGTCCTTCCCTCGAATTAGAAAAATCTTGTAAGTAAAGGAGATAGCACTGTGACTTTGCCTTCTTAAAGTCTTAAAATACCATTTGAAACGATAGCCGAAGAATACAGAAAAGGGAGGAAGGGAGGTGGCCTGGCTTTGTTGAGGTCCACTAAGGGAGCTATTTCCTCTTAGTAAAGCCTGGCTATTTTTATAGACTTAATTTATTTTATTGTTTTTATTTTTTCTCTGTAATCTGTTTTATTAAATAAGTTTTGATTTAACAAAAGAGGGGTGCGTGGAGTCGGGGGGGGGGGGGAAGAGGGACCTGAAATGTATGTCTGATCTGAGCCTGAGGCATGCTTTTCTGAACTACCAGGAAGATTTTAAACGGAGGTGTCCAACCAGCAGCCCACAGGCTGCATATGTAGGATCGCTTGCTGTGACATCACTCAACGGCATACCGTAGCAAAGCGTTGTGTGACTGAGAAAAGATACAGAAAGCTCCCGCGGAAGCACAACGCTGGCTTTGTCGGAATGGTCTTATCACTTTAAAAACAAAGCTCTCTCCCCTCCCTCCTGCTGACTCCAGGTTTGGGAACCTGATGCTAATTCAGTCATACCTCCATTATAGAGTAGTCATGACTACTAGACAACGTTATAGGAGTGAAAAACTAGAATAGAGTGGTACTAGATTTTTCCCCTAGGATGCCTCCTAGCTATTCAGAAGCTCTGTGTTCTCTCTCTCTCTCTCTCTCTCTCTCTCTCTCTCTCTCTCTCTCTCTCTCTCTCTCTCTCATGCTATAATAAACTTCATTTAAAAACTCACCCTCTGTGGTCAGTGAATTTCCTTCTTCTAATTCATGAGACAAGAACCTGGGAATCACACACTCAGGGCCATAGAGTTCCTAGACCCCAGCTTCCTAAGAAAGGCTTCATCCTTCTCAAATCAAAGACACCCATATACCCCCATATAGGCAACAGTCTGGGCAAGACCCACCAAAAATTCAATGGAGTCCAATGGAAGCAGAGACTCAGTTATTCAGCCAGTGAAACCACTGCTTAGAAGGAAGCACGTTTGGCTGCTGAGGCAGATATTTGGCTAGAAGGAAATCAGGGTGTAGCCAGAGTCCTGATATAGAGAATTAAAGGGGCAAAATTTGTGAAGGGTTACTTTTCTTAAGACTTACTCTCAGCAAAATAAATCCTGGAGAGCTTTGGAGACACCAGGAAAGCCAAAACTCAGGGAAGGCAAGAAGACTCGCTCCCTGGGACAGCAGTGGGATGTCACTCAAAATGCTAATCTGCTTTATCCTTTCTTACAGGACTGATGGGCAGCAAATCAAAGAGAGAGAGAGTTCTGAGGAAGAGGTTCTAGCTGGGATAAATGAAAAAAAAAAACCTTGTAACTTGGAAGAGGTTTAAAGAAGGCCTATTAATCACAGACAGGGTATAATCGTAGGTCAGCAATGTAAATAAATACTTGATGTGGGAACACGGTGATTGAGAGGGATAGTGTTTAGTGCTTCAGTTTGACCCAATAAAAAGCACAGTGTAACTAGAAGTTTTTCTGTGTCCCATCTGGTCCTGCAGCTGCTCAGACCCAAGTAAGCACACAGAGGTTTATATTAATTATAACTGCTCGGCCATTAGCTCAGGCTTATTACTGACTAGCTCTTACACTTAAATTAACCCATAATTCTTATCTATGTTTAGCCACGTGGCTTGGTGCCTTTTCTCAGTTCTGCCTTGTCATCTTGCTTCCTCTCTGGCTGACTGGCGACTCCTGACTCAGCCTTCCTCTTCCCAGAATTCTTCTTGTCTGCTTATCCCACCAATACTTCCTGCCTGGCTACTGGCCAATCAGTGTTTTATTTATCAACCAATCAGAGCAACACACATTCACAGCATACAGAACAACATTCTACAGCAGCACAGTGTTAACAGTCCTTGACAATTTGGTCGTGAAGCTTAATGTATTAAAAGGAAATAATAGCTGTTCCAACTTTTGAATCTTAAAAATTAAAATAAAATGCCAGATGCTACCCATACACGTAATATGGCACAGAATATAGTCTACCACATATAAGCAACACATTATCAGATCAAGTAAGTGTTCTCCTTTTAGACATTTTTTTTTTGGACAGTGATTGTCCTGGAAGGAAAAGCAAGGCCCACAGGGCTCATGAAGCTCATGAAACTTTGTAGGGTCTCCTTCCCAAGGTTATATAAGCAGCAAACAGTGGTTGGAGTAGGTGTCTCTTTGGCTGAGTTGCCTGTAGGTTGGGGGTGGGGAGCTCTAGGGTTGCAGTTTTGGTGAACTTTCTGGTGCTTCTGCAAGCAACCCGTACTTGTGCTCTGGTATCAGCTCAAATCTCATTGGTTCACCAGTCCAGACTAAGAAAGACTTGTTTTGGTTCATCTTTGGTGCTCTATCATGACTAAACATTGGTGTTCTCAGGAATAGTCATGCCATAGCAGCTTTAGAAAATAGATCACTGGGGTCCATAGGATGGCTCCACACCACCAGTGGCAGCATTTGACTTGAGTTTGGTGTTTTCATCCCACATGGTGGAAAGCGAGAACTGACTCCTGACAATTGTCCTAAGACCTCCCCTATGCACCTCAGTGTACGCACCAGGGCCCCCCCAAAAAAATGCAATTAAGAATTTAATTTAAAAATTTTGGGAAAACAAATAGTATATATAAATTGTTTCTGAGTCTAATACTCAAATTTACTGGCCTTTTGAACACTATTATCCTTTTAGGGCTTTGATTGAATGGGATATCACCTGCAGCTCAATGCCTGGCTGAAATGCAGACCAAGCTCAATGATTTATCCCACGCATCTCTCAGTAAGCAGCACTTAAGCTTTCCACACTTACATATGGAGATACTTAAAGGCAGACCAAAATCCAAAATTAAAAACAAATTTGTTGCGTGTTTATAGAAAATTACCTATGAATGTAAACTCCAAAGTAATTCTGAATATGTATGCTAGAAACATGATTGTAATTTAAAAGCCATCACACATCCCCATTAATACATAATGGCTTTATAATCTGTATTAATTGCAGCATCATGGTGTAGTGAAATGAGATTGTTCTCCACCGGTTACTAATTGGACAATGTCTCTGAAAGCGTTTCCTCACATTTCGTATTTATTCTTCCAAACTATTCCTTTTAGATTTGTTCTACACGACTTATTACTTTCTAGGGTAGCATGTAATTTCCTTATTTATTAAGTTTATTGTTTGTTATCTGTCTCTGACTAAAATGTAAACCCTGAGAACCACTGTTTTCTGGATACTTGTGCTAAGCAGTGTTCATGTGGTATACCTGACCTGTATTCAGATTTCATATAATTAACGTTGAAAAAGTAGATTCATATGCACAAGTTGTCCCACACAAACTCTGAAAATATTTGTCCAATTTAATGAGCAAAGGAGATTTCTTCTTAGGAAAGCAATTAAAGTAGGAGACAATGCCAGCCTTTTGGAGGGGTCTCTGGCACTGCATGGACATAGTACGAGTAGTGGAAACATTAGAAGTATAGACACCCTCCTCCTAACTGAGCCATTCAAGGGAATCCCTGGCTCCATGACAGGACAGCAGGGTCCAGTTATTTTCTCTGGCCTGGGAGAGCACATGGCTGAGGGAGGGAGGGAGGCAATATGGGGAAAAAAAAAACAGCATGAGTAATTACAGTCAGGAGACAGGGTACAGCTGGCGAAAGGTTGGAAACAGTGATTCTTCACTGAAATGGTGAGATATTACTTGAAACATCAATCTGTCTTTATCCTTTCTTATACTAACTGGTGTGTAGATCATCAATGAGAGGAAATAGGTGTTTTATCGCAAAGTATGCTAACGGCTTGGTCCCCAACCTGTAACACTGTTGGGATGTAATAGACCATTTGACACAGTGGGGCCTAGGGACACACCCTTGAAGAGGTTATGGATCCTGACCTTCTCCTGTCTCTCTTTATTTCTCAGCTGCCATGAGAACAACAGGCTTCCCCTACCAAGTTCAGGCATGGTGTATTCTGCCGTTGGTGCAAGGCAGCAGGGCCACATGATCATAGACCACTGGGCCCTCGAGCTGAACAGCCCTCCCTTCCATTTTCAGATGAAAATCTTGTTGTATTTTGTCACACCCAAAGAAAGCTGCCTGCCACCCCGGTGTGAGAGACAAAAGGGAGGGGAGAGAACCAAACAGGAGGCTTCGTCAGATCTACGCCTTTTAGTTTCTAATTAAAGTGTCCTAATTTTCTTTTATAGAGGTTAGATTGAAATTCCTACTTAATTATTTGGGAACATTTTTTTTCCCATTCGCAGATTGGATATAATAATGGCAAGATGGCTGTGAAGGCTGAATTCTTCTTTCTATCTCTTCTGTTACCACCACTGAGTCATCAACTGGCTGTTGATCATGTACACAAAATGACATGTGACAATTACTGTTTCAGACTGTGGTTGTGAGCTCTTTGTAGGCAGTGGCGTGCCTTTTCCATGTTCATGTTTTCAGCGTGAAGCGGAGACTTCCGATTCATCCCTGTACACAGTACATGCTTGGTAAATGTAAATGAATGTGATGACAGGTACTAACATTCTCAATCCCATTAAAGCCCAAACCTACTACGTTAAGTTTTCCCAACAATTATTTAGTATTCTAGTTCACTTAATTTAGTTAAAATACATTCCATTAGCAGATAATTACTAAGGTCCCATTCTGGTCGTCTTTGTGATAGATGTCAAGGGTACAAAGTTAAAAACAAGGCTACTCCCTCCAAAGGCCTCACATTTCCAGACTGACAACAGCATCTCTCAGTGCAATGCATCAGTGACATGTTACAGAGGACACAGCTTCAGTGACATCTTCCAGAGGACAAAGCAAAGGGGTGGCAATGCAGAAAGAAGACTCAGGGCTCCAGGAAGAATCAGGGATGCTGTCTCCAAGGAGACAGTCTTGGAGAGGGTTGACAATGAAGACTGAGTCTGACATATGTGCAGGAGGGACATTCCTATGCTAAAAGCAATGAACAAAACACACAGAGGCCAAGACAATGGGAATGTGATGGAGTTAGAAAAGGTGATGGAGCTGTGAAGTTCAAGGTAGAAAGAAAATAACAGGAAGTCAGTCTAGGTGGATAGAAATGAGGTCATCAGAAGCTGTGCATTAATATAAAAATTTTACATTTCATCCCAAGGGCAATGTAGGATTGCATCAGAGTAGACCAGATTTGTGGATTTGGGGATTGTCATGAAAGTGAATTTTGGATGGAAAGGTGTCAATGAGATTAGGGGAACTTTGAGGAAGTTGATTATAACAATAGCCTGTCTAGGCCTGAAATACTTACTTTTGTGATACTCAGGGAACAAAATTTGAAAAGAAATGTTGGCCAATTATATCCTGGAAAGTGAAGGACAGGACTTGATATCACTTTTGAAATCCAAACAGTACTTTAGTTCCTAAGTGTGCCTTAGTAACCTACCATACGGAGGGACTTAAAACAATAGAAACAATCTCTTCCTGTGTGGAATGTAAAAGTTCAAATCCAAGGTGTCAGTGGGGCTTGCTCTGTCTTAACTCACAGACTCTTCTCTCGCTCATTTTAGGCTCTCACGCCAGCTGTCAATCATTAGCATTCCTTGGCTTGCATCTGGATCACTCCAGTCTCAGGCTGTGTCGTCACATGGTACCTATGCATTATCGTTGACGGGGACCGTCCAGAAGCAGATTAGTATGTTAAGACTTGTAGAAAGAAAGGCACTTGGATGGTGGTCAATGCAAGCAGCTTGTATAGTCACATGACTGTGAATGGAATGAGAGATTAAAAAAAAAAAGCAATTGCAGGGATATTTGGCAATGAGAAAGAGAATTGTTTATGTACTAAAACCATGGGAGAGACGTGAATATTTAGGCGGATACATGAAGCCAACATATGAAGTAGGGAAAATATTTGTGATAAGAGTTACTATGGAGGGCTGAGTAATATCTTCCAAAGATGAGCCCCTTTCCAATCCCTGGAACCTGGCTGCATGCTGTCTTCATGGTAAAGAGTTTTCGTATGTGTGATTAAGCTATGGGTTCTGGGCGGGAAGGAGCTTATCTAGACAACATATGAGTTATCTAAGCTATTGTCAGGGTTATCATCAGAGAGAGGCTGAAGGACAGAGAGGGGCAAAGCTACTAGATCACTGGCTTTGAAGATGAAGGAGCCACTAGCAAAATAATAAAGGTAGCCCCAGAACTGGATGAGGCAAGGGAAGAGATTCTCCACTAGACCTCAAGACTCTTCAAGGAAACCCACTTTTAATCCCCTGATCTCCACAACTACAATACAGTAAGTAGGTATTGTGTTTTTAATGACTGAGGACAGGACAATTTGTTTTGGTGACCATTTCAAATAGTTAAGCCTTAGAAATGAATTTCTGATATTTTAAATATCACTTTGACATATATATTTTAAATACAGTGGCTGGTCTATTATCTTAGCAACCTGAGATCTTTCCAAACATATCTAGGGGAAATCAAAGGCACACATCTAGAATACACCATAAATGCACATATTTTTTATATTGGCGAATTCAAAGATACAGTGGGTCTGTGAGTTGCTAATTGACAAGTGTTACCCTTTCCAATCTTCTAAATTTAAATGAGATCCCAGTATTCTGCTAGAATGCCATAGCGCTCAGCAGATTACTGTATTTTTATACACAGACCCAGCAAAGAATAGTTAGATATTTCTGAAATGGAAAATAAAACCTAGGGCTGGAGATACAGCTCAGTGGTAGAAAAACTTGCCCAGCGTGTGTGACACCTGAGTTTGGTCCCCATCACCACAAAACAAACAAACAAAACCAGCAGGACTCTTACATTGTAAATTCAGTAGAAGCTCATGAAAGTTCAGAAAAAGCTGGTTGATTTAATTCTTTAAAATTACCGGTCATTGTAGACTCATTTTTACAGCAAGAGCTTCCCTTTGTAAGTGTGGAATGAAATTGTCTTGTTGCCTATTTATTCTCAGAGCTCAGATGGTCCTGTAATATTTTCTTATTTTGAGGGTGACTTTTCAGCACGAGAGCACAGCTACGTGGCAGCCCTCCTTCCTTGGGAATACAAAAATAGCACAGCTTCCTTACCATATTTCAATTTCGTAATAAAACAATTTCAAGCTGACCCAGGCTGTGTGATTCACTAATGTCCAATCATCATCCGCAATGGAGATGGCAGTATTCAGGGTTAGTCTTTCCTTCAACTGGAAAATTTGCAGACAAATGTTGATTTCATGTGAATGCTTCCTCATCCCAATTGAGCTTATAGCATGTAACTAATGCTGCCTGAATGGCAGGACTAAAGGCAATATCCAGAAATGACTCGCATTTCCTGATCTCATGATTGTGGGCAGTTGCATCACCTTATTTGCTTGCTGGTATTTCACAGATAATGGAAGCGTCGTAAATTCCCAAGCCACTGACTAGCTATACATTTACATTATGCCAGTCTCCCACGGTAGAAGAGCCCACTTTCAGAGTCAGCAGACCCAGGACAGCTAGAAAATACACTCACAAATGTCTCCATTTCAGACAAGAAGCTGGGACCACGGCACCGTTACTGCTCTCATAACCCACACATGAGACCTTTCTTGCTCCTGGGGCAATATTGACTCTCTGATTTTGAAATATTTGTTTACAACTCATTTTTCCCATAAACGCATAAATTTCAAAGCTTAGCGATCACGTTGGAAAATTTCTCCCATCTCTCAGTAATAATTGGCATTATTGCCAATGTACATTGATGAAGGGTCCATGCTTCAAATGCATGCTGTGTGCTACTTTCTGCATACACAATCATTATTTGTCACTCCCTTGCAATAATGTGAAGTAGATAGCATCAAACCCATTTTACAGATAAGGAACGAAGGCTTATGGCTTACGGAAGGCTGGCATTTGGCAATTAAAGTTCAGTCAGAGCTCTTTCCTCACTCCATAGAGCCTTCACGGTGTTAGTAGTACAGAATAAATAATAGATGGTTAACTTTAGAAACTGCCTGTGCAACCTTTATAATGACAATAAATGTTGCATATAAAAAGTAGATAGATGATCCAGTATTCAAGAACTTTCATTAATATTTCTTTAACCTGGAAAAATTCAGAGAAACCACAGCTTAGGGTTGTCTTATTGAAGGCCAATATTTCTGTAATTTTTGCACAAGTCTAATGTACTTTCTTTTCAGTAGAAAAGAACTGGGAAGAAAAATAGGACATGGTCATGCAGAAGGGTTCCAGTTGGTAAAAAGCCAGAAAGAAAAACAGGACATGGTCATATAGAACATTTCAGTCGACTCCTGAGGATCTGACCCTTCCTATATACCTGGAAGTAGGGGTTTCTAGGCTTCCCTCACCCAGAAAGGGACCAGACTGAAAGGAAGGCAGAGCCACTTCAAGGAGGATTCCACTCTCAAGGCATTCACTGCTCTGTGGTCAGCATCTTGAATTTCTTAATAATTTTATCCTTGGATTAATGTTTTACCTGTGACTCATGAGGACAACAGAGCATATGCTGGGAACTCACAGACAGATTTCTTTGTCTCAGAGGAGATCTTGACCACAGACCCACTACCCTGGGAATAATGGTTGGTTGGGGCAGCTGTGATACAGATGTCGGGACTGTCACGGGTACAGATTATACTTCACAGGATGGATTTCACTAGGATCTCTGTGAATTGCGCACTTTCATTATGAGCATCCCTGTAAAGGATGCAATATGACGTATAGTAGCAGAGGAAGTAATGGCCACCACAGGTGGAGAGAGAGTATAGGGAGGAAACAAAACATTCTGCTAGAGATTTTTGTTTGTTTGTTTGGTCTGGTTTCGTTTTGCTTTTTATTTTTCATTTTCATTGAGACAGGATCTCATGTAGCCCAGGCTGGCTTCAAATTTTTCTGTACAGCTGAAGGGTGACCTTGAGACTCTGATCTTGATTCTGAGCTCCTGAGTGCTAGGACGGCAGGTGTGGGCCACCAAGCTTTTCCCCTCTACTTTTCATTAGAGAATTCAGCCTTTAATTTTGTACTAGGTCCAAGAAATAATATAGTGCTTGCTGAGGATAATTCAGGTCTTTGGGAGGAAAGATATGATTACTGAGATTTGATGAATGGTTTTAAACTTGCCAATCCACATTTAGGTAAGAATTGTCTACATACCCATCAATTCTCATTAATTTGCAGGGAACTTTTACAGTAAGATATTGCGTTTTTCAACCTCCCTGTGCTTATAACTGGCCAATAAAATGTGGGTTCAAGTATGGCCTGGTTGTAAAAAGTCTTATGGTCTCCCTCAGCTTCTGTTTTCACTCAAAGACTGCCTGGGTTTGAAAGATCTAGCACTGACTACAAAATAAATTGTAGAAGGTGGAATACAGCATGACCATATCAACACCTAGTGCATGTTGAGCTCAAGTAGCCCAATTAATATTTCCAACAATAACCATATTTCTTATGTAGGACCTCCAAACTACAAATCTATAGCCAAATTTGGTGAATAAAGTTTTATTAAGACAGTAGTCCCTGGCGTTGGTTTATGAATTATCCATGGCTGCCCTCACAATACAAAGGCAGAGTTGAATAGTCATACAGACTGTATGCCTCATAAACCGTTGCTGTCTTTCTCTTTATAGAAACATTTCATGCATGCCTTATATGTGACTGAAGAGGTGATGGCACTGATTTTCATGAAATGGTCCCATGGGCACTTGGATTGTTAGGGAGGTGGTCAGATATTAGAAAGATTGAAGGACATTGAGAATTTGCCCCACTCTTTTAATAATCAATTTATAGAACTAGAAACTGATACCATGAGACTTTGATTACTGCTCAAAAGCATGAGATTTGGCCCTGGGTGCAGACACTATATTCTGATTTCTATTATATATAATAAGGTTCATAAAGTTATCATCTAGTGGGTGAGTTTCTAGTAAAGAACAAACACATACAATTATTCACTCACTTAAGAGTTACTACAAATGGGCCTGTCAATCTCTTGGGTAAGAAAATGCCACTTAGAACGATTGCCTGCTTGAGAGACTTGGAAAAATAGTATAAAGCAGGGCCTGGGAGATTCCTCAGTAGTTAAGAGCGGCCCCTGTTCTTGTGGAGGACACGCATTTTGTTCCCAGTCCACATGGTGGCTCATAACTGTGTGTAACTCCAGTTCCAGGGCATCTGATACTGCCTTGTGGCCTTGCTGCTACCAAGCATGTGTGTGCTGCACATACATACATGCTTCAAAATGTTCATACACACAAAACAGAAATAAGTCTAAAGAATAGTACAAAGCATCCCTAAAAATGTAAATTGGCACAGTGGTCTCTTTGGCCATTGTCTACTCTTATCCCTTGAGGGCGCTCTACTTTATTCCTTAATAAATTCTGTTTTCCATATTATGTTCTCGTCTGAATTCTTTCATGGCATTCACAAGGATAAGGCGGGCAGTGGGGAGTACTGAGTGAGATCCCAGAGGCCAATGAGCCTATACAGAATGCAGGATCCAAGAGGCTAAAATCTGAAGCAGAATATTTGTAATTTTACAACATTGAGGAAGCTAAAAATAGTAAGTGCTAAAGTTCAATGTCCACAAAGAGGAAAGCTCTTTTGGAGGCTGGGGCTCTCTCATGGAACATCTGAGAATTGCTCTCTAGGATAACGATAGCCAAAAACAGACTGAACTTCATCAAGACTGATATATCTGATTTAAGACCATCCCTAAGCTGTGATTAAATAAAATATTTATTTTCTACTGCACAGAGCAGAAGAAGCAGGAGTCTCCTCTGAAGGGAGTTATTCAGAGGCCCGTAGTTTTTATTGTATAGAATCTAGCATTCAACAAATATTTACCAGCAATTCCAAGAGCCAGCACTGAATGATGAAAACCCAAGACAACGCCAAAAGCAGAAAATGACCAGCAGTTGAGCCACACACTCGAACCAGCAGACCATGGGTTTTAAGAGGAATCTGATAAAAGCATGAAAAAAATTTAAAGATGTACTTATTTTTATTTTTATGTATATGAGTGTTTCTCGCATGTATATATGTGCACCGGCTGCTGCTGAGGTCAGAGGAGAGGTTCTGATCCCTTGGAATTAGAGTTACAAATGGTTGTAAGCAACCACGTGGGTGCAGGAAACAGAACCCTGGTCTTCTCGAAGAGCAGCAAGTTCTCTTAACTGATGAGCCATCTCTGCAGGCCCATGATGAAGAGTATTTTTAATAAATGATGATAAGAAATACCATCAGAAAGAGGTTAGGCCTTAAAAATCCACATCAAAATATGAGCTAAAGTAGTTAAGATTATAAAATAATGACAATTAGAAACTTGTTCTGTAAGTCTCAAACAGTAGACACACAACATGAGAGAATTATTCAATAGAAAGTATTCAAATTCATTTAAAAAAATTTTAAAGTATTGGCACTTGAGAGAGACAGAGCAGCCTCAGAGACACCCCGTACAAACACAATAAACAATGGTCAACTGATATACAGAAGTGTGATCCAAGCTAGTAGTCATCAGGGAAATGGGCATTAACCCCTCGATGGTTATATGATGCATATTGTACATACAGGTGGCAAAGAGAAAACACAGAAAACAAGGGCTAGTCCACATGTAAGGCTGGAGCAAATGAGTTTCCCCTCATCACTGAAGGGAACAGAGAAAGGCTTGACCTCTGTGTGCATACCTAGCAATCCCACTGGCAGGTACATAGAGACACAAGGTCATGCACACGTGCACCAAAACCACAGCAAAAGGGCTGCACGAAAGCGCCAAGTATTACAAACCAAGTGTCTGTCACCGGTAGACAGAAGTATACATAAACGGTGACAAAATCACATCACATTGACAAGAGTCAATGTTTCCCACCTTCCTTAACCCGGCTGTGTTCTTCCTTACAGAATCCAGTTCTAGCAAAAGCCCTGCTAAATACCTTGAAGGACCTCTTCCTCAACATCTGATCAACCCGGTTATCTCATCAGGTTTCTTCTCCCACACCACCCTCCAACTTGGGGCTGATCACCTGGTCTGGGGCTGTATAACAGGAACCCTGCAGGCTCAGTCCAGCTGCAATTCCTATCACTTCCCTGGTTATACATCTCCAATTGTCTATGTTGTATTCAAATCGAGACTAATCGTCTGCCTCACTGCAAAAATCCCATTACAGCTGTCCCTGATCGTTATAGCCCGAATGAGATCTTCCTTACCAGGCTTTCATAAACATTGCATAATTTTTCTTCAACAAACTATAGCAGTAACAAAAGAAAATAATGAAAAAGAACAGATTTCCACTGTGTGCAAAAATGTGCATGAATCTGTTGAGTGAAAAAAGCAAACACTAAAGGCCATTCACTGTTTGATTTTTATGTACATACGTAAACTTAGAAACTAGGCAAAATTAGTCTGTGGCATACAAATGAGAAAATATGTATATTTTTGAGGGGTGAATATAGTTGGTGGGGAGTCAAGGGGGCTTGTGGCAGGATAGAGGGAGGGGAGCTGGCTTCTAATGTTCTGTTCCTGTAGCTATGTCACATCAAATGATGGTGTTTAAAATGTATCAATTATGATTTATATAGTTTTCTCCATGTATGTAAGCTTTACAATGAAATGTTTCTTTTAAAAAGAAACCTCCAAACAAATAGATTGTAAGAGTCCAATTATACTGAAAAGTATCAAACACAAATAAAATAATATAAAGATGTGTGAGACTATTAATTTTTATGTCTCAGATGTGAGGTTATTTTATGACGTTTATTTTTGTGAGTCTGCATATTTCCTTTCTTCCTTATGACATGGTAATTTTAACCAAGAAAAATCAAGATCTCAAAATGTCAACAGTGAGCTGATATTTTCCTTCGTTTATTATGTGGTCAGACCTTAGACAGAAGCTGAAGAGTTGACACCCTCCAATTCTGATAGCAGAAATTGCCAACTGAGACATGCAGGGTTTAAAATGTATCTATGTATAGACTCAAGCAATTCCATTACGATGAGTTTATTCCAGGAGCAAGCATCTTTCTGCAAGGATGTTAGTACTAGTTTCTTCTATAAGGTGCAAATGGAAACCATTGAAACACCTACTAAAGGAAGAGAGGTTCAGTAGGTGATAACATCTTCCCACAATGAAATGTTATATAATCAGTAAAATCCTCATGCGGATCTTCATTTATGAATGTGGAATGCAGGTGCTTTGTAGACCAGCAACATAGTATGCTTGTATTTAATAAATTAATACATGTATATTGAGAAAGAATGTTTATGTGGCTATTGTCTTTCCAGTCATTATTTTTCCAGTGTATGCTATAACACCACACACAACTTTTGTAACAACGAACAGACTAAGCTATTATCAATTTAAGGGGAAAACTCCTGTAGAAGGGTACTGAAGCATGAGACAGAGGATGGCTACATTTTATTTTAATATTCTTTTCCATTTGAAGCTCTCTCAGCATTTGATGAGGAGATCTTCAGGTAGATTTGTCTTATGGTGACTATATTGAGCAGGGGGAAGGTGGAGCACTGCCTTAAAGAACACCATTTATTTCGTAGCTATTTTTTACTGCCATCTAATACCCTAGTTTTGTGAGTCACAGCTGGGCCACTCATCAGCTATGTGATGATCCTAGTCTAACCACACAATTTCTTTGATGCCGAGTTCCTTCAGTCTAGCAAGTGTAGATAATAGTGCCTTTCCCACTTTTATTCCTAAGCAGTGGAGAAGTTGTAAGCTGTGTGCAATCAAGACTCGTCAGTCTCATTCACTGCTAATGCCACCTCCTTCCCCTCTGAACACTTTCTGGAACAGAAGAGAAGTTTGGTAGATATTTGCTGATTGGGTAAGTGACTGATCAAATGTAATTGCCTTACAAACCCAGAAGTACCAGAAGTTCAGGCCCTTGATTATATGGCCACAATTGATGCTGATTTTGTTGACATAAAATGATCATTTGGGTAACACAGAACAAGTTTGGGTTATGAAATACTATATATCATCCGATCCCAGGCATTTACTTTACATTGTATACATTGTCACAATACTCAGAATTATAAATGATTTGGAATGCTGAGGGAAAGCCCAGAATTCCATGTGATATTTAATAGTAAATCTATTCACCTGCAAAATTTTAAAACCAAGTTTGCTGTCTGAATTTGCTCCTAGATAAATGAAGGAACAACACTTTCTTCCCAAAGCAGTTCACCCACAAAAATTAGTCTGGGTGGCTATAAATTGACTTTTGTGGACAGCAGGAAGTTTTTGTGGAATAGGACCTTAATCTTTCTATGAAAACACGGGGCATGCTTCTAGTTGCAGTTTAGCTTCATGCAGAAACTACAGGAAATGGAAAGCGTTCTAGTCATCTATTCTAATTAAAATTGAAATTGAAATCTGGGTTCTAATGAAGAGAAGCTTAGTGCTGGTCCTGTGGGGAGTTTTCAGAAGCTGTGAGGAGAAGCTCACAAAGGTGAACAGCAATTTCACACAGACTTTGCTTCCACTGTGTTTTATTTGAACATAACATTCGCATTTTATATAGAAGCATACTTTTCCTTGATGGAAGTCAATCATTATCCTTTTGACATGGACATTCTTAAAAATATCCCACATCCCAGTAAAGCGAGCCCAACTGTGTCACTGTGGATATGTCGGCCTTATCCCTCTGACACTGTGTGTCGGGGAAGAGAGGAGACAGCTCAGTTCTATCAGACAATGGATTCTTCATTAGTACCTACCCTGAGCCTGCAATGTAGCTCAGATAGATGAGCTCCATGTCAAAGGTTGTGGCTGTTGGAGAAAAACATCAGGTTTCTAAGGAATAATCCAGGAAGAATAAACTCAAAAGTTTCTAGCAAAATCTTATGGGAGAACTTTAAAAATTATGTCTCAGTGTTCACTGTTTGTCCAGTGCCCTTTTCGGAACTGTTTGTTAAATATTGTGTATGTATGCTCTCCCAGAGGCTGTGTCTAAGGACGTCACTTACTCAAAGCATAGGAAAAGAAATGAAATGAATACAACAGAGACAGCCCAAAGGGAAATCGTCAAAATGACTTGAATAAGTATGCCCCACCATAGACTCATATGTTTGACCACTTGGTCTCCAGTTGGTAGAAATGTTTGGGAAGGATTAGGAGGTGTGGCCTTATTGGAGAAGGTGTGTCACTGGGGGTAGCCTCTGATGTTTCAAAAGACTCCATCATTCTGAGCATCTCTCTCCCTTGTGTTTGTATCTCAATATGTAAGCTTCCTGTTTGTGGATGTCAGTGATGACCCAGGGCCTTCTGCCTTCATCCCATGGTGATGATAGACTCTTATCCCTCTAGAATTGCAAGCCCCAATCAACACTTCCTTCTATAACTTGCATTAGTCATGGTGTTTCATCACAGCAATAGAAATATAACTAAAGTGATTTTTTTATTAAACAAAGATAAATACAAGGATTAATTTTTTAATCCCATAAATGTTTGAAAAATGTATATTCACACTACCTCAAAAACACATGATTTCAAGAGGCTATCTGAATCTAAATTCAACTATTTTTATTAAACCACGAACTGCTTTGATGGCTGAAACATGACACCATAGGTGTATCATCTCTCATTTCCTATTCTAGTTCTCCATGTTTGGTTATTTTTGCTTAATTAGGGAAATGACTCCAAATTCCTTCTTAGTTAAGGACAAAGGTATTTAATCTGCAGGACAATATATGAAGCAGAAGTGGTCCTCGAAAGGGAATACATCCTGCAATAGGGCATCTTTCCCCAGCTGTGAGCATGCCTGAGCACTGTGAGGATACTCCAGATGAAAGTTAGCAACTGTCTGCCAGGTTCTGTGAGTGGCAGGTAGCATGCTCAAAAGCTCACAGCACATCTACCCCAAACACTACATAGTTTGCAGCTGCTCTGCTCTACATGGACTTTTGTTGGTTACTATGCAGACGAAGGAATTAGAAGAAGAATATTCCCTGCAACGCTTGCAGGAGGACCGTGCTGGGGAAACACACACACACACACACACACACACACACACACACACACACACACACACAACCAAAACAACCAAAAAAACAACCAACCAAAAAACAGCAGAGGAAATAACAAGGGCACATTTGACACAGACTATCAGTGGAGTCTGATTAAAATGTACCAAAATTCTAATTTTTTTCTTCTCTATTTAACTGTAAGACAGTCAGTGTTGCTCACTGTCAACACCATTAATGAAGGTGTCAGCCTTGTCACTTTCGGTGAATACCAACTCGACAAAGAAACTAGTACAACAGTTACCTCCAGCTCTCTACCATTAAACCCATCAAAGCGTGCTCAGACTTCCAACTGTGCTGGATCTTTGAGGGAAGTCCCTGTGACTTCGGAGCCTGCACCATCAGAACAGCATCAGAACAACTTGGTGGACAGACAGAAATGCTAGCCAAGCTGGGAAGTGTTTAGTTAGGACTTCCTCTTTGAGTTGCAGCCCTCTGTAAGAAGAGTCCTCATCACTCGGAACTTGTAGCAGTTTTTGAGGCATTCCAAGGCTCATAACATTAATATCTGTCTCATAGGAGCTCCAGGCAGAACAAGATACCACTGTTTCTCCATGTTTCTTCACTCATTCCTTTATTATCCCATTTAAGAAATAACTGTCTACCTTCATATTGTAGGTGGTAAAAAGCTAGTCCTCAGGATTACTCTAATAAACGAGAAAGACATATGCATACATAGATAACATCTAGGGTAAAAATGAATCGCTAATACAAGAAAGATAAAGTAGTATGGACTGGGTGTCTGACAAAAAGATCAGAGAGTCTGAGCCTGAGGTGGCTTCTGAACTAGGCTTTCAGAAACGAGTATCATTTGAATATGGGGTACTTGCTGAGATATCTGGGAATTCCTAATCTTCACATGACTGGGACCTTGGTTTCGAGTTTGAGATCCGTCATATTTCTCGAGGATAATATCGTGCATGCATACTCAGCGAACCTCTCCTTTCTATGGCCTCAGCCTGTCTATTGTCTTCATAAGCGCTTGCCCCACCACCACCCTGAAATTTCTGTTTACCTACTGGCTTCACTCATTAGAATAAACACTACACAGAGGAGGTATTTTGTTCAATAAATTAACGAGTGTCCTTTGGTGAATGTGCATAGCTTGTATAGGGGGAAAATCCTTGTTATTTGAAAGATGGTCAAATTGACATTTCCAAGGAAGCTATAATATGAAACTGGATAAAGGACTGCTCTACATATAATGCCAGTAAGATTTTTCTAGCTATTTCTGGGCCAATATTTTTGTCAGTATACAAACATTTAGGTACCACTGGATACCAAAGTGATACAAGGGCTGTTGATTATGATTAAAAGCCAATGTGAAGAAATACGAAGAAATTTATGACCAAAATAAGAAATCGAGTTGGTTCGTGTAGTTCAACAAAAAGGAGGACGTAATACATTCAGGTGCTTTAAAAATATAAACCGGACATTGTCTTGCCTTCTCTCCCTCTGCTTCCCTGGGCCCCCAGGGAGGAAGCCCTTCATGTAGCTGTGCTGTCTTTCCTCTCATAATGCCGTATAAAATGGTATTTTTTCCTCATTGGCAAAGGTCCTGAGGGAGACTAAACCGGCTTGGGGTTACACATCCACCAGATTTTGGAAAAGGTGAAGCATTCTGCTTCTGGATCATGTGCATTCCTGAACTTGAACTCTGAACTGTATTATTATGGACTGTTAGATGTCTAATCACCTACCTTGAAAATGGAAAAGTCCTAAGCTATGCTCAACAGAGCAAGTGAAGACTGGCTGGTGAAGAGTCCAGAGGCTTTGACCAAAAGGAAGACCCAGTTCACCACTGAAATAAAAGACGATTGTGGTCAACAGGGTCATCTTACTATATTACTATTATGCCACAGGGCTTGATTTAATTAGCTGAAATTTAGCATTAAAAAATTTCAATGAGATTAACATTTTGCTAGAGTAATAACCAAGTGCTGGAAATACTCTTTCTGATATAAATATGTGCTGTATCTGAGTTAGGCCATAAACCCACTGCAGTATGGGGACATTATTCTTTGCAAGTTTCTGGAAACTTGCAACCTTGTGAATTTCAACCTCTTGCGAAACAAATCTTATTTTTGTATAAATTTATGATCAAATTGAAGAAAACCTCTGTATGATAAATGGTACATACCTGCTGGACACATGCTTTTACCCTTCTATTTCTCTACGTTTCTTATCCCAGTTTCTTTTTCTCTTGCCTAATATCAGCACATCTGTCAACAGGGCTTGACATTCACAAACAGGTAGATATTGGGTAGAATGGACCTGAAGAGCATCCCTGAAGAGACTTCCAATAAAAGGCCATACCAGAGTATGATTTTTCTGAAAATTAGAATAGTCTCCATTGGGAAAATGTGCTTTGAAATAAACAACAATGGTTTTCAAGTGTCTTCTCTCTGGTGAGCATCCTGCCTCAGAAGCTCCACTTCCTAATATCATCACATTGGGCATTAAGATTCCAGTGTGAGTGTCTTGGAGGGGACATGAACACACAGAGCATAGGGGTGGTTTCTGTGAGTTAGCTATAATAGCCATCTTATGGATAAGAAATTATTCAGTCCAAGTCACCTAGCAAGGCAGATACAGAACTTGAATCAAGTGTGCCAGAATCCAGAGCCCTTATGTTTTCCAAACAACCTCATAGGTTTTCTGTGTTGACCTCATGTTATCAGTCTCCCTCCTCAATCATTCATCCCATTCCGGTTCCATCTGCAATATTCTAGCATAGGCCTTCAACTGTCTCCCTCTTGGCTCACAGCAGCAAGGTTTTAATTTGCTTAACCCCTCTTTTGCTCTCACTCAGTATCTCCTTTCTTTTGCCCCGTGAACATTCTTAATACACATCTGCACGCACTGCCTGCTTCCTTTAAGTCTTCAAACAGTGACCAGCGCCTGCAGGATCAGGGTCAAAGTCTGCGATGTGACCTCTTACCTGGTCCATTCACCTCACCAGCTATACTTTTCATTACTTTCTACACAATTTTTTTTTCTGGGTCTTCAATTATGATATGCTTGTTTGTGTCTACCTGTCTTTGTGCTTGCTGTTTCCTTTACTCCTGTCAGCCCCTCCCCTTCCCCTCCTATCACTATCCCTGTCACTCTCTCATCACAGACTGTGAGTTCAAAGAGGGTAGACATCATGGGAACCTTTCCCACTGCTGCTCGCCCAGTTCTTAGTGCCGAGTCTGACTGTAGTAGGTGTTCATGTTGTATTTGCTAAATATTAGGTTAATTCAAGGATGCTGCTTGCTTGTGAGTCTCCCTGGATGGAGCCGATGCATCTACATACCCATATATAACAATTACACAAAAATGTATTATCAGATGACATGTACTGTTATTGAGTCACACAGTTTTATGTGAATAATGAAAAGCTACACACAAGCTAAATTATTCATTCACTTCAACAAACAAACGAACAATAAAAATGGGCTCCACGGCATGTGTAAGGCTTTGCTATGTATTGGAGGCACAAGAAGTTTCATTTCTCCTACATGCAGCAGTCTGCATAGGGACGTGGGACTTGAACAGTTCAACAAACTGGGAAGCACTGTGGTAACTGTTAGAAAGTCAGAGCAAGAAGGCATCACTGCTAGTTGGCATGGTGAGGAGGTCTGGACAGAAGAGAGGGATCCTGAAGGGTCTCTAGGACTGCTAACCAGAAGGAAGTAGGAAAGGTATTTTAATGAAGAAAGCAGGAAGAGCATGAGGGTGAGGTGTGGGCACTGAGTCAGTGATGTGAAGGACTGTGTGGAGAAGCCAGAGGGTGGAGCACACAGCGTAGAGGTGGTTTGATTCTGCAGAGCACCGAGTCAAACTGAGACCTTTGCTTGTTAGCTGTGGAGGCAAATTGACATTTTTTTCTAGAAGTGACATATAGCATTATTTTGTAGAAAAGTGCCAATTTTCCCAAGCATTTCAAAAAGGCCTAGGAGCTTCTTGTTTTATTGCCATTATAGTTTGTATATACTTCCAGTATAGCAGGCAATGACTGCTGTACAGATTTACTGTTTGTACTTCCCAACAGAGTAAAACTTTCCTGAGTAAGGTAAGATGTAAGTAATTTTATTTCATAGCTCTGGTGTCCACCACATAGTGAGCATGCAATAAATAATTATTGAATGACAGATGAAATGAGTGAGTGAACAGATACACTAATGAATCAACCAGTCACTTGAGCATCAAGAGATAATGTGATTAGGAGAGAGGAGAGATCACATGGTTCACGGCAATTGACCAGGCAGGGTCAAGTACATGTTTAGAGTAACTACAGGCAGTGACTCTGGAGATGTTGGGACACACTGACTTCTCCATACCTAGAGACAGATGGAGTGCAGAGGATGGATGATGAGGAGTTGAAATCAGTTGCTAGGTGACAAGAAACTGCTGCAGATGGGAATGAGAGACTGAAAGGAAGAAGAGATGGTGAACTTCTTTTCAGGCATGCCAACTTTGTGGTACCTTTGATGGAGCTGCTGGAAGCACTGAATACTTTTGAAAAGCCAGAGTGTAAGAGAGTCATTCAAATCAGAGCCCACTGAGTAGAAAAAGTTTACAGTAGCAATTATTTGAAACCTCTGTGACAATTTCATAACAAAGTAACCAAGGAAGTATTGTGTAATCATTACGTTCTAAAAGAAGATATTTAAAAACAAAACCCTTCTTAATATCAAAATAAGTAAAACACGCTGAAAGTTGGATCCTAAATACCACCCCGCCCCTGCTATCAGAATTCTAGGACATGTCAGCTTGAGTTTTCTTATGTGACTCTTGAGAGTTACCTGTAAGAATTAGAAACATGCTTCAAATAGCAGTGATGAGTCCTGAGTCTATTATAAAATTGTTAAAGGAATAATTTGATAGCTGCTCTGCATTTTCTGAAATTGCTTTATCTATTAGGATGAGACTCCAATTTTGGAGCTATGTATATACACGAGAGAACAGAATGTTCTATTTGTGAAATGTGAAGATGAATAACATGCCACTCTACTCCATCCTTTATGGCCATCAAGCTCCTTTACTTTCCAATATTGTTTTCAATTATGTACTCAAGTGACGACTTTATTTTATAATTTAAAACAGCATTTTGGAATATATATATATATATATATATATATATATATATATATATATATATATATATATATGTGTGTGTGTGTGTGTGTGTGTGTGTGTGTGTGTGTGTGTGTGTGTGTGTGTGTATACATATATATGTATGTATCTGAGAGTCACTTAACTACATCAGAGTCAAAAGAAGTAAATCCTGCCCCTCCCCACTCTATTCCACTTAACTTGCAAATCTCTGCTAGCTGCACAGAGGCACTGTGCACCCGAGAAGAGGCATTTGTTTTTATTTCACTTGATTGGACCCCATAATGGCTCTGCACACTGGTTTCAAAAGCAGCAATACAGTATATAGAATGGAATCGTACCAACTCACATCCTCTCTGTACTTTAGTCCAGTTTGCCTGTTATTCACCCTGCAATTTCTCCTTGGCCCCAGATAGAGCGGCTCCAGGTGGAGCATTTGGCTCCCACCAACTTAGCCAACAGCTGGATTCCTAGGCAGCCCTTTTGGTTGGTGAGTAACTGTATAGCTTCAAGTGGCTCAGAAGCAAAGCATTATGGGCTCCCAGGGGCTCCACAGCCTTCTTGTGCTTTTCAACCTCATACAGTGTTTGAGTCATAAAGAGAGGACTCCCCCCCCCATTTTCTAACCTCAAAACAAGCTGCTTGGCTCCAGCTTGCCTGAGTTTTGTGTGTTTCTCTTTTCCCTGCTCCTGCTGATCCCTCTTGGCTTTCAACCAAGCTTTAACCATAAGACTCCCACCAGAGTCCTTAAAGAAGAAAGCTTTCCAGCATGACCACACTGTATTAATAAATGAAACCCAACCTTTTAAAAATTACACTGTCAGAAAAACCCATTAGGTTGTAAAAGAGTTGAAGTAAACATTTGATTTTAATATCTACTGCTGCTTAGATTTTTCTGAACAGAAAAAAAAATCCCCAGTGAGCACTTAAAACTTCATTACTCCACTGAAAGGTTGTGAAAGGCTATTTAAAGGTTTTCAATTTTGTTGAAGTCCAGAGGTTATTACAGCTGGAAAGACTACCACTCCTCATATTACAAGGAATGAAAGGAATGAGATTTATGTTCCCATCTTCCCCGTGGTTTAATCCAGGCCTATTAGATGCATCGCTAGAAATTAGGGCAGGGTGGAAACTTTTCTAGAGGTTTGATGAAAAATAGTATTCAGGCCATGCTGTTAAGACTCAGGTGCCTTGTCTTTCAGAGTTGTGGTTGGAAGTTATTTCAAGACTGGCCCCTGCTTGAAACCTCTCGGAGAGTCTGAAAATTCAAAAACTTCATGTAGAAGCTGCAATGCCAGCCCCAAATGCCAACGTTCAAGATGAGACCTTTAATTAAAACTCGTCCATCCAAAGACTTTGGCGGATATAGTCTATCTCTATGGTTGTTTTTTAATTCTAATATTTTTTTTTAAAGATTTATTTATTTATTTATTATGTATACAGTGTTCTGCCTACATGCATGCTTGCAGGCCAGAAGAGGGCACCAGATCTCATTACAGATGGTTGTGAGCCACCATGTGGTTGCTGGGAATTGAACTCAGGACCTCTGCAAGAACAGCCAGTGCTCTTAACCGCTGAGCCATCTCTCCAGCCCCTAATTCTAATATTTTTAAGCAGAAGAAATTTATGTCTTTTTTTTTTATCTCGCCAAACTTGGCATTGGTTGTATATCACCAAGAACTGTTAGATGTTTAGGTGCTCTGCACATTCCTCATGGTTACCACAGAGACTGTCTTCTCCTTTGTATCATAGATTGACTTTGAGTTACATCGTGTGAAACTGTTATCCATATGTTCTACCCATTCACATTCCCCACCTTATCCATCCTCCATAGTATATATCATATATCATATATATATATATATATATATATATATATATCTGTCATAGCTATACTCTCCCATATCTATTATCATTCTATCATAAGCCTATGAAATATGCCTAGTACTATGTGTTTTACTAGAACGCTGGTAGAAGATTGGAACAACTGTGAATTTCTAATTTTAAAATTATAGTGTAAGATGGAATAAAGAATGCTTTCTTCCAAGTAAACTTCAGGAGCAATAAACTTTCCTAGAAAAAAAAAACCCTAACCTTTTCATATACTAGGAAGATTTCTTTGAGTAAATTATTCAAGTTGAATTTTAAAGAATAGATTGTAAATGGCAAGGACAAAGGTAATATATTAAAAGAAAATAAAATTTCAGAAAGCCAGGTAGGGCTGCCTGCAAACCCCCCCTCCCACAGACCCAATACCCCAGTCTCATCCCTATAGAACATTAGCTTTAGCCTGGTAGGAGCCATGTGATTTCTTCAAGGGATAAGAATTAGGCTTCCAGTAGCAGCCTTCCCTCACCCCAGCCCACATCTCCTGTGGATCCCACAGACCATCCTACCCTGCTAAATGCCCCCTCCCCCCATTATTCCTTTGTACCATACCACAACTCCATTAGGTGCCCTCTGCTAACCCCAGGGAAGCTCCTCCTAGGGCAACAAGAAAGCAGACCCACACCCCTCCTATGGTTCTTGAGATCCAATCCCCCCAGTCTCATCCCCAGCTCTGTAACAGGAAACCTGCTGCAATCTCCCTTTCCTCTATAACCCCATCCCCAAGAGGTCATAAAGACCTTCTCCTCCAAACTTCCTTCCCCTCAACTCATCCCTGTTACCCACCAGCAAGCATTCCCTGTGAGGCACACCAGCTGAATAGGACAAGAAAACAGGCAACTCACACACATCATACTCCAAAACTCCAAAGTGGAGACAGAAACCAAGGAACAAAACACCCACACAACAAAGACAAATCCAAAATTCATTTTGTCATCCTAAATCCAGATGCTGAGATGCCAGTGTGAAAACATAACCAGCTACAGCCAGGGCAATATGTCTCCATATTGGTGGGAGCTATTCTACCATAGCAGGCCCTGAATATTCCAACATAACTGAAGTGCAAGAAAAGGACCTTAAAACCAACTATCTGAAGATGACAGAGGTCTGTAAAAAGGAAACAGATAAATCCTTTAAAGAAACCCAGGAAAACACAAACAGTTGAAGGAAATGAATAAAACTGTTCAACTGACAATGGAAATAGAAGCAATAAAGAAAACACAAACTGAAGGAGTTCTGGAAATGAAAAATTTAGAAACATGAATAGAAACTATAGAGGCAACAGAAGGCAAGAGATGAAAGGGAGTCTCAGGCATTGAATATATGATTGAAGAAATGGATATATCAGTCATAGAAAATGTTAAATATAAAAAAAATTACTTACACAAAACATCCAGGAAGTCTGGAACACTATGAAAAGACTAAATTTAAGAATAAGAAGTATAGAGGAAGGCTAAGAAACTCAGCTCAAAGGCCTAGAAAATATTTTCAAGAAAATCATAGAAGAAAATTTCCCTAACCTAAAGAAGGAGATGCCTATAAATGTACCAGAAGCATACAGAACACTAAAAAAATTGGACCAGAAAAGAAAATCCTCTTGCCATATAACAATAAAAAACACTAAACTTACAGAACAAAGAAAGAATATTAAAAGCTGCAATGAAAAGACCAAGTAACATATAAAGGCAGACCTATTAGAATTACACCTGATTTCTCAATGGAGACTGTAAAAGCCAGAAGGGCTTGGACAGATGTGCTGTAGACTCTAAGAGACCAAAGATGCCAGCCCAGAGTACCATACCCAGTAAAAATTTCAGTCACAATAGATGGAAAAAATAGGATATTCCATGATAGATAAAGTCAAATTTAAACGATGTCTACCCACATTTCCAGCCCAACTGAAGGTGCTAGAAGAAAAACTCCAA
The DNA here is from genome assembly GCF_007827085.1 of Peromyscus californicus insignis. NCBI lineage: Eukaryota > Metazoa > Chordata > Mammalia > Rodentia > Cricetidae > Peromyscus > Peromyscus californicus. The sequence continues at coordinate 10,384,526 of NW_026294535.1, forward strand.
CCCGAGGAGGTCAACTACAGACATTAAAACAGAGAATAAATAATCTCATATCAGCAAAAGCAAAAGAAGAGAAAAAAATCCCCTCCACTCCCACCACCACCACCAAAGTAACAAAAATTAACAATCATTGGTCATTGATATCTCTCAATATCAATGGTCTCAATAAAAAGACAGTAACAAATGATTGCAAAAACAGGATCCATCCTTCTGCTGCATCCAAGAAATACACCTCAACATCAAGGATAAACATTGCTTCAGGGTAAAAGGTTGGGGAAAATATCCCAAGCAAATAGACCTAAGAAACAAGCTGGTATAGCCATTTTAAAATCTAACAAAACAGACTTCAAACCAAAACCAATCAAAAAAGATAGAGAAGGATACTACATACTCATTAAAAGAAAAATCCACCAAGATGAAATTTCAATTCTTAACATCTATGCCCCAAACACAAAGGCACTCAAATTTGTAAAAGAAACACTACTACAGCTTAAATCTCCTATTGACCCTCACACACACACACATACATACATACACACACACACACACACACACACACACACACACACACACACACACACACACACACACGTAAAGCCACAACAAAGAAAATCACAGACCAGTTTCAGTTTCCCTTATAAAGATAAATATAAAAGTACTCAATAAAATACTTGCAAACCGAATCCAAGAACACATCAAAAAGATCATGCATGATTAAGTAGGCTTCATCCTGGAGATTCAGGAATGGGACTAGGATGCATTCAATTGTATTGTTGGCCAAGGGGTCTCATGGAAACCTCCAAGCAACCCAGGCTGTTGCTGAGACAATTGGTTGCTCTCTGAAAACTGACAGCAGGGCCCCATTGTGGAGGACAACACCAACACAATTCATTGAACATGGAGTTGAGTTGGTGCCTACGTGGAGCCTTCACCCCTATGTTCTAGTCTCTTTGGTGCAAATTACTATACAGGCTACCAAAAAAGAAGCATAGACACCAACCCAGCCACAAAATCTTTGGCCTACAATCTCTCCTGCCTGCAAAATATGCTGGGGCAATGGTAGCATAGAATGTGTGGGAGTAATCGACCAATGTCTGATTTGATCTAAGGCAGAACCCACACCCTACAATACTTGGGTAGCCAATAACTGAAACTAGATATCCCAGAGATCTATGGTAAAACTAAACACTACTGGTGTAAAAAAAACAATCAATAAAATGATTCCTAATGACATTCTACTTTACTCATAGATCGATGCCTTATATGATCATCATCAGAGAGGTTTCTTACAGATAATTATACAAATCTAATATAAAGCCCAGAAATATAAGAAAAGGAGAACATTTAAAAATCACCTATAACCCCACCAATCTGTAGAAATAAGCCTACTCTTTGGATATCTAGGTAACTTACTCTCTTCGCTTTCCTGTGTTGTTTTCATTAGTAGAAATAAGATCATAGTGACCATGCTTTGTACTTTTCAGTTACATTGCACTACTATATGATTATAGGTCAAGCCTTCATAATCCTAATTTAAATGATTATGTCATAATCTATTACAATTAACATACCAGTAATATTTTATCTTCTATTTCAGATTTTCATAGATACATAAAATGCATTTGATCATATGTACCCTCCCATACCTTCCCTCCAAACTTTCCATAGGCCGTCTTCCAACCTCTCCCTCTCTCCTCCCTCTCCCTCTCTCCACTCTCTCTCAACTTCATATCCTCTTCTTTTTAAATAACCCACAGAGTCCAGTTAGTGCTTTCCATATGCACAAGGGTGTGGGGTCATCCATGGCAGCCCGGGTAGCCTACCAATGGCCACACACCTTCTAATGAAAACCGCATCTTCCTCCCTCAGCAGCCATCAACTGCAGTCATAGTTACTTTTTCTTAGCAAGTTGACCAGTTTTGAGTGTCTGCACTAACCACTTCCCACTCCCAAAAAGCTTCTCTGACAGGTTGAGAGCAGCTGGAGCCTTTGTGTATAAACATATTTATTTAGAAGACAGTTTAGCAACATAATCATTTAACAAAACAAGAGTAGAAGGTTACCCCAGGGCCTATACCCCAGCCAGCCATGTTTGTGTTACCAACCATGAACTCTCTCCTGTAGAGCTGGCCTCAAATCAAAGGAGAAAGTGGCTGGCTACCCACATAATAGTCATGCAGCTATTGTGCAAGTGGGCACATCATGCCTGAGAGGTTGGAGTTGAAATGCGCAACGTTCAGCACATGGTAAGAACAGGGATGTCTTTTCTCTTACAACAGCCTGAGAAGCATCTTTTGGCATTATGAAATCAAGCCAGTAAGGAGAAATGTCCTGGTTAGTTCCAGGTTGATTTGTCTATGGTCTACCACTAAAGTATGTAGTGTATTCAGAACTAGGAACTTACCATCTAGTTATGATGGAAAACCAAGAGGGATGACAATTGTTTGTAGTATTTTGGAAACATGGGGACCTCCCTGATCAATATAACTTGTGGAGAGATTTGTCATGCCTGCCATTGAAATTTTCATTTAATAATAACCATGTCTTCTGGGAACAGCACCATGCACTCATGAATAGTACCTTCTGGTGGATGGATTTTCCATCATTATGAAGATTCTGATACTATAAACAATGCTGTGGTGAACATTTTTGCATGCTTTTCTGAGATAATGCATATGAAATGCTTAGCACACATTGGTTCATCGGCTCAAATATTACTGACATTGTCAAGTGTAGAACTAATAAGGAAAGAATAATAACCTAGAGTCATTCATATATACATATGTGTGTGCTTAAAAACAAAGTATTATTGATTTATATTTCTTTAAAATATAACATCAGAACCCTTGGATCACCACCCACAGCAAATGTCATCACAAGAGCAACATTGCTAATCTGATAATGAAGCACAGCCTGCCATTGTTTCCATTTCCATTTATTTGAGCATAAATGATGCCAAGTATTAATTCAGTAGGCACTGACATTTCTGCATTTCGTCTTTTGTCTTCATGTCCTTTGCCTGTAGTTTCTAAAGGATTCTGAAAACCTTATGAGAGTATCAGGACTTTATACAGTTGGCAACAAGGACAATCATTTTCAGAGCTGCAAACTTGTGGCAGTAGCACAAAAATGACCATCTCAGTAAGCCACCCATTGCTCTTTGATTATTAGCTCCATACACATATGATGGTATTCACATTTGGCTTTAAGGGGATGTTGATAACCATAATAACCTGATAAAAATAATAGCTGCTATTTACTTGATGCCTTTTATGTACCCATGTTATCCAGGCCGCTCTAGGATTATTTTAATTAATCCTCTCAACACTGTAAGACAAGTATTCTAATCTCTGAACTATAGCTAGAAGTTTTAGAGGGCTAATTATTCATCTTTCCTCCCTCCTAATTCTATCCATTGGAGAATAAATGTAGCACGACTCACCTATAATAGGATTTCCTGACGGCTTTATGGCCACATCTGGGATTTACCATGAGATTTATTTGAGTGCTTAACCCTACGCATATAAAATATAAATCTGATTACTTGCATTCTGCATATACATAACTGCACAATTGGTTTTTAAAATGTTATCACTATTATTGAAACTGCTTCATAAAGGGAGATGATTTAATGAGTAGCCTCTTCAGGACATCTCTCATAGTAATACCATTAGGTTATAGGAGAGCATCGTGGGGATGGGGGTCACTAGAGTGTGTCTAAGAAGTTTTTCTTTGGTTTTGAAGAAAAGCTTTTATAGTATATTCCAATCTAAGACAGACTAGGAATTATGTAAACCAAGAAGTATAAGAAATAAACAAAAATGGGCTGAAAATGCCAGCTTTGATTGGGGGTCATTCTTCAACTGTATTCAACTTGCCATTAAAGAGTATGCTTTGGTCATTCCTGAAGGCTACACATCAGATATAGACTTGGAGTCTGTCCTCACAGAGAAGAAATGCATACCGATAAACCATAAATCTCTTTCTACTTTAAAGAGCAAGAACTATCTTTATGGAAAAATACAGTGAAAGTTATGAAGCAATGGAGAAGACAGCTCCAAGGACTTGGTGTTAGTGGAGTTTAAACAGCCTGTCCTGGGTGAGAGAAGAGGTGGGGTGAAGCAGGGGAGAATGTGGATGACTCAAGGAGATGAAACACCACTGTGGTTGTGGTCCAGGTTTGGTTGAGATTAAAATGGGGAGGTAGAAAGAAGATCGATTATATAAGCCCCTGAAAGGATGTTAACATTTACAGAAAAACTTTATCCTAAGAACAATGAAAAAGTCATGATTTTTAGTTTTTATTTCATTTTTTAAAGAGAGGAGTGGCATGATCCTATTCACACGTACCTATATTTGGCTACTGAAAAGAGAAGGACCAGATGGAGGGTAAAGAAGATGGAGAGAGGCCAGTTAGGAGATAAGAAAGTAGAGTGATAGCAAATCATCATTGAAAGACATTTGCAAAAGAGACATTTATGTCATGAGAAACTGAGGGGGCTGGGATGCCATGGGAAAGGCTTGTAGATTGAATGTGCAGGAGTTCGGGGCAGGGCTCATGCATTTAAGAAATAGAAGGGAATTCCTTATGTTGGATCAAAAGCTAACAGAAATAAAATAATGCAAGGATTAAAAGGCAAAGAAAATAATGCACAACAGATAAATAAATGAAGAGCTGGGTTTTTTGGAAAGATAAATGGAGAATCCTCTAGCTAGACTCAAAAAAAAAAAAGAGATCAATAAACATGGCAAAAGACAAAAATGGAAGAATTCTAACCAACACCATGAAAATGAGAGGGATTATAAATGACTATTGTGAAGAGCTGTAGACCAATACATGGGGTGACATGAAATAATAGTTTCCTGGGCACATATAAATTACCAAAATAAAATAATGACTGAAAAGTGAATCTGAGGAGACTGGTAACTGGCAGTGTGGTTGTGATAATTTCCTTTTGAAACACTCTTGGTTCTGAGCAGTCTGGGAGGTAGTGCACCCTTCAAGAGGTGGCCTAATTCATGGCAGCTAGACATGAGGATGAAGAATTTGAAGATTATGGCAGCCCCTAGTTCTGGCCTCTTGATGCTCCCTGTTCCTCCATGATGTGAGCGACCGCCCAACGTGTTCCCACTGCCACACGCACTGCCTTGCCTTTTCTGATATGACATACTGAAGATACAATAAATCTTTCCACCCATAAGTTGTTTTTCTAGGTGTTTTTGTCACAACCATGTGAAAGTGACCAATATTCTGTAATAATGTCTCCATTAAAGAAAACAAACAGGACATAATGGCTCTGGTGAATCCTACAGATCATTTCAAATGACAATACCAACTCTTCTCAATTTATTTTTTTTTAATTGAAGGGGAAGATAATCTTTCCACTTATCTTCTGTGACCAGTGGTATATCAACGCCAAAACCAAGAATGAAATGGTAACAACAAGCAACAAGGAGAGAGAGATGGAGAGAGAGAGACAGAGAGAAGCAGAGACAGACATACAGACAAAGAGAGAATACACAGGACCAAGAGAAAACGATGGGCTAATAGCTCCAATAAGTATAGACACGAAAATCTAAACAAACCAAATTCAAATGCATAATAAAAGTACAATTGACCATAATTATTGGGATTCATGCCAAAGTTCAAAAATGGTTCAACATAAGTGAATCAACATATGTGATTTATCATGGAAAAGTTAATTTCTTAAACATGGGACTGAGGTGTGCAGGTGCACATTTTCAAATGAGTATATAATGTACCTTGATTACATCTCCATCTCATATCCTCTTACCCTCCTCTAGGATCTATAAGTGAGAAAAAAAACATGTGATACTTATGTTTTTAAATTTAATTTAATTCACTTGATATGATAATCTCCAATTTCACCCATTTTCTCACAAATGGCCTAGCTCTATTCCTTTTATGACTGAATAAAATGTCATTTGTGTGTGTGTGTGTGTGTGTGTGTGTGTATGTGTGTGTGTGTGTGTGTGTGTGTGTGTGTGTGATCTGTGTCTGTATACTGAATTTCTTTACCCATCATTGCTAATAGACATCTAGGCTTTACATGCTTATATGTAGAGATCTCTATGATATTTTGACATGAGTCTTTTGGCTATATTCAGAGATGGTATCACCGGGTCATAAGGTAGATCTAATTTGAGTGTTTTGAGGATATTGATTTCCATAATGGCTGGACTAATTTGTATTCCCACCACAAGTTTATCAGGGATCCCCTTTCTCTGCATTTTCACCTGCATTCGTGGCTATTTGTTGTCTTAATGACTGTCATTCTGACTGGGGTACCGTGGATTCTCAATGAGAGATACCATGGACATTCTCAAAGCACACCTCTCAGTATGCGAGGGCATTTTTTAAAAGAGATGATTAGATCATAAGTACTCTGACCTAACAAATGGCCTAATCTAGTCATGGATTCTGATCGATTCAAAATTTGAAAAAAATACGGTAGGTAGGGCCGGGTTGGCAGAGGCAAGTGACGAGGCATGCTTCCTTTGGGTGTGTCTTGCCCGGCTCCTTTCCTGTTGCTGCTCTGCTCTGTCTCCTGTCCATCAGGCTGTGAGCTGCTCCACCAGGCCCTCCCTGCCACATGGAGCAAAACCTCTGAAATCATGAGCAAGATTCAACTGTCTCCAGAGGTACTTGGTCACAGAGACGAGGGTGCTGGATAACCCAGCACAGGAACAAAATCAAAGACCAGAAAACTAATGATCTTTAAATAGATGCAAAAGATAGCTTTTGATAAAGTTAACAATTTCATGATATTCAAAAACCCTGCAAGAAATTAGGTACAGAGGGAAGGTAACTTAGCATACTGAAAGCTGTATTTGACAAACAAACATCATCCAGAAACTGTTTTACTAAGGTTCAGAACAAGGCATTGATTTTAACTTTCACCTGCTTTTACTCAACATAGTCCTAGCCTGAACAGCTAGGCATAAGAAAAAACATAAAGGACATCCAAATTATGAAAGGAGAAGACAAACTGTTCCTGTTTGCTGGTAACATAGTCATGTTTACAGAAAAAGCTAGAGTCAGTGAAAAATCTTTTACAGATAACAAGCAGATTCAACAAAGTAGCTCGCCTCTGAACTAATTATAACCTATCTAAAAATGAAATCAAGAAATCTAGACAATTCCATTTAAAATGCTACAAAAGCAGCTAAGGAAAAAAAAGTAATGTGGGATGAAAGATTTCTGTTCTGGAAAATACAAAGCATGGATGAAAGAGATAGAGGAAAAGTAAGTAAATGGAAAGGTAATCCATGGTCTTGGTTGCCTTTCTCATTGCTGTGACAAAATACCAAACGGAGGCAAAGGGAGGCAGGACTTATTTGGGTTCCTGACTGGGTGGTGTGGTCCATCACAGCAAGGGAGACACAACAGATGGAAAAACAGTCAGACCACATCCTCACTGCTTCCTCGACTGTATCCATAATCAGGGAGCTGAGATGTGGATGCTGGTCCTCTACTCCTTTCTCCTTTCCATTTACTCTGGGACCCCAGCCCATGTGATGGCACTGCACGCATTCAGGGTAGGTCTGCTCACCTGAGGCAAACCTCTCTGGAAATGCTCTCATATATACACACACGTTCCAAGGTTAGTCTCCTAGTGACTCCAAATCCCATTGAGTTACATGTAGATGATATATTGTGCATCCCAATAAACCTATCTGGAGGTCAGAGAAGAGAACAGCCACTATATTAAACATAGGTTTAGGCAGTGGTAGCACACGCTTTTAATCCTAGCATTCAGGAGGCAGAGATCTGTCTGGATCTCTGCGAGTTCAAAGCCACACTGGAAATAGCCAGGCATGGTGACACACACCTTATATCTCAGGAAGTGATTGCAGGAAGCAGAAAGGCATGAGGACCAGGAACTAAAGCCTGGTTAAGCTTTTAGGCTTTCAGCAGCAGTTCAGCTGAGATCCATTCAGGTGAGGGAGGACTCAGAGGCTTCCAGTTTGAGGAAACAGGATCAACTGAGAAGTTGTTGAGGTGAGGTTAGCTGTGGCTTGTGTTCTGTCTCTCTGATCTTTCAGCACTCACCCCAATATCTGGCTCCTGGGTTTGTTTTTATTAAGACCTTTAAGATTTGTGCTACAGTTATAAACAAGATTAACCATCACATTTATGTTCCTGGATTGGAATAGTCAAAACAGCCGAAGTACCTAAAGTGAGCTACATATCCAGGGCAGCCCCTACTCAAGTATCAATGCCGTTCTTTTTTTTTTTTTTTTTTTTTTTTTTTTTTGGTTTTTCGAGACAGGGTTTCTCGGTGTAGCTTTGCGCCTTTCCTGGATCTTGCGCTGTAGACCAGGCTGGCCTCGAACTCACAGAGATCCGCCTGGCTCTGCCTCCCGAGTGCTGGGATTAAAGGCATGCGCCACCACCGCCCGGCCTCAATGCCGTTCTTTATAGAGATAGAAAAACATGTAAACTTGGGGCAGAGCCACAAAAAAACCTTAACCAATCTTGAGCAAAATGAAGAAAAAGCTAAAGGCATCACACTTTCTCACTTCAAAATATATCTCAAAGCTATAGTAACTAAATCATCAAAGCACTAGTGTAAGAACTGATACCCAGACCATAAACAGAACAGAAAGGCAAGAAAGAATTTATAGTCAACATATTTTTGACAGGGAAGGTAAGAATACATAATGAGGAAAGGATAAAATTTTCAATAAATGTTGCCAAGAAAATTGGATACCCACATAAATAAAAATAGGCTGGCTGTCTTCCACCAGCTACAAATATCAGCTCAAATGTCAGATGTGAAGCAATAGAACTACTAGAAGGAAATATGCAGGAGGCATTTTAGGACCTTGACCTTGGCAAAGGTCTCTTTGAAAGGACTACAGAAGCAACAAGAGAAAAATCAAACGAAGTAGCAATATCACGTGAAGCTAAAATTCCGCACCATGAACAGAATAGTTAACATGGCTAAATACTGTAACTTAAAGAATGGGAAATAGTCTAAAACTATGTCTGGCAAGGAATTAACATCCAGAACGTAAAAAGATCTTAAATAATGTAGAACAAGGACCAAACAACAGCCACAGCCCCTCACAGATCATCCAGTTTAAAAAATGAGTTACAAACTTCAGTGGACATTTCTTAAAGATGTGAAAATGAACTATTAGAAAGCTAACATTGCCTACCAACACTAATCACAATGTAGAACACAAGGAGATAAAGCCTCCAGGCCTACCATAAAAAAGACAATGTTGGGAGTACGGAGAAAGGAAGGATGCTGTAGAAAATATAAATTTTCACTGACTTCTGGAAAATAGTAGAGGTTTCTAGAGAAACTTAATAGAACTAACATATATTTCAGCATTCCCACGGCCCAAAGGAAATAAAGTCAGTACATCAGAGATAAGCACACGTTTATGCTTATTGCAGCAGTAGTCACACTAGACAGGACATGGACCAACTTAAATTATCATCAGTAGAAGAATGGATAATGACAATGTGCCATATACGTTCAGTGGAATACTATAAATCCCTGAAAGAAGAAATCTTTTCATATGTAACAATATAGTTAGACCCAGAGGATGGTCTGACCAAGCAAAATACACCAAGCACAGAAGGCAAATATCACATGATCTAATCTGTGGAATTTTCCAAAGCTAATCCCATTAAGGTTAAGAGTTGTTACCAGAAGCTGAGGAGAGTAGAAAGCAGTGGGAATGGGGAGAGATAGGTCAAGGGGTACAGTGGTACAGTCAGATAGATCGAATGACTCTAGGTGATCTATAGCACAGTAGTTAACAATGTATGTAGTTAATGAATGTAGTTAACAATGGTGTGCTGTGTAACTCAAGGAAGTAAGAAGAATAGAATTTTGAATGGATTCACCATAAGACATAGTGAATTTTAAGTGGTATGTTAATTACCTTGGTTAGAACATTGTCCAATGAATAAATAAAACAGAACATTCTATTGTACACCATAAACCTGCACAATTATCACTACATGTCAATCAAAATGTAAAAATTTAAAGATCTACAGTAAATATTACTTCTGCTTGTAACATGTTGGAAGCATCCATTCCAAAAGTCCTTCCTGAAACCCAACAGCCCTCATTATATCAGATTGAAAAATGTAGTGGAACTGAAGGGAAAAAAAGATGAGCAGGGAGAAGTGTAAGATTGGAAGAAAGAGAAGAGGGAAAAACAGCATTAGCAAAAGAAATATAAAATAATTATCATCTGCATGCAGAGTAACTTGAAATCTGAGAAAAAATCTAAAATGTATTTGAGGATTCACAAAGAGAACTCACAAAGGTGTAAGGAGGGCCTATGTAAGTTCCTCAACACTGACTGCTAGGAAATGATACCATCACTGACAGATGCACAGGGTGTTCAATCATTAGTATAACAAAAATGCCCAAGACTTGGAGAGAAGATAAGAAAACTATAATTAAAGTTATAAACAATTGAACAAGTGTTGACTTGTACCGTGCTCACAGACAGGATCTCATAAACACTTATGAGCAGGTATGGTCTTCCCAATTAGTAAAACATTCAAAGCTATTTCACTGAGTAGTCTCTGATTTCCCTTCCTACCCCAGTACAGAAACACATGATTTCTAGAATACCAGTAAGTATAACACACAGGTAAACGATGAGGGTATATTGGAGTCAGCAGACAACTTGAAACTGGCAGAGAAATGGGAGTTAGTAGACAATGTGACATTCGCAGAGAAATGGGAAAATATACTGAAAACTGAATGGACAACCCCAACCTGATGCAGGTTCGATACTCAGGAGAAGCCACACTACAAACACAATGGGAAAAAGTGGACTGGCTAGGGCAAGGGTTGGGGATGCCACTGGAAACAGTAACCTGTGTCTCCACTGCACTGCCGAAGCAATGATCAACAGCAGGGCGAATTAGCTTTCATTGCAGTAACATAAATGCACGCACCGGGGAAGTACCTTCAAAAGAGGAGTGGCTTATTTTGGAGCTTGGTTTCATAGGTTTGAGTCTATCGTAGTTTGTGGCCCTGGGCCTGGAGAGAGGCTGACCATCCGAGCGGGGAGTATGAGGTGGCAAAGCTGTGGTGTCACGCCGTGGTTCTTGAGAAGTGACTCACAGAGAGAAGTAGCATGGCTCTCAAAACACCCTTCAAGGTAATTCCTAGGACTTCCTACCCCCCAAGCCCTAATTCCTGAAATCTGCCATACCTCCTCATGACACAATATCTAGAGACCCAGTCTTCAGGATGTGAGTTTCTGGGGGAACATTTAAGATCCAAAGCACCGCAAACCCTTAATGATTTGAATGCTGAAAAAAAATTTTTTCCTAATATATAGGGGAAAGTGTGCCAGAAAATTGTCAAGTTACTTGGATAGCAGAAAATGTATATGTTTTTATTTTTTAAAGAAGAAAAGGCAGGTCGATAGAAAAACCTGGATAATTTTTACTATATAAAGAAGATATTAAAATATAGCATAAGAACTGTGGGTAATACTGCTAGAGCGTCCAAGCTGACGAGAACTAAGTAAAGAGACGTGGAGTGTTTGTTTCCAGAGGTTGGAAACCAAGGCCCAAGGCCCACGAGCCAAGTTCGTTTTTTGTGAAATTCTACTGGGACTCAGCCACTCTGTGGGGCTTTGACACTATGCCAGAAAAGTTTAGTTCTTGTGAGAGACCTATGACCCATAAGGCCTAAATTATTTACTATGACTTCTCAGAAGGAAAAAAAAATGTGCCAACTCTACTTACAGTCATTCAGAACACATTGGTGTAATTACCAATATTAGAGTATCTATATTGTTGGAGGCTAAAAGTTTTCTTCCCATAATCTTTTTATATTCTTGTTTATCAGTTTTACTTAGTAAAAATTTCATAAAGGTTTGTCAAATATATGTACTGTAGGTGCAAAGTAAATAAATAGTTCATGATTCTACAGCTGAATTAAAAAAAATCTGCCCTTACATCACATAAGCAGTAATTGAATGCAAGCAAACCACTTTAACGTACATTAACTCATGCAACTGTTCTATATATTCTAAGCTCCAAATGACATTCACACTTTTTATAAATAGCAGAGCTGGGAATTGAGCCAAAGTCCCCAAGCTCAATGCTCGGTCATTGCAGTACAATCTTGTTTCCTGTGATGGAATTCTTAGGCAGCTCAAAAACTGGAACATAAAACAGGTAACAGAAGAAATCATGTTGTGTGATAAATACGACCAAAGTATGGAAAATTTGGGAGGAACAGCGGTAGGGGGGTATAATTCTGTCTTGAAAGATCTTTCATGGAAGATAAGATCTGAGCAGAACTCTTAATGATGCGGAGCAGGGTGCCCAATGCAATGAGAACAAGGACCTTTGCATGAGAACAGATGAGACATGTAACACTATGGAAGTAACAACATGGCGAGGTCTCTGCAAGCTGCATTCTTCCTTCTACAAGCCATGTTGTTACTTCCACATGTTGTTTTCTTGCCACAAGAATGAGAGTCATTCAGCAGAGTCACGTTGACATTTATGAGAACAGGGAGGATATATTCAGGTGGAGACTGTTCAAAAATTCATTGCTACAATAGCTTTATGCTCTGTGGCATGGAATGCTTGTCACTGGGAGATACCAGAGGTTTGTTAACGGTGATTTAACATGATCTGCTGTGTCTAAACAACATGACTGGGACACCAAGGAAACTGCATTCAAGTACTGAGCCCATGGCATGCAGTCCTTTCCAGACAAAAGATGAAGAGATCTGAATGAAGACATGTATAGACTCTCCTTTGTGTGTTCCTGGGGTGTGGAATGTTATGCTCACATGGTCATGAACATCTGGGGATATTCAAAAGGCAAAGGCATGAGATATATACTACATGTGTTCCCCTCTCACAAAGCTAGGTGGCATCTGGATCCCTCTCATTGGTCAGTTTTTGTCTATTGTTCAGCTGTGTTAGTAAATATAAGATCTTAGACTACTGTGCCAGTGAATACTGGATTCACAACTACTGATCTGAAATGCAAAGCAGAAGAAAACTACCCTCCAAACACCATTTACAAAGCCACACTCAGAGTTCTCAGCAGCAGCTTCTCTGTAGTGGCCCAAGAGTCTCCAGTTATCAATAAGGTCGGCTGCGGAGCCACATGGCAAAGCACAGCTCTTAAGTGGGAAAAGGCACGTATCTTTCACTGGAAAGGCAGCATGATGGAAGGTGGTGATCAGTGAATCATTCATGCCTTTGCTGTAGGCGTGGCCTTTCCCCCAGGTCCTTTGAGGTTAGGAACCTATCTGATGAGAAGCATCACTGGTTTTAATTGCCACTGCCTATGACATGAGTTAATGGGATTGCTTGTTTCTGTTGCTTTAGAGAGTGAATTCTATAATCATGTTCCTCTGGGATAGGAGAATGGGTACAGAGAGAAGAGAGGACAGTGAGATAAAATAACTGGTGCATGGGGAGGAAGAAGAAGGAATTTTGGAAAGAAGCTGTCAACTTATCTGGTCTTGAATAGTCTGATTTTATTTACTGAGTCATTATTTTTAGTATAGCTCAGATAATCTTAGATGATTTATTATTATTATTATTATTATTGTTATTATTATTATTTGTAGCATGAATCCTAAAGGGTCTCATTAATAAAAATAAACCTGGAGCTGGGTATTGGGGTCAATGCTGGAAGATCAGAGAAGCAGAACAAGCCAGAGCTACCTCACCTCTCCTGTTCCTCAGCTGATCCTGTTTCCTCAGGCTGGAAGCCTTTGAGTCCTCATCCAAATGGATCTCAGCTGAACTACTTCTGGAAAGCCTAAAAGCTTAAACAGCCTAGTTTCTGGTTTTCATGCCTTATATACCTTTCTGCTTTCTGCCCTCACTTCCTGGGATTAAAGGCTCACTTCTTGGTATTAAAGGCATGAGTCACCATGCCTGACTGTTCTAGTGTGGCCTTGAACTTGCAGAGATCCATCTGGAATGCTAGGATTAAAGGTGTGTGTGCCACCATTTTCTGGCCTCGATATCTAGTGGCTATTCTATTCTCTGACCCCAGATAAGTTTATTAGGGTGCACAATATTTTGGGGAACATATCACCACAATTATTATTATTTTGCATTAGTTTTTCACATAGCCTAGAATGGCCTTGAACTCCTGACCTTCCTCCCTCTGTCTCCCAAGCCTGAGACTGCAGGCAAGCACTGCTGTGTCTTGTTCATCTCATATTTTAAAGGTACATTAAATATTTTGTTATCCATCTGTGCCATGAGTATTTCTTATAACATTCCTAACAAAGGACCACATTCATTCACCTCAGACACTTCTAGGAGCCTCATCTCTTGAAGCCTTCCTGAAGGCAACCTGTTACTGTTGAGGCTAGGATCACAGTTCTACATGTGGAGTTCAAATCTGCGCATTCCCAAAGCAAATCAATGAAGCTCATTTCCATCTTACATCATACACGTCATCCACTTGTGCCTACATTTTACTCAAGGGCTGGCAGAGTGAAAGCTTTAAGTGGGGGGATATCTGTTTCAACCCCAAATGAGATCAGATGTTGCTAATTTCCTTCGTCTCCTTGTATTTGATTTTGTTCCACAAGTGATACGAAACTCCTTGTTTTGACAGCTCATTACAGAAATGACTATAGCTCAGTTGCCAGCTTGTGGAATCCCAATTATAAATTGCTCTTTTAATAACACTATGCTTTTGCCTAACTCAGAATGCTTTGATCTGGTTTTTCTGAAAACTACTATAAAACAAAACAAGTAGCTGTGGTGTTATCATATAGATTTTCTACTATCAGAATGATAACCATAAAAATCACAGATCAATAGTCCTCTAGTAAGTAGGGGCTCCCTGCTGTGTGATGGTTATATGAAATGCCCTCTTCCCAAAGAGGTATACTCAAACTTTGTTTTGAGAAGCTTATGTAAAACAAGTGTTTGGGGTTCCCTCTGCCATGTCAGATGCTTGACCGCATGGCCTGGATTGGCTTGATCTTGCAAATGTAGGAACTACACTCCCTACAAACATGTCCTTTCTTTGGAACTAAATGTCAATCAGTCTCCAACTCTTATAACTTTCTGGCTACTTGGCTTGTGTTATCATTATAGTTGTTCTTAGATATGTGACTCATTTGCTCAAATTATACATATTCTTATATCTGGCCCCCTTCTGCACTAAAACCAGTAGGCTCTCCTCCCTCTGAGAGTCAATTTACTAAATATTTCTTCCCCCTTTCAAATTAATTACATCTTCTAACTTGTCTAGATGGGACTCAACCTTAACTAGAAACAGCTAAGTTAAGGACTACTGCCAAAGGCAAAAAGCAGAAAAAAAAAATAATGAATAATGTTAACCTACGTGTCTTACAATTGACTCATGTCTGTATGTGCATAGCATTATTTCCTGCCCAGCAGGCTGTGTGTAGTGTCACAGCCAGTGAGACACACAGAAAATGCACTGGGGGCTGACATGGGTTGTGTTCCTGTCAAAATCTGGACCAGAAAGTGATGCCTTCTCTCCCTGGCCTTTCCCATCATTCCTACTTGAGGTGTTATAGGGTGAGAGGGTATGCAGATGCCATACCTACTAGAGTTTGCTGGTCAATGAACCATCCCAAATTTAGCAGATTGATTTGCCAAGCTCATGATTTTATAGATAACAATCTGGATTGGCCTCAGGTTGTTGGGTCTTCTAGATTCTGGCCATTTTGCATATGCATCAGCGGCCAGGTCAACCAGGAACTTCCTGGTCTGTAGAGTTGATAGAGTTTATAGTTGTGGCCCCCATTTCTAACCCACAAGGTCTTTCATCCTCCAACAAGTTATCTTGGTTTGGAATGATGATGCAAGAATGAAGTTGAAGTGCCCAAATTCTCTCCCAGCTCATACTCCAAACTGTACAACCTTGCCCCCAGGCAAACTGAATTAGCTCAGGCAAGATGCCAGGCAATCCAGACCCAAGGGCTGAACATTTAGTTTTGGCCTCTTGCTGAGAGACATGCACAAAGAAATGGATCTGTTTCTTCCATCTATCCTGAATACCAAAATGGCAATGGGACCACCTACCTCTCACCTTCCTGCAGTGTAACTGATAATTGTTTTTTTTTCTTCATGAAGAAATTTTCTACTCATTCTACATACCACCCACAGATCCCATCCCCTTCCTCCTCCCACTCCCCAGCCCTCCCTCCCAAGCCACCCCACACCCCCAAATCCCCCAAATCAAGGTCTCCTAAAAGCCTGCCCGTGCACCAGGGACAGATCCCAATCCACCTGTCTGGTGCCCCCACCCCCAAACAGTTCGAGCCAAACAACTGTCTTCTGTATCGAGAGGTCCTAGTCCAGTCCTGTGGGGGCTTCACAGCCACTAGTCTACAGTTCATGAGTTTCCACCAGTGTGGCCGGTCATCATGATCTCAAAATCCCCCGCCTGCAGAATCCCTCCTCTCTCTCATTGATTGGATTCCTGGAACTCAGTCTGGTGCCTGGCCGTGGATCTCTTCATCTGCCTCCATCAGTCATTGGACAAAGGCTCTATGATGATAGTTAAGGTATTCGCTAGATCAGTCACCAGAGTAGACCAGTCTAGGCACCCTCTAGACCACTGCCAGCACTCCCAGGTGAGGTCATCCTTGTGGATTCCTGAGAGCCTCCCGGGCACCCTGCCTCTTCCTATTCCCATGATGT
This sequence comes from Peromyscus californicus insignis, assembly GCF_007827085.1. Taxonomy (NCBI): domain Eukaryota; kingdom Metazoa; phylum Chordata; class Mammalia; order Rodentia; family Cricetidae; genus Peromyscus; species Peromyscus californicus. Next base: position 10,401,207 of record NW_026294535.1, read on the forward strand.
CCTCAAATGATGAATGTTTTAACTCACGAGTGAGTGTTGCTTTTGTTACACTGAAGGGGCCTCTAGTAGCTGGGCCTCATGATGAGGAAGCAACCTTCACTCTAGAAGGAAATATTTCAACTCTTTAATATCAGAACCCCCATACTCTGCATGCCACTTCGAGTACTGATCTGCTGAGCATGTGTGTCTTTTTTCAGTCAACTTTGCAGAGAATCTGCATGTCTCAGGTCTGTGCATGATTTCCACTTTGAATTATCTGCCTTTTGAACAGTTGCAGCTCCTGTCAGTGGTAACTGGGATCATCCACATCCCAGAGGAATTATCCTTTAAGCCGCATTCCTCCAGACTCTTCTGAGGCTCCCTTTATCCTGTCTTGCTTTCCAAGCAGCCATCTTTGTGCTGGTCTCCTCGTGTGACTCAGAAAGATTCAGTCTGTGTGATGTTTCTTCTTTCATTGACTTCCCTTCCTGGGCACTTTTCTCACCTCTAGCATGGGCGGCTCTGCCTTGTATGCATCGGACACTCAAATTTTGCTGAATTGGATACAAGGATAAATTCTTAAACAAGACATAATAAGGACTCTATCAACTAGACAGTCATTTGTTTAAAAAATATATACTTAAATTTCAAAGATCCCATGGAAGAACAGAAGGGCTCCAAGTAACTTACATTTCATTATGAATTTGTTTTAATTATGTTCTGACATCCGTGTACTTGATGCCTTAACATCTGCCTTACAGGTATATGTTAGATAAACTTTGTTCTGGACAATCAATAAAATGCCAAAGGCACCTTGTCTGAATCTTCTTGAAAGGGAATTCTTTTCCCAGGGGCATGGTTTTCAAATACACCCCAAGTAATCCGAAGTCCACAAAGTGAACTAACTTTTTATCAGCGAAGAATACTTGAACTACAGTAAACCTGCTTTAATAACCCCAAGGTTGGGTGCATACAACCAAAGACAGCACTCCTGGGCCTAGGAATGTGCTGAAATTGATTACTGTTCTGGATCCCGAACTTATGAATCCCAAGTTTCTACCTTGACATTTTATTCTCACGGTGGCCACCATGAAGGGCCTTAGCTACCATAACAAACCTGGACTGATGTTTCCTCATGTGCTCTGCCATTCTGTGCATCATGTATCCTCTCTCTCTCTCTCTCTCTCTCTCTCTCTCTCTCTCTCTCTCTCTCTCAGCACTTCAATGTCTTTCCAGTGGCAGTGATTTATTTCCTGGTCTTCAGGCCTCACAGTACCCAAGAAGCCCATTCGTTCTTATATCTGTCCACTGTCCAGGGAAAGCTGAAGTGAACCAAAGGGTAGGTTTACGTTGCTCTTAGAGGGACTGGAAATAGAATGGACCACTGTAAGAAGGAACCCCCAAATTTGTCAGCAAATGAAGAGCTGCATGCAGAGTTCTAGGCACTTAAAAAAAAAAAAGACCACAGAAGTGAAGGGAGAATTGAGAATTAGATCTGCCCACTTCGTTGTGGTGTCTTAAAGGTTTGCTGAGTATGTGAATGGGGGTTGGGCAGAAACTGCCTTCATTTCTCCATGTTGACTTTAAAGTCTCACCAACACGATTGGCTAAACATGAGCAGAACAAGGATAACAATAGACATGCTGGCATGGACCGTGTGCTGGGGGAGCCCAGGAGTCTTCAACCCTGTACAAAGAACTGCAGACATCTAAGCTTGCTGAGAGTGAGGGAAATAGTCTCCCCTGAGGATGAGCATACCGATTAGTTATCCAATATCAAATAGTCAGCCCTGAATACATGCATACGAGGAACATTGAGGAGACTGAGCAGGTTGTATGTATGTATTTAGAAATACAGCAATTAATGAAAAAAGATGGGGAAAAGGGGGGATGGAGTCACAAAAAATAAAAGAGAGGTATATGGGAGGGGTTAGAGGGAAGAAAAGGAATTGAGAAGTGATGCAATTATAATATCAAGAATAGAAATAATAATAAAAACTACTATAGGTAATGCTCACATATAGCCAAGACTGAGAACTGCTGGAATGGAGGCTTCCTATTCAAAACAGGACCTGTGGACCGGGAAGTACTGGACACAACCTAGGAAACTAGTGTTCTGGAATCAACCTGTGCTGGCATGGGAGATCCAGAAGGTGTTTATTGATGCTATGTGTGTGGGCTGTTGAAACTGAAGGGTATAATTACAATCGGCAAATTCCTTCTAACCCCCAGATCAAGAGCTAGCTGCTAAATACTAGCAGCACACCACCAATTAGGAGCGTCTTAGAAATTTAGCGTCTTGACCTCCTCACAATCTCAATCAATTCTTTCTAATTTGGATATGCACATGAACTACCTGAGACTCTTACTAGGGTGTCCAAACTTTAAGCCACAATGCTATCTGCTGTTGATACCCACTGACAAAGGAAAACTTAGTTTTCTCCAGTGGAGTCTCACTGAGTATGTTAACTACAACTCAGGGTAGGCCCCATGCCCCAGGAGTAGCCTGGCCAACACAAAAACAAGCTTAGAGGCATGTATGTAGACCTTTTGGCTCCTTTTATTTTGTTTGGCCATTTTTCTTTGTCTTATTGGTCATTTGCTTATATATTTCGGTTTCTGGTTTTGTGGGATTTTGTGTGTGTGTTTGTGTGTGTGTTTCTTAGTTTTTGTTTATTTGTTTTTTAAAGAGGGAGAGCTTGGAGGTGGATGTGTCGGGAAGAGCTGGGAGAAGTTGGGGAAGGGAAAAAGAGTGTATGAAATAAAATTTTGTTGACAAAAAATAATGTAGCTTCATAGATCAACCATGATAAATAGACTCCAAAACTCTTACTGGATGTCTAAAGCCATAGAGAAGTGAGTCCACTACATAGATATTGCATTTTGAGATTTGAGAGTAAAACTTGCATAAATTTAATTTTCCTTCTTTATAATTTCAGGGATGTAGATCTGTTCTTGCTAGATATTTTTGCATATATTTTTTCCTTATGTCAAAAACTTTTACCTTTTCAATGAAGAAAGCATGATGTGGCTTCCTTTGGCATATCCAAATTGGCAGCGTGATGACTTCTGTACTTTGGTCATTATTATTTAAAATATGGGTTCCTTGAACATGAACATTGACCTACTACAGCAATGCAATACCCCAATAGATGAATATTGAATGATGAATGGACAGGTAGCATATACAGCATGGATATAATGAACGAAAAGGTGATCTGTGTTCTGGGATACTTATAACGATGTACAATTTAAAACAGAGAAGTTGCTCATGTCTGGAATTTTCCATTGGTTGTCTTTGATTGGAGTTGTCTTTGGGTGACTGAAAGTGTAGCAAGTAAAATGGCATCTAAGAGGGGACTACCATGTGCTGCCACTGCCATGCTGTGATCTCACTGAGTCCTTTCACTAAACATCCTCAAAGAACCCTCGATCGTTTTACCTACTTTTTTCTTTAGCTTACATAGGTTATTTCGCTGTTTGCTCTTACTGCTAAAATCAAATATAATCTCTACTATGTAAGAAGACATAACTATTCTGCTTATTTTGCTCCCTAACTTCCATCTAGAATTTTCTTGGGGGGTAGTTCTTTAATTACTTGTTTTTTTTTTTTTATTACCACTAATCCATTTTTTGGTATACTGATAGACTATCACAGTCTGGGAAATTTATGAGCAATAGAAATTTGGGATCTGGAGAGATGACTCAGTGCAGAAAGTGCTTGCCACATAAGCACCATAAGCATGAGGGCCAGAAATTAGGTCTCTGCAACTTTGGAAAGCCACGAGGGTGACACAGGTCTCTAATATCAGTGCTCCTACAATTGATGCGAGAGGGGAAGGAATCCCTGGAAGCTCTTGAGTCAGCTAGACTGGCGAGTACATGGCTGTGAATAAGAGACCTGGTCTCAGGCAATGGAGATAGATGGTCAAGATGGACACCCAAGGTTGGATCTGACTTCCACATGCAGCAAGAAGCAGGAGGATGAGGAGGAGGAGGAGGAGGAGGAGGAGGAGGAGGAGGAGGAGGAGGAGGAGGAGGAGGAGGAGGAGGAGGAGGAGAACAAGAAGAAGAAGAAGAAGAAGAAGAAGATAGAAGAAGAAGAAGAAGAAGAAGAAGAAGAGAAGAAGAAGAAGAAGAAGAAGGAAGACAACGACAAAGAGGAAGAAGAAGAGGAGGGGAAGAAAAATCAATTTGGCCATTGGTTCCTAATAGCTGGGGCTTCATCTCCATTCCGAGAGAATGGTCCTGGCCTCTGGCATGGCCTTCATGCTGCAGCATTGCATGACAGATGGTGGAAATACAAGAGAGGACAAGAACCAAAGAATAAACCAAGGCCAAATGTGCTTTCCATCCCAAATGCACTCTGGAATTTGCTTTCCCAACATGTGAGAACATGATCCACACATGAGGGCAGAGCCCCTGTGATCTAACCATCTCCTTTAGGCCTTACCTCCCAACACTATAACACTGGGAAGTTGGTTTCCAACACATAAGCTTCATGGTAACGTTTGAGCCAGAGCAACCACCAAGGTCATAGTTCACTTACCAATTGATCTATGACCCTGCGAAGGCCAAGATCACGAATTCATCTGTAACCCTGTGCAAAGCAGCACATAGTAGGGGCTCAGCAGATGTTCGTTAACTTTGTAGGTTGCTCCAGATTCGTGTAGAAACTCCTAAAAATGTAGTTATCTCTAATGACATGTATCTGGGACAAATGTGGAGGCAAACCTCAGTAATAGGTATAAATGACAAAAAGGAGTGCTTTTCTGGCTATGATCTCTGCCTAAGCACTTAGGAATAACTGAAAATTAAAGGCTATTGCTGCTTGTTTTGTTGAATAATACATCTGCAAACTAGAAAACTGCGTGTCTATTTTATTTACCAGCACAAATGCCCATTTGCTCACAGACATAGCTGTTTGCAAGCAAATTTTGTTCCCATGCAAAACAAATGTAAATTTGGCATTAAGCAAGTGCCAATTATTTCCTGAATGTGGAAGGGAGAGGAAGGGTGATTTAACAGGCAGAGGCTCTGGATGAGGAAGCAGAAGAGGCGGCCTAGCTCAGCTGCGCAGGGCTTTTTCATCATAAGGAGTGAATGTTTAATCCACTTAATTGGGTGGGCATTCACTGTCGGTGAGCAGAGGCCCAGTGTTCCGTGTCATTTTCTTTCCCTGGGAGATGGCTGCCATGACCTTCGACAGTCTCCTCCACCGGCTGCTGAAAAATAGGAAGCTAATTTGGGTTTGTTCTCATGTTTCTTTCATGCAGTGGAGAGAATTCGTTTGATAAGCCCTATGTCAGTTTTTATTGTGAGGCCTGATTACTATGATTAATTTTAATACTACTAGTTACCATTTATTAGGGGCCTCTGAGGTGCCAGGCAGGATACTGCTTAGGGCTTTGTGTCTCTGGCTGAAGTTTAACCCCCACACAGCCTTGGGAGTGATGCTCTACGGGCCTTTTGTGCAGAGCAGGAAACAGAGGTTCTGCAGCAAGTCAGATCTAGGCCGCTGTGGTCTAGACATACACTGGACTCCTCCAGGTCTCCAGTTCCACTCTAGCCTGAGATAGACACTTTCTCCTCCTTCTCTTTCTCTCTTTCTCTGCCTCAACTTCTGAGCACTCCAGCCACATATATGCTAAAACACATGCAACAAAAAATATAGTGAATTGTTTCTTTTTCCTTTTCTAGAAATAGGTATGCATTCAGTGAGGTGTAGGGTGCTAACTCGGTTCTAGGTAACCCGACAGGCTCTGGCTATTCGGCTGTCAACAAGGGAGCGGGTCCTGGCCTCATGCAGGTCTCCAGAATTACCTGTTATACACCCAGTACCATTCTGAAATCTGAAGGAATGAACAGAATCAGGCTTAGCATCTGCATGTGGGTGTTCACTAACAACTGGAGATTTGTAATTAATCTCCATGGAAATAACAGTAGTATTCACTGAGCATGTATTGTGTGTGGGACTTTCCTAAGCTCTTTACCGATATTAAAGGAACTAATTTCATTGGGTTTCTTCCCTGGCTTTAGTAAAAGGAGGAAAACACCAGAGAAGTAAGTTGTGTCAAGTAAATGCTTAGAGTGAATGGGAGTTACGATGGGAAAACAGAAAACCAGTCCCAAGCTAAAGCCCCTTGTACCAGAGGAAGTTCTCTCAAGGAAACTAGCTGACTGCAGAAAACCTTTCGTGGACAAAGATGGCTTACTTTTAGGAGCAAAGAATTGAATATCACCAAAATGTCCAACCACGGGAGAATGCTAATTAGTGTGAATGTATTAACATCTTGAGGGGGGTCTCAAGAGCCACCTGTAAGAACAGCATGCATCCCATGGGCCTCACTGTCAGTGCTTCCATGCATTTGGCTGCCTAGTCTCAGGTCAGGTATTTAGAACATATTTCTGCTTTTCTTAAAAAAAAAATCTGGGAATTTCATGCATGAATATGACTTAATTTAAAAGAAATGGTTTGTTTTTATTGATTTATTTTTGAGGAGGAATTCTGCTTGCTCAGAGAGGCTGACTAGTAAATAGCTAACCTTCTTCATTTGCTGTGGTCTTCCAAAAAACTCAGCATCCTTCTCTTAGTCCCCACTTAAAAACCTCTTGCTACATGTGGTTCCTCCTTACCATTTCCTGTCAGCTACTTGCTGACTCAGCCTCGTGCTTGCAGGTTAATATTATTTAATCAATCACATCTTTGAATTATTAGCAAAAGTAGCAGGAAAAAATACAACAGACACGAAAATAATATTCCCCAACATTTCCTTCCTTTTTTCTAAACAAAAATGAAAGGTTTTAACTTTAACATAGTAAGACTGTATACAATAAGAAAATTATCAAGTAAAGATTACATTCACAATATACTAAATTCCAATTCATTTGTGTCTGGTAAATTTAAATAAAATACTTCATAATCTATTCTATCTTAGTAAATCCAAGATTTTATACCTAATTTACTTTCTATCACATCTAAGGAGAACTGCAGCTGTAACTATCTAGTCTTCAACTCCATCAAAGGCTCCAGAAGGATATATTATTTAAGTAAACAAAAAGTGATTGCAAACAACTTCCAAAAACTCTAGAAATGACAGAGACATCTGGGGGCATCTATCTTCAGCCTACAGGCCCATAGTGTCTGACAGACTTTTCAATGAAGTAGGAAATTTGAAAAATTGTCCCACCTATATTGGCAAAGCTTGTCAGTCACTTTCCTCTTTGTCCTGCAAGATGTCTGCCAGTTTCTTCTGTGAAGCAAGAACCCTGAAGGACCATCCCATCTTGTTTTGGCAAAGTTCAGCAGTCACTGTCCTGTGGGTCCTGCATGCCCAGTTCATATAACATACTGTCAAGCAGTCCAGGCAAGAGCAGCTTCTTGCCCAAATGGCTAACCTTGACACATTGAAAGCAAACTCCATAAGGAGTTTCCTTGATGCCCATCATCTCTGAAGTAAATTGATGCTGCCGGGAACAGATGTGTCTCAAAGTTTGACTTCTTCCTTTCCAAGTTGTATCCCCTTGATCTCCTTTTGTTGTCTTATTGCTCTAGCTAGGACTTTGAGTACTATATTGAATAGATATGGGGAGAGTGGATAGCCTTGTCTTGTTCCTGATTTTAGTGAAATCACTTTGAATTTCTCTCCATTTAAATTGATGTTGGCTGTTGACTTGTAAATTGCCTTTCTTATGTTTAGGTTTGTTCCTTGTATTCCTGATCTCTCCAAGACCTCTATTGTGAAAGGGTGTTGAACTTTGTCAAAGGTTTTTTCAGCATCTAATGAGATGATCGTGTGCTTTTTCTTTCAATTTGCTTATATGGTGTATTACATTGACAGATTTTTGTATGTTCAACCATCATTGCATCTCTGAGATGAAGGCCTATTTGATCATGGTGGATAATTTCTTTGATGGGTTTTTGGGTTCAGTTTGCCAGTTTTTATTAAGTATTTTTATGTCAATGTTAACAAGGGAGATTGGTCTGTAATTCTCTTTCTTTGTTTCATCTTTGTATGGTGAGGCTATCAGGGTAACTGTAGCCCTCATAAAAAGAGTTCAGTAATGTTCCTTGTGTTTCTATTGTGTGGAACAATTTGAAGGGTATTGGTATTAGCTCTTCTTTGAAATTCTGATTGAATTCTGCATTGATACTGTCTCGTCTTGGGCTTTTTTTGGTTGGGAGACTTTTAATGACTGTTTCTATTTCTGTAGAGGTTATAGGTCTATTTAAATTGTTTATCTGGTCTTGATTTAATTTTGGTATTTGGTGCCTATCTAGAAAATTGTCCATTTCTTTTATATTTTCCAGTTTTATGGAGTACAAGTTTTTAAAGTATGATCTGATGATTCTCTGTATTTCCTCATTGTCTGTTGTTATGTCCCCCTTTTCATTTCTGATTTTATTAATTTGAATGTTCTCTCTCTGCCTTTTTGGTTAGTTTGGATAAAGGTTTGTCTATCTTGTTGATTTTTTTTCAAAGAACCAACAATTTGTTTCATTGATTCTTTGTATTCTTCTCTTTGTTTCTATTTTATTGATTTCAGCCCTCAATTTGATTATTTCCTGGTATCTATTCCTCCTGGGTAAGTTTGTTTCTTTTTGTTTTAGATCTTTCAGTTGTGCTGTTAAGTCATTGGTATGAGATTTCTCCATTTTCTTTATTTAGGAATTTAGTGCTATGAATTTTCCTCTTAGCACTGCTTTCATAGTGTCACATAAGTTTGGGTACATTGTACATTCATTTTCATTGAATTCTAGGAAATCTTTAATTTCTTTTTTTATTTCTTCCTTGACCCATTGGTGATTCAGTTGAGCATTTTTCAGCTTCCATGAGATTGTAGGCTTTCTGTAATTTTTGTTATTGTTAAAAATCTATCTTTAAGCTGATAAAATACAGGAGGATATTCCATTTTTTTTTTTTTTTTGTATCTGTTGAGATTTGCTTTGCGACCAAGTACATGGTCAATTTTAGAGAAAGTTCCATGGGGTGCTGAGAAGAAGGAATATTCTTTTGTGTTAGGTGGAATGTTCTGTAGATATCTATTAAGTCCATTTGAGTCATAACTTCTGTAAGGTCCCTTATTTCTCTGTTAAATTTCAATCTGGCAGACCTGTCCATTGGTGAGAGTGTGGTGTTTAAGTCTTCCACTACTAGTGTGTGGGGTTTGATGTGTGATTTAAGCTTTAGTAATGTTTCTTTTACATATGTGGGTGCCCTTGTATTTGTGGCATAAATGTTCAAAATCGAGACTTTATCTTGGTGGATTTTTCCTGTGATGAATATGTAATGTCCTTCTTGATCTCTTTTGATTGATTTTAATTTGAAGTCTATTTTGTTAGATATTAGGATAGCTACACCAGTTTCTTAGGTCCATTTGATTGGAAAGTCTTTTCCCAGCTTTTTCCTCTGAGGTAGTGTCTGTCTTTGAAGTTGAGGTGTGTTTTTTGTATGCAGCAGAAGGATGGATCCTGATTTTGTATACATTCTATTAGCCATGTCTTTGTATAGGCAAGATGAGTCCATTGAAATTAAGGGATATCAATGACCAGTGATTGTTCATTCCTGTTATCTTTTGGTTGTAGCTTGTGTGTATTTCCCTTCTTTGGGATTTGCTGTTGTGGGGTTATCTATTGCCTGTGTTTTCATGGTTGCGTCTGACTTTCTTAGGTTGGAGTTTTCCTTCTAGTACTTTTTGTAGGGCTGGATTTGTGGATAGATATTGTTTAAATCTGTTTTTTTTTTTTTTCTTGGAATGTCTTGTTCACTCCATCTATGGTGATTGAAAGTTTTACTGGGTATAATAGTCTGGGCTGGCATTCCTGGTCTCTTAGTGTCTGCAAAACATCTGTCTAGGACCTTCTGGCTTTCAGAATCTCCATTGAGAAGTCGGTGTTATTCTGATGGGTCTACCTTTATAAGTCACTTGGCTTTTTTCCTTTGTTGCTCTTAATATTCTTTCTTTATTCTGTATGTTTAGTGATTTAATTATTATGTGGCTTAAGTATTTCTTTACCTCAACTCCAAATTGTTTACTTTCTGCCTAGAAAAATAATCTTCAGACCTGAGCAGGTGGGAACCTATGCTGAAAAGAGAGAAATGGGAGCTTAAGTTAGAAGCTTAAGTTAGAGGGATCTTTTTTGGAGGGGTCTAGTCTATTTGGTTTTCTATAAGCTTCTTGTATCTTCATAGGTATTTTATTCTTTAAGTTGGGAAAGTTTTCTTCTATGATTTTGTTGAATATATTTTCTGTGCCTTTGAGTTGTATTCTTCTTCTTGTTCTATCCCTATCATTCTTTGGTTTGGTCTTTTCCTGGTGTCCCAAATTTCCTGGACGTTTTGTGTTATGACTTTTTTGACTTTAGTGTTTTCTTTGGCTGACAAATCTATTTCCTCTGTTGTATCCTCCATGCCAGAGATTCTCTTTTCCATCTTGGTTTGTTTATTTTATTTTTATTTCATGTGCATGACTGTGTGTGTGTGTGTGTGTGTGTGTGTGTGTGTGTGTGTGTGTATGTGTTCATGTACCATGTGCATGTAGTACAGTACTTGCAGAGGACAGAAGAGGGTGCTGGATCCACTGGAAATGGAATTGCCTATAGTATGAGGCATCATGTGGGTGCCAGAAACTGAACCCGGTTCCTCTGGAACAGCAGCCTATACTCTTCACTGCTGAGCCATCTCTTCAGTGGTTTAGTCAACCACTGCCCCACCCCATTTATGCTTTTATTTTGTTTCTCCTGCAGTCTCAAATAATTTTTTCATTCTTATTATTTCCTCATAGGCAAACATTCTTATTGATATACAAACCAAACATGCCAATGCCATCTAAAACTCAGGAATCACAAAGAATGGAAACTTGGAAGCCAGAATAAGGTAGTTCCTTTTCTCTATTTAATTACAGGGTTCCCATGGTAATGGAAGGAATGGGCAGGGAAAGATTATAGACTACCCTCCTATTGAGAATTATAGTCTTGCCAATGGTCTCTTTGATCTTGTTTGAAGTGGACATTACCTTGGTAAATACAGCATAAGATCATTATAATCTAATAGTATCTTTGATATGATCCCAAGGACAACTAAGAAAAAGTTTAAAAAGGCAAAGAAAAAGGGAAGGACGTCATGTTTCTGCCATAACACCATCAACTGGAACAGAGTAGGTCTTTTAACTTTATTAAGAGGGTAATGCCGGGCGGTGGTGGCGCACGCCTTTAATCCCAGCACTCGGGAGGCAGAGCCAGGCGGATCTTTGTGAGTTCGAGGCCAGCCTGGTCTCCAAAGCGAGTTCCAGGAAAGGCGCAAAGCTACACAGAGAAACCCTGTCTCGAAAAACCAAAAAAAAAAAAAAAAAAAAAAAAATAAAAAAATAAAAAAAAAAAAAAAAAAAAGAGGGTAATGTAGTAAAATGTGAAAAATTTAATGGCATGCACAAACTTAAAAAAAAACAATAAAAAATTGCATGCACAGTAAGATAAGTTCAAGGCCAAATTCATGCTTAACCTCTGACAAATGCAGCATCATTAGAAGGTGTCTTTAGTATATCATTTGGACTGATCACCTCCCCCAGCTTTCCCACCTATGTTTTCTTTGCATGTTTATCTAAGCTTGATGTATTTTTATGTTTGAATGACCTTAAAACTATTTGGAAGGAAAGCAGGGTATAAATGAACTAATTAAAACATGACTTTTTATATCTCATATTTTCTCTTTTATGCTTCTAACTTAAGCTCCCATTTCTCTCTTTTCAGCATAGGTTCCCACCTGCTCAGGTCTGAAGATTATTTTTCTAGGCAGAAAGTAAACAATTTGGAGTTGAGGTAAAGAAATACTTAAATTCCTTGCCTATGGCATGCAACTTTAGTTGAATTCTTGGTTGGGTAAAGAGACAACAGCTCAAAAGAAACAAATACTGGAAGGGCCAGCTCAGTCCTTGTGTTCTGAGAGCAAAGGCCAATTAGCTAGAAGTTGACTGGAGGCTAAATTCATAGGTCAAGATAAGAATTGCAAAATTAAGTCAGGTGGCCAGGTCAGGCACAGTGAAAATACATGCATCCTGAAGACACCAGTCAGAGAACAAGGACTAGGAGAGGTTGAGATATTCTGGGACCACACCACAGCATGTATATACAATTTCATTTACCACAGAAATTCCTCTTCCTCTTTCCCTGGGGCTTCCTGTAGTCAACATGCTCATGGGCTCCCTTCTCTATTAAAAGTGATTTGTCTCACTCCCTGTAAGTTCCATAGATTTCATAAGATTTTTATTTTGTCTTGCCTTGCCTTTGTGATTTGGTTTTTGATACAAAGTCTAATGTAGCCCAGGCTAGTCCCATACTCCTCATACAGCTGAAGATGACCTTGAACTCCTGATCCTTCTTCATCTACCTTCCAGTACTGAGATCATAGGCATGTTCCACCATGTTTAGTTCTTCTCAGCCAGCTACAGGAGATTCAGCAGTGAGGAGCTCCTTGTGTATTTGGTCTCTGGTCTGCAAGACTTTCAGAGACAGAAGCTGGACTTTCTAAGAATAGAGTGAGACTTCTAAGGCGATCCGTGTTACTCTTGGTCTCTTCCTTGGCCCTGTGGATAGCACATGAAAGCATTCATAGAAAAGGGGCACGTTTCATCCTCAAACTGGCCCCAAGCAGTTCCTATGAAACGGTTGTCATTTTTCAACAAATGTGCTCAGCATCCCTTGTAATGTTAATACAATTATTATGCAGAAGAGACATTTTTCATGTCTGCAGATAATTTTCTTTTTTCTTTTAAACATCAAAAAGAACTAGTTTCTTACATATATTTTAAGACATACCACCCACCAAACTTTCCTTAGAAATGCTCACAGCTCTGTGTTTCAGTCCCAGATGGGAACTTCAAGGATCTTTGTTCATTCATTCCTTCATTCATTCATTCACCATGTAGTGAACCACGTAGTGAAAAGTATGAGCTGCTGGACACAATTCCTTTATAGTTTATTAAAAGTTAAGAAACCATATTGTGTCAGTTGCCATTCTAGATTTGAAGGATCAAAGGAACACCCTAGGGCCTGGGAATGTGGTGCAGTGATAAAGCAGTTGCCTAAAATGAATGAAGCCCTGTGTTCAATGATCTAGCATGACACAAAAGACCACCCTTACATAAGCTCATAGGGAAAATAATAAAGGATACAGTAGAGGTTTGAATGTAAAGGTGGCTAGTGATTCCCCAGACTGGGGAAAGGATTCACAAAGTGATTTTTGACATGGTGAGGTATTAATTTCACTTCTTCCACCTATGAAAAACAAGGTTTCTAACAGTAGCAAGGGAGAGTGAAGCTCTAAGGACAGATTAGCCACCACTCCACTAGAATATTAAACTCATTTACGAAAGTAGAGTGAAATAAGAGGTGGAGGACACTATACAAGAGAGTGACAGGATGTATCCCCAGGTTTGATTAAGGACGCACGTTTTCTGAGAAGTGATTCTACTTTGCCTGGAGGAGAGTCGCTGCCCGTGGCTGCTTCCATGTGGTAGGGAATCACCAATATGACAAGAAAATAGATGAATGGAATGTTGAGTCAGGCTGGCATCTGGGGACCATTCTACAATAGGATCACCCATCACTCCTACACAGCTACTTCAGAGGATCATACTACTCAAAGTGTCTTCTGATTGGTGAAAGCAATCTAGCTGCTCCTTCCTTAGGAAAGGTGGGCAACATTACCCACAATGGAAAGTTTTTTTTTTAACATTATTTATTTATTTATTGTTCTATTATCAGCTTGATACAGTATAAATTCTTATCCTAATCTTGACACGCTTGCATATCCATCTTCACGGAGAGTGAGTGCAGCAGGGTAGGCTGGAATTTTCAGGTCGGGTGTAATTCTTAACTTGTAGTTGTTTACTGGTATGTTTTGTATCTTTAAACGTTAACTCTGGAATTTATTTCCAAAAGCCTTTAGCAGTACCTAGCATCTTAAGATGGGGGGGGAGTGTTTGTTAAATTGAGTTAAATTGGCAGGTATCAGATATGAGCAGACTCGCCCTGTGGGAAAGCAGAACTGAGTTGAGTGTGAGAGTTCTGATGATTCTATAATCCTCACATGATGAAGAAGGCTGGCAGGAGGCATCAACATGCTTGGCATGCATCTGCTGTGAGTGATATTTTGCAGGTTTCAAAAGAGGCAAATCTTGATCTTGTGGTTCTGGCACAACTTTTTTCTTCTGTCTTCACCTGTCTTTCCAGAAGAATGTAAGATGATCTTGACTGCTCAGTAACTTTTGTTTTGTTTTGTTTGTTTGTTTTAATACACTGCCAGATAAACGTTGGGAGTTGGTGTTTCTCTCCATCAGTTTTTTTTTTAATCATTTTCAAAGTCTAATGTTTCTTAAACTTCATTCAACTTGCTTCTTCTGGAATATTTTAAATTTGCTACTATATTGTTCTTCATTTTTCCCTTTTGATATTGGAAGAATATTCTAATATCAAATATAAAGCTCTCTTAAGTTTGATATCTCTTTCTTGATCAACTGGGACAACCCTTCCCTCAACATGGCACTTATTAAAATAATCCCTTGAGGTGGAAACTGCTGTAATTCTCATGTTACACATGAAGAACTTGAGACTTATATTGCAAGGCTGGAACTTGCATTAGCATCCATCCATCTGATTCCTGTGTCTGTGTTGCTACACCCTCTTCTATTTCTCCAAGGAAACTGATTCAGATCATAAAGAATCTTGGCGACCTTTCTAATAAAGATCACACAACTAAAAATACTTCATTCTTACATAGTTTTCACACCATTTTATATGCAGTTCTTAAGCTACATATGCATTAAACTCTAAGGAGATCTAGGAAGTAGGTTCAATTAAGAAAGTTACGCAGTTGGCATTTCTGTGTAGACAAAAAGAAATTCCAAACTATTTTTGAGAAAGAGTTGGTGGGAAGGGGGGAGCATAAGAATGTTCAACTACAATAAAAATATAAATTCCATGGCTGGAGAGATGGCTCAGCAGTTAAGACTGCTTGCTGCTCTTCCAGAAATCCCAGTTTAGTTCTGAGTACCCATGCTAGGCAGCTCACATGGGCATCTGTACTCATATGTCCATACCCACACATAGACACAAGCCTGTCACTATACCACTAGGGATGGTATAGACTAAAGTTGCCAAAACCCTAATTAAATCTGTTTGTGTTAGACTGGTTGTTTAGTCATGACTCTGCTGCCTTAGATTATGTGGGAAGGGCCGGAAGGGGTAAGGCAATGCTGTTGGGAGTCTACTGTAGCCATCCAGGCAAGCAAGAGCGTATACACATAATTAATACATATTCTGGTAATATGGGGGACAGATTGAAGGGATTATGTGGTGCATGGAAACACACCACTAGGCTGTTAGGGTTAGCATAGACTCAAATGGTCAAGTCCCTAATTCAGGCTAAGGCTAAGAGGGATGCAAGGTAGGAATGCCTGTAGACAGCATTACATAACCATCCAAATGCAGTGGGTGGCTGGATGAAGGTGGTGGGAAGCAAAGTGTGGCTGTTTTTTTGAGATTCTTAGCATGGGAGACTTGCTATAAGCAGCGTGTTTGTTTAGCTGTATTCTAAAATTTGGGTATTTAGCCTCTCACTCTGGCTCTGTGCCCTATGAGTCTTAATTAACAGAGTTCTCCTGGGTAAGCCATTACCCTGCCAGGAGCTACCCTGGCCTCTGCTGCTTTTCACAGATGAAGCTTGCTGCGCTGCCCCCTTTTGCCTGAAGCCCAATCTGGACAAGAGGAGAATATCCAGGCTGCTGGCTCCGTGGCCACTCCACGATTGCTGTTCAGTGACATAGCAATACCCTTCCCCTTCTGCCAGGCACCAGCTGCTGCATGCTGGGAAAATAGGAACTTGAAAGTGTTCTTGGCCGAGTCTTTCAGCTCCTTGGCAGCCCTGAACTTCCATATATTTTGACACTTACTCATCTCATCTATACTTTTCTGACTGATATTAACAGGCTGCAATTAGTATTAGTTCTGGTAAGCATAGCTTTTCATTGTGGATTTGATTATGCTTGCCATTTACAAGGCTGTCTCATTTGGAAGTCAGCAAATGTTTATTGTATGTCCACTAGATTTCTTCCAGAATTATGTGGGATGTTGCAGACGTAAGGCTGAACGATGCATATTTTGTTGTTAAGGAACTCTCAGGCTATTTGAGAAATAGAGGAAGGAATTGACAAGGTAAATAATAGCATGCCTAGCAGTGGGGTACACAAGATATGATGGGAGCAGAGGGTAGGGAGGCGCCATGAATGATCAATATTGGGGAAGCACTGAGCATCAATGTTGGGTCCTCAATGGTAAGGAAGCATTGTTTACATAAGATCATAGTGGCAATGAGGGACAAAGCCAGTATGTTGAGAGGGCTTGTTTTTGGATTCAGTAGACAATGTTTTGAGTTTGGACTTCAGCAAACCATTCCGCGAGTCTACAACACAGAGTAGAGATGTTAGGGATGGGAAAGGTTTGGAAGATGTTAAGAGATGATGATGCTGGGGAGGGAATATTCTGGTTTGTTTTCTAATGATGGGACAAGCATCATAACCAAATGCACTCTGGAAAGAAAGGGTTTATTTCATCTTACATTTCCATGTCACACTCTATTACTGAAGGAAGTCAGGACAGGAACTCAAGGCAGGAACTGAAGCAGAGACCATGGAGGAATGTTACTCACTGACTTCTTTTCCATGGCTTACTCAACTCACTTTGTAATACAACCCAGAGTCACCATCCTAGGGCAGGCACCATCCATGGTGAGCTAGGCCTCTCATATCAATTATTAATCAAGAAAATATCCCACAAACTTGCCTACAGGGCTGGTCTGATGGAGGCCCCCTCTTCCCAGGTGACTCTAGTATAGGTCAAATTGACAAAAAATGAAGCAGCTCAAGGAGCAAAGACATAAATCATCAAAACCTTCAATATCATAGTCCTAGAGCTTGGAACTCATCCACAAGGTGACAGAAGGACTTTGCCTGGTTTAAATGGGGGGTAAAATGTGCTGTATTGGCTCCTTACATGTTACACTGCTGCAGTGTGAAGATTAGATGGAAAAAGCCAACACTGGATGCCGGAGCTCTGTTGGGAGGCTACTGGAGCCAACCAGGCAGGCAAGACACATACATGGAGGATGCATAAAATACACTGGGAGAGTCAAGAGAAAATTCATTCACTGATTTATCAGAAGATACATTTGATGAGATTTGATGCCTGAATTGAACAGAAAAAAATGATGACAATGATTTCTTAGGCACAGAACTTGACCCACTCTGAAAATAAGTTCTACAAAATACACTCAATCACATTGTCACATTACCTCCAAAGACACCACAATTAATTTCCCTCAAATTCTTCACCTTGAGGTTTCTTTTACACTAATGCTCTCTAATAACATTAAGTAAATCCTTGAGCCCTGAAGGAGGGTCTGTCATTGGCAAGAACCAAGCATCTTGATGGGTGTGATGATCTATGACCTCCAGAGCCTTTCGAGCTGTCTCCCCATGCAGGAATCCCTTCAATGCACAGTCTTTGAAAAGTGTATCTGTCCTCCCTAGAATAGATTGTGTTGGTTTCTCCTTTGTAGTGAGAAGAGACAGTTCTAAAAGCCTGGTAAATCTTCTCTCCATTAAGATATCCACCAATTAACTGGATAATTGGCCAATATCATTTTCCCCTCCATTAGAATTTTACCTAATCTTATTTTGACATCTATGAATCATAGCCAGCATTCCCAGCAGCCTCTGCTCTCTCTTTCTCTTTTCTACCGAGAGTCAACCCTAACCATTTGTTCACTTTGCTCACTGTCTATTAACTCAAGGGTTTATTGAGTCTCAGGAAAGTGCTGACCCTGGTCTGGTATCTGAGCCTGTACATGGATTAGTAGAAAACCCCAGGCTCCTTACCTGTGGTGAGAGAAAACAGAAATGAGTAACCAAACAAATCAGTGAACCAGACAACTCTACAGACAGAAATGCTCTAAATAAAAGAAACAAGATGAGAGTAATTAGACAGGAGAAGGTGGAGAGATTGAGATTAATCAAGATAGAAGGCCTCTTTGAGTCCCCAGTGAGCAGAAATGGACACCAGACAAATGGTGGAGTTGGGGTAGCGCTTTTTGGACAGATGTCCTAAGGAAGGGCAGTCTTGGGCTTGTCCAGGAGAGATGAATGGGCCATTGTATCTGCAGCCTGCTTTATAGCCACTTGACTTATTTTATTGTCTGCTTTTCCATATTTGCACTCTGGGGTTCCCTGGCTAATTGGATTATTTGCATACATATTGTTTCTTGCAAAAATTCTACACTCCTTGAGGGCAAGGGTGTATCATATACTTCATCTGTTCTCCTTACAGCTCTAGCACAATGCTGGAAGCACTACTAGGTGCTCAATAAATTCTTGCTAAATCCAATTGAATTTGCAGTAATAGGATTGTTTTTCATAATACAAAGAGTGAACCAAAGCAATATCCACTAAACAACTCAGTGACACCATTAAGAAAAATAGAAAAAGAAAAGGTAACTTTTCACACAAAGACTCGAAGCATGCACTTTCATTTTAATGTCTGCCATCCCCAAAGTTCTTAAACAGTCATCTTGCATTGAGGAAGCCATTTCTGGTGACAGCTGTCCAGTTTTTAGAGAGAAAACTTTGTGATGCCATTTGCAGACAAAAAACAAGAGCAAAAAGAAAGGGAAAAATACATCCAGTCTCCAGGAGAATAGGGTAGGGAAAGGAGTTCCATAGGCAGAGAAAGGGGTAAGTCACAGACTCCTGATCAAAGGGGACAAATTGAGAAACTAAACCTGAACATTGAGTAGGAAAGAAAATACCAGACAGTGGACTCAAGAAAAAAAGGATTTACTTAACTAAGGTGGCCCAGTCAGGACAGAATGAAAATGGACAGGAGAATAATAGGATGAGGATTATGGTTATATTGGAAGGAGAAAGGCCTGGGGAACCAGAGGATCATCCTGGATGATGTCAACGGGATGCCTGATTACAGTCACAGCATCTTTCTTCCTGCACCCTTCAGCAGGCTCACAGATGCACAGTCTGCCTAGATGAGCTCATGGTATGATATTTTTTTTTTTTATTTTGTGTGGTCTCTTGGCATATCTCTCTGTTATAAGTATCTTTGTGGCTATGACCCCTGCTGTCATGGTAACATCTAAAAGCATATTATCATTTCAAAGTGGTCCACCTTCACAGCCATGATCTTAAAATTTTCTCTTCCTATTTTTGCTGCTTCCTCCCTTCGGTTATTTAGCAAGCCATAGCACCTTTGCCATCCATTTCCCCCCTAATCATTAGAGAAATATTTAAAGATCCCACTGCAGAGCAGATGCCACTTTAGATTCTGAGAACACGGTGGTAAAATAGACAGGTCTTTTCCTACAAGAGAAAAGCACTCATAGTGGTTAGAAAAGGAAAGTGATTATAAATAAATAAATGCTCTTTACATAAGAAAGAAAGATTATCACCAGCTAAGAGAAAGTAGAACAGTATGTTAACTGTTGTTTTCTTAATTTTCAAATTGGTAAGAATTCACTACAGGGCAGAATATGGGGAAAGATGGCTGGTGGGAATGTAATTTGGCACAATCCTTGTGGAGAAAAAATGGTGTGTATAAAGCTATTGAGTAGTGGAGAAAATGTCTAGAGTGAGAGTATAGTAAAACAGATCATAGCATGTAGTTATCTTAGTCAGTGTTTTATTGTGGTCAGAGACACCATGGCAAAGGCAACTCTTAGAAAAGAAAGCACTTAATTGGAGACTTGCTTACAGTTTCAGAGCCTTAGTCCATTGTCACCATGGAGAGGAGCATGGCGGCAGGCTTGGCCCTGGAGTAGTAGCTGAGAGCTACCTCCTGATTTACAGACAGAGAGAGACTGGTTCTGAGCCTGGTGTGGGCTTTTGAAACCTTAGAGTGCCCACCCCCAGTGACACACCTCCTCCAACAAGGACACACCTCCTAATCCTTTTAATCCTATCAAACAGTTCTACTCCCTGGTGACAGCATTCAAATATCTCAGACTATGGGGGCCATTCTTATTCAACCACCACAGTAGTAAAACACCATGTTGGCCTGAATCACACCATCCAAAATCTCTAATCATTAAACTTTGTTTTGATTTGTCTTACGCCCCCACTGCTACCTTCTGCCCTACCCCTCATCCTTCTCTGCCTGGTTCCTTTTCCTCCCCATATAGCTCCCTCTTTGACTTTCAGACCACAAGTATTCCATTAGTCTGTCTATCCTTCTCTTGACACATCTTTCTCTCCTATTATGATTCACCATCTAATTTTATGTCCTGCTCGTACTCAAGGACCTGTACGACACACACACACACACACACACACACACACACACACACACACACACACACACACACATACACTGTACCACATATACATATACTTCACACATAGCTCCTCACATGAATATACAAACTCATGCAAGCATACACATCGTACCACATACACACATACACACACTTGCACATATACACATATACCACACAGGGACAAACACATACACACACTGTCTTAGTCCCTGTTTTATTCCTGTGAAGAGACACCTCAACCAAGGCAGCTCTTATAAAGGAAAGCATCTAATTGGGGGCTTGCCTACAGCTTCAGAGGCTTGGTCTATCATAGTCATGGTGAGGAGTGTGTCTGGAAGCACATAGCTGAGAGCTGTGTGGGCTGCAACCAGATCCTTGGGCAGAGAGAGAGAGAGAGAGAGAGAGAGAGAGAGAGAGAGAGAGAGAGACTCTGGGCTTGGCATGGGCTTTTGGAAACCTCAAGGCCACTCTACTAAGCCTTCTAATCCTTTCAAACAGTTCCACTCCCTGGTGACTAAATATTCAAATACATCAGCCTATAAGGGCCATTCTTAGTCAAAACACCACACATATGCGACACACACACACACACACACACACACACACACACACACACACACACACACACACACTGTACACACAGACACATACACACATGCATGCACTCCCACATACACACCCCACACATACATACATGAGCACACACACACACACCACACGCATGTGTATACACACTTCACATACACAAGTCTCATACACACATACAAACACATACACCATACACAAATGTGCTCGCACACACACATACACACACGCCACTCCCCCCCCCCCCCCCCCCCCCCCCCGCCACATACACATAAAAAACTTAAATCTAGGTTTTCCTTATGAGAGGAAATATGTAGTCTATGTCTTCCCGAATCTGGCTTATTTTACTTAACATAATGATTTTCAGCTGAGTTTATTTTCCTTAAAGTGTCAGAATTTCCTCTTTCTTCATAGCTAAATAAAATTCCATTGTGGTTATAAATCACATATTTTTAATCGATACATCTGCTTAGTCAACACACACCTAACTATCTCTTAATTCTAGTCCCTCTTCTTCAGCCACGTTGCTTCCTGGTTGTCCATGACCAATCCTTCCTCCATCCTCATCTAGATTGATGGAACAGCATCAAAATGGAACTGAGTTGCTCTCTGGCCACATTCCCCGATGACGCCCTACCAGCACATGCACATTGCCCCTGCATTTCCAATCAATGTAATTTCTCATGCTCCTCCTCAGTTTAAATACCCACTATGTGTCTTTCCAGGTTTCAACCAAAATTTCTTGACAAGGAATATAAAGCTACTTCTGAGGTGTTTTTGTTTATGTATCTGGGAAAACCTTTCATCTCATTCCACTTCTTTCTCTGCAGTTGGGGGTCCTAACAGAAGTAACTTCATGGGGCTCTGAGTTCCTAGGGGGTCACTCCTCAACTTCCATGGAAAGGAAAACAACAGCAGCAAGTCTTCTGGAAAACTGTTCACAGTTATCATCTGTTCCCAGACCACCTTTACCTCCTCTGTCCTATGTGATGGTTTTAATGAGTACTTAAAGTCCTCTCAGGCATCTTTCCTCTTTCACTTTGGGTTTATGAACTCTGTGTGGAAAACAAATCAATAGTTTTAAGTATCACCTTTGGGCCAGAGTAGATGTCAGAGAGTCTTAAGGCTGTCCTCACTCTTGTCTGGGGTGGCTCTTCCTTTAGTGTGTGCACAGATTTAGTAGTTTGCTTTCAGACATACAGAGTATGTAGCTACGTCAACTCGGTTATGTTACACAAGGCTGCCATTGTCCAACTTTCTGTAGCTGCTCTATCTCTTTATTAAAAGCAAGCAATAATGGACAGTGCCACAACCAAGGGGTTGGGAATATCTTCCTGTTGTCATATAGCAAGAGGCTGAGGTTGCCACTATAGCAAACTATGAAGAATTGCATCAGCCAACAACCGTGTGAATTTGGAATAGGATCCTTCTTTAGTGAAGTCTCAGATGAGGATATAACTCACTACTGCCATGGTCTTCTAAGACTTCAGAGATGACCTAATCGAATATGCCCCAAACTTGACCAATAGGAGCTGGTAAGTAGCAAATATGCATTGTTCTGTTTTAAAGCTCCTCAAGTTTTAACAATACTATTATGCAGCAATGGAAGCCTAGTACATTATGTGGCCATACTCTGAACCCCCAACAGGCCTTGGCTTCAATATTGAAGTGCCTGCTTGCTTTTGTGTCTCTCCTCTGGTTATGAAGACAGGCAGTAATGACTAGATTTCTCTCTATATCCTGAGAGCCTTCCACAACATAACACAAACACCACAGGACTTTATTGGTGTTTGGTCAGGTTTATTGAATGCATTTTTCTCCTACAATACTTTTGAACACTCTATACCAATGTGATTAAAATTTTAATTGGGTTTCCAAAGGACAGAAGTTGTTTTTCAAATGTGTGAAAATGTAAGGGATCAGAGCAGGATAGAAATGATAACTGCATGGTGATGTACACCTAAAACTAGATTTTCAATGGAATCGTTTTGATTAATGAGGTCCTTCATTTGTTTGGTCACTAGGGAAAAAATTTAAAGGGATCTATTTCCTATTATGGTCTACATTCAAAAGCATGGCTTCCTCATTATGAATAATCAAACGCCACTCAGAAGGAAGGGCAAACTTGAAATGACAAACTTTGAGCTTTTAAGGCTTTACTATTCAAGTCTTGTAATAAGACCAACGCTGTGCTTTTGCTTGGATAATCTTATAGTCTCAAAGGTAGCAGTGTTCTTATGCCAACTTCTGGTCAACTAATCCATTTGGAAAGTCTCATGGTTGAGAATAATCTAGTCATCATTTTAATTTTTTTAAGTGTGATAAAGTCAAACATTATGCTGCATTGTTTTAGTTGTTATGAGTGTGTTTCCCACAAGATTACAATATAAATTTCAGGAAGAGGCCATATGTGGTTTAGCATAATGTTTATTTTCCTCACTGAATAATAAATAAATATTTACTGATGTGAATAAAGTAGCATGTGCCCTGAGTATGATGCACCGATAGTGACCTGCCTCAGCGGGGTCTCCACAGTTAAACCATGGAGGTTTGGTCACCTTTCCAAATATTGCAAGCTGTGTAATTTCAAAGCTGCTTATGCTGTTTCCTAGAGACAAAGGTGCCCAAGGACTAAGAGGGTCTGAGGTCAGGCCAAGGGCACTGCTACTGCCTCATGTCATACTGGATCTTTTGGCTAATGTGAAGAAAGGAAGAGGAAATACAGAAACAAAAAATGAAGATTTGAAGAAAAGAGAAATCTAAATAAAAAATACTAGTTTACAAGGGCTAAATAAAAATAATTAATAGTAATTTTTACATAAGTAATTCACATCCAGAAAATTTAATAAAAATTGAAATATCATAATAATAAGCATAAAGAATACTAAGTAGGAGTATTTAAGACTTATATGGAGAAAATCTTGGACTTGAGTAAAAGAGATTGAGAATGTGCTCTCAGTAAAGGAAGACATGTTTTATGCATGTGTTATCTCAAAAAAATCTTATTTCTTTGAGACAGCCTAAAGAATGGGAAAAGATTTTCACCAACCCCACATCTGACAGAGGGCTGATATCCAGAATATATAAAGAACTCAAGAAATTAGACATCAAAATACCCAACAGTCCAATTAAAAAATGGGCTATAGAGCTAAACAGAGAATTCTCAACAGAAGAAGCTCAAATGGCTGAAAGACATTTAAGGAATTGCTCAACATCCTTAAAATCATCAGGGAAATGCAAATCAAAATGACTCAGATACCATCTTGCACCCATCAGAATGGCTAAGATCAAAAACACTAAAGACAGCTTATGTTGGAGAGGATGTGGAGCTAGGGGAACTAACATCCTCCACTGCTGGTGGGAATGCAAGCTTGTACAGCCACTTTGGAAATCAATATGGTGCTTTCTTAGAAAAATGGGAATCAACCTCCCTCAAGACCCAGCTATTCAACTCTTGGGCATATACCCAAGGAATGCTCAATCATACCACAAGGGCACATGCTCAACTATGTTCATAGCAGTATTATTTGTAATAACCAGAACCTGGAAAAAACCTAGATGCCCTTCAACTGAAGAATGGATAAACAAATTGTGGTACATATACACAATGGAATACTACTCAGCAGAGAAAAACAATGACATCATGAGGTTTACGGGCAAATGGATGGAACTAGAAAAAAATCATCCTGAGTGAGGTAACCCAGACTCAGAAAGACAAACATGGTATATACTCACTCATAAGTGGATACTAGATGTAAAGCAAAGGATAACCAGACTGCAACTCACAACTCTAGGGAGGCTACCTAGTAAAGAGGACCCTAAGAAAGACACAGGGATTGCCCAACAACAGAGAAATAGATGATGAGATCTACATGAGCAAAAGTCTAAAATACATATGGAAAAATAAATGTAATAATGAAGACAACAATTAAAAACATAGTTAAGAGTTAAAGGCTTTCCTTTTTGACATTGAACCATAGCAAAGCCATAGTGAAGATATCAGTGATATTATACTTAATCTGTGGGGCTAAGGGCATCACAGCCACGGTCCAGACAGGGTGTTTTATTTTCTCTGTGTATGTATGTGTGTATGCATGTATGTATGTATGTACATATGTGTGCATGTAAACTGTGACCCAATTATTCAAATATCTGGATGAAGGGCCTGGGTGATAGCTTAGCTAGTAAAGCGCTTGCTGCATAAGCTTGAACTGGATTCCCAGAGCCCACACACAAAAAAGTCAGGCCTAATGGAATAAACATCCTGAAACTGGGAAAGTAGAGACAGGCAGATCTCTGGATCTCTTTGGTCAGCCAGCCCAGCCCACCCAGTGAACTCAAGGTTAATAAAGATCCTATCTCGAAATAGAAGGTGAATGACTCCGGAGAAACAGTACCTCTGGTTCATGTCTCCCCTCCACATGCATGTATACATGTATGCCTGTAAATACACACATAAACACACACACACACACACACACACACACACACACACACACACACACACACACACACACACAGAGAGAGACAGAGAATTTTTAAAAATCTGAAGAAGAAGAAGAAGAAGAACAAAGATTTCCCCAAGAACTAAACTGTTCTTGAAGGAAGAAAACTGTAGAAGAGAGTAACATGCAAATGCAAAAATTATCAGGAAGCTCCGGTGATGGTGACAATATGTCATTGTTGCCAGGACAGAAGAAGTGGCCAATGGAGCAGGATACAGAACTCCCTGACCTGACTCACAGCTACCCGAAAAACTGGTGGCAGAGCTGGCATTACAGGGCAGCGAGGAACGGAGAGCTCCTGCGATAAATGATACCAGGAGAGTCATTCACATGGATAAAAATGACTTCTTTATATCCTACCAGACATGAAAATCAATTCCACTTGGATTACCAACTTAAATGCAAAAGGCAAAACTATAAAACTTTTTAGAAGACAATGTAAGAAAATAAATGGACAATCTTGGAAGGAAGATGAATTCTTAAATAAACTTAGAAAACAAAGAAGTAGGAGAGAAATCACTGACGCATTTCATTTGCATTGAGTTTGAAGGCCCTATCTTTATCAATAAAGACAATAACCAATGAGAAGATCAGTTACGCACTGGAAGATGATATCAACAGTCGCGACTTTAATGGCCTCGGCACTAGGATGCCTGTCCAGCTGTCTGTCTTCTGGGAAGAGAAAGAAAGAGGATGAAAATTAGATAATCTGATGGAACAGTACACAAAAGGCGAGGTAGTAAGAATCAGCAATAAATGTATAAAGAGCTGTGAAGCCTCAATAATCATATCGAAAATGTAAGTTAAAAGCATGACGTTCATTAGCAGTAGAATAGGCACACAAATCGCAGTTTGTTTATACAAGAAATAGTACAGAGACAAAAACCACAGCTACCTAGTACAAAGTTCATTTGGACAATGAAACTAAGGCGTACTACCGAATGTTCTATTTTTTAAACAATGTAATATATACTTAAAATTTTACCATGTTATGAATCCTTAGAACTTTTACAAATCATAGACTTTTGTAGCCAATAAATATTGGCTCTAAACTGAGGGCTTGTGAGTATTTTTTAGGTGTGAGGGCCTGCTTAGATCTTGTTCTGTAGGCTGTAGACAAGAAGAGGTTTAACCTGGGATGGCACATGGAAGCCTCAGAGTTTTCTTTGGGTGTAAAAAGAAACAGCTTTTACCTCAAATGGGCCTTCTGGATACTATAGATACCAAAAGTGTGACATGTAAATATATAATATTTATATAGATATATACATATATATTTACAGAAACTGTGGAGTGTTGCTTCCCTAAGAGATGTCAGGGGAACTGTAGAAAGCAATGACCTTTCCATGAAGGATGAAAAACACTCTTCTACTTTGGTTTACATGATCCTAATCAACATTCAGCAATGCTATGAGGTGATTAGGTCATGTATGGAAATTGAAGAGATCAGTACCTGATAAATGGGCTGAGGGAACTGGCTAGGTACCTTTGACCTCTTTTGCTTCCTTGTATTAAGGGCACTGCACTGTTCCCTCTGGACAATGCACCCTCATGGGACACAGAGTTGACCTGTACTTGAATCTCGACCTTCTCTGCTTCTTGAATTCTGAAGACACTGTGCAAATAATGAACACCAAACAGAGACCTCCATAATTACATACCATGAGTCTGCTCTTTCAGTAAATATGGCATTTTTTCAAGACGGGATCTCACTATGCAACCTTGAACCCTCAATTTTTAAATTCCAACTTCTCAAGTTCTTGGATAGCAGGTGTGTACAACCATGCCTGGCAAGTCCTGTTCTTTCAACCTGCTTCTCAGGGTGGTTAAGAAAATCAAATGAGATAATGAATATAAAATGCCCTGACACATCGTAAGTGCAAAGCATTAGCCTATATAGTTATTATTACCTCATTATAGAGTGGAATTAGAAAGTGATTTATTGTATTCTGTGCATTCCTATTATGGAAGTCTCTACATACACAGATCTACTTAAATGTAATCATTGAATTTAGGAGAATTAATTTTTGCCAGATTTATGTTCCATGGAAAATTGCGGATATTGAAAGTTTTAATATTTGCAGTGTTCAGACAATTTGCTTCGTTCAGAACAGCCATCGGGGGCCATCAATCTCCCCCAGGAAGGAATTGTGGAAGCAACAGCTCCTTCTGCCACTTGTCTCACTACAAACTGGTTGCTGACCTTGTTTCCTTAACAAAGCCATCATGGCACATTAATCATCTCTCTACAGATTATGTCTTCAATTATTCATTTAGTTATTTTTCAGAAGGGTCAGACAAAGGGATTTCTTGGGAAGATACAAACAATATTTTCCTGTTTTCATTTCATTTCATATTTGTTTTAGCTCTATCACAACTGCACAAGTGAAAACAAGACAGGAATTCGAGGCAAACCCGAGTCCCCGTCTTTAACCCTATCCTGATGGTGACCATATCTGTGAGTCATCACAGATCTAATGAGAAATGCTGAATATTAGCAATTTAAAAATAAATTAGAAGTAGTAATTTAGTGCCTTAAAATTTGTATCTGTTTGTACTTTATGGATGATGTTTGGATCATTTAAAGGGGCAATGAAAAGATTTGGGAGATTTTTTTTTTAGTAATTGCAAAAAAGAATATCTGATGGCCCTTTAAAATGTGGTAAAGACGAAGACAAATTGTGTGTTGTCTTATGGCTCATTCTCCCCTGGCAGCTCAGTGATCCACAGTGAGAGCAGTGCCTGGCATGGTGCTATCAGAACTCAAATCATGCAAAAATGTGCACTTGCTCATGTTACCATTTTGCCTTCTTTTCATTCTTGCTTTGATGGCAAATGTTCCTTGAGTGTGTTCATTTTGGATCTTTGTATCACCGTGTACAGAACGAAGACAAGACAAAACAAAACCATGTCTGTAGATGACCTGATTCCAGATGAAAAAGGAAAATACTATGTCTGTATGTTTTATGTATTTCCTGGGACCAAAATGTGATATTTCCAGCTGTTACTGTCTCGCAGAAGAACATATTCCCTACTGAGAAAATGTGCTTCCATTCTGTTCCCATTGAGATGATTTGCTGGTTCTGATCAACTCCAGGTCTGGAGTCTGGCAGAGAATCATTCAGATGATTGCCCTGATTTCAGGCTGTGCCCGGTCTAGGAATGCTCAATTCTAAGCCTTTGCCCTGAACATCACTCTTACCCCTGACTTATTCAGCAGCTCAGTGGTCTCCAGCTCACTGTACTCTGTCATTGCATAATTGAAGCATATTCTTCCCCATTACTGACATAGAATGCCAATGTCGTAATCTGTTTGTAATTAGGACCACTACAAAAAATCCATCTTTTCTTTATCCCTTCCTCCATGAGCTTTATAGAAGACTAAACATACATAGCTTTATTCTGGCCCACAAACAGAAATCAATTTAGATCAAATTCCCTGGTGTAACATGTATTAGCTTGTCACCGAAGACAAAATTTGTACTTATTTAAAGATGTACCACTTTACCAAGCTTTTCAAACCTGCAGTAAATAAAAATGCATGCCTATTTAAGCCTCAGAAACAAAGAATCACTTTGTGAAACCTAATCTGCTCGAACCGTGAAGAGTCATGAAATGCATCTACCATACGCTGAGAGTGGCATTGCCTGGAAGAATAATGAGTTCCATTTTGATGAGCCTGAATCAAAGTTCATTGACATTATAGCTCATGTGTTTACTGCCAGCTTATGAACAAAAGGTTTCGAATATAGTGTGGAAGGAAAACGTAGTAGAAGGTTGTGGTGAACAAACTCATGCATCCTTTTGTTATTATGAGTGGTGGTGGTGGTGGTGGTGGTGGTGGTGGTGGTGTGTGTGCTTAAATACAGAAGTTTACTATGTAACCTTAGTGTCTGGAACACACTAAGTAGACCAGACTGGCCTTGAACACACAGAGATCTGCCTGCTTCTGTCTTCTGAGTACTGGTGGGATTAAAGGTGTGTGGCACCACATTCAGCTTTACCCCTTATCTTTTGATATATGGTCATACGAGCCATTTATGGCCTGGGACTCACTGTGGAGACTAGATTGGTCTCAAATGTACAAGCGTTTGTCTGTCTCTCCCTCTTGACTCCACTTTATCTTGAGTTGCTTGAACTAGACTGGCTGGCTGGTGAGCTCCTGGGATCTACTTGTTTCCATCCACATGCATGCCCCTGAGCCTGGCTTTGGTATGGTTGCTGGGGGATCTGAACCCAGGTCCTCATGCTTGAGATGAAAGCGCTAAGCATCTCCCCAGCCCTAAAAGTTTATTTTAATAATGAATCTCGACTTACTGACTTTAGGGCATCCAGGCCATTCGAAAAAAAATTCTTAATGTTTTCAGTTCAGATCAGGAAACCTCTTTGGCTGGCTGTCTCTTTCAAGATGCGTATTAGGAAAATAGATGTCACAGCCACTGCTTCTCACCAGCCATTGGCCTCACTCTTCCTCTGCCAGAACGGACCTGTGTGGAATAGGAATAGGAGAGATGTGTGCTACTGAGCACCAAGTATTAATTTTCAACATGCTGTATTTTCTCTCTTTAAAAGTTAATATCCTCTGAAAACTGGCTTTTAAAATGTTAAATCATAGTTTGAAGCCACCCCAAAGC
Organism: Peromyscus californicus insignis; assembly: GCF_007827085.1. Taxonomy (NCBI): domain Eukaryota; kingdom Metazoa; phylum Chordata; class Mammalia; order Rodentia; family Cricetidae; genus Peromyscus; species Peromyscus californicus. The sequence continues at coordinate 10,431,281 of NW_026294535.1, forward strand.
AGGAGTTGTCTGCTTAGGGTCAAAGATTCCCCCAAAAAGCTAAATTTACAGTTGGATAAAAGAGATTGTGTGCTGTATAACCAAGCACTGTGAAATGTAATTAACTCTTCTCTTAGGGAGAAAAACAAAACAATAAACAAAAAAAAACCCAAAACTAATTAGAAAACTGAAAGATCTCCTGACCACAGGCTTCACGAAACTAATTATCAAAAGAATGTGAGCAATATCCATTTAAATAAGCCATCTTAAAGTGACACACCACAATTATAAAAATTCAACTGATGCTAGATCTCTGAATCATATTAACTAAAAGAGAATCATTCTTTAAATATTTCATAAGCCAGTTCCCAGAAGCCTGGTCTTAGCAGAAAATGGTTCTTTCTTCAGGTATCTAACTTGATTTCTGTATGATTGGAATTCACAAGAGAATTTAGGAATGTTTGCAAGAGGCAATGTCTAGAATTTTCTATATATTCTGCATCTTCTGTTTACATGTAAAATGTATTCACTCAGAGCCAGAGAGACAACTCAGCAAAGGACTCAGAGTTCAGTTCTGGAATTAGACCTGGGAGGCAATGAAGAATGGGGCGGGGGGAATGGGTGGAAATGAGGTACCATGAAAGAAATGCTTGACCATAAGCAGTTAAGATAAGGGAAGGGTCATGATTTGAGATGTTGTCCTTATGGATGAACATGAAAGATAAAGTTGTTCCTTACCACAGGTAGAGCTATGTGGTATTTGAGATAGGCTAGTGTCGATGCTGAGACACATAGAGTGATAACTTCAGAAATATTGGTGAATTCAAAAGAAACAGTTGACATTCCTTTTATACTGTGGAGAACAAAGACATTGGTGCTTACAATTATCAGAGCATTTGGATCTAAGTCCTTTTTTGTTACTTGACAAATAATTTGTCTTCATTAAAATTTCTTTCTCTGTAGCACTGTGACAGTATCATCAAGCTGACCAATCGAAAGTGAAAATCCTATGGAAGTATGTGTCAAAGTGTGATGTAGAATACTAAGGGAAATAAGCTTTACTAAAATACTGCGAATACATTCAATCTAAAACATTTCAAATGCACTTCAAATAGGAACATTCTAATAAGGCAACATATAAAGAGAAATTTTCTATCAGCAACCAACAAGAATTTTCTACCAGGAGATGGTTTCTTAATGCCCTACATTGTTAAATAAAGCATTCACTGAAACAAAAAAATGATAGTAATTAGTATCATTTTTGGATATGGGAAAATGTTTTGATAGATCATCTATGAGACTATCATAATATAATTTAATAATAACCATGAATAAGGTGTTCTGAGTTAGGCTGCGTGAAGCACATTTCTTTCAATTTACTTTATTCAAGTTTTAACTTCACCTACCTTCTAATCTTTTGACATTTTTCTACCAGAAGGCAGAAAAATAATTTCTAAGTGCAAAACATGCTCTAAAACCACAAATTATGGTCATCTGCATGAGAGGTGGTGTGTATGTGTGTATGTGCATGGGTGTGTGTGTGTGTGTGTGTGTGTGTGTGTGTGTGTGTGTGTGTGTGTGTATTTGAGCTACACACAGCAGAATGGATAATTTCAGATGGAAGAGGTCTTAAAGGGAACATAACTCTATGTTGGACCAAGTCTTTATGAATTTAACGCCACTAACTAATTACACTGTGTGCTGAAACACATTGCTGAAATCTGTTATGTGAAATAAAACCTGGTATTGAAGCATAATTTCCACATGCTGTGGAGAGCTAATTATTAAATATATTGTACGCAGTAAGAAATAAAATGTTGTGAATAATGATGTTTTGTAGGGTCCAAGTGTGAAGATGGGGAAAAAATGTCACCAGCAGCTCATTTCTCACGGATACAATCACCTTTTCCATTTCCTTCAGTGGCGGACTTTCCTGAAAACTATGAAAATGAGCACGCTCTTATTGTGTGAAATTGAAAAAGGTACAAGAGACGATTGCCAGGAATCCCTGTTCTTTACTAGTCTGCTGTTAAAAATTCAGAGCACTTTAAAAGGCATTTTAAAAGAAATGTCCCTATGTTTTTAGGAAATAAAATTGTGCTCATAACTTCCTGTCTTACTCCCTCTTACTTCATGGTATATTGAACGCCTTTCCACATGTAACATCACATTCTTTTCATTATTCTTTGGTAGTTAATCTCCTCAGGAGGCCTATGAGAATCTCTAGACATACTAATTTATGTGTATAACGTTAGCATTGTCTATAGACCACACATCTCATTCAGGGTGGTCATTTTTTTCATCTGTTTGAATCTTCCTACCCATGGAGCATTCTGCACTTTGTGACTCAGAAACCATGATTGCTGCTTTTGTTTTGTTTTTGTTTTTGCTACTTTCTTTGAGGGCGTTTACTTCTTGCTCTGTAGGTTAGAACTCTGGTTCTTTCATAACTTCTTATCAGTCATTGTTAGTAGATAAGGGAAGCTATTGACTAGTCTTTGATCAGCAGGCTTCTTAGCAAATTGGCTTACTTACTCAATCCTTCGGGTTTCTTTTTTTTTTTTTTTGAGAGGGGGAAGTGGGTCATAAGCAAACAATGAATTATTTCGCTCTCATATATTTTTAGCTTACATAATTTTCTTGACTTAATGAATCATTGACAGCTCTCAGAATAGTGTGGAATTCTAGCTGTGTTAACGGGTTTTCTTGTATTGGGATGAATGATAATCCTAATCCTGCTGATGTCTCATGGATGGGTGTAATTTTGCCTCCTGTTTCTGCAAAGCTCTTTATTATTTTATTACATTCTTTCTGTATAAGAAAGATACATATTTAAATAAAGAAAAGCCATTAGATTTTATGACAAGATCAGTTTTCTTCCATATGCTCACGTTTTACATTTGATCTAAAATAAGAATTTAAAAAATCATAAAAATATATTGGAAGTTACTACCATCCAGATACTGAGATAGACAATGTCACAAATGTCTTACTTAATCTTTAAAAATATATCACATAAACATCATCATTATTCCCAGTGTACAATGTCTGGATTCAAAGATAGACCTGTTTCCAGTTAGGAAGTATCTTTGCACATTGGGAATGAACTCTACTTAGCTGCAGTCAACTATGATTTTATTATAGTGTTGGACTTGATTTACCACGGTGTTACTTAGATTTTTTTTTTACAGTTTTAGCAAAACTGCACAATCACTAAAGGTATTTAAAGTCTATTCAGGACTCAGTAGGGGAAATATAAGAAAAAGTTCCCACAAAGTCATTTGTCTTGAAAGTCTGATTGGCATTCTTCAGTATGACTGGGAAGTGGAATTGGGCAGTCAGGACAGGGCCCTGGGACCATGCTTTTCTCTCCTCTGGTAGGCTGGCCTCTCATGAGGTTCAGCATTTCCTTCACTGGCATCCAGTGTACTTGCCACAGGCTCAAAAACAAGAGAGTCAACTAGGAATAAAGACTAACCTTCCCTTCCTAATGACTCCTCAGTACCTCAGGTATTTTGTTACAGGAATAGACATCTGAGTACCTTATTAACTCTACGTTTCCATGTGACTATTAGGAGCAGCGTATTAAGTGTCTTTTCACACACACACAAATACTGTTGTGCATTTTCAGAAGGATTAAACTTATTTTATGGATCAGTCTGAAGAGACTTCATCTTTTACACTATTGCATCTTCCATCTTATGCTACCTCTATTTCCTAGGTGTAAATATTTTTTCTACTCTGTCATTTTCGGGACAGTGACCTTGCATAGCACTTGTATTATGCCACCCTTGCAGCAGTGACCTGCTAATTTTACCCTCAGTGGCTTATTTCTAGATGATTAGAGTTTTTCTCCATATTAGTTATGGCACTTGAAGATAATTAGAATTTTATATTTCCTTGCAGTCCTTATACTCATTTCTTTTAAAACATCAAGTACAATATTAAAATAATAAATGATATACCTGTCTATATTCCGTGATTGGGAGAAAAAACTTTCAGTAATTCATTATTGAAGATTGGCTTACCAACAATGTGTTATAGATGCTATTGTCAGTCTTAGGTGACTTCCTTCTATCACAAATTTGGAAACCGTGAGTTAATATTGAATTATCTGGAATTAAAATAATTTATGTTATATGTATTATTTATGTCTCCCACTCGTTTTTAAAAAGATAACTGTAGTGTTAGGGTTGGATGCTAGAACTTCTGGCCTGCCAGAGAAGCACCCTGCTACCGAGCTGCATCCCCAGCCCTTAGTGTCTAAGGTGGTTTTTAAGCAAATGTTGCGTTCCTGAAGTCGGGCTGCTTAGTTCTGAAGTTGAGTTCTTTCTGTGTCCCATTGTCCCCAGCTTGCAAATGTCTGTTTACAATTTCATTAATATGCGTAGACATACAAGAAAAGTAATAGTCTGTCCTTTTGTGGTGAGAGGAGAGAGGGGAGAGGAGAGACGAGAGAGGGGAGAGAGGAGAGAGAGAGAGGAGAGAGGGGAGAGGAGAGAGGGGAGAGAGAGAGAGGGGAGAGGAGAGAGGAGAGGGGAGAGGGGGAGAGGGGAGAGGGGAGAGGGGAGAGGAGAGAGGAGAGAGGAGAGAGGAGAGAGGGGAGAGGAGAGACGAGAGAGGAGAGAGGGGAGAGGGGAGAGGGGAGAGGAGAGAGGAGAGAGGATCCTCCTTATAAAATAGCTTAGGGTATTTTTTCTTTAACTAGAAGGAAGATGTTTGAATAAGATATTTTGAAGATGTTTTTCCCCATAAGTGGGAGCCACCTAGGCCAGTTCTTTGCCTTAGTTTGTTCATGCAAAACACTTTAATGATGGGTTTGATTTATTCAATATGATTCAGTAATTATTGGACTTGGAGAAATTTTCTTTTCCTTTGTCAGTTCTGAAAAGTATTTTGTATAGACTTTGTACATTCCATCCAAAACTTCAAGTCTATTCAGCATGTTCAGAATATTTCTTTTATTTTCTTGTTAATTTTGTGAATACGGACATGTATCTCCTTTCTTATTAGTAGTAACAGATATCCTTTAGGTATTTAGGGTTAACAATTTCATGATTTCTAAATCCCCAGCTCTGCAGGATGAGGGTGTGGTCCCTATTTGAAACCTCAGCTCTTGGGAGGCAGAGCAGAAAGAACACAGCAGGTTTAAGGCTAGCCTGATCGACTACGTGGTGAGTTCCAGGACAACAAAGACTGCATAGTGAGATCCTGTGTCAAAACACTTCAAAAAATAGGACTGGAGAGTTTGCTCAGTGGTTAAGATCACTGGCTTCCCTTCCAGAGGACTTGGTTCAACTCCTAGCACCCACAGGGCAGCTGACAACCATTTGCAATTCCAGTCCCAGGGGCTCTGACTCCCTCTTCTGGAATCCACTGCACACATGTGGTGCACAGACATACATGCAGGCAAAACACCTACACACATAAAATAACAAACAAAAGCACCCCCAAATATCTTATGATTGGGTCATCACTTTTTATTTATTCATCTTGATGCAAGTAATGACAAAGTATTACCTCCCAAATCTCTAATAAAAAGTGTAAAACTTTCTTTAATGTGAAAAAGTATCTCAGGCAAGGTATGAGTTTTGTTTTGCCTGGCGGAGACAGGTCAGTTGGTTGCTGTGACCTCAGTTACATACGTCAGCTGTGGTTCCTCACAGTCCTGTGTCTGCTCATTACTCATGGACTGTGTTGGTTTCATTTTAGCTTGAATTAGACAGATTTTTCTGTTTGTTTACCTATATTTGCTGAACATTTCCTGGAAGCTTCTCAAAAGTAGGCTACTCAGAGATGAAATGCTAAAGAATGTACTTTTCTATTGTCAAACTTAGAATGAATGTGTGTTTAAAAGCAACTTAAGGGGAAAGGAAGGAAGAGCTAAAGCTTTGGTGTTCCATTGAATTTGAGCAAGTTGTGTGATTTAATTTAGTCAAGTTAAAATGTAATGATGCTGTTAGGCAATATTTCATAGAAGTGGTACTTATCAACATGTCGAAAGAGCTCCTAAATATTAATAATAAAAAGAAAAATCAAGAGGAAGAGGAAGAAAAGGAGTGCATAGAGGAAAAGAACACCTGTTTTTGGTTTAAAATCTTATAAATTATTCAGTATTGCTAGTAGGTAAAGAAATAAGGAAGCAAAAATATCATTTTTATCTTAATATTATAATATTCTACACACTTGCAAGAGTGTAGAAATGGATACATCATCCAGAATGTAGTAAGAGAATTTCTATTAATGTTTTGAAAAAATTGTTTTTGAAGCCTTTTCCTATGGGAATATTCTCACATTTTATAAAAACAAAAGTAGTCACTGCAGAATTGTTGTTATTCATCCTGCAAAGGGTAATAATAGAAAAGTTTATCAGTAATTAAATGGTTAGGACAGATGCAGACATTCTGAAATGGCTTCATGGGCTGTGTTCTTTTTTTTTTCTATGCAATAACAAAATTAAGAGAGACAAGAAAAATAATAAAAGAGATATTGAAGATATGCAAAGACACTTAAGATAGCTAGTATAATAGATAACTATTAACAATTGCATGTCATCATATTACAATCTAAAAAAAAAATGTGGCCAAGAAAGGTGCCCAAGTTTTGAGCGTGTTTATCTTTGGTAGCAGTATTTACTTTTTAAGATATTATTCCACAATCTTTGAATTTTATATCATCTGCACAGTCGTTGTAGTATAAGAAAATTTTATGACATAAAAATGGCAACAAAGGCCGGGCGGTGGTGGCGCACGCCTTTAATCCCAGCACTCGGGAGGCAGAGGCAGGTGGATCTCTGTGAGTTCGAGGCCAGCCTGGTCTCCAAAGCGAGTTCCAGGAAAGGCACAAAGCTACACAGAGAAACCCTGTCTTGAAAAAACCAAAAAAAAAAAAAAAAAAAAAAGAAAAAAAAATGGCAACAAAGATGGGTTCCTCTAGATCTTTCTGGATTATTTATTCTTCTATTTCAATCATCCCTGAGCTCTCCTTTCTCATTTACTGCCTTGTCTCAGGTTACATACATGCTCTTGTTTTGTTGTGGAGTAGAGATGAGAATAATTCCTTTTGTCCTTTGATCTTTGAGGACAATTATATCACAACTCTTTCAACCTTTCCTTTTGAATTGTTACTATTTCATGAATTCAAAGAAAAGTGGTAAAATAACATTTTAAATAACCATGAGACTCAACTAATTAATGTGGTTTAGATACTATATTGTCCTTTACTCTCAGGTTTGAACTAGAATAGGAAATGCCTTTAGCTGCAAAGTAACTTCCCTCATTAAGTTTGATTTTTTGAGCAACATTGGCTCAAATGTAGCTGTAAGTGGAGACTAGGCAGAAAAATCTCTTCCTCTGGGAAACACTCACTTCCTGAGCACAGTGGCTCTAAAATATGTCCTGAAATGTATAGATATTAAGCAATACAAAAAAGGGAATTTGGGACTGGGAATATAGTTAAATTGATAGAATAATTTTGCCTAGCATGAATGAAGCTCTGGGTTTGATTCTCCAGAACCACATAACCTGGGTATGATAGCACATACCTGTAATCTCAGTGCTTAGGTGTACAGGCAGGTAGACCAGAAGCTCGGCATATCCACAGCTGTACAATCTGAGCTTGAAAGCCTGTATCAGAATAAATGAGCAAATGAACAAATAAAGAAAATGAATTTGTAAGTCATGATTACTGTTTTTGATGGTCAATTTTGATAATCAACTCCATTGGATTGAGAAGTGCCTATGAGATTGGGGAAGGGCATCTGTGTGTATGTGTGTAGAGGAAGATCTATGAGGACATTTCCAAAGAGAACTGACTATGGCAGGGAGAGCCGTTCTGAATGTGGTGGCACCATTCCACTCACAGTTAGAACTTAAACAACTCACAAGCCTCTTGTTCAAAGGAGCACAGCATCCTAGTTTATACCACACAGTCTCCAAGTGTCTTATGTTGAATTCTAGCTGAGACTGCTGCTCAGGAAAAATGTTGTTAAGCAACTGTGCTAGAGAAGGATCCAGAAAGCACAGATCTACAAGATACACCCCTTCATTAAAAGGGGGTGGAGTAGAGGAGCTGGACGTAATGAGAAGGGGGGGAGAAAGCCAGGCTGCCCAGCCACTCTGTTGCTCTGTTTCCTGGTCATAGTAAGTTGAAACGCTCTGCCGTACTAGACCCTGACCGCTAACACACTGATGCATCTGAACCTGCACACCGATATCATTCTCTTCTATCTTGAGTTATTTTTCTTGATTATTTTGTCTCAGAAATGAAAAGTTTGACTATTACACCACATTTCCCCGTGTATAGATGAAACATTACCAAGTTTTATGTGTGCACCTCCTAAAGACACTGTTCTAGTTGTCCCATTTGGATGATATTGCCATAGTGTAGTACCTTCCCAGTGTGCCAAGAAACCCTCTTGCATTCACATCATACCATGCATTCTTTTCATCTTTTTTTTTTCTGCATAGGAAGAATCTGGTCATCCTTGTTCAGGAATAATGGCTGCTAGGCTTCGTCTAAATATTTATGAGGGCAGAAATCTAAACTGGGTCTTGTTGGGAACAAAAGCACTCTCTCTTGCTTGATTTTCCCCGTGGGATTTAGGAACTACTTTTCTTCCCTTGTTTTCTATTCTAATTTGTAGAGATACAAATTTCATTAATATTTAAATCTAAATATTAAAAGAAACAAAATTTCAAACACAGAGCCTTTGATGCCAGGTGTCTCTTTTTATATCTGTGCTTGCTGGTTCCTTTGTCAACATTGTTCCTTGACAAGACCATCAGTCCTGATCAAAAATTTCCAAGAGAAACTCACATGGGCTCCTGGGGGATTGCGCTGCACAAACAGAAGGTAACCATTAATATGGAGGCCACTACTTTGAATGAGAGATTTCTAAGAGGTAGGTCCAAATTGTGAAGAACACAAGCATGCATTTGCCACGTTCTGAGATGTGTTATTAGGCAATTTGTCATCTTGTGAACACCATAGAATGTACTTAACACAACTTAGTACAGGTATGATGTCTGTCACTAAGGAGTGTCACCTTCTGGGACCATAATCTATTATCATAATTTGTCATTGGTTGGCAATGGTAGTACTTAGTATATAGCATAGATTCCGAGGACCTCTTAGAAGCCAAGAAAAGATGTTAAGATGCTACCTATAGGTGAGGTGACAAGAATCCATTTCTAAAGAAAAGAAGATGGTGGAACAGGTAAGGAGAGGAGGCCTAGGGAGAAAGAGTTCAATAAAAGTAGATAAGTTCAAAACTGGGCATGGTGAAGATCACCTGCAATTCCAGCACTTGACAGGCGTGAGCAGGAAGATTGAGAGTTTGAAGCCAGCCAGAGCTACATGGCAAGTTCCGGGCCAAGCCAGGATTGCCTATGAGACCCTGTATCAAAAATAAGCAAGTTTGCTTTTTGGTGGTGGTGCATGCCTTTAGTCCCAGCATTCCAGAGGCAGAGGCAGGTGGACCTCTGTGAGCTACAAGCCAGCCTGGTCTGTAGAGTGAGTTCCAGAACAGCCAGGCCGGTTACACAGAGAAAGCCTTTCTCAAAAACCAAAACCAAAGCCAAAACAAAACAAAAAGGCAAGTTTGAATGACTTAGTTTATAAATCATATTTTAAGATACAATTCAACATTTAAATACAACTGAAAATTATATATCTCCTCTGATGTTCTTTTTCACTAGACATCCGCTCAGTGTGTGAGATAAGGCAAGGGGATGAACAGAAGACAATTTTCCTGAGTGCTCTCCCAGGGAAACTGGCTGTCAAACAATTCTAAGGTGCTTTTTTATTATATATATATATATATATATATATATATATATATATATATATATATATATGTGAAAGTATACAAGTATAGATTGCTACACGAATACACGAACGTAACATAAGTGGACCAACCCTTACTTTCATCTTCAAAGAGTGTGTCTCTGGGGAAATACTGTTTCAAATAATATTGGGAGCACGATAAAGCATTAGCTAGTCTAGAAAAGGAAGGAACAGACATTCTAGGAAGAAAATGTCCCAGCCATTCCCGCAGGGATATGCAGAGTTGGTGCACAGTGTCATGGAGGTGTGGGCACCCTACTGGGCTTGCTAATATTGTGCTTCTGAGTGTCTTACTTGATAGAGAGTGAACTCAGAAGGGAGCTCTGTGTCTTAGTTACTGTGCCCCCCCCAACACCCAGTAGTGCCCGTAAATAATAGACCCTCCATGTGTAGGATAAGTGACTATATATAATTTTTTCTTCACTCTGATGGCTATGAAAAATGCTAATTATTTCCATAGCATTAAATCTGAATTTTAGTTATATGTCTATGAGTAGACAATAAGACTTGAGCTTTGTTCTGACCAAGATTGTTGAGTGTCCCAAAGGTGTGGTTAATGATAAAAACACATTAGTTAGTATAATTTTCTACCCATTTATCATATTTCCATCACAAATTAGACCTCCAATACAGTATCTATGAATAAAACATGTTAATTTTAATTAATTAACATTTTGAAGTATTATACACTTTCAGAAAAACTTTGAAATATGAAAATATAGAACAATACAAAACGCATTTTAAAAATGGGTATTGACCTCACTGATCATTGTCTTAACATTTCTGTGATTTAGTCTCACAGCAATCCATGAGTAAATGATGTAAGTTCAAACATACACACATACACAAACGCGGACATACAAAGAGAGAAACACACACACATACATATACATATATGTGTGTATATACATATACACACATATATATATATGTATATATATACACACAGACACAGAGAAACACACAAAGTAACCTTCACAGACACACTTGAAGTAAGTTGGGATTTTAGAGTTTTACAGAATCGAACTTTTCTGAGAGAAAAATTCTCTTTACCGCAAATAAATAAATTAGTTAATTAAAAATAAAAGAAAACCAAAAACCCCACAAAACCTAAATTTACGTTTATCAGAAACACTAGATTGTCTTACTAATAGTCCTTTTGATCATTCAGCATTGTTCTCTTTTCTCTCAGCAAAACAGAAGTGATGTGTACCATGTGATTCACTGGTCCTCATGGAAACCTCGGGATGATATTTGTATTTTCAAGTATAGTTTTCTCATCAGCTTAAAAGGGACGAGAGAGAGAGAGAGAGAGAGAGAGAGAGAGAGAGAGAGAGAGAGAGAGAGAGAGAGAGAGAGGAGAGAAGGGAGGGAGGGAGGAAGTGAAGAAGGAAAGAAGGAAGGAAGATCTGATATGAGATGTGTCTAGTTTTGTTTCCTGTTCTTGTGATAAATTACACTGAACAAAGCAACTTGAGGAGAAATGTATTATTTGCCCCACAATCCCAGGTTCTAGTTCATCATTATGGAGAAGTCAAGGCAACAGAAATCAGAAGCAGCTAGTCATAGTATTACATCCATATTCAAGAGCCGAGAGCAATGAATTAGCATATCTTTCAGTCCTCAGCTCTTCTTTCCTTTTTAATTCAGTGCAAGGCCTAGCCCATGAAATAGTGCTGCCCATTCAAGATGGGTCTTTCCACATCAATTAACTCAATCACAAAAAAGAACCCCTCACTGAAACTCCATTCCTAGCTGATTCTACATAGCACCAGCTTGTTGATAATTAAAAAAAACAGCCATCACAAGGTATCCTCTCTCTCTCTCTCTCTCTCTCTCTCTCTCTCTCTCTCTCTCTGTAATTTTTTTGTGTTTTGTTTTGTTTTTCAAGACAGGGTTTCTCTGTGTAGCCCTGGCTGTCCTGGAACTCACTCTGTAGACCAGGCTGGCCTAGAAATCAGAGATCCAACTGCCTCTGCCTCCTGAGTGCTGGGATTAAAGGCGTGCATCACCACTGCCCAGCTTCTCTTTTTAAAGCAAGAATACATTTAAGCAAGATGTAATATGAATTTTAATGGACTCTTGGCTTCTTCAGAAGTCACTTTTTAAATTTGTTTGTTTGAAATCTGTATCCCCAAGCCCCCAACCACCTCTACTTATAATTCCACAAGACAGTGGGGTGAAGTGGATAGACACTATTCAGTGAGTTAAAGTAAACCAGATTTTAAAAACTGTAATTTCAATGTTTTTTTCATTGCCAATGGCCTCACTGATGGTTGGTCTTACTCATTTGTGAGTGTCCAGTGCTAAGCACTATTTCTAGCACATGGTAAATAGTCTATAAATGCTTGCTAAGTAAATGAAAGTGCAGACTGGATACAAAAGACATCATTGAAATTTTATATAGGTCAATTACCATATAATCGGATTCGTGGACAAGACGTACTGCGAAAACCAACAACCGTGATGTTCAGCAGTCTTATTACTTGGGACTGATGGCACATCTGCTATTCCTATAATGACTCCTCTGTCACAGCGCTAGTGCTCATGTTTGATAATGAAATGTTGCATCTTCTAGACAGTAGGCCAGACAGGAAGTGAAGTCTTTACGAAGAACTTCTAAGCAGCCTCACTAAATGAGCATGCTGTCCAATGAAGACTAAATGAAATGTTTGGTTTTCAGGTTAAAATTGTTAGCTCCAAGCATGCCCTGTTTTTATTGTGTGTAAAACATTTATATGCCTATAAGTCCACTCACTGATTTAAAATACAAGGTTTATAAGAATAAATAAAACAAATAGGATAAATAGCTGTTTCTCATCTGTTGTCTTCTCCTTGAAACATGGTGCTTAATTCTTTCAGCCAGAATGAATGACATACCTCTACTTGGGTAAGCAGGAAATTGGATCTAAGGAAAAAGGCCAAATACCATTATACCCGAGGAATGTTTATGCACTCAAGTAGTGCACAAGATAAATATATATATATATATATATATATATATATATATATATATACATATATACACATATATATACATATGCAAATGTGAACATAGCACACAATGAGAGAGAGGAGAGAGGGAGGGAGGAAAGGAGGGGGGCACACAGAATTTGCACTTCCTGCTTCTCTACTGTGGGCTGATTTTATCTCATAAAATTCCTCATTCATATGAAGTGAGTATACAGGGTTTGGCAAATGGGGAAACTAAAGTTATGAGGAAGCAGAGGATCCAGTCTTTAACCCTGCTTTGCTTCTCCACTCCAGAGCGCTGTCACCCACGGTCATTATGGACACCACAGACATGTGGACCGGTCATTATGGACACCATGCATTATACAGCTGTGTAGGAAGGAGGAATCCCCCGATAGCTAATGCCACACTGACACGGACTGAATGGCTTCAGTCTCCACTCTGCTTATAAACTTCAAATACATCTTTGCTCTGTGGTATATTGTAGGAAAAGATCAAATAAAAACCTTGCCTTTTCCCAAGAGAGCTTGGCGTCCTTCCCACCCATGGACAGAGCAAAACCGTATGATCCCCAATGATCAGTTTAGATTTCAGAACTGGATTGCTTTCATTGCAGTACAATCAATACAGGACAAATTCTCCAGGCTGGTATCTCCTGTAGACTCATGTGTTTGAACTCCTAGTCCGTAGTTGGTGGTGCTGTTTTGAGAGACCATGAATCCTTGGGGAGGTTGGGCTAAGCTGGAATAAGTAAAGCCCTAGGTGGAGGTCTTGGGTTTATATTTATTTATTTCCTGTCTTGTCTCTGCTTCCTGGTTTTCAGAGATGGGAGCAGGTAGTCACCTCATGAATCTACGTCTGAAAGTCTGTAAGGTGCTCTTATTTCCCTGTTACTATAGACTATATCCCTTCAAACCAAGAGCCAGAATAAAGCTCTCTTCCCTTGGGTTGCTTTTTTTTTCACGTCACTGTAATGAAAAAGTGACTACCATACCATGTACAGAGATAACAGTTCCCTGAGGACACTTCCTAAGATGAGACACGGAAGGGCTGTCCAATCAACAAATTTGACCTCTACTGAAACATAAATTAGAAATAACAGTTCCAATCAAATGGAAAATCAGTTTTTATTGCACATGTACTAGAAGAAGTCCGGCTCTGCTCCATGCTTGTGTTTCAAAGTTTAATTAATGTGTACAAACACAAGTATCCAACTTCTTCCATAGAAGAAAAAACTACCTCCTGTGCAGATGGCCCTTCATAAATTACAGCATGGTTACAAATATACCTAGTATGACTTCTTTTACTGTTGTTGTGATAAAATACTCTGACAAAAGCAACTTTAGGGAGAAAGGTCTGATTTTAGCTCTCAGTTCAAGGAACAGTCCCTTTTGGCTGAGAAGTCAAGGCAGCAGGATTTTGAGCAACTGCTCACATCATACCCACAGTCAGGACAGACAGGGATGAATGCATGCATGTATTAGTGTTCTGCTGTAAGTCTCTACATTCAGAAGCCTCTGCTTAGGGAATGGTCTGGTTCACAATTAAGGTGGATTGTCTCACATCAATGAACACAAGATAATCCTCATATGCATGCTCAGAGGCCCATCTCCCAGGTCATTCTAGATTCTGTCGAATTGACAATGACCACTAATCATTGTACCTAGTATACCCGGAGATACAGCAGCCCAGTCTGAAAACTAGGTTGTGAGGGCACTTGGGCACTCTTCCTTACCTATTCCATCTCTCTTTTTCTACAGAATTTCCAATGTGGAGTTTTTCCTTATATTCCAAACAACTTCTGATAATTTTGAAAAGATTAAGCCACTGGACAGAGATAGAAGTGAAACAACTCTGTGTGCAGATTCCGTGTTCCAAAGATGCATTTCCTTCATGAACTAATGGAGGGATAAACCTAGCTATAACCTTAACTCTGTCATATCAGATATAGTATTCACTGACTATTTCTCTCGTTCATTTTCTGGAGTACTTCTCTGTTCTCCCTCTACTTCATCCCATTCTCTGTCACACACAGCAGGTTTTGTGTTTTATTAAAGAAAAACGTATGTTTCTTAGGCACCTTGATATTAAGCTTTTGTAAGTGTAATGATATAGTAATATTAGGAACGGCAGTACTGGGTTTGCTTTGCTTTTGTTTGCAAGTTTGGATCTGTGTTGAGCAGAGGAATTTTCACAATGCTGAACAGTGAGGCTTTGTTTTCTCTGTGGACCCCAGCTAGGGGAGAAATTATGTGTGTTTATCACATAGCACAATGAGGAGCACATCAAACAGAGGGAGTTAATACTTGCCAATCTCAGAGGGACATATCCAGCTGCAGGCTTCTTGAGGAACTCAGTTGAGGGCATACAGCTCTTCATCAGTTGATAAAGGTCACAGAGAAGATTGTAAACCAACACATTTGCATAGACTAAGATCCATATGCAAAAAGAAATAGCAGCTAATGAAAGGAGACTTTGGATCTTGTCCCTGATGGTGGGAAACATACATATGAGGTAAGAGAACCTGAACAAAGAATCGGTAATGGATGAGAACAGAGACTTGTCTGTTGACTCCCTTGATGAATAAGTATTGCTACCCCTTCTAAAAGAGGACAAATTGATTGTTTATGACATAATCTAATGTGCCTAGAATTGACCATTTTTGTATGTTTCATGATGTTGTAGTTTGATTATATTGTACATTCATACCAGTCTAAATATTTTCTTTTGCATTGATAAAGACCCAAGTTAATGCTGCCCTTGATGGTCTTTTGTGTTGAGATGTGCAATAATTGACCTTCATAGACTATTTCAGTTGAACTTCAGAGTTGAACTTCCGGAGTAGGCAGTAATAAGGAGGTTAGCAGAGCATGGTGCCTTGTCTGTAGGGGTGCTACCTGTAGCCTCCAAACACTGACTCATCTCAAAGTTTCATTAATCTCCCGTTGTTTAGTGCAGCCAGAGCACCCAATAATGAATTGTTCATTCTGTTTTCTTCTTTAGCCCACCTAGCCTCTCCATCTGCCTCCAAAAGGCTTGGAATTACCTCACACATTTTACAGAGATGTAAGCAGGCAGAGTGAAGTAAAATGACTTGCTTAGAGGCACCGTGAACTCTCTGGAAAATGAAAAACTGGTATTGGAAGGAGTTCTTCCCTTCGGGGCTAATTGTCTATTGTACCCCTCCCAGAGCAAATATCCCTGAATCCAATCACCCTTCATCCTTGTCTCAGCAACATCTCCTTATGTAAGCTCTGCAAATCCAGACTCCCAACAAGAAAAAGGCCAGGGCATTTATAGTTGTGACCCACACGATTTAAAGCTAGCTGGGAGGCTGGCAAAACACAGTTTCATGCTGAAGTTATTTCCAGAACAGCAGGCATCTCTTCAAGCAAACCAGCTCAAAGGATGTCAAACTTGCCAACCTATGTTCTCCAACACAGTTCTTTTAAGACTGAGCAAATGGTAGGAAAAAAATTTAATCTTCTCATATATCCAAATTAATTAACCAGCAAGTATTTATTGCTTGCCACTAGTCAGACTATAAAAGAGACCTCATCAGTGCTTGGAATCTGGAGTTGAATTTAATGGATTTGAAACCTAGCTTCATTGTTTATTGGCTAGGAGACTTTAGTCAAGTTACTTAATTTCCTCATGCTGTGCCTCAGTTTCTTCATCAAAAGAAAATGTTGATAACAGTAAGACACACATCATCGGGCTATCAGTATAAGTAATTGAGTTAATTCACATCAAGTGCTAATAAAGCACGTGTTTCTTAGTAAGGGGTCATAAATACTAGCTCCTATTATCACATCTCCGGCACCTAGTCCAAAGTCTGGCACATTGTCAGGGTGAGCTAGGAACACAAGCTCTCAAGAAGCTTTCGTTTAGGAGGGAGATATCAAAGACACGTAAGACAAGAGCAACCATGTACTATGGAAATTACACATACAAAGGTATGTGCATTACCCATGAATAGATCGAATATTCAGTTCTTGTTGACACCTATGTAGGTAGATAAAGTTCCAAGGGACCAACAGGTGTCATGGGAAGACCCATTGTTCTTTATGGAAGATCATTATTCAGTAGATGTTTATGGAGCATTCTAGAGACTGTAGTCAAAATTTGACTCATTTGACCTCAGATTTAAGCTAAAATCTTGAATGGAAATTCTTGGAATACAGCTATGAGATTTCAGTGTCAAACTGCAGGAAAGAAAATTTGTCCTGAATGGTTCTCATGTGTTTGTGTTTGGAGAAAAGTCTGCAAGACTCTCTTATGGGAGTGAGATTAGAGGTGGGGGCAGGATATGCCTGATGGCACTCCAATTTCACTAACATATTGTATTAATTATTTAAAACAATTGAAGTTAATTAGAAAGGAGAACAAACAACAGTCATGAATGTGGATTTGAAGAATTCTTATATGCCTAGTTCTTAGTGTAATAATATGGAAAATGTGGGCCTTAGCTGAATTTAGGGAGAGTGAAGAAGTAAATTTTTCTGAACAAATGAGCCAAATCATCCTTGTGAAATCTCTTAATTTGGAGTATCAAGTGAACAGTGGTTGCAAAGGAAACAAAGATTGGTTTGAATGGACAATAGGACAAAATATCACCTTGGCTCTGTATTCTGGAAGTTTCTACAGGAATCAATGCTTCCTGTTTTCAGAAAGACACAAAAAGGTAGTCTACGGGAAGAGTGGCTAATGGGAAAGGGAAATCCATCCTTTTTTTTAAGAGGGAAGGACTAGTTCACTTAAGACTATTATAGTACAGACCAGGATTATTGTAATAAGGGAAAGAGATTAAACTCAGCTCCAAACACAGTGATGGTGTCTATGAATTTATAACCAGAGTGTGGGATCAAGAGATGAAAAATACTAAGAGGAGATATCTAGGATAGGATGATGATTTCTAAGTTGGCCTAACAGAATTCTTGCTAAAGGCAGGATGAGGGCTTAGAAATAAAGGGTAAATGGTGAGGAATTTGATCATGTCCAAAAGAAGAGAAGATTCTTCTTAAAATAGTTCAGTAGGATTTTTTTTTCTAAAGGAGACCCAGGGCTAGCCTCGTTGAGAAACAGAGTCAGAGGAATCTAACCAAATTTGGTCAAAAGGGGAGTCTTTATCAGGGCCATTTCCATGGGAAGTGTTTGATAGTTTAGCTGCACAGAGCCATGGTCTACCCTAATAAAACTCTGTGTCCATATGTTTCATTGTCATCTTCTGAGCATCTCAAGACAGGACTTCTAAAAAGCTAACTCATGTAATCAGCATGCTAGGTAACTTGAGAATAAACCTACAGCCAACATCTCTGGTCCCTGTAACCATCTCTCCTTCTGCTTCTTCCTGTAGCACTGTGTATAAAGACAGTCAAAGGTGTTTCATTAGTGAACATTTGTTTATTTTGATATCCCCAATATGACTATTTCTTTGATGTTTCAAGTAAAGAGATTTTACAGTGATATCCTTCCTTATTTATTTAAAGATTATTTGGCTCACTCATTCATAAAAAATATACTGAATACTTATTATTTGCTCAACTTCATGTTAAGGAATAGGCACAGAAAAATCATTCCTGGCCAGAGCTGGTGGGATCAAGGCATAACATTGGAAGTACTCTAAAGTTGAGCACAGTGCATTGGTTTGAAACCATGGGGCTATGGAATGAGTAAGGTTCATATTGGGACAACAGAGAGACAGGTGTAGAGAGCCTTCAGCCTTGCTTCTGTGTTACCAGAGAGAGTCAGCTGTGATTGTAGGTAATCAGAAAGGTTTTTTTTTTTTATCATTTGCATTATAATGTGCCTAGAGCAGTTTATGCACAGGTAGGATAAACTGCTTCGAGAGCACTAAGAGGTTAGCTATATAGACTTTCTTTTCTGAGAGGGTCATGGCTCTTCCAAAAAGGAATTAATGAAGGCTTATCACTTCACCATTTCTGCTTTCCTATGTGACCTCCAACCTTTCTGCCTAGAATCCATCTAGGCAGAAATAGAATTACTATGAATAGACCAGTAGTGTCTTCAAAACCACAGCAGTCACACTCAAGAGCCCAGGGGATGCTAGCGACTGTCTCCTCCTCTTTACATCCAAGTCCAAGGAGAACCAGTCTCCAGATAGTTCAAGAAAATGGATCTGAAATAAGACAAGGTCAGATTTCTGCCCATAATCACCCACAGTGCCAGCCTCTGACATGTAAATTTGTCCCAAAGACACCAGACAACAAGGCTCCCTCATTTGTCTCCTCTTGAGAGGTGCTACTCCACACGCTGAATTTAACTACTGCCATATGTCCAAATCCTAAGGATTCTTGACTCGTCTTCTATGTCTATGTAGAAAACGCTTCCTGCTTTATGGAAGGGAGGTGGGGAACCTACTGATTTAAGGACAGGCTATACTCACAATAGCACTGATTCTGAACTTTTACAGAGTGGGGAAAATAAGTTTAGAGTCTTAAAATGGGACTCTACGACGGTAGTTCACTGTGAAAAATCATGTCTGATGATTATCAAGTGTGTGATTTCACTGCACTAAAAGCCTTCTGAATCGGGTCCATTTCTGAATAAAGATTGCAACTCACTCTCAAACATCTTTGCTCTGCTGGAGATGGAATCCTCAAGTACACTTTCCGGTCTTTTTCGATGCCTTATTGCATTTGCTTCTCAAATGCCATTTCTTTCATGAAAGCCTAGGTGATAAAGGGTAGCAAATATAACCCCAGGTTTCAGCCATGAAAATGCAAGCAGGGGAACAGGTTTCTACAGGGAAAGCTTCAGCATCCTTTCTCTGTGAAGGCTGACTCCTACTGGGATACTAATGAGAAGGCAATGCCAGCTATCAAAGGAAAAGATGGCGAAGAACAGGATAAGTAGAAAAATGAAAAGACACGGGTAGCATTGGGATTCGGAGCAATTGAAAAGCAAAGCTGTCCTGTGCTGATCTTGATTCCATTCATTCTCTTGGTCTTATTTGTATGTGGATAAGCTGACTACAGCTGGCTTTACTGGAGCCAGAAAGAGGAGGCTCTAACACAAGGAAGCAGGTGTTTATAATGATGAGCTTATAGATAGAGTAGTCCTTCAGTCAAGAAAAAGGAAACGCTGCTGACCGTGAGGGTTTATTCAGCAGTACAGCGACGCATTCATAAAAGTCCAATCTGGGATTGTCACAGTCCAGATTTACACCGTGGAAGCTAAGCTCCTGGATGTCCTGGAAGATGGTGCTGGTTCTTGACAAACTGTAGCCAGAAGAATTTGCACATTGATCAATTTCTAATAAGAAAACACACTTCCCGTAGTTGACGAAAGACAGTGTAGTACTTCACTAAAATCATATGCTTGTTGATAAGGGTAGAATCAGGACAGGACAGGAAAGCCAGCATCAATTCTGAATTGGACGAAAGTGAAGACATGAATTGAGCAAAGTGTATATGAAAAAGCTGCAATGAAACCATTACACTATATTCCAGCTTTAGAAAGTAGAAAGAAAGAAGCAAAGAAGAAAATTAGTTCAAGGAGCAGCCAAACTTGGAAGAATAAAGCTAGCTAGCTAGGGGCCTAATTGCCTGGTATCCTGGAAACACTCCTGGAGAGATGCAATCCAAGAAAGAGCAAGAACTAAAAACTTTTGGCAAAACTGGGTGAGTGGCGTCAGAGAAAAGTTCTGGTAACACCAAGTTGCCAGTCCTATGTATCAGTGCAAGGAGCAGGATGGCATTGCTCTCAGTAGTGGGGGACCCAGAGAAGGTACAAAGATGAAGAGTGCTAATCAGTTGTGTGATGCTTGGATAAAGGTATAAAATCAGTTATTAGACTGGAGCCCGAAGTCCAAACCAAACATGGATCGCAAGGGCAATGGAGATGGCTCAGTTGATAAAGTCCCAGCTTTATCAAGTTGTGGAGTTTGATCCTGGGAATCCATAAAAGGCCAGGAATAATGGTATGTGCTTGCAATCCTACTGCTGAGGAGGCAGAGGCATGTAAGTTTCTGGCATTTGCTGGCTGGCTAGGTTAGCTGAATTGCTAGGTGCCTGGTCATCGAGAGACCCTATCTCAAAAAAAGCAAGGTTAATTACTCCTGAGGAATGAAATCTGAGGGTGACCTCTGGCCTCCACATGCAAACATACATATGTGCACAAACACACAGGTGTACCTGCATAAATACAAGAATGTATGCATGTGGAAACACACACACACACACACACGCGCATACACACACATATATACACACATACACACACACACACATACACACACACACACACACACACACAGAGAACAGGCACAAGTGGTGTTTTGAGGAAAATTAATGCCCACGGAGAGGTGGAAGAACAACAATTTCCTATTCTCAAGTTGGAATTCCAAGGCTAAGCATGTCTCTCTCCACTTGTGAGAAGAGAATGCAGGAGAGAAGAAAACAAGCTGTGTCTGATCTCCCAGGCAAGCCTCACACTCCACTTTGTCAAAAAGGAGGAGGCCCAATAGTCAAAGAAAGTGTCTGGGGACTTGGTGGGGTAAGAGCTAGGTTTGCTATTTGACCTTTAAATGTTCTCTTGGAGAACAGATACCTGGGAGCTACTCCTCACAAGATGGTACTTTGTAAGGACGTAGTTGGTGGGAGCATATGCCCCCAAATCCCCAAATCATCTAGGCGCATAGTAAGTGAAACAGAAAGTATGAGTTTTGAATGGTTTTGAAGAGACCCTGCAGATTAATTCAAGGTGGAATAAGTAAGTGTCTGTTGACTGGTACATGCTAAGACGCATTTGAAAAGTAAAGTTATGAAGGAACAACAAGAAGACTGGAAATTATTTCCTGAAGGAGTCACATGACATCAAAAACAATTGCAATATCATATACTTTTCCATTCATACAAAAGAATAACCTAAAGACAAGCAAAGTTTGTTTTTATTTCTGTTAAGATGATTTTAAAAAATTGTGTGTGTGTGTGTGTGTGTGTGTGTGTGTGTGTGTGTGTGTGTGTGTGTGTTGCAAGCAGATGAGTGCAATGTCTGAGGAGGCCAGAAGAGGGTGTTGAATCCTGACTCTGTAGATAGAGGCAGTTGTGAGCTGCCCAGTGGTGTCGGGAACTGAACTCTGATCCTCTAGAAAAACAGTGCACAGCCTTGACCATGGAGTTGTCTCTGCAGCCCCCATGCCTGTTTCTGTTTAGAGGCAAAGACTCACATAGCCCAGACTGGCTTTGATCTTGCTCTGCAGCTGAGGATGACCTTGAACTTCTGAGCCTCCCACCTCTACCTCCCCAGTTCTGGGGTTACAGGTATGTTTTACCACACCCAGTTTATATGGCACTGAGGATTAAACCCGGGGCCTTGTGCATGCTAGGCAAACACTCCACCAACTGAACCACATTCCCATTGAACAAAAGAATCTTAAAATAAAACTTCAAACCAATAAATACCCCTCCATTTTCAGATAAAAGAAACTGAATGGCCTGTCCTGAAATGTACAGTTATCATTTTCAAACCACAGAATCCCCCCACTCCTTGAGGTTGGGTTTTGCTGTGTAGTTCAGGCTGGTCTCAGCCTCCTAAGTGTGACAGCAAAGGCCTGAACCACCTCACTTGGCTTAGAATCTTAATCATTTCCCTTAGAATCCTATCATTATCCTAAATAGAGCCATGAAGTTGAACCCTGTTATAATCTCCACTTTCTAAGGAACACTTTGGTCTTTCTTCCTTCCAAGATGCATTCATTTAAGGCTATTTAACAGATAGCATTAGGAAATGTTTACTCATCCTTTATACATTGGGAAGGAGCTGGAGACTAAAGGCTACCCTCTCCCAACCTCTCCCTGTGGGAAGTAGTGAAAGGCTCTGCCTTATACTCTATGCTGGCCTTCCAATGGATCCCTGAGGAACCATAAGAATCCATGTTCTCAAATTGCTACCAAGAACTAATTCGGCACCAGCAGTCACTGGAATGAACATAACGTAAACCCGCTTTTTGAGAGTTACTTTCATAGTTTAAGATAATGGAGGGCCGAGCAACTCAGGAGGGAAATCGGTGAGACTTGGATAGCATTAAAAGCAAGCCTTCTCCAGCATTTTCTTCATGTTCCAACAAAGCCAGTCCTTTGGGGGCCCTGGGAACCCCCATATTTGGTTCAGCTTTGACTTTTTTTGAAGAGTTAACATAATTAAGAATGAAAAGGAACTTAACTGGGGTTACAGTGGTGTGTTGGTGTTTTGTGGTAGGTGCTTTTGGCTGGAGATGGATGGCTGATGATTGTATTGCCTCCTCCTCTCCTCTTTTCCGTCCTTCTTTTCCTTCCCCTTTTCTTTTTCCTCCTCCTCTTCCTGTCAGACACAGAGTCTTTGACCTATATTTGATACTCCTTATGATATGTTTTTTCTGATCACCAAAATGCAGGGAAACAGCTCCTTCTAAAAAACAGCATAGGGTGAAGTGTTTCTTTCTCTCTTTTTCTTTTCTTCAATTTTTTTTTTAATATCCAGGAAGCTGGTGACAGCCCAATTTTCTTCTACATCTATGAAATCGAAAGGCCAGGAGTTAGGAGGGATTATGGGGAGTTTATGAGGCCAACAACACTCCCTGTTGCAAGCCTTATCTGGAGCAAGCCCCACCTTCCTCCCTAAGCCTCTGGTGGGCGACTGGTGCTCAGGGCAGGCGGTAAAGGGTACACGTGGCACTGTTTATCATCCAGCAGCATCTTTGAAATGCCAAACTTTATTTATCGATCTTCTCACTCTATGTTATCTCCAACAAGCCACAGGAAAAGTAATACATTTTGTATGGATTAATCCTTGTAATGCTACATAACTTAGTCCGGGAGATAACTCAAGCTTGCTTTGTCTTCTCATTATCTAAACAGACATGTCTTTCTTTAAGCCATCAACGGAGGTCATAGCCCAAATGCCCTTGTGGAATATTCATTAATCAAATAAGTAATTTGAAATGGACCTTCAAAGCATTATTCATTTCCCCATCATTCTCTCCACATTGCGTTAAATGCTTTGTGGGGATAATGATTAGGCTGATGTTTAATTAATTGTGAAATTGTGAATTAAAGCTAAGTTAAAAGATAAATCATTTTTTAGTGCATGGGAGAGAAAGCTTGAGCATGTGATCAGACTGGTTTTGTTGAGAACTCTTAGCAAATGTCCCTTTATTTTCACAACACAACCACATTCAAATTCAAGATCCGCCTTTGTGATTGATGCAAAACTTACTTGTCTATTTAGTCTTGGTGGATTTCAAATTCATCACATTAGAGCTATCAGCCATTGAATGCACATACAGATCTGGACATAACCTGCTGCTCTCAACAAGTTTTGCATGGAAGACTGAGGTGTGGAAGTAAAAGCCACAATTTTGTTTACTTTGTGTGATGATCAGAAGTCTCTATCTTTAACACAATGGAGTTAAGCTTTCCTCTCTTATCATGCCTGGCTTTATGTCCCCACTTTGCAATAAGGACTCAGTCATTGATTTTGCTTACTGGCTCTCCTCTTGGGTTAGCAGATGTCAATGAGGAACCGAAAACAGTCTAAAAACCTAGCAGGTCTGTCTTCATATGATGTCTGTCTCCTCCTGCTGCCATGAACCGTCTTTATTCACTAACATCTTTTCTACCCCTTCAAGGCACTAACATAAGAGTGACTAAGATCTTTTCAACAATCAAAGGGGCATTGAATTAGCTACCTTTTTGTGTCTGTAACCAAATACTTGTTAAAAAGGAACTTAAGCAAGGAGAGGGTTATCCTGGATCACAGTCTGATGTATGCAGGCCATCATGGCAGAGAAGGAATGGTAACAAGAGTGTCTTGAAGTGTCAGGAGAGCATGGTGGCTAGTGACATCACAACCCTTGGCGGTGAGGAAACAGAGAGCCTGGCCTGAAGTGTGACTGAGCTATATATACTCCAGAGTTCAACCCAAGTGGCCCAACTTTTCCAAATAAGTCCCCACCTTCTCCAGCTAGGACATGCCTCCTAAAAGTTCCAGAACCTTCCGACCTAGTAACACCAACTGGGGACAAGTATTCAGTGAGTCCATTAAGAGCCCATTTACAGGCATTATACATTGTCAACTGCAAGCAAGCTTTCACAGTGTCCTTCTCCAGATCCCTGGAACAGTAACCAGGGAGTCTCTGGTTATTTCTGGAAAGTGGACACAATCAGCATCCATCTTCCTTCTCTAATTGGTTCTTTTTCTCCTGCAATCACTCTGGATTCTAGGAAGAAAAGGTCAGATAGATGGGCATCATATGATGAAACCTTCCATCAGGCACCAGCAATTCTCTTATCACAAGACTCTGCATAACCATTTCTGGGACAATGATCAACCATTGTCCTGACCAAGACTGATTAATTCCTGGGCTTTCTCTATGTGACACCAAACCTCTTGTGAGCATCTCAGAACGTCCCCAAGAGGTAGGTTGCCCTGTTCCTTCCCAGTGGGTCCATAGTGGATAAATTCCACTCCTGAGTCCATCACTAATTATCCCTTATTTGTTCAACAAGGGTGAATGGCCAACTTGATCTTTTGAATCCATTAAACTTTGATTTCTGGCTTAGAATTCCAAAAGCAACTGTACTTGTTACTAAAGTGCACTGTCAGATTACATTGCAATTGCAGTCAACCTAGATTATTTACATTATATAAACCTACCCACTTCCCATATTTTAACTAGTAATTCCTTGAGGACAAGATCCAAGTTTTCTTTACTTATGCAGAACTGTATGCGTTGTGTACTCATTTCCTCAGAATTGAAACAACCATCCCACAGGAAAATAAATAAAACTTGTAAGTCTTAGGAAGTTCCTGAAACTTTAAAGATCCTCAAGGCCCTTCCCTTGCTACATGAGCAGCAAAAATTACTCTGGAAGAGAGAATATCCAACCAGCTCTGACTGATTTATCTGCCTACAAGTCATGTGGAGAGTTGCAGGGATATAGCTTTGTGAGTCATAAGCCAGACTGGAGTGGGCTTTTTAGTGATAGAGCTATCTTCAAATCATCCATGCTTCTATAAGTAACCTATCTTCCATAATAAGTAACCCCGATAAGCTCATTGGTCCACTAAACTAGATGCAGGTGTGACCGTTGTTTGATCCATCACTGGTGTCTAATCTGGGGTAAACAGACATTTGGTCAGTCTCCAGAATTAAAAGTCACACCCAAGTATGTAACACTTGTGTTCTCTGATGCAACTGAGCCTGGGTTTGTGTTCGCTCTCCCATCTTCCTACAACACTCCCTCTGTGTGTTCACTTGGTCCAATCATTTTACTCAGACAACCACTATGATGGTAATGACTTTATATAACTCTCGTTTCCCTTTTACCTTAACTTCCTGTGTCTTCTTAGCAGTCATTACTGCTTTCCCTTCCCCTAGTAGGTGGAACCTCTGTAAAGAAAGAAACTTAGCTGTTCTTTTCAGTGTTATATTCCCTACGCTGGTACAAAAGGAATCAATTCAACACTTGATGGATTAATTAATGAACAATTGAAGACTAAAAGCTTTCTTTCTCCTATGTTTGCTAAACTCACAGAGGCTACTATATGAAAAAAGATTGATAGAGAATGAAGTGAACAAAGGAAAACTCTCCCAAAGATAAAGAGATAGATTAATGATAAGGTGGAGCCATTCATGACTGAAGTTAACATATCTGTGGACACTGTCCCCTCATTGGGCAATATATTTACTTTATCTAGATGATTTATGTTCTGTTGCTTTCATTTTCAACCAAATAAAAACTTGAGAAATAGGCAGTCACCTGTAGGTCACTCCTGTGTTAATTTCATTATCATTCACCTACATATAGTACCACTTACTTCCCATTTTAGGAATCTGCCAATATTCCTACATTTGTTTATACCAAAGGCACTTCAGCATCCTTTCATGACCTTTATGCCTTTACCTCAATTCATATATATATATTTCATCCCACTGAGTCATGGTTTACCTGATGCTGGCCTTCCTCTATGGCATTTCTGGATGATGGAATCTAACTTGAAATCCTTTCTGTGCTTAGGCTGGTCTCAAGGAATCAGGTAAAGCAACTCACATATTTTGTTACCCACTGAGCCCTACCTGGGTCTGAGAAACATAGTAATTACCCAAATACAGAATACTGGTTATTTACAAAAGGTCTAATTTCAGCTAGTAAAATGAAAATATTAGCCCCTCTATTTTCTAGCTGTATGACCTTATACAAAGAACTAAATTTAACTACTCTTTATGCCTTCCTTACCTTTAAATCCAGAATAGTATTTCCTATCTTGCAGGCTCAGAGACAAGGTAATATAGTCAAAGCCCTTTTAGCATAGCATATGCCACATAGTGAGCATGCAATATCTGTGATTGTGGCTGTTTTCATGTAGAATGAGCCCTCCAATGAGATGCCAGAAGCCTGGAATACTTCTATTCCATCTCATGTGTTTCTTAAAAGTTTATTAAAAGCATAAGTGCTTTCTTTTTTTAATCTGTATTCTTCCCTGAGTTAACACAGTGTCTATCATCTATCTATCTATCTATCTATCTATCTATCTATCTATCTATCTATCTATCATCTATCTATCATCTATCTATCATCTATATGTCTATCTATCATCGATCTATCTATCTATCTATCTATCTATTGATCTATCAGTCATCTATCTGTCTGTCTACCTATCTATCATCTATCTGTCTGTCTGTCTATCTATTGATCTATCTATCATCTATCTCTTTGTCTGTCTATCTATCATCTATCTATCTGTCTATCTATCTATCTATCCATCCATTCATCTATCCATGTATGTATGTATGTATGTATCTATTGATCTATCTATCTATCATTTATCTGTCTATCTCTCTCTCTCTCTCTCTCTCTCTCTCTATCCATCCATTTATCCATCTACTTATGTACTAACTTATTTACCGTATTATAATGCTTCATGGTGTTCATATTATGAATGTTGTAACTTATTTAATAGTCAGTTGTTGACCATCACATCTAGGTTGTTTTCATTTTTTGTCCTTGGCAAAACTTTAATAAGGAACATCCTTATCTTTAAAAAAATAACAAACAACTTTAGCAAGTATTAGAGCTTTGTTTGTCTTTCTGTAGCTCCAACCCATTAATCATCCCAAGAATAACCCTTAAACCTATCCTAAAATGTGTTATTAATGGCCAGTAATCAATAATAATTATTCATATGAATAGGCACACGTTTTGTTATTGGTGAAAGACGATTAATAATCAACATGGTTATTGGATGGTCTTTTATCCTCTTTTATCTATAAGTTCCAGGGTACACAGTCTTTCTTTGTGGCTAAATTTCCTAAATCTGTACCTTCTTTCTTTCCCTGGGGACCATGCCATTTTGTAATTATTTCTCTTCCTTAAATTACTGAGCCTGGCTCAAGGCTTTGTCATACAGTTGGGTTTTACTTTGGAAGTAGAAGCCTCAAATTTGTTCAAGTTCTTTGAAACCAACAAGACCCCCAAAGACCTCCGAGACCCCACAATCTAACCCTGATATTAAATGAGCTTCCAAAAGCCTTCTTCCTTTAAGTCTATTTTGATTACTTCTCTGACCCTAGATTTTAAGAATAATTTTCAGAGCAGTTTCCACCAAAATGATCATCTTAAAGGAAATGGCTCTGTGAATAAATGTCTCAGACAATGGAATTAAAATGAGAAATGGGGAAGAAACACTTATTATCAGCTTTTCCCTGATAGGTGTGGAGGGCAAGGGCGTTGATGTACTCTGCCTTCATTTGTTTGGTTTGCCAGACTTCTAGCATTTTCCATCCATTTTATTGTAGGGGAACTGATAAGACGCTGGAAAGGTGGAGGTGAGTGGAGAAAAGTGATTTAAGTATATCAGCTAAAATTAGGCCTCCACTTGAGCACTGGTGAGGGAGCAGGAGGCTCCTCTCAGCTACCTCCAAATAATTCCCACAGGAGTGGCTTGGATGGGTTACATGCCCCTGGGGTGGGATAGGTGTTGTGCAGCGTAGATGTCACCGACTGAATTTGGCTGAAGCATGCTTATTGCTAACTCGGTGGAATGACTGTTGTGGATAAACAAATCAAACTTAAATCCACAGGTCAATTACTCTGAAGAATGCCCAGCTGATTTTCCTGTTTGAAAGAACACTAAAGCTTTCCAGATGAATTAGAGGCTTTCAAGGAGATCAACTGCTTTGACTAACAAGTGGGTCTGGTATTTCTGAACACTTGGGATAATGGCGGGAAGGTCCCCAAGCCACAGGTGTTAAGGAGGAACTGCCGGCTCCATTCACTTCACAGTGACACATCCCTTAGCAATCAGTATGCCAGCTCCATCTCCTCCGGTGTAGAATAGTGTTTTCTTAAAACATATCAAACACAATAAAAGTCAATTAAAAGCCAAGACCACTTTCCTTTAAGAATGCCAGTGTTCAGCCAGGCGGTGGTGGTGGTGGTGCATGCCTTTAATCCCAGCACTTGGGAGGCAGACCCAGGCAGATCTCTGCAAGTTCAAGGCCAGCCTGGGCTATAGAGTGAGTTTCAGGAAAGACGTAAAGCTACACAGAGAAACCCTGTCTTGAAAAAGAAAAAAAAAAAAGAATGCCAGTGTCTGCTAAAAACTCTAGAGATTTTACACTGAGGCCATCTAATGAACAGTTAGTTGACATTAGTGGGTATCGGGTATAGCTCAGTGGTATAGTGTTTGCCTAGCATGCATGAAGTCCTCAGTTCAGTCCTTAACACTGACAAACAAACAAACAAACAAACAAAACAAAAAAACCCTAAAAATAAAAAAGAATGTTTGACAGTAGGCTTCTCAGACCTTTGGATGTCATGAATCAATAAAATCCCTTTCCTCTTCAAAAACACAGAAAATCAACATGGAGCTGCCAATGCTTCTAGTTGCCAAGCAGACTGGCCAAAAACTAAATGAAACAAAATGAAATTACTTGTTACTGCGACTATGATTTAATGAAATGATAGCCGAACAAATGCCAACGAAGTAGAAAAGACAGGAAGAGACATACAGCCTGCGAATTGAATTAAATGGATTTTAAAAGTTCTTATTGTTTCGTATGGTAGAGGTGTACACCGGTAAGTCCCAGCCCTTGGGAGACTGAGGGTCTAGGCTATTCTCATTTTTCTAATTTCATGGATGATGGATATGAACCTGGCCCCACATAGATATCCACAGTCAGAACTGACAGGTGTCTGACATGTGGAGCTGACTAGGGTGAGATTTTGTGTACAGACAGTGCTGGAAGGGTGTCCTTGTTGCCTCCAAGGGGTTAAAGAGTATCCTTTCAAAATTTATGTTCACCTGGAACCTGATGATAAAGTAGGGTTTGGGAACACAATCCTTGTAGATATAGTTGAGTTGGGGATTTCAATAAAGATCATCTCAGATTTAAGATGAATCACCCGTCCTATGGCTTGTATCCATATTATAGGAAAAAAGTCACTTTAGGTGTAAGTGTAGATACATAGAGGAGAAACAGGAGATGCTGATGCAAATTTAAAGATAAGGGAGAATGCAGTTAAATTCTAAGAAATGCCGAAGATTTCCAGCTGTAATTGAGGAGATTTGCACAGTTGATTCTTTCTCAGAGGGTTCAGGAAGAAAAAAAAAAAACCAGCACAACAAACTCCTTGATTTTAGATTTCTGACCCGAATTTATGAGATGCTATATTGCTATTGTTTTAAGCCACCTTGTTTGTTGTGATACGTTACAGCAATCCTGGGACACTAATAACCTAGGTTTGCTGGGTGTGCCATCTTGCCCAGCAAAGAGAATCTGCTGTAGCCGTGGAAAAGACAGCAACCTAATGCATCCCAACATTAAGTCCTTGGATGCATGTAGTCTTAGAATAAACTGGAACTCTGGATTTCAGTGTGTGAGCCAATAAACTCCATCCAATGGATTCCTTCTTGTATAAACACATGTGAGCTAAGTTTTCTCTCACAGATAGCTAAAAGACTTCTGATAAAGACATGGCTTAGGGCTGAGAAAATCATATGCATCTTTAAAGGATGGCTATCATGGCCTTTTCTCTACAAAGCCTTCCCCAGTCTCCCCAGCCCCAAAGGCTAGCTGCTTCATCTATAGCTCTATTCCCTTCCCGCACACAATACTGGTAAGCTCCTCCCTCAGAGACCTTCGGTTTTTGAAAGCAAGCATCCATTCTTGTCTGCTTTGCTTTACTGCGCAGCTCAGGCCTATTTACATAGCAGGTGCTTGGTGCATGCCTGATGAATGGATAAAGGGAAAAGGAAGGGATAAAGAGAGGGCTTTCAGTGTTTGTGGAGTGAACAGGAAGAAAAAAAAAAGGTTGTGGTGATATGGGCTCACCTCATGTCCCTAAGCACACCAAGCACACAAATCCCCAATCCACTTGCCCACAAATTGTTCTCTGAAGGAAGTCAGCCAGACCAGGACTGCTGTGAGCTGCGATTGGGTCAGCTCCTTTGCCAGCAGAATAACCGGCAGGCTTTTGTAAAAGGCAGTTGCTACTTCAGATCTGAAGCGTCTATCATATCACTCTTTCCTGCGCAAAACCTTTCGATGACTTCCCACTGCTCTCAGGAAAAGTCCAGACTTGCGCTCATGGCTTACAAGATCTTGTGAGACCTCACTAAAGCTCAGCATTCTAATCTTCTCTCTCCAGTCTCTCCTGATTTGGAACCTATGCTGTAGCTGTCAGCAGCCCAGTGGCCACTCCAGAAGCTCCTCTCTCTCTCTCTCTCTCTCTCTCTCTCTCTCTCTCTCTCTCTCTCTCTCTCTTCCTCCCTCTATCCCTCCCCTTCCTCCCCTCCACCCTTCCCCTTCCTTCTTCTTCCCTCCCCTTCCCTTCCTTCCCTCCTCTAGGCTTTTGTTTTTCTGAAACTCTCACCTCCCAATCCGTTTTCTATCTTACTCTTGTGGGTGTGGTTAGTGCTGTGGTTGTATGTAATTTCCTCCAGGGACACCCTTTCATCCATGCCAGTGTTCCCAGGAATGTTCTCCCGCGTGTGTCTGTACCTGTGCAGCAGAGCAATGTCTGCAACAGTACCATGTAATTACCCCTGTACAGGACAACCTCGCTCATTGTGCTCTTCGAACCTTGCCTCCTTGGACATTTGGATTTCATTTTCTAGCACACATCACACTGGAGGGACACACATTTCCCAATGGTCAGATAAAGAGATGAAGAGTTTCAAGGAGAATCTCAGAAACCAGGTTGGGCTTACCCTGTTCTTCTTTACTCAGTTTTCATTCTCAAGGAGCAGGCAGGCCTTCCTACCTGCAGGAGAGAATGAAGAACCAAAGTATGCTGAGAGAGAGAGAGAGAGAGAGAGAGAGAGAGAGAGAGAGAGAGAGAGAGAGAGAGAGAGCTCATTTCTAACACAATGTCTCTGTTCCCATAACTGTTCATGAAAAGAAAAATGGAGATCACTAAGTATATTTAGTAATTTTAAAGCCTTACAGAAATCATACAGATACCCCGATAAGATTCCACACACCAATAAAACAGGAAGAGGGCAGGGGCAGAAGGACAAGTCTGTGCGTGGTAGACCAGAAGGAGATCAGCTTTCAATTCTTGTCCTAATAGAAAGGCTGAGACTATTCTCCTATTTCAAGGCAGATATAAGTATGCAAAGAGAAGAGCTTGTGTTTTCTACGCAGGGATTTAGTTGCCATTATAAGGTTTTCTTTTTCTCTGGTCTTCCCTATGTAGAAGTCCAGGCTACCACGGAAGGATCAGAAAGAACCCCTGCCCCAAACTGTGACAGCAAGGCAGAGTTTTGTACATATGAGCCTTTGAACTGCATTTGACCATGTTTATGACAACAACAAAGCAGAGTCTATTTTAATTCAAGTCATTTGTTACCCTTTTCATCTTCGAGATCTGACATGGGACTTGGTGGTAAACAGGAGATTTGAAATGAGTATTGGATGAATGAATAAACAAATGAGTGAGTGAATGGACAGAAAACATTGAACTGTGAAGCCGTGCTACAATGACCCTTATAAATCATAAAGCAGACTTGGAGGTAAAAGAAATAGACGAAATAGATGTTTCTATATATTGTATTCCAGAGGCTTCTTGATGGCTGCAGGAAAAGCAACTTGACCAAAAATACTTAGCTAAAAACACAAGTATTACAGCTGAACCATAGCTTATAAATCCAAGTACTTTGTCTCAGTCAAGAATGACTTTCTCAGGGCTGTTTGATTCTTTGATATCTGTTAGCTGATGAGTGGCATGTAACACTCAATTATAAATCCAAGCAAGAGTTTTCAATTTACTTGATCTAACAAAAGCTCCCCAGAAGTGTTCAATCAGGTAAAGACCCATTTTCAGAATTTCCTTTGGTAGAACTCTATGAGTGAGTGATGAGCATCATCAGATTGGAAATAGTTTGCAGAAGCCCATAAGCAACCATCATGACATCATACTGAAGGCAGGGGGCTTGCCTAGGATATTGGTGTGAAATTAAACTAACTTTAATCCTTAGGTCATTTTTCAGATAATAAAGGCTGGATGCCTCATTGATGACGAGAACATTAAGAATAGATGCATTGAAGCAAGCCAGACTGTGTAAATGCATTACAATGAGACTAGCAAAAAGCAAGAGTATTCAAGCTAGCTATTAAGGGTTACTTCCAGATACACTGATGGGGAGAAACTGCTTGAGGAGATGATTCTTGCAAAATAGTTAGGATCTTCTGATGGCGGATCCCTTCTTGTCCTCCACACTCGGTGTCTTCTGACAGTATTCTCATGAATCTCATTTTCCGCTTGAATCACAATGGTCCCATCTACTTCTCCATCATTTTCCATTTTCAAAAGAGTCCATTGGTTATATACTGCTGCTTAACAAGTTACCCTAAAACCTGGAGGAATACACACACACACACACACACACACACACACACACACACACACACACACACACACACTTCTCATAGCTTCTATAGTTCAGCTATCTGGGTGCCACATGATTAGGTCTTCTGATGTAGGGTCTTTCCCAAGGTCTCATTGACAGGAAAGGACCTGAGGGGGAAAGACTGTCTTTCAAGCTCAATCATGGGGCTGCTGGCAGGACTCAGCTCCTTGCAGGCTGCTGAACAGTTCTTTGAAGTTTCCTTTCCTAGGCACTGTGGAGCATGGACCTGTTCACAGAAAGGGTGCTCAATGTGATGACCTGCTTCATATCTCAGAGCAAGCAGGCAGAAAAGGCAGATAGAGAGAGTGGTAGAGCAAAAATAAGAAAACTAGCAAGATGTAATTCAGGGAGTTTTATAGTGTGGTCTTAGAAATGCCCTCTCAGTACTTGTACTATATTTTATTCATTAAAAGTGAGTCAACAGGTGTAGTTTACACACACATGGAGGGAATTTCATAGACCGTGAATACCAGCAGATAGAGATCACTGGAGGGCATCGAAGAAGCCTGCCTAGCATGAAGAGCCAACACACAGTAGGAGGAAATTGTTCACAGAATTTTGTCTCCTCTCTATGCCTTCTGCAGAAAAGGATGGATATTTGTGATTCTCACTTTCTGTGAGAAATTTCTTGGCTCTAGGCTATAGTTTGTATATTGTTCAATCCCTCACAAAAGGGTTGGACTCGGCAGTGATAGAGTTGGGAAGGGGTAAAGCTCAATAGTGGGTTTTTGGATCAGTGGGAGCTTGCTTCAGAAGAACTGAGATGTTCCCTGTGGGACTATGGTTAGTGCCTGCAAGAGTGCTTCTGTAAAAGCCTGAGTTTGGCCCCAGTATCTGGGCCTCCTGATCAGTCACGTGATCTCTTACTATGATGTATCCAACTCCTTTTGTCACTTGCCAGGAAAAGTGCAACTGACAAGGCTCTCCTCAGAGCCTAGACACTGCTGGTGCCCTGTCCTTGCATCTACACAACTGTGACTGACTATACCTCTTTTCTTGACAGTACTGCCAGACTCAAGTGTTTCATTATAGACTAACACAATTTTTTTTTGAGACAGAGTTTCTCTGTGTAGTCCTGACTGTCCTGTAACTTGCTCTGCAGATCAGGCTGGCCTCCAACTCACAGAAATCCACCTGCCTCTGCCCCCATAGTGCTGGGATTAAATGCATGTGCCACCACCTCCCAGCCTAATACAATACAAAACTTAAGGATTAAAAGAAGTTGGGTTAACAAATAGATTAGCAGGCAATTTTTTAAATTTTGTAGGTGATTTTCTTTGCTGTCTAGAAGGGTTTTATTTTTTTGGTTTGATGGAGTCCTATTTACTACTTTTGCCTAATTTTTTTGTATAATATCTGAAAAGTATTGTCATGGCAAATCTCCTGTGTTTTCTTCTAGGGGTTTTATGGTCCCTTGCCTTACATCCATATCTTTGATCTAGTTTAAGTTGCTTTGTGTGTATAGTAAAAGAGTCTAATTCTATTCACTGTAATATAGATACCTAGTTTTCTCAATATTGGTTATTGATGAGACTATCCATTTCCGACATCTTCTTGGTGTTCTTCATGAAAATTAGTTGGCCATACAAGTTTGTATTTACTTCTGGGTCCCTGATTGTGTTCTTAGTAACCCCTCTATGGGTATCAAGTGAAGGGAATGTAATCAATACCTTGTCCAAATGTCTGTTCTCCCGGGCCAACTGCAGCATTTCTCCCCAAAGCTAAGATATGTGAAGAATCAAAGTATGTAATAACAGATGTGGAGGCAAAGAAAATGGGATCTCTGTGCATACAGAAACATGTGTCATCAATGTACGCTGGAATATTACTCAATCTCTGAAATGGAAAGGGTCCTGCCTTTGATGACACCGTGGGTGAACCTGGAGCGTGTTATGTGACAGGTGACATAAGTCAGACATAGAAATCAAACACTTCATGATCTCATTTTCATGTAGAATCCTAAAAATAAAAGAGTAGAGCACACAGAAATACAGTAGAGCGGCAACAGGCAAAGGGGAAGCAGGGGTGTAAACCAAATGGTGGGAAGATGTACTTATATTGAGATGAAAAGGCCTAATGTGGTCCTGTATGGCAGAGGACTGGGGTCATCAATGTTGCTGTGTGCTGAGCCCTTGCTAAGAGAACATTTCAGCTGTGCTTTCCACAAAAGGCTGCCTTTGTGTGCTGATGGTACCGCAGCAATCCTTTCCCGATGCACAGCAAAACATCATCTTGTACATCTTAAATATAGACCATGAAAGAGAAAGAGTTTCTGCATTTTACTCTATCTAAGAAGGAAGAGAACGTGCTGTATTTAGTGCATTCCAGCTATGTGCTTGACATGTATTAATTCACCAAATCTCCTCACACAATTTAGAAGAGACTATGATCTCATTTCAAAGACAGACACTGAAGAACAGACAGGTAAAAGACTTGTCCAAGTAGACTTGTCTACTTAATGAATGAATGAATATTCCACTAAAGCAATCACATCTGAAGTCCAGGCTACTATGTATTATACCTTACATCCTCTCCCTTCCTGGGTGTTTCAGATGACCTGCTGATTTGGGCTGAATTGTGCCTCCTCAGTTCTATGTGTGTAAGTCATCTTGTCTCCCAGGACCTCAGATATTGACTATCCTTGAAGAGACAACTAAGGTGAAGTAGGTCATTGAGGTGTGCTCAAATCCTCCTGTGCTATGATTAACTGTAAAATAAGAATGAGGAGGATAGAGGAAGATGAGGAAAAGAGAAGAGCAGAAGGAGGAGGAGGAGGAGGAGGAGATTAAGACAGACATAGAAGAAAGATCACATGAAGGTGCCAGAGCACAATAACCATTTTAAACCATAGAGACAGAATCATAGCACAAATCCATCCTTATAATATCATGATCTTAGACTGCCAGCCTATATAAATATAAGGAAGTAAATTTTTGTTGTTTCTGACTCAGGGGTGTTTGTTATAGTTGCTCCAGTAAAATGCAACTCCCATGAGAAACAGTAATTTTCCAGGATGGTAGGCCATATTTGATCTGTGGTTCCCAGTATACCCTAGCATAGTCTGGTTTTATTAGTTCAGGTGTTGAGGAAAGCCTTTGGGATTTGGCAGCCAGAAAAAGACTTATCTTTAACTTGTAAAATTAGGCAAGCCCCATAACTTCACTATAAAGTAAGAATAATGTGTAGCTCACATGGCTATTGAGGGGGTTAATGAGGAAACCTGAAGATGCCTGGAACAGTTTCTGGCATATATTAAAACCTTACTCCATGCCATACCTCAAACATCAAGTCACAGGCAAAAGCAATTACCAGAGACAGAGTAGAAGCACTGTCCTTAGTTCACTCTCTATGTCCACACAGTTCTGGAAAGAGATGAAAAGAAAGAAAAAAAAAAAACCTTTCACTGTGGACATTTAAAAAAATGGTTCATTGTGGTTGTTCTTTCTACTTGTACAGACCCTTATTTACACTTCATGTAAATGCAAATGTCTCAGGAGAAACTCCCAATGGCTTAGTTTCCAGTCTACTGTGAATGCTATGGATTGAAGATGATACATAAAAATTAATGCTCACTGTAACAAAAAATTGCATCACAAGGGATTGCAACTCATGCAGCTCCTGCTTACTGGGAGAGATGGTGGGCAGTAGTAGCTTCCCTGCACATTGTCATTCAATGATTGGCATCATGGGATACCACCCCAGTCTGAATTAAAGGTAGAATGGCTACCCAAACACGACCATTTCAATTCCTTTGCATGCCATATTGATTAGGTTGCATTAAGATACCGATTTCAATTGTAGATGACTTTTCAAACACAGAAATTAAGAGAGTCCATTGTCCACTGAATAACAAAATGCCTAGGTGAAAATATTTGGGGGATATATTGGCAGAAGGTAAGAGTCTTTAGGGAGGAAATTCTGTTTTAAATCTGTAGAATTTGGACATGTAAAGAATGTTTCATTTCTTTCCCTCTTGGAAAAAAACCTGAACTTGAAATTCGGTTCAATGAAACTAAGGAATTCTGCTGCGGACTGAACTGGTCCTCCCCCAAGTTATATGCTGAAGTCTTAACCTTCAGTGAGATTGTGTTTGGTGATAGGGCATTTAGGGAGTAATTAAAGTTAAATGAGGTTAACAAGGATGAGGTTATCATCTGATGGAATTGGCTGCAGGGATTCAACCTGACCTAACCTCCACCATCTTGAGTCATAACCCCCATGATCGCCCAAGAATTATCCCAGATTGTTTTCTTTATGCAGTTTCCCAGCATACTACAACAGACAAAACTATTGGAGTGGTGGACAGAGCTTCACAACTGGACCTGGTACAATTCTGATTGCTTGGAAACAAGATAGAACAGAAAACACTTTTTTTTTTTTAGTTATTAGTATTCATGCCAAGAGGGACCCCCAGCAGATACTGTGATCATGAGGAACCAGAATGAGAGATGCTGAACTAATGGAAGGAATAAGGCGTCTGGGACAAGTATTGAGCATCAATAAATATTTGATACGTGAATATCACATTTAGAGAATGTGCCTGACGTGCTAATGTCATCGTGAGATAAACCAAGAATAGGCCAGCTAGAGAGAGAGTCACTTTGGTCCTGACTGCTAGCTAGGGTCCTCCCTCTGACCTAATTGGCAGGGGTCCACTGGTGTTGCTGTTGCCCTTGACTATGCTCTGTCAAGAAGTCCTCAATAGATTGCACTCTGCAGCAACCCTGGATTTCACAATGATAGATTTACAAATTAATGCTCAATAACTCAGCACTCCAAGACACTGGGAACTACAGCTTAGACTGCATTATTTCCTAGATTTTTAAAAGGAACTATGTGCACACATTCACATTTTTATGGGTGGTAGGAATACCCACCTCCACTTCCTGAACCCTATTTCTCTGCCTTTCAGACCCCAATGACTTCAGAACTCTTCCCTTCATTTCAAGCCCTCCTTCCCAAATACCTACTGACACAAACGAGCTTGGGCATCACACATGCTCAGTACTTGCCCTAGACTCCTTCTTCCTTCCATAGCTCAGCATCTCCCATTCTGCATCCTCATGGTCACAGTATCTGCTGGGGGTTTCTCATGAAGTCTCTTGGTGAGAATACTGATAGCTTAAAAACTATGTTCCACGCCGTCTTGTCTTCAGTGGTATATGCTAAAGGTACTGTTGTTTTTCTCTTCTGTGGTTTGGGTTTGGTTGATCTCCTCAGACAACTGTGTCTATTGAGTATTTTATCAACAGCCCCCAAAACTGACACAGGAGAGTATGCTTTCCCCTAGACAAACTCAGCTCTCTTCCCAATTAAGTGCAAAAAGACAACTCCCAATATCTTATGTCCCTTGGTATCTGATAGATTTATGAAAGGCAGGTGAAAGAGGCATTGCCTTATAAATACTTTCCAAGCCAAGCGTTCATGGGGAATATGACTGGTTTTATCTTTTTGCACTATTTGAAGGCAATTCCTTGTCTCTCCTTGCAAAAGTCTCAGTGCGTCTTATTTTAGAAGTTACTTAAAACAATGCTTTTTATCAAATTGGCCTCAAGAGTCTTTTCACTGTTTTTCCCTCCAAAAGATTTTTGGTGTTCTTTTCCTTGTAGAGAATGCTAAGAAGAAATGATAAAAATCTACAGTCCTTCATCCTGCATGTTAAAATGCAAGAAGAGAGAAATCAAAGAAAGTAGGTCAAGGCGTCTCTGTAGTCAACAGACTAGGGCTTCTCCACATCTGCAAATACTAAAGTTGCTAGGTCATCAAAAGTACTGTATCTTCTTTCACTGTAAAAAAGTGTTACCAAGAGGTTAGCACTCTGCCTTTTACCTTGGCCAAGGAAACAGGACAGATCCAATTCTACAGTTTGACAACGTATGACTTTATAGGTGGCCATTTTGTATATTCAAATAAGCCTACTTTATTTTGCATTTGTTCGGACTATGAGTAACAAGTAGGCACATTCAACTCATTAACTCTAAGTGAAGTCTGTTTAAATGCAGCCTGTGACTCAGGGTCACCCTCGGGGATAGGAAGCAATATTTAAAATTGGATGGTCGGAGGGAACAAAATGGAGATGCGTGCAAGAAGGAAAAATACTTGAATTTGAGACTGGAGGTACCTGAGGGAAAACTTCAAGTCTCTGGTTTATTTTGAGATTGAAGAAGGTTATGAATATCCCCCATTATTCTGGAACATAATAGCACTCAGTTGGACAAATATAATAAAATGTGTAAGTAAAATTAAATGATGGCGCTATTATTCTTTCTAATAATAGAAATTCTAATATCCAGCATGCCTGCTACTTTGCCGCAATGAGAAAGAAAAACAGAAAAACCTCTGGAGCAGCCCAACATGATCAACATAATAAACTATTTTTTTTAAAGTCACCCCTTATCAAAGAATGCTTTAAATAAGTATCTGCATGATAAAGAGGAGATGCAGCTATTAGTTAATGAGGAAAAGTCGAGGGGCCGCCGCCGCCATAAGAGCTATCAGCTGATGCCTCCAATCTTTCATCTCCCAAATATGCAACCTGCCTTGTTCAAGTGTTTAAAACATCTTTATTGTGCCTGTACAAAAGCGAGATCATTACTTGATGAAAATGTACTCTCTGTCTAATTTCCAAACCAGCCAAGATTCTGACCCTCTGGAGTCTATGCCTCTTGCTCCTTATGAAAGGGTTGGCCCTGTTATGCCTAACAACAGTAAGGCCCAGTCCTCCAAAGTAGTGAACCCTGGTTTGCAGTGGCTGTTCTACCATTTTGAAGACATTGGCTAGTAAATTTACCTAGGAGGTCTTCCATGAACCCCGACTCTGACTTTGCACCCCTTATGCTGCATCAATTTTTGGCTTTTTAAAAAACACTTTTAGCCGGGCGGTGGTGGCGCACGCCTTTAATCCCAGCACTCGGGAGGCAGAGCCAGGTGGATCTCTGTGAGTTCGAGGCCAGCCTGGTCTCCAAAGTGAGTTCCAGGAAAGGCGCAAAGCTACACAGAGAAACCCTGTCTCGAAAAACCAAAAAAAAAAAAAAAAACCAAATAAAAAACACTTTTATTAATTCTTTGAAAATTCCATACAATAAAATTTGATCATATTCAACCCAACTCTTCTCCTTACTCCTCCCAGATAAACCCCCCAACTTCATGTCCTTTTTTTTTTTTTTTTTTTAACAGCTCATAAGCTTCAAGTTGTCTGAATACTTCAGCGTTGGCTCATGCCTGGTTTGGGTGTCAGAGTCACTGAACATTTCTACTGAACTCACCTAGGCCTCGTAGTAATTTCTAACTTACAGCTCAGTTGGTTAGAGCGTGGTGCTAATTTCTAACTTACACTCAGATGTGTTTAAAGTGCTCCAGTTCTGTCCTTGCGCTTATCAGGACTTTAGGTCTACTAAATTCTCCAGTGGTTAAAAACAGCTTCCAACCATAATCAACACTACTACTTGGTCCTATTAGTCAGGGTTATCTAAAGTAACAGAACTTATACGATGAATTTCTCTCTCATCTGTCTCTGTCTCTGTCTCTGTGTGTGTCTCTCTATGTCTCTCTCTCCTCTGTCTCTCGCTCTAGATTATAGGCATGCATTCCTACCTCAAAGATCTGGATTAGAACTGGATCTTCCTAAGTCAAATTAAGGGAAAAATGCCCTCCAGTTTTGGACTTTGGTCAATCCAGATGTAGTCAAGTTGACAGACAAGAATAGCCATCACACTTGGCTTCAGTATTTTCCCAGTCTTAATCAAAGGTTCCATTTTGGCTTTGTGTGACCCTCTGGTACTCCACAAAGAGGCGTTCCAGCTAAAACACAGAATGGCCTCTTATGAACTGGGAGTCCTTTTCCTGGCACAGTTATGTTCCTTATGGATTTCTTTTTTTTTTCTTTATTTTATTTTATAATATAATTTAATTATACATATCAACCACGGATTCCCTTGTTCTCCCCCTTCCCGCCCCCCTCCCCTCCCTTCAGCCCACCTCCCATTCCCATCTCCTCCAGGGCAAAGACTCCCCTGAGGACTGAGATCAATCTGGTAGACTCAGTCCAGGCAGGTCCAGTCCCCTCCTCCCAGGCCGAGCGAGCCAAGCGATCCTGCATAGGCCCCAGGTTTCAAACAGCTAACTCATGCACTGAGCACAGGACCCGGTCTCACTGCCTGGATGCCTCCCAAACAGGATTTCTTTTAAACAATGAAAACTGAATTTATAGGACTTCTAAGAGGAGGGGAGAGGGAGACAAAAAGGAGGAGGTTGGGTTGGAGAGATGACTCAGTGGTTAGTCACACAAGCGTGAGGACCCAAGTTCTCCAGCGCCCAGGTAAAAGCTGGGTTTCATAGGGCCTATCTAATCCTAGTGCCCCGATGGGAAGATGAGAATCAAAGATAGAAGAATCCTTGGAAAAATTACAGGCCGGCTAGCCTGAATACACAGCAATGAGCCGCAAAGAGAACCAGTCTCAAATAAAGGATGTGGCAAGTATCAACAGCTGAAGTTGTCTACTGACTTACACAGAGACACACAGATACACATACATACATACATACATACACACACACACACACACACACACACACACACACACACGGAAGTGGCCAGAGACATACACACACACAGACACAGACACACACACACACACACACACACACACACACACACGGAAGTGGCCAGAGACATACACACACACACACACACACACACACACACACACACACACAAGTGGCCAGAGACATACACACACAGACACAGACACACACACACACACACACACACACACACACACACACAGACACACACACACACACACACACACACAC